>NC_139031.1:1541316-2231627 GCF_964662115.1 Mustela nivalis | reverse complement strand
TACATGAGGCTCTTGTAAATACAGAATTGGGGAATTTAGCTTGTAAATATCTTTCCAGCTGAACCCTGGAATGGGGGTCACTGGAAGTATCTAGAAAGCGGCTCAGGTTGGCTCCTTGGAGCCCACAGACATCAGGACACTTCCTGCACAGAGGCCGATGGCTTGCTAAATGGGCACCGTGGCCCAGAGTAAGTCAGGCGGAGCTGGCTTCCAGAACGACCACATGTCCACCTAGCGGGAAGGCGTGCTGCGAGCTGCGGGCTGGGGGGGCAGCAGGTGTGAGGCGTGGAGGCCATCTGAGCGGGCCACGGGTCAGAGGCCAGCCAGCCACAGCCGTGTGACCGGCAGACAGACTTGGTCAGCGCTGGCCGGGGGCAGACAGAACCCAGGGGTCCAGAAAGGCGTGCAGAACACGCAGTGGCCTCTGGCAATGGCTGCTGGGTCTCCAGGCCACCCTGGCCTGTGCCCGGGGACGCTGGCCCCGGGCGGAGGGAGTGTCGGGAGTCTCCGTCTCCTCATCCCTGTCCAGGCAGCTGTGGCTCCCACCTTCTGGCCTCAGGCTCCCTACCCGGGTCCAGGTTCCCTCCAGTTTTCCATCCAGGTGTGAGGAGGCCACGGCTTTCTGCTGCTTCTGGACCCCGAGCGCTCAAAGCACTGCAGCTCCCACACGTCCAAAATAAACACCCCAAGAGGCTGTCCTTGGGGAGAGAGTCAGGCACCGGGAGTGAAGGCAAGAACCGGGCCGTGCGTCCTCTACCCCCAGGACAGAGCTCTTCCTGCCCTACCTGTGGGTTTTCCTCCGGGGCGGCGCTGCGCTGCGGGGTGACCAGAGGGACGAGGCCCGGGGGCTCTGGGAAGGCAGCCCCCGTGCAGACCCACAGGCAGATGCAGGTTCGGCCCCTGGTGACTTTGTTGGTCCGAATGGGGTGCCCACCAGTGCCCCACCCATCAGGACAAATGGAAAGAAGTCTGGCCGAGGCAGGGCGTGACTGCGCTGGCCGTGAGCGACACCCACTGGGGAGTGGAGCCCAGGGAGGGGTCCTGGCCAGCTCCCCTGCTGCTGGGGACAGTTACAGCCTGGTCCTACGAGAGGCCACGGGGGCGGCCTTGGCACCGGGGCTTCGCCCCCCTCCCTACCCTGGGGTCCCGGGCCCCCCGCTGAGTCAACAGCGTTGAGTGCGGCCATTGGCAAGCTGCGTGCCGAAAAGAACTCCGACAAAACAAGCAGGCTTTCACGGGCACAGGCCTTTGTGCAAACAGCCTTTGAAGCCGCTTCTTGTACCTGGCTTGTCTCTAAATTAACTGTTGTTTTGGTTCCTCGAGTGCCGCCGGACAGGAATCGCTCCTTGACAAAGAGATCGGTTCTTTAAATACGCTTTCCCCCTCCCCGGATCCTGCGCACCAACCCCGGCCCCGCCCCAACAGGTCCCTCTGCGCGATGACGTCACTCTTTGCTTCGGAAACGCAGACACGTCCCCTCTGAAACGTTTCATCTGTTTTAAACACGAAACCCTTCCAGTTATGCTCCCCAGAAGCTCTCGGTCCCGGGCCTGGGTCCTTGGCCAGTGCTTCGGGATCGCGGGCACTTTTCGAAGGCCCCGTCGGTCGTCCTGACCACACCCAGAGCCGCGAGCAGGCCTGACTCGGGACGAGAAGGAGAAGTCAGTTCACGGACCGCCTGTGCCCTCTGCGGCCATGTCCCTGCTGGCCGGCCGGGGCTGTGGTCCTCACGGGGTGCGGGTCAGGCCTCAGGGAGAAGAGGCAGCGAAGTGGCCTCCAAAGGGCCATTGGGCATTTGCCACTGGAGCCCATGGGTTGGGGGCCCAGAGCTCCGGGCAGAGCAAGGGTTGGAAGTGGGGCGCCGTGGGGAGGGGGAGCCCCGAGGGGCAGTGGCAGAGCCCAGGAGGTGGGGGTTCCCCCGACATCGACACTGTGGCTAAGACGTTCGTGTTGGCGAATTACAGGCTGCGGGAGGGGACCCTGCCCTTCGTGCACATTGACGCTCCGACGGACACGGTTCTCACAGCGATGCCTGGTCTGGGCCTTCGTGTGCTGCTCCCAGCCCGGGAGCCCAGCGTGACCCTCAGGCACTCACGCCTCACTGACACGATGCCTGGGCTGAGTCGGACACTGTAGCCCAAGAAGCCCACAGAGACCCAGAGCAGAGGGAGTCCGTCTCCCCGTGGTGGTTTCAGGTCCTCGGTGGGCGTGGGGCTCTGAGCGCCCCCCAAGGTCAGTGAGGGTGGACCCTGGGGGGCGTGGGGAGGAGCCCCGGCCCAGGGAGCAGCCCACCGGAAGCCCCCAGAACGGGAGTTTGAGAACCGTCTGGTGGATTTTGCCCTCTAGCTGCTCCTGGAAGACCCCCACGTCCCGCGGGCACGGCCTCCCCTCGGTCAAAACTTCTCAGAGGAGAAATCTGTTTTCCCTGCCTGATAATAAATATTAAAGCACGATAGCCCCGTTTTCTCCCCTGAAAATGTTTGCCTTTCACGGGGGGAAGCCTTAGGAAAGGACGGTCGAGGCCCGGAGGGAACTTTAAGGGTCCCCAACTGGCCTTCATGGTGGCTAGAGGGACAGACCCAGAAGAATGTTCTTGAGGCCATGAAATTGCTGTAGAAATGTGGGCTCAGCCTGCAACCACGCCGGCCCAGACAGAAGATGACACTGTATTAGACTCGCCGGCCTGTTCTGGAAGTTGTCTTTGGCGACCTCAAAATCCACGCCTGCTTTCCTGTTCCCTGGCAGACATCCTTGTGCCGGGCACACGTGGAGACAATCTTCTTAGGACCCACCATGATATTTCCAGGTTGGAGGGGACCTGGGGGAGGTGCTCTGGGCTCATGCTCTCATTTTGCAGAAAAGGAAGCTGAGGCCCGAAGAGGCAGGGAGTCTGTGCGGTCTGGGGCATGTCGGCCAGCAGAAGGACTAAGACCAAGCTTTGGATTCCTAATTTAATTCTCTTTTCATCTCAGCAATTTTAGTTTTCCCCAGCGGGGGCGGGGGGGGTTCCATTTTCCATTATAAAGAACACACCACTTCTCCACGCTCACACCCATTCTTTTTATTTTTTCTGACAGATTTATGGAAAAACCAGGGTATTTTAGAGCTGGGTGACGCCTCAGGCATGACCGAGATTCCAACACCTTCCACCGGTGTCGCCGCGACTGCCCTCCGACAGGCCAGAGCACGGGGGTGGGGAGGACCGAAGGCCGGGCGGCTGGTCTGCAAGCTGGATGTCGGACCCCCGCAGCCCCTCTCCGTCAGTGTTTTCTGTGCTGCGACCCCCCACAAGCTCCACACGACCCTTTGGAGAAGGGCCTTTGGAGAAGGGGCTGGCGTCACGGTCCCAGGGTGAGCACGCGGGGTCTGTGTCTGTGGCCGGTCGCTCTCTCCAGAATGAATCCGGCGTGTCACTTGTGAGCAGAATGAAAGAGAAGATTCTGGTGCCTTCGAACATTACCTAATAAATGCTTGAGAGACTCTTGTCTTAGTACAAAGCCGGGGGCTCCCTTACAGACAACCACAAGAAAGGCACGGCAGATACAGCGCTGCCCTTAATTCTGGGGCAAACACAATAGTATTTTCTGAGGATAATGCGGAGGTAGGGAATGTGACTGCTAATTTCGCTTTGGAGACAACCGAGGAAAAGAAGAATAGAGAAGAATTTATTTTGGCAACAATTCTTGATCTTCTTTTTACAAAGAAAGTTAAAGCCATAATTCCCCCAGGTGCAAATGTTGTAGCCTGAAAAGGCCTTCTTGAAGATATATTAAATCAGAGAAGGAGAGAGGCAGAGAGGAAATTTACCTGTGGCTATATCAAAAGGCTTCAGGCTTTATCTTTTTACGAGCTCAGAAAATGAGAAAGTTTTAGGAAAACCTTTCAATTTCAAAAAAATCTATATATTGCACGAATGTGGGCATATTTCTGGCAGACCGTGACGCAGATGGCAGCAGAGATGGCTTTTCTCTCTAACCCAGGACACGAACCTCCAGCCTGGGTTCGGCTCTTGGCTCTGCTGCTCACTGGCCACGGGCCCCAGACTCTGGTCGTAAACTACCTTGGAGGGTCAGCGTCTTAGTTAGGCTCTAGGACGTGACAACCGGTAAATGACATCGGGAGCATGGTGACCTGAAGAGGCCATGGGGTCGCGACGGGGAGGAAGCTCTCTGGGTCCAGCAAGGCCTCCGGAGAAGGGAGTTAGGACTTTACCTGCTTACGTGCACCTTCTCTGCTCTGGGCTTTCCCCCCTCAGCCCGCTTTAATGCTGCACGTTGACAGACAGAGCAGGATATTTTTTAGGGTTAGAACTCAAGTTTAATTGATCTGATCTGATTTGGATGTAGCTAACCCTTGTCTTTGCTACTTGGTGGGGACCCCGGTGACAGTTCCCGCTGAGACCTCCGTAGGAGACCCTTCCCAGTGGCTCTCACGGAGCAGGACTGGCTGAAAGGGAGGGAGCATAAGCTGGTGGGCATCAGGGGGCATCTCCGCGGGGACGTGACCCCCTTGGCTCCATCTTGCATGTCTCACTTAAAGAGTTTGGGGTTTAACGCAGCCTTTGACTGCCCCGTGTGCCCACGTAGGACGACTGGCTCCCCGTGATCTACCCTCTTCATTCCCTCCCACCTTCCCTCTGCTTTCACAGGGGCCTGGGGACAGGCTGCCGCTGCCGCACCCCTGCTCACGGGATGTGACGGGTCAGGGAGGGACATCGCTGGCCCGGGATCCTGGCCACTCCGGGTCCGGCTTCTGGTCACTCAGCTCTACATACGACTTGAGTAAGAGGAGAGTCCGGGCCCCGGGCGCACCTGCCGAATGGGTCCCAGCAGTTCCCATACTCCGACAATTTTAATTTCAAGTGATGAGTTAGAAGTTAAAGTCACAAAGCCCTAACGGTAAGCAAATGAACCGGAATTTACGTGGCGGAAACTCAGGGATAGGCAGCCAGAGCGTGTCTCTTAATTCCGCATTAGAAAAGGTTGGGAATGTTGGGCCGCGTGCATAGAGACGTTCCTGCTGTAGGTTTGGAAGCCTGAGGGCCAGTTCCTTACCCAGGTGCGTGCGGGGCCGGGAAGCCAGCGTGGCTGTGGGTCTGGGGAAGCTTCTGCGAGTGGACTGTGGGCCCACCACCAGCGCAGGCAGGCGGCCTGCTCCTTCCTCAGCCTTCCCTGCCTGGGGACGCAGGGAAACGCCTTGTCACAGCAGACCGGGAGTCCTGGCGATTTGTCCTACGCTCTTCCTTAGTCCCCTCGGGGCTCTGCCTTGGTGCCCCGCACGAGCGCACGGGCACGGCTGCCTGAGGGGCCACTCATGCCGCCTCCGTGGAGGTCGACTCCCTTTGTCCAGTGTCCCAGGGGCTCCCCGAAGTGTCTGCTCTGGTTCAGTCCGTGGGACTCCGAGAGCTCCGAGCGCCAGGCTTCCTCCTGTTGCCACCGTCCCCCTCTACTGCAAACGAGCGCTGCCCTGCTCCCCCGGGGAGGTACTGCTCCTCTTACGAGACTCCGCTCAGAGCTCAGCGCCTCTGTCTGCACCCCCCCGGCCCTCCCCCAGGTCAGTCCCTAGGCTTGCAGCATACCGCCTCCGTCAGGAAGTCTCCTGGGCTTACCCACGCGTCGCACCTGTTTGTCGGCTGACCGCAGGCTCCCCGACGGAGACCTGGTCCTGGCTACTTTCCCCGTGCCAGCATCGTCTGACCCCAAAGGTGTGCCAAGGACCGTGCAGATACTGGCGATGGTGAGGGGAGCTGGTTGACAAGGACAAGGGTCGCCCCTTCCCGGGACTGAGCAGGGCCGGCCAGCGCCCGGGAGTGGATGGGACACGTGTCCGTTCCCGGTCGAGGCAGGAGAAGACTCTTCTTTCTCTCCCATCTGGGGAGCACGGATCAGCACAACGCGGTGGGGCCTGGGTTGTGGAACACAGTGTGGGCGAGCGCTCAACCCGGATTGAATCCAGCGTCCATGGGCTCCCACGGGGTGTGGCCCGGTCCAGTCTGAAGGAGCGGGTCAGTGAGCCCACGGGCAAAAGAACAAGAAAATTGCTGGCACGTCTCTGCAGAGCGTTCCTTCGGACGGTGCGGGCAGGGAGGCTCCCCGGCAGCCGGCTTCCATCGGAGCACGACGAGGGGGACGTCCGCGCTGACAGCCAGAGCAGGAACCCCGCCGTCGGAGGGCAACTCCTGCAGAGGCCACGGGAGGGGACGTGCACGGAGGGTCTGAGCTTCTGGGACGGGCCGTCTGGATGGATCGCGGTGGAGAGGACCAAAAGGACATCAGAGGGACGCCAGGGCTGAGCTGCAGAGAATTCCTCACCCAGGCCACGGGTCCAAATCTCGTTCTGCCCTTGGAATCCCTGAGGCCACGGGACATGAAGCCCGCTTGGCGCCCACATTGTTGGGGGCTTCAGCTGCCCCCACTCTCACTTAGCTCTTGATTTGGGGTCACGCTCTCGCTGGATGAGATTGTCACCAGCTCTAGGGGCCGGTAGTGGTGACATGCGTGGAGCAGAAGGTTCCGCGGGAGAGAGGAGGGCTGGAATGATCGGGTGAGACAAGCAGGTGACCAGGAGGCCAGCGGGCCGGTGGCCGAGCTGCCCACACACCAGGCTGGCTGGAGTGGCGTCGGGGGGAAACCTGCAGACAAAGTCACAGTCGGCACTCAGGGGAGCGGCAGAAATCCAGCAGAACCTGCTGTTCGACTCCAGGAGAGATTCTGACCCTTGGACTGTGGGGCTCCGAAGCTGCATACTTTAGAAATCCTGGCCCCTCTCTGGGGTTCCTCGCCGGTGTCCTGGGGCCGGCATCCAAGTCTCTGGTCGCAGGCGACTTTCCGCAGAGCTCCGCTCCTTCTCTACGAGGCCGGCATGCTGGGGACCGTCGCCCAGCGCGACTCCATCTTTCCACTAAACCGCAGTTTGCAGATGAAGTTGCAAACCCAAACTCACGACACACTCTTTCCAAGCACAGGAAACAAGGGACAGGAAGGGGTTCGAAGGGTGAACCGGGTGCAGCAGCAATGAGAGACAGAACCAGCGTCACGCACACAGATGTCGCAGACGGCAAAGGGACGGAGTCGGTGATTTTGCATTTTAAAGGGTACAGTTCACAACAAAGATGTGTAATTGTTATGAACTTGTAGCGACCCAAGAGACATCACCAGAAACAAAAACAAAATGCAGTAGGAGACCCCACGTTCCGTCTTTCTACCTCCCTTGGATTGACCAAGCAAGTTTTAAAGAAAGGTACAGAAAGAACGAAGAAATAAATTAAGAATGATGTAATACAGGAATTCGTAACTCAGAGAAAATAAACATTTTCAATGCCCATAGACAATCGGGTAAAACATATCAAATAGTTTGCGGTAAATAAAACCTCACACCGGCAAGAGCGGGACGTATACACGTTGCCTTCTAAGAGCACGACAGACAGACAGACACAAAATGAGGGGGGGAGGCAGGGAGAGAAGTGGGGGGGGCAGGGAAGAAAGACGGCGAGTAAGGGACACCTGGATGGCTCCGTCGGTGACGTGTCCAGCTCTTGATTTCAGCGCAGGTCATGCTCTCGGCGTCGTGCGGTCGAGCCCCGTGTTGGGCTGCGTGCTCAGCGCAGAGTCTACTGAAGATTCTCTCTCTCCGGATCCCCCTGCCTCTCTCCCTTGCTCACCCCTTTCTCTCTAAGTAAATAAGTAAAATATTTTTTTGAAAAATCATTGCAAGTGGAAAACAAGAAAAAAAAGAAAATTGCATCGACTAGCTTTATCCTCAAGCAAGCAATTTAATCTTTTTTAAATATATAAAATGGGACGAAACGTAGGATTAAATAATATGATACTTTCTGTCTTAGCTCGATTCTTGGTAGATTGCAAATGCTCAAAAATTAACCACACACACACAAATAGCACACACTAAATCCTACCAACTGTTAATTTACTATCATGTTGAAAGACTGACATGTAAAGCCCGAGTTGATCACGTGGGTCTATCTCACCATCACTGACTAGTGGAACTGCGGCATATACTTCTGTGAATAAGAAGTTCCACCACAAAACACATACAATAATGCCTTTGCATAAAATTCTCACTCACACAAAAGTGTCTGGAAAAATATTCACCAACATATAAACTAATAGTGGTTTTTCTGGTGATGTAATTCGGGATGATTTTTGTCTTCTTCGTTGTGTTTTTCTGTATGTTTGAATCCCCCCTTTTTTGCAATGAAAATGTACGATTTTTATGGTCCTAAAGACAATTGTATTTTCATCTTGGAAAAGGAAAGCACAACAAGCAAAACTGCTTAAATAAATGAAACATAATGACAAAAGTTTAAGAGCCTTCATATATAAAGGACATCATGAGTCATTAAGAATCAAAAGACATAAAAGGCAATTCATGCACACAAAACAACACGGTCAACAAAGGCCTGAAAAATACCTTTAACTTTATGAGCAATAAAAGAAAAGCACTAAGACAATGCATTTCCATTTCATTCTCTATAATACCGGTAAGGGAAATCAAATTCTTTTCATGGGTTTACAACTCCTGCCTGTTTCTAAAAGACAAACCTATTATCAAAAGATGGTTTAATGTTAACACAGCTGCTCTTTAATCTTGAATTTATTCAAATTAGCATTATGACTATTATTGCAATTACTAGTCACCTCCCGAGAAGTCACCGCGGCCACTCTGCGGAACCTGGAGGAGGAGGGCTGTTCTGCAGCCGTGAGGACTCAAGCTAGGAAAGGCTTCGGGCATTCTGCCATCTAAGAGGCCAAGATTTTGTCGACCACTTGGATGGAATCCCACTGAGAGCTTTCTCAAGACTGTTTTAATTTGATTAATTTCTCCAATTTATAAAGCTGGAAAGTTTTTTTTAAGAAACACAATTGCATTATCTCATGGAGTCTTTATAGATTTGAACCACCAATATGCATTAAAATAGCCACAGTTAAAGCAAACGAAATGTCTCTGTTGGTAGGGTCTGCTCTATAGCCCTTTAAAATGCTCTCTGTACACTTTATCTTCAGCAGTGGGACAGAACGTCCCGTTCATTCAAATACGTCCATTCGTCAAAGCAGAAATGAAACTCAACTTCAAAACAGTGACCTTGCAGTTGGGGGTTGGACGCTCGGCCAGCAGGAAATAGAGAGTATTATTGGAATGCTGGGAAGGCCTCAGCCGGGAGTCACTGTGGGATTTCAGGGACATTCACGCTCGTCCTTGCATCCTAAAACAAACGCCTCTCCCGCTTTGCTCTCTGGTGCCCGAATTTTTCCGACGGAGTCTTCTCCACAACACGACCAAAGATACAACCGCTGAATCCTCCACAAAGGGAACACAAGGATTCATACTCAGAACGATGACCAGTGTCAGGCCTTCTCCAGAACGGAAGGGCACAGGGCTCAAAGTCAGTCCTGTAAGAGCCAGAGATGGACAAGGGTCCAGAAAGAAGGGCAGACCGGTATTTGTGGTTCATCTGGTCACTCGGCAGCCAGCGTTGCAAAGCTGGTAGCTGTCACCTACAAATGCGTGACCAGAAGTGATCGTGATTTTCCATGTGTCTGTTTCAAGACACACAGACTGCGACTTCTCCATCTTGGAAAATAAAGACTAGTATCTTCTGCACAGAGTAGAATTTTCATTAATAGAAAACCAATCATCTAAGCAATTGATTAGCCCAGTTCCTCCACTTTTCTTGTGTCTACTCCAGATAAGAGACCAATATCGAAAGACAAGTAGACTATTTTGTGTCAGATAAAGTCCATGTGACACCTGGATCTTCTTTTTCACCCTCTAGTCTTAGATGGTTCACCTTCATGGTCAGCCAGCAAGGGCCGAGCTAGGACAGTGAGCCGAAAGTCTCATTCCCGTTGCTAGACTCTTCCACCAAGGGCTGCAAGCATTTAGAAAACATGTAGTGGTACCCCGACCTTGTGGGTATTAGAGAGGGCACGGATTGCATGGAGCACTGGGTGTGGTGCAAAAATAATGAATACTGTTATGCTGAAAATAAAAAATAAATTTAAAAAATTTAAAAAAGGAAAAAAGAAAACATGTAATGGAACCTCCACCCCAAGCCCTTTCTCTACAATTCCTTTCAGCAATAATCCCATGTCATGAGTTCAAATGTATTTAAATTCCAAAGCAAACTCAGCAAGTGCAGCTCTTACATAAGGTTCCATCATGAACATTTAAAAAAGATATAATTCTGTAAACCCAAGCTTTAGAAAACCATAAGTTTTATTCATTTCTTTTTTTTTTTTTTTTAAGATTTCAAGAGGTTTTGTATGTGATCCTGGAAAAATCAAAGGAAATCCTAAAAAATGATGATAGACCTATGACTTTGAATTTTTAAATTACTGAAGACCCCCTAGAAACAAAATACATAATTCCTTCCCAAGCCCTTGAGTTGGAGGAGATGCTAAGGAGTAGCTAATAAAGTCAGATTTTGGGCAGTGGCCCCAACAAAGTCCGGTCCCTTCAGAGCGGAAGGGGGTTGCACAGGGTCGTCTAGCTGTGAGACACAGCCCAATGCACGTGGAGGCAGAGGCTGGTTTAGGTGCCCCTGCCTGATCTCATAATTCCATTTCTAGCCCCAGCTGTGGGAATGCCTCCTAATGAGAGCCAGGATCCGCGTTCCTCTGACGTCCCCCGTCCACGTCCTGCTCTGGGGGACCCTTGGCACGCGTCCTGCCCTGGCACTGGAACCTACCTGGCTCTCCGTGTCTCTCCACTCACCTTCCTGCAGCTCAGGACCTCCTTGCTTACTGCGTCCATTCTCTGTCCTTGGTGTGATGGCCGGACGCCACCGGCCTCTACTGCACAGACGAGCCAGTCAGACCTGAAACGTGTCAGTGTGGACCTGTCTGTCCACCTCAGGGAAGATGCGACGGTTGTGACCACATCCTGCGTCCAGAACCAAGTGCCAAGACGCCGGCAGCCATCTGCTTTGCCCCGTGTCCACTCCACCCCGACGCCTCTTTGCGGAGACGCGGCGAATGTAGAGGGACGTCTTCTCTCTCCGGGAAAGGGTCCGGCTTTGAAAGAGGAGGCGGTGCTTGGGCCTGTTCTGTCTCTCGTGAGATTTTCGCCTCTGGTGCACACGGTTATTTTCATCAAGTGGAGGAAGTGCAGCCGGACTGTGTGCGGAAACGAGCTGAGGAGTCTGTGGTCGCAGAGACCAGCTCCGCCCGGCTTAGCCGGTTAAATCTGTCCTTATCTGTGTGAGCAGGTGTGGCGGACACGGGCCGTCTCCATGAGACGGCCCCCCGCCCTCTCAGTCCATGCTGCCGCGGCGTCCTGGACACTGATTCGTTTAGGGGAGGAGGTGCTGGGATGCAGGGGGAAGCCGAACCCAACAGCCATCGGCGGGAAGGTCTGGAGGGACCGCCGGCTTCCTCACCTGGCCTAGCTCTCGTTTCTCTCAGGTGGATTCTGGCCGTGGAGGGCGACACCTGGACGGGCTCCTCCGCACGGTGACACTGCATCACGCTGGGGTGGGCACGGCGGGGATCTGAGGACAGAAGCAGGGAGGCAGCTTGGTTCAGAGCGATGATGTCACACAGGCGAGACCCGCACGTGCGGCCGCTGGCCCCCAACCACGCCGATCGTAAATAACGCTGGTGAGCCGAGCGCCCCTGGAAAAACCTGCCCGTAGGCTGCTGATTCCTGCGATGCGCGCGTGTCGCTGGCCATGGGCAAAGGGGTGACTGGCCAGGGGAAGCTGTCTCAGCTCAGTCCCGCAGAGCAGACCCAAAGGAAGGACGGAGTAGATGGCGTTTGGGAAGAGACCTCAGCAAACACAAGTTGAGGCTGTGAGACAGAGGAGGAAGACCCAGGGCTTGTCCCAGGGGAAGCTCTCGGAGGACCTGTGTAAACCGTCCTGCCCGACTACCGTCCCACTGAGCAACAGAGGAGCTGGCTTGGGGGTCCCTCCCCAGGACCTCAGCAGCCCTGCGAAGCCGAGAAAGCCTCCTGGTTGCCGGAGCAAGCCTGTGGCAGGGATGCCCGCGGACATTTGGGGTCCGACAGAGATAGGATGGGTCAGGTTAAGTGCAGGCGGGAACGCTGCAGGGCTGGCGTGTAAGCCCGGGGGAAGGGAGGAGGCAGCGTCCTGAGCAGGGCTGGTGGTTGGAGCCATGATCTCCGCTCATCTCTCGAACACGTGCAGCAGAGAGCTGTAGACAAACCAGGCGGTGGACAGGCGGAGGTGGAAGGAACGACTCCGACCCGGGGGACGCCTGGTCTCAGCAGGGAGGCTCAGGGCAGTCTTGAGTCACTGTGCTCCACGATGGGCCCTGTTGTCTGGGGAGGGTTCCTGCTGCTAAGTGCACCCCGGGGGCAGGGAGCTTCCTCTGTGCCTCTGTTCCTGCCTCTCGCGGTGTCCTTCAAGCCCTGACCCGTGCGCGGTCAGCACTGCACTGGGTGGACAGAGGCGGGGGCTCTGCTCTCTGGGAGCTTCCCGTGGGTCATGGCGCCTGACCGTGCACCCCAGGATTCCACAGTGAAGCCCAAACCACACACACAAGTTCGGGGCGTCTCTACACTGAATGGCAGCAGTGGAGGTCTCCGGGACGGGGCAGCGTTCCATCCGAGTCCTGATCCACTCCCCGGAATGTGGGTGGCTCTGCGATTTCTCGAGGGGTCTTGTTCCCTGGTGACACAGGGACCGTGGGACATGGCTGCGGGGGTGGAGAGGCAGTGCCCCAGTCTGAGCCCGGGTCCCCTCCCGGAAGGACACGCTCTCTCGCCCTGCCCACGTTAGCCTCATTGTCACCAGAGGCAGAGGTGTCAGCAAGGTCACCGCCTGTCCGAGCCACGTTTTTCCCATGTCTGGCCGCAACTTGCCTCTGGGTCCTTGGCTGATTCCCTTGGCCTCACCATCGGCTTGTCCCAGGGCTGCACCCCTGGAAGCGGGCTCTACAGAGGAGCAAGGCTGCTGCAGGCACAGCTCGACGTGGGTGTTTGGGTGACTCGGCCGTCCCTGGTGCGTGTGGCTGTTGCCCCCGGCCCCAGCTTGCTTCTCCTTGGGCGGCTCTTGTCCTCTGCAGCCCTCCCCATTTGGGAAAAGACAAGCGCGCTCCCTCCTTGCACGGGGGCCTCTGCTTCCATGGCAACCCAGAGCCAGGGTCCAACTCGGGCCCCTGCTGGGGAAGCAAGGGCAGGTGGACCCCAGGCAACTGTTTGGGCCTGAGTCCTCCTGGCTTATCCCACCCCTATCCCAAGCCACTCCTGCTCTGATGGGGAGTGTGGTTAGAGGACCACAAGGCTGGGTGGGTGAGAAGGGGACCCCAGAGAAGCACTTGCCTCTCACAGGTGCACTCTGGGAACTCCGCACAGGCCAGTGTGTAGACCGTGGGGTCCAAGGGCTCCCTGACGGCACGGCTGCGTGCACAGGGAGACACGGGCCTGGCTTTGAACCGTCTGAACCCAGTGGCCCGACTGGCCGGGATTTATCCATTGTACAAGCGTTGCTGGTGGAGATGAGCCTCCTGCAGGGCCCAGACAGCGGGGGCGTCTGTGGATAAAACACGGAAACGTGACAGCACGCGCCACCAGGGACCAGCACTGTCGGTTATGCCGAGGGTAACAGGCAGCGGCTGGTGGGCCTGAGGGGCCACCTGGGGTTTCCACAGTGTGATCGGAAGGGCGTCAGCCCCACTCCCAGACCACCCCTACCTCACTGTGCCCCGTTTCCTTCTAGAATTCGTCCTAAGCCAGGGAGTGTCCCCGACACGCATTCAGAGCCTCCCCATCCCAGCCGCTACTTGGGGACCAAAACAGGGATCTTGCCAACAGGCGTTTCAGCAAAGGGTCTCTTTCCCGAGAGCATCTCTGGAAGCACCTGTCAGGCCTTCCTTTCCATGCAGTCGCCGGGAGGCGTTCGGAAGTCAGAGCCCCTGTGCCCACGTGATGCTCGGAGAGGAGGTGGGAAGGAACCTGCTCCCAGCTGGGCAGGTCATTCCCTCGAAAACCAAGCAAGGTCCCCATGGAGGAGCCACACCCGACTGCGGCTTTGGCTCGCCACCAGCACGGCCACTCCTGAGATCCCCCCCACCCCCTTGACGGCCCCTCAGTCCTCACCCTCCCCCCTCCACATCTGGTCTCCTTGTGCGGCCTGAGCCTCTCCCTGGGCCGCCCGGGCCGGGGCGTTGCGGGCGGCTGGTCTTCGCACCGGGCTGCCCGCACGCTCTCTGCTGCCGGCCACTCGTTCCGGTTCTGACCCTCCGCGCCCCCCTGCCGTGGGGACACACTGGCATCGGCCAGCTCCAGGCCGGCAGGGACCGTGCCGTCTAATCCCGATCCCCGCACCCACAACTCGGCCCCGTGGGGGGGTCGTTCTCAAACGAACGCGTAGAAACGTTCACAGCCGTCTTCTGAACTCCTCTCTTTTCAGCTGGCGACCTTAGTGACATCTGATTTTAAAATATCTGATTTCGGGAAGTCGGAGGGGAAGACAAGCCATGAGGGACTGTGGACTCTGAGAAACAAACCGAGAGTTTTAGAGGGGAAGAGGGTGGGGGGTTGGGTGAGCCTGGTGGTGGGTACCAAGGAGGGCACGGATGGCACGGAGCACTGGCTCCGTGCATAAACAATGAATTCTGGAACACCGAAAAAAAAATTAAATAAAAAAAAAATAAAATACCTGATTTCCAGAAAATCTGTAGGTCAGTAGCGCTCCCACCTCGTCCCTCCGCACTCCCGTCTGCCCGTGGGGCCGTGAGCATTGTAGGGAGTCCCTGGGACCGGATGGCTTGGCTTCTATTTTGGGGGGAATCTTGGCAAAGCGTCTTCATCACTATTGTGCCTTGGTTGTACCTCAACAACCAGAAGTCTTGCCTCCAGCATTAATTTCCAATAGCCAGGACCTTGATTTAGCCATTATTTCATTTAGAGAAACCAGTGGGAGGTGCGCAATGCTGGCCGGGCGATGGGAACGAGCTCTGGTTTAGACCCATCGAGGAGCGTCATTGAGCTGCGCGACCTTGGGCGGGTCACAGCCTCTGGGCCCCACTTCTCATTTGCAGATAGGGGACGAGAAAGTCTTTCCTGCTTACCTCCCAGTATTTCAGAGGGTCCAGTGAGACCCACTGAGAAGACCCCAGGAAAGTTTTCTCAGGATGCACAAATCCAGGCACTGGGATGCCCACATCATTGTGAGTGGGGCAGGGTCAGGGCATGCGTGACGGCGGTGGGGACCTCAGCCACCGCCGCAGGAAGGCAGAGCTTCGTAGGAGCCGCGGACCTCGTGCTGGGACAGCTGGTAGGTCCCTCGGCGGCTTGCTACCAGAGAAGGAATGAGTGATAGATACAACCGTGCCCTGGGCGGGCAGCCATTCCTGGTCCAGGATGTCCCAGGGACAGAGTTATTCTCTCGGTTGACATAAGCCTCAGACCCTGGCATGTCATGGGGAGACTGCTTCATCCCCGGGACAGCACCGGGACAGTGGGGAAGGAACGTCTTCTAAAAGATTGCCTGTTGAGTCTTAAAATTTCACCATTAGTGACTCCTTCCTTTGTTTTTGTTCTGTGTTCTCTTTCTTAATAATATTGATTATTTATTTATTTATCTTATTGGAATTCAATTAGCCAAGGTGTAGTACTTCATTAGTTTTTGGTACAATGTGCAAGGATTCCTTAGCTGAGTTTATCACTCAGTGCTCATCACATCACGTGCTCTCTTTAATGCCCATGGCCCAGTTACCCAAATTAAAATACCTGGGGGGGAAGTAGCATGGCAAGTGCCTTCACCTTGGACCGAATTAAGAAATAAAAGCCCTGGGCTCGAGGCTGGGTGGTGGAAATAACGAGAAGCCGGGGGTTTTGTGGGAAGGCCAGGAGGCCCGAGGGGGAAGGGGGCCGACGAGAGGAGAGGCAGAAGGGACGAAGCAGGGAGGCCCGAGCGGGGCGCAGGGGTTCCGGGCAGGCAGCACAGGGTCATGTTTGTGTCTGTGGAAATGTTACCAGGGAGCCATTCCCACCCCGAGAGCCCTTTCCAAACGCGGGTCGCCCTGCTTGGCTTCTCCTGTCGGCTTCTGCCTTTATGTCTCTAGATAAACTCGTTTCCCTCCGAGCCGTCTCCCGCGTGGGAGCAGATTCCAGATCTCCGTCGCTCACTCTGCGAACTCGGCTTCTTGTCCTCGTGGACGGAGTCTGGGCATGCGGCTCTGCGGGCTCCAGCCAGGCCCCGATCGTGGGCGGCCGGCGCCGGGCCGAGGGATCCAAACCGGGATGGGGGGTGTGTCTGCCGCATGGGACCTCGGCGGGCACGGAGGTAGAAGCGGGCACCGGCGGCTTGAAACGAGCCAGAGACTCCTCTCCCCACCCCAGCCGCGTGGACACGGGGGTCAGGGGTCGGACGAGGGGTCTCCTCCACACCAGGTAGCAGGAGCCTCTGTCCATCTCCTACCTGGTGCACAGCAAGGAGATTGGGGCCCCGGCAAGAGTCCTGGCACCTCCCTGGGACCAGCGGGGGCCGCTGGTTGGAGCATGGACCTCCCCGCGCTCACTCCTCCCAGCGCGGCCCTGTCACCAGACAAGCAAGCCAAACCCAAACATACTTATTCTCAGGCAATAGTAGCGCCACGAGCATCTCTGTTCACGTCTCAGGTGAGTCCGCGCTGTCCCTTCTCCGCGTCTGTCAGTGACTTTGTGGACAAGGTGGTCACACAGACCCGGTGGCCTCCGAGGGCTGGTCTGCGTCCTGGGTGTTCGTCGCGAAGGCGGCTTTTGCTTATGGGAGCCACGAGCTCTGGCTATCTGGTTAGGTTCCCTGACTACCTCACGCGAAGCGAACTAATGAGTCAGAATAAAGCACTTTACATACACAGTTTATCTCTAAATATCTCCACATCGGTGTAGAAGTAAATAAACAGAAATAAGTTTCGCTCAACTATGCTTAAATAGGCGTCTGTGGTGAGCCTGAAAGCCCGATTCTTGTTTAAAACGTGAGAGTCTGTGGACTCCGGGAATCACACTGAGGGTTTCGGGGCAGGGGAGGGGGGAGCCCAGGGGCAGGTGTGAAGGAGGACACGGAGTGCACAGAGCACGGGTGTCACACGCACACAGGGCATCGTGGAACACCACACGAGAACCGAAGACGGACTGTGTGGTGACTAACATAACATAATACAAGATTATAAAACAATAAAACATTATTCTGGGATTGGAAGGAGGAGAGGTTCTTCTCCCGCTTGCTACGGCAGAGAATTCGCCCCCAACGGCCTCCCTCTGCACAGTAACGCAGACCGTGGCTCCTACGCTTGGTCATTTGCAACGTTTTTGTGTTAACAGGTGTTTCGGGCGTTACCTAGTTTCTTCTTCTTAGGGACAAGGGTTCTAAGGATCAGAGCTTTCCATGCTCCTTACTTGCCTGATTTAACCTTGAATCAGAAGACTAGTGGACAGTGTTGAATGTTAATGGCCCTTAAAGCTCCTGATGCTTACCGTTGTTTTCCGGGTCTCTAGGTCCGGACGGCTCCCTAGGAGATGCTCATGATTTTGTCCTCAAGTCCTAATTTTTGATAGCGAGTCAAGATAAGCCGACCACTGCCTTCAATGTCCATCCGGAGCAGAACAGCAGCTTATGGGAAATCTGGCAAAGGAAATAGCCCTCCGACTAGACTCGGGGTGTTTGGACCACCACCACCACCCCAGAAAGCGTCCAAGGCAGGCCTGCAGAGGAGAACGTCAGCAGTCGGGTGTCACCTCTGTGGTCACCGTCGCTCCATAGTGACGGTGCCCCGAGCTCGGCGGCCTCGAGCTCACGTCGCTGCCACTGGACAGTCACAGGCAGTTCTGCGACAACTCATCTCATACACCTGAAGTTGGACAGCACCAGGAAGGGGAGCTGGGAAGAGGAAACAGAAGAAATGAGACTCTGCATCCCGACACCGATGGCCTCTGAGGATAGGCACCCTCCGGCGTGAGGTCTGGTCTTCGCGATGCCTGATTGGGCCAATCATGAGTCACCTGGGCTCTGGCTGGTGACCCCGGGGTGCCATGGCTGAGGGCCCGGGGCCGCCCCACATGGAAGGGAAGCATCTCCCAGATTCACCGGCGACAGGCCCGCGTGCATGATCTAGCCGGGCTGGATTCTCT
This sequence comes from Mustela nivalis, assembly GCF_964662115.1. Classification (NCBI taxonomy): domain Eukaryota; kingdom Metazoa; phylum Chordata; class Mammalia; order Carnivora; family Mustelidae; genus Mustela; species Mustela nivalis. Next base: position 2,213,534 of record NC_139031.1, on the reverse strand, counting down.
AGGGTAGAAATTCAAGGTGAAGGGTCATTGAAGCTACAGTTCATGGTCTTCTGGTGCCTTTTGTGGCTGACTATTTGCTCCTGGACTATTATTGTTCTGTTTGGTAATAATTTGTTTTCTCCCTAGTCCTTTTGCTGGACAACATTCTAGATTCTACGTTTATGCTTTATGCTCTATTCAGCATAATACGTGGGGTATTGTGTATCGTCCACACCACATTTATTCTTTACTGTTGGTGTTTTCTAGTCTCGTGGTGGTGGCCGTCGGCGTGAACCGAGTGCATTTTGGACGTGAGCATTAGTCTTCCTTAATTTTGGAAATTTCCAGGCATTCCTTTTTCAAATATTTCTCCTTCACAGTCTCCTCTTTGCTTTCAGAATTCCTCTTTGACTTAAGTTGGAAATTCTCTCCCTACACGTTTGTAACTGCCCCTCCTGCTCTTACGTTCAAGGTCTCCATCCTGCCCTCTGGCCGGAGACCTCGTGCCCGCTACTCTCTGTGCCCGGTCTCGAGGGCACTCCATGCTTGGCGTTCATTGTGGTACCGACTGCATTAAGCCACAGCCCAGCATGGGGATTGGTGGGAGCTTAGCTTTCAGTCCTGAGGCCATGCTTAAATGGGGACCCCAGGTTGGGTCCACAGTATTGCCTTAGAGAACATGGCCCCGTTACTGCCAGGAGCTCACCTGGAAGACACTCTGCCCACTTCTGAACATCAAGAACTCAGACGCTTTTCCATCACTGTGACACCCAGGCTTTTTGTTTCAATCAAAATTTTTGTTTGAGAGAGAATGCAGACATCATACAGAGGTCTCGTGTACCCTTTACCCAGCTGCCCCAGTGGTGACCTCTTACAAAACTACAGGGCATAACACAACCAGGGAGCTGTCCCTCGTGTGGCCAAGACTCAGAACATTTCCATCAGCACGGGATGCGGCATTGCCGAATCCATTTCCCTTCCGCCCCACCGACTTCTTTTTCTTTTTTTAAATTAAAATATAATGTATTACTAGCCCCGGGGGTACAGGCCTGTGATTCGACAGGTTTACACACTTCACAGCACTCACCATAGCACACAGCTTCCCCAGTGTCCATAACCCAAACACCCTCTCCCTACCCCCCCAGCAACCCTCAGTTTCTTTTGTGAGATTAAGAGTCTCTTATGATTTGTCTCCCTCCTGATCCCATCTTGTTTCATTTATTCTTTTCCTACCCCCCAAACTCCCCACATTGCATCTCCACTTCCTCGTATCAGGGAGATCATATGATAGTTGTCTTTCTCTGATTGACTTATTTCGCTAAGCTTAATACCCTCTAGTTCCATCCACATCTTTGCAAATGGCAAGATTTCATTTCTTTTGATGGCTGCATAGTATTCCATCGTATATATATGTACCACATCTTCTTTATCCATTCATCGGTTGGTGGACATCTAGGTTTTCCCATAGTTTGGCTATTGCCCCATTGGCTTCTTAACCCTTGCGCCCACTCATCTGTCCTCCATCTCTATGATTCTGTCACTTTGGGAAGGTCACATAAACAAATCATGTAGTGTGTAACTTCTTGGGATTGACTTTTTTGCACTTAGCATAATTCTCTGAAGATTCATTGAGGTGTTGGTATGTATCATTAGCTCCTTTTTATTGCTGAGTTTATCCCACGGTGTGGATGGGCCACCGGTTTTTAACCACGGAAGGACAACCACCAGACACAAGGTTGTTTTCAATTTGGAATTATTATGACTAAAGCTGCTACATTTGTGCCCGGGTTTTTGTGTGAATGTATCTTTGCAGTTCTCTGTGATGAAAGCCCAGGAGTGCAATTGCTGGGTTGTATGTTGGTTGCATGATTAGTTTTTAGTTTTTTTTTTTTTTAAAGATTTTATTTATTTATTTGACAGAGAGAAATCACAAGTAGGCAGAGAGGCAGGCAGAGAGAGAGAGAGGAGGAAGCAGGCTCCCTGCTGAGCAGAGAGCCCGATGCGGGACTCGATCCCAGGACCCTGAGATCATGACCTGAGCCGAAGGCAGCGGCTTAACCACTGAGCCACCCAGGCGCCCAGTTTTTAGTTTTTTATTTTTATTATTATTGCACTTTTTCTTTTATTATGCCACGAACCCTTCTTTCTTTTTTAGATTTTATTTATTTATTTGAGAGAGAGAGAGAGAGAGAACAAGACAGAACATGAGTAAGAGTGGAGGGGGGCAGAGAGAGAGAGGGAGAAGCAAAGTTCCCACTGAGCAGGGAGCCCAATGCGGAGCTTGATCCCAATTCAGCTCGAAGTGGGGTTGAGATCATGACCTGAGCTGAAGGCAGATGCATAATGATTGAGCCACCCAAGTGTCCCCTACCATTGAAACTTTTAAAAAATACTAACATTTCATGTTCTTGTGTTTTTTTAGTATCACAAAATACCCTTGGTAATTATAATCAAAATGCTGTCATATTGAATATGTTATTGTTTAAAATTTAAATTCTAGTTAGTTAACATATAGTGTAGTATTGGTTTCTGGAGTAGAATTCAGTGACTCCTCACTTACATACGACACCCCATGCTCATCCCAACAAATGCCTCCTTCATGCCCATCCCCCCATCTAACCCATCTAACCCTCGTGCTTCCATCAATCCTGTTTGTTCTCTATCATTTAGAGTCTTTTAGGGTTTGTTTCCCTCTCTCCTTTTTTTTTTCTCTCTCTCTTCCCATATGTTCATCTGTTTTCTTTCTTACGCTCTGCATATGAGTGAGATCATATGGTATTTGTCTTTCTCTGACTTATTTCACTTAGCACAACACCACCTAGCTCCATCCCTGTCATTATAAATGGCATGCTTTCATTTTTCTGATGACTGAGTAATATTCTGTTGTATGTATGTACCACATCTTTATCCATTCATCAGTTGACGGACATTTGGGCTCTCTTCATAATGTCGACAATGCTGTTATAAACATTGGGGTGTGTGTACGCCTTCGAATCATGTTTTTTGTATCCTTTGGGTAAATATCCAGTAGTGCGATTGCTGGGTTGTAGGGTAGCTCTATTTTCAACTTTTTGAGGACCCTCCATACTGTTTTCCAGAGTGGCTGCACCAGCTTGCATTCCCACCAACAGTGTAGGAGGGTTCCCCTTTCTCCACATCCTCACCAACATCTGTCGTTTCCTGATTTGTTAATTTTAGCCATTCTGACTGGTGTGAGGTGGTACCTCATTGTAGTTTTGATTTGTATTTCCCTGATGCCGAGTGATGTGGAGCACTTTCTCATGTGTCTGTTAGTAATCTGGATGTTTTCATTTCTTCTGCCCACTTTTTAACTGGGTTATTTATTTTTGGGGTGTTGAGTTTGATAAGTTCTTTATTGATTTTGGATAGTAGCCCTTTATCAGATATGTGGTTTACAAACATCTTCTCCCATTCCATAGGCTGCCTTTAGCTTTGTTGACTGTTTCCTTTGCAGTGCAGAAGATTTTTATCTTGATGAAGTCCCAACAGTTCATTGTTGCTTTTGTTTCCTTTGCCTCTGGCTGGCAACACGGCTAGTGAGAAGCGGCTATGACCAAAGTCAAAGAGATTTCTTCCTATTTTCTCCTCTAGGATATTGATGGTTTCCTGTCTCACATTTGGGTCTTTCATTTTTTACTTGTTTTTGTGGATAGTATAAGAAAGCGGTCCAGTTTCATTCTTCTACATGTGGCTGTCCAATTTTCCCAACATTTGTTGAAGAAACTGTGTTTTTTCCATTGGTCATTCTTTCCTGCTTTGTCAAAGTTTAGTTGGCCATACAGTTGTGGGTCCATTTCTGGGCTCTCTACTCTGTTCCACTGATCTATGTGTCTGCCAGAACCATACTGTCTTGATGACTACAGCTTCGTAATAGAGCTTAAAATTCAGAATCGTGATGCCTCCATTTTTCTTCTTCTTTCAGAATTGTTTTGGCTATTTGGGGTCTTCTGTGTTTCCATACAAATTTTAAGATTATTTGTTCCAGCTCTGTGGAAAAAGGTGGTGGTATTCTGATAGGGATTGCATTGAATGTGTAGATTGCTTTAGATAGTACAAGCATTTTAATAATGTTTTTCTTCCAACCCATGAGCATGGAATGTTCTTCCATTTCTTTGTGTCCTCTTCAATTTCTTTCATGAGTGATTTGCAGTTTTCAGAGTACAGATACTTTATTTCTTTAGTTAGGTTTATGCCTAAGTATCATAATTGTTTCTGGGTACAGTTGTAAATAAAAACAATTCCTTGATTCCTTTTTCTATGGCTTCCTTTGAGACCTACTCTCTCAGTAACTTTCAAATAGGGAGTGAAGTATTACTGACCGTGGTCCCAGGCTACTCCCCACCCCTGGGGGCACACTGGAGGTGCCAGTCCTTCGTTGGATGGGTGGATTGTGAGTATTTTCTCCCCTACTGTGGCTTGTCTTTTCATCTATTCACAGAGTCTTGCACACAGTTTTCCATTTATGTTTATTTGTTTTGTTTTGTTTTTATGATGCTTTTGGTCAAGTCTAAGAACACTCTGCCCTGTCTCAGATCCTCAAGATCTCCTGTACTTTCCCTCGGATTTCATAGCGTAACAGTTCACATGTGAGTCCAGGGTCCTCTTTTGTCTCCAGGGAGGGAATCGGGTTGACGTTTGTTTCTCTGCAGATGAACATCCGATTGTTCTGGTGCCATCTTTAGGAAAGGCCACCCTTCCCCCACTCGGTTGCATTTGTGCCTTTGTCCAACACGAGCTAGGCACATTTGCGTGGGTCTATTTCTGGGCTCTCCGCTCTGATCTGTGCCTCTGTCTCCGTGCCAGTGCCACATAGTCTTGGTTACTGTTGTCACGTAAGATGTCCTGAAACCAGTAGACCGATTTTTCCACTTTAGTCTACTTTTACAAAAAAAAAAAAAAAGTTTTTGGCTATTCCAGTTCATTTACATTTTCATATAATTTTTAGAATAATCTTGCTCACATCTACAAAAAAAATCTTGCTGGGATTTTGATAGGAATTGTGTAAAAACCTTACATCAATTTGGGGACAATTTGACATCTTCACGATGTTGAGCCTTCCAGTCCAAGAACATGCTACGCCTTTTCTGCATCCAAGTCCCATGCATGTTTTGTTAGATTGACTCATAAATATTTAATTTTTTTGAGCAATCGTAAGTGGTACTGTAGCTTTACATGGACTCACTGCCTGGAGAGAGACCATCGATTTTTGAATGTGTATCTTTTCTCCTGGAACTTGCTGGCCTCATGTATTAGCTGTAGAAGTCGTTTGCAGATTCCTTGGGTTTTCTGTGGATGAAATGCTGTCTCTGAATAGGGGCAGGCTCCTTTCTTCTCTGCCAATCTGTACGCCTTCCATTTCCTTCTCTTGCCTTATAGTGGCCGGGACTCCCAGCTCTGTGCCGAATGAAAGTGGTGAGGGGGCATTCCTGCCTTGTTCTAGATCTGAGGAAGAAACATTCGGTCTTCTATCATGAAGAATAAGACAAGCTGTAGGGTTCTTGTAGATGCTCTTCATCCAGGTTAGGAATTTCCCCTTGATTCCTCTTTCTCTGAAAGAGAGAGAGAGAGATCAGTTTATCATAGAGATAGCTTTTATTTAACCAAATGATGAAAAATTTTCATCTTTGTTTTCTACTTGCTCTGTATTGGTAAGAAATCCATTGGGGAAGACGGCGAGCAGAGAATAAGATGCTAGATCTGGCTACCTCTCCAGAAACCACTGAGGACATTATTCTGATGCTTCTGAGACTTGTGTGTCTGATGAACACATATTCCCCTACTATACCCTCTTCTCTTTGTAGACGGGCAAATTTTAATTACCTAGATAATTTACTTAATTGTAAACTTACTTTGTAATGATGCTGCACAAATGAGACATTGTAAACCATGTGAGCCCATTTTCCATTTTGAGCAGGAAGGTGTCCCCTCCTTGGCACGTGTTTAATGTGACCCCATCAGGCTTGGCCACGTGTGAAGTCCTTGGCTCAGGGCTACCCCTCCTGGCTGGTTCTCAATGGGTCTCTGCCCTTGAAAATTCCTCCAGCTTACCAATGTGGTACAGTACCTGCCCACTACTCTCGCTCTCTCTCTCTTTTTGTAAAAAGAGGGAGGAAGGGTTGTTCCTGGGGATTCCCAAAGACAGCACCGAGGCAGGCCTGGTCCAGCAAGGGGAAGCAGAGGGAGGCAGGGCGTCTGCAAGGACTGAGATGCTGCCTGACCTCACCCCAACCCAGTGCTCACTGTTAGGACGTTGGGGTGAAGCTCTAACAGGTCCGTTTGCCGGTCAGGGTTCTAGAACCGAAGTAGCAGGTGTTTCTTGATGTTTTCTGCCATGTTTCCAAAAAAAATGTTCCATATGGGAATTAGTTCAAATTATAGATGAGATGGAATGTTCAGCTGGAAGGTCTAGGAGGACGGGGGGACAAAGAGCACATTGAGCGCCGCACAATCTTGGCTCGTCTGACCCTTCTCCTATCAGTGCTGCTCTGGCTGCCACTTATCATTTGTGTCGGTAGGCTCGGGGTTTTCTTGTGAGCAGAGAAAAAGGTACTTAATCTGTCACCAAAGCTGGATTCCTCCCCCCCGCCCCCCCTGCACATAAATCTGTCAATTAGGTTGATAATAGAAGCAAACTTCATCATGAAATGAAATCTCCCCCAACATGTAGGACGGTACAGCGGGCTCTTTGCCTAATTGTATTAATAAAATTTTTAGCAACATAGTTTTGGGGATCAATGCAGCAAGGCCCTGCCAATCAAAGACTTTTCTACTCTCTGAAAAGGTGCTAGACTTTTTAGTTTCTTTGTGATGGACTAAGGAAAGGCTGAGTTGCCCCCAGAAGATTAAATCTTTAATTTCACATTATTTCCAGCCATGTCTATAGAACAAAGTGGGCTTTACCTGTTGAGTATGGGGCTTATACAACTTGAAGCACTCTTGAGACATTAAGAGGCGGCCGTGAACGGTCTCTGAGATTTAAGCTGAGGGGCATTCTAAAGGGATTACTACTGCATTTTCCATAAAACGAGAAATAAAAACAGACTTAATGCATGATCATAAATGCATTCCCGCTGGGAGGGAGAGCCCCGTTCACACTGCCGCGCTGAGGCCCCGGCAGGAAGGCCTGCAAAGGCGCCCACACTTGTAAGGATTTGAGCGAGTCCGGCTTACAATGAAGCTAGGGCTGAGTGCTTTGGAAAGATTGGCTATTGGGGGGGAAAAAAAAGATACTCTTACATTTTCTCTGGTCCAAAGGTGAGAAATGCATACATTATTTTGACATCATTAAGATATCTTGTGTATGGAATGCCAACCTGCCCGACCGGAACTGGGTAATTCTATGAATAAAGTGAGAACAAAAGTCTTCCTGGGAAGAATTTCGTGACCGATTAACTATGTGCGATGAAAAAAAGTGATGTCTTCCAAGGACTAAAAGAAAACGGGGACCCCAATTAAAGTCCCAGCATCCTCTCTAATCAGCTTAAAGACTCAAGTAAAACAAAAGTGCTATTAAAATGCGTGACATTCTAGAATGCATTGCAGTGATTATCCAGCAACACACGTGTTATATAAACACTGGACCTATTTATGTCACAGGCAGATCCTGGACGACAGAAATACAACAAAAGGGAATTAGAATAAGTTGCAGACAAAATATCAGGGGCTTGGAATGATGCGGTGTGGAAAACTGAACTTGTCCTCCTAAGTATGCTAAAAATAGTGGTTTTCTAGATGTGGAGGAATTTGGAGAATAGAGGGTGAAGGGAGAATGACCTCCCTATGGCCGTTGGCCTCATTTAATAAATAAGTTACATTAACTCATCCATCCTGATCTGAAATTTTTTAATAGAAAATTAAAATTTTATGAAATGTTGCTTCTCACCCTTCCTGCAAAAGATTTTTTTCACAGCTTTCCACACAGTCAAATCCTTCCAACCCTTCGCTTCTATGATTCCAGGTACGACCTTGATGTTTTCCAGGCACACAGACGCAGACCAAATATGGAAACAGGAAATCTAAGAACTGGGTGATTTTCAGAGTTGAGCCTTCTAGGGTTTTATAATTCTGAGGACCCACTGGCTCAGGATCACAGATCTCGTTAGTGGCAGAGCTAGGATGCGAGCCTGCTGACCTAACCTGGGTGTCTGGACCGCCCAGGTAATCTTCAAGCACGACCCCTGGTCTCCCTTCCAGAGGGTCCATGGCCACGGAGAGCTGAGCTCGTGCTCACAGCCCTTCCTCTGCCCACGTGGAGGGCTGGTCCCGAGGGAGGCCCCTTGCTCAGCCCCGGGGTTGATTAGAGGAAGACACCCGAGACTCGGGGAAGACAGCTGCCTCTTATCCCCAGCTTCTCCTTCCTGCCTGCCTTCCCAGCACGGTGCAGCAGAGCTGGACGCCGCCCTGCCGGCACAGCGGGGTTGGGGGGGGCGGGGGGAGGGCGCCTTCCTGGGAAAGGCCCGGCTTTCTGCACCGATTCCAACCAGTACCCGCCGGCAGGGTCCACACAGCTTGCTCCAGGCCGCCCCGCCCGCCAGCGCCTCCCGCATGGGGTGCTCGGCCGTCCCTCCTGTCGCCCGAGGTCTGCCTGCGATCGAGGCCCCGAGAGGGCAGGACGCGGGTCGTGCGCAGTGGGCGGCGGCTGTAGGAAGTGGAAAACAACACCAGGGCAGATGGGGTGTGCAGGAGCCCTTGTCATCCGGGGCTGTTCCCTCCCAGGGGAGCAGGAACCCTACCCCCAGCCCCGCCCGTAGGCCACTACTTGTCCTTGATGTTTCCTTGCTGGAGGTGAGCTCCCCGGAGAACGAGCCTCTCCGGAAGGCACTGGTAGGCTCGTGCATGAGTCCCTACCTGCTGCGTCCTCATCGTCCCCTATTTTCTATGCTCTTGGGGTCAGGAAGGACCCAGGACTCAGCCCTGCAGTTGGCTCAGAATGTTTGGGGCAAGATTTAATGAAGACAGCTGTTACCGGCATTTCTTCAGAACATATCAGGTCCCCCCATCCTTGGAACCCATTCCCAGGTAACACAGAGCACAGACTTCGCGAACTCCTGCTCCCCTCCGGCGTTCCGGTATATCAAGAACTCCTTAAAACGCAACCCTGTCGAGGGAAGGCGACGTGGCGGGAGTTGTCTGAGCAGCCGAGGACAGGGCGAGGCTCTGGGATCCGAGCTACGGCGCCCGCGCTCTCGCACACAGGCTGCCGCGCCGGGAGCCCTCCGTCCTGTCCCCGTGCAGGTCTGAGCCTGATCTTTGCGGAGGGGCTTCCTTTTCACTTGGAACCCTCAGAATTCAGAAAATTCACCCTCAAATTCAGAAAATGTCCACTCTGAACAGGGAGACTTGAAAACGAAGATTTATACCACGATTAGGTCAAACCTGGGACGTGTGGCCTCACGCGTGCACACGCAGACCTTCGTTACTGTCCTCCGCCACTGACCGAGAAGCACACGTGTGTGGCAGAGACACGATGCTCTGTGAGAAGAGCTATTGTGTGCTTTTGTTTTGGTTCCATGTCTGGGCTGGTTATGAGGGAAGAGGGAGTTCAATGGTGCTTCAGAGTCCACTGACTTCCCGGAAAATGTCCCTGTGTCAGCCCCTCAGGGACACAATTTTGACCTGGACACCCAGATCCCCGCACGTAATGCTGCCAAGGTCATAAGAGGCTTCGTCAGGGTCTCGGGGCCCAGGGTTTCTCGTGTCCATAAGAGGGGATCTTGAAGAACCCCCGCGGTCACGGGGCCACATTCGGGGGAGAGCTGGTTCTGTCCCTGGCCCGGGAGGACAACACTCTCCTGCTGCTTGGACGCCGGCTCTGAAACAATCCACAGCCCCACAAGGCGGCCAGGCCCACGGCCGCGTCGCTCATGTGGGGCATCTTGTGGGAGAGGTCCCTGTGGAAGGGGTGGACCAGGAGGGCCTTCAGGAGGAAGCGGTCATTGAGGGAAGGCTGAGATGTCGATCCTCAGGGGCAGGGACAGGGCAGGGCAGGCCGAGCAGGAGGAGGAGACAGAATCAGGAACCGACCAACAAAGGCCCTTATGCAAGCACGGGGAGGGGTGGGCTTGGGAGAGCTGCCGGTTCTGTAGCCTCTGTTGGACGCCCGGCCACAGGTCTCGTGGCCTGGACGTGGGGCCGGCTCGCGTCTGTATAGGGTGGCCGCGGGGAGGAGACACCGAAGGCACGCAGAAGAGAGAGGCTGGGTGTGTGGGGACCTGCCGCCTGTTCGCACAAGGTTATTCATTGTCCCAGTGAGGGTTGGAGACAAGGGGGACTCGCAGATGGGGCTTCGGAAGAGCGGGGGAAGCAGGGGTCCAGAGTCGTGCTGAGTCTGACCCGGGACACTAGGAGCACGTCAGCAGGGAGCACCGGGCAGCTGAGATGCTGTGTGGGACGCTGTGGGCCGCTGTGCTCCGGCCGCCCCCTGTCCACCCCGTCCTGCTGAACCAGAGTCTGGGCCACCCTGGCTGACATCACGTCCAGGCACAGGTCTCAGAGCAAACAGGACACGGGGTGCACCATTGAGCCACACATCTCATCAGAACGTCAGAGCTTCTGAGACCCAGAGAACAGGTCAGGTCACACCTCCCTGGTGTGGGTTGCCAATAGACCACCCTCCATGAATATGGGGTTTTTCTTTAGTTCTAAAGATGTGGAGAAATGTGTCCTTGAAACTCCAAAACAAAACATAAATCTTCATCATCTCTGCTTTGTTTGAATTTCGGCCTATTAACTTTTCCGGCATTTGTAGAAGCCACTGAAAAAGTGGCTATGAGAGACACAGGAATGGTTTAAAGTTAAATAAAACTTCACTTAGCAGAACCACAACAGAGCCGAGAATTCCTGCGGCCTTGCTCGGACGCAGGCAGCATCCGGGGGGTGGGAGGTGCTGGGCAGTGAACGGGGCTGGATCTCGTGGGACTGAACGCCCCAGTTAGACCAGAGATGCAGAATTGGCTCGGGGCTGGACACTGAAACAGAAGACTGAGTGATGGGGAGGTCATCTCACCGCAGGGCACAGAGCTCTTCCCTGGCTCCTGGACAGGGGCTCAGGGAGGGTGACAGCTCTCGCCCCTTCAAGGCAGCTTTATCCTGGCGCAAGGACATACCATCTCATCTGAGCCCCGAAGCCGACAGATGAGGGACTGGGGGGCCGGGAGCCCCAGTTTACCTAGTGAGACACACAGAACTGTTGCTCAAAGTAAACACAGAAACGCAGCCCCTACGGGCACGAGAAGCACGAGGAGCCCCAACGCGGCTGCCCCCGCGCCTGCCCACCGAGCTTCTCCCCCGTGGTCCGGCCGGGCCTGCGAGCCGGCTCGCCCTCGCTCTTCCTTTTAGACTCCCACAGTCTTGAACTCCCAGGGTCTGCACAGCTTCCAAGGGCCACACAGTAGGAGCCAACCTTTGCCCCCGAGAGCCACCTGCACATCCCCTCTGCGCGGAGCCAAGGCCCCGTCTCGCGGCAAAACCGCTCCTCTCCGGGTCGACCTTCCAGTCCAGTCCACGGCTTCTCAGCTGCTCCGCCTTAAAACACGCCTGGGGACGTCAGAGAGGAGCTCACACCTGCTCCCCAGGCTCGAGATTCTGATGTATTTCATCTGGCTGAGGCCTAGGCCTTGGCATTTTTATACAGGGTTTTTGTTTGTTTGTTTTGGACAATTCTAAGTTACAACCAAGAATCCAAGCCGCTGAACTGGAGAAATTTGATGTCATCCCAGGTGCTCAGGTGATCTCATTTACATACTGCAGCTGGGGGATTCGCAGATTTATCACCTGCGAATGAAACAAAGACTGTGCCGTGCAAGCCGTGCAGTAACCACCGGTGTTCACCGAGCCTCTACTATAAGCCGCGCGGTGGCTAAATGGCGCGTCCGCTCTGTGCAGTTCGCTCTGTCCAGAGCACAGGGGAGGAACAGGAGGCCGTCATGCCTCGGTCCCCTGGCTAAGGAGCGGAGAACGTGGCTGGTGTTGAGCAAACCCAAGGCTCCAGCCACCTACGAGGATCAGGGCGCGCGACATGCTTTTGTTTTTGTTGCTGCGAACCCGCTTATTCGGATCGTGTCCCAAAGCGGACTGGGGCCGGGGGTGCCGCTCAAGGCGGCCTCAGAGGACACAGTCTCAGGTCGCTCCCCGCTTGGCAGGCAGTGAGACCCCCGTGGCCCGGATCTGGGAAGGGGGGGGCTGTTCCTTATGCGGCAGAGGGTTTCATGTTTGCCGGATGGGAAAGTTCCGGAGATCCGTTTCACAGCAACGTGACAGCACTCGGCACCACGGAGCACCGTGCCCTTGAGAAGGGTCGAGATGTAAGTGTTACACGGGGCTGGCAGGCACCACGGTTTAAGCAAAGACCTTCAAAAACTGCTGACCTGAGCCGCAGGGGCTTTTGAGGGTGTGGCTTAGCCTCAGGTGTGCTGGGCAGACGGTCCCGGAGACCCGCGTAATGCACCGAAATAGGACTAAGCTTTCCGTCTAGAACAAACAAACTCTCAACGCGTCTCCGGGAGATCTCGCTTAATGACTCAGACGCTCCGTTGTCTACCACACCTGCCCTCGTGCCCGGAAACAAGGGAAGCCCAAGAGCTCTTACCCTCAGCAGCCGGGTGAGCCGCAGCCCTGCCCTCCCCTTCTCTCCCGGCACTCGCGCTCTCCTGTCGCCGCCCGGGACGCGCACGTTCCAGATCGTCGCCGCTTCCTGTGCACGCGGAGTGCAGGCCTGGGGAGCGACGGGTGTGTCACTGGTCTGAGGCCGGTGTGCACGGTTGTTGACCGGGTATTTGCCGAGGCAGAGGAAGACTCCGACTTCCAACCTGTAACGCTCTCTCCCTCTCTCTCCATCTCTCGGGCTCTTGAAAGCAGTGAATACTGATTGACTCATGGATATATTCAACTCTGAAAACACGACGTGTTTGTTTCTCCCAAAAGAAGACGGCGATTGGTGGCAACATCCTTCGTGGGTCCTGAGTCGCTGGAAGAGCCTCCCCTTCATCGAGAGCAAAGCAGTGATGGGCTGGAAAGCGGTGGTCTCGCTGCCCCACCGAGCAGCTGCCGCCGGAGAGACAAGCCTGGGCGATACTTACTCTGTTGTGTAGACAACGATCGCAGGTGATCACATTTTTTATAGATTAAAGACATTTTTGTCATTTTTAATGTCTTACTACTAGTACTTTATAAAACGCATGAGATTATGTTGACATACGTTTTACGGCAGGGACAGCCTCGGCGGCATTCGATGGGTTACTTGTTACAAAGGAAGAACTCCTCGGGCTCCCTCTGCCTTTTAACGGGGGGTGCCACGTTGTGCGTGTTTGCTGGGCACCCGGCAGTGTCAGAAGTAAAGGCAGACGATAAGCTGCGATGGTAAATATTGTGCTGGTTTCTCAGGAAGCCCTACGAACCACGAGGAGAGCCCAAAGGGGCTCATTCGTCGATGAGAAAGAAGCGGGACGCGGTTTTGGAAAGGCTTCCTTAAAGCACAACAACAGAAAAAACAACCCGGCGTTTGGTACTTATTTATTTACACAAAGGCTTGGAAAACTTGTTTGTGCTTTTTTGATGAGATGCAGTAAGTTCAGATCCGCTCAGACCTGCAGGGAGAAACGGTTTCATTTTGATACAATGTCTCAAAGTTGAGGGAGAAGAATGACACCGAAAATTTCCTTCAATTTGCCTTCCAGTGCCTGGAACAAGCCTCTCTTCTCGCAGAGTCCGACAGGGACGTCCCAGGGCGTCCGGACTGCGTGTCAGCCCGGGCTCGCTTCCTCGCCCCTCCTCGGCCTCAGCGGCACCCCCACGTCTTCCCGATTCGAGGTTTGGGTCTAGGTCAACAGGCTGAGGAGAATCCCCGTAAAGAATAAGGAGTCACGCATCTCAGGCAATCTGGTAGGTGACCACCAGGGCCTTCCGATGGGAAGGAATGCAGACCTTCTCTGTTCCTTAACCTCTTTTCTCCCATAGATGTGGTTCTGCAGTCGCGTCCATTTAGAGTTCCAGATAAATAGAGGCTATCCAGTGGCTTATTTGTTTATTTAAATTTATTTATTTATTTATTTGAATTTTAGGTCAATGACCAATGCTTCAAGGGACAGAGTTACACCAAAGAATTCTTCGTTGCTCATGTGAAGTTCAAATTCACCTGCATAGCCTCTGTCTTCAGGTGCAAAGTCTGGCAGCCCTGTGCCCGCTGTGCGTTCACTTCGGAGCAACCAGAGAAGCCATTTCTGGGCAAAGACCGGCTCTACGTACGCCGTCACCACAGAGAGTCGTTCCACCACAGCCTGGAGCCACACGAACCTGCCTGGGGAAGCAGCTCACGGCGCAGCCACCGACGCGGTGGACGATGCAGTCTGCGGACACTTTTTCAAGGGATTCTTACTCTACTTTGAAGAGTTTGGCGTTTTTATCCCTGTGTGGGACCGGTGGCGAGTGAGGGGCGGGGCCCGCCGTCCGTTAGGACAGTCTGTGTGCTGTCACGGGTGTGCGGGGGGTAAGCCCATGTCTTCCCGCCTGAGCCCACAGTCCAGCTGTGGGAGCCACACGGAGGTTTAGAATCACATCTAGAAAGACGTCTGAGTTGGCTAACATGGGACAGCCCCGCAGCGATGCCAAATGGCAAAATAGAGGAGCCAGTGGGCCTCGGGGGAGGACCCTGGGAAAGTCAGCCGAAACGCACTCCTCTGAGTGGTACAGAAACTTCAGGGGCTTGGATGTCCAGTACGGCATCGTGATGCTGCCCGCGGATGCCGTGGAGAGAGGGAGGTGGTCCCTTCAGCCAGCGGGAAGAGAAGAGGGCCGGGGGAATTTACGGACTTCATCCACCCCGGCCCGCCCAGATCTTGCGTAGGACGCAGGAGCGCAGGAGCGCACGGGGAGAACCTTCTCAAAAGCCAGGCCATGCAGAAACCCAGGCGCGGAAGCCAGCCCAGAACTGAGCGCCCTGGAGGGCAGAGAGGTCAGTGAGAAGTGACACCCAGGGGTGCTTCCCGGAGGAGGGACCGTCCTGGGACTTCAGTTATGAAACCACTGATGCGAAATACTTTCAAAATACGTTGAGGGAGACAAACCATAAGAGACTCTTAATCTCACAAAACAAACTGAGAGTTGCCAGGCGGAGGGGGGTAGGGAGAGGGGGGTGAGGCTATGGACATCGGGGAGGGTGCGTGCGAGGGTGAGTCCTGTGAAGTGTGTAAACCTGGCGATTCACAGACCTGTATCCCTGGGGCTAATAATACGTTATATGTTTATCAAAATAATGAAATAAATAAGTTGAGGGGGAAAACGTCTGCCACTGGACCACAGGAAGCTTCCGGCAGGTGCGGTCCTCTCCTGGACAGAAGAGTCCGTAGAAGCTCCAGATTGGTCTCGCTGAGGAGACCCAGTGCTCGCTCACTGCTTCCTTCCCTCCTTTGTCACGTCACAAATGCCCTCTGCCGCCCTTCCGCTTCCTGCGGAAGTGATGGGACACGACGTTGGCCGGAAGTTGTGGTCCTGCCTTCCTGAGTTTGAGTCAGATCGGGGCTCTGCAAACCTCGGGGACAGGCAGAGAGTTAGAGGCCCCGGGCCCCGCGGGGTGTGGTCTCTGCCGTAGTTTGTCCCGTCGCAGAGCTAGCAGCCAGACACCGCCTGGGAGCGCACAAGCACCGAAAAATCATATAGTATATATATCTGTATATTGTATTGTATATATACTGTATATGTTTGCATATTATATATATTGTATATATATTTGTATATTGTATTATATTGTGTATATATACTGTATGTTCACATACCATAAAGTATTTCTCCTCTCTTGTTTTTCTCAACCATTTAAAAACGGAAAAACCATTCCTAGTACATCGATCATAAAATCATTTCTGAAGGCAGGATTGTCACATGTAATTCCCGTAACCCCAAGGAGGCTGAGCTCCTGGAGGACAGGCCCAGGTAAAACCACCTGCAATGACGTGCAAAATGTGGGCGTGGCCCCCGTGCAGGGACAGACGTGGTGCAGAGTGAGCAGCGTGCAAGATGGCAGAGTGTGACCACAGTCACAGCACGTGACCCGGGCCGGTAGTGTGGAGACTGCCGTGTGGACACGGGGCAGGTGTGTGCAGTGCAGGTGTAGACAGAGCGAAAGTGTGGCAAAAGCAGATCAGGACAGGCCATCTGTGCACGATGCAGCCGTGGGCACAAGCAGGTAAGGACAGGTCATGTGCAGACAAGGGAGATATGGACGGCACAGGTGTGAGCCCAGTGCAGGTGTGAGCCGTGCGCGTGAGGACGGCGCGGGTGAGGATGCGGACAGTCTAGGTGAGGACGGTGCGGTGAGCACTTCCAGCTGTGCACAGTGCACACGGCGATGATGTAGGTGAGGACAACGCAAGTGCCAGTTGCTGGTCTGGATGACGCGGGACTGACCAGGACTATCCGCAGGCCCTCACCGTTGAAGGGTCTGTGCCCTGTGCCCCTCAGAGACAGAGGACAGGTCACTCCCTCCTCCGTCCCTCGCCTGCTCCCGGAGGTGCCACTGCTCCGGCGGCCGCGCTGAAGACGGAGGTCTGGACGCAGACCCCGAATGCCCGCCCGCGGCCCGGCAGAGGCACGTTGGAGGGAGCGTGTGCAAGACAAACATGGCTCTCGAGATCAGAGACGCGCCACTCGAGCGCGGGCGGTGAATGGCTTCGGATTAGCAGCAGATGAGTGATTGCCGGGCAGAAAGCCAGACGGGAGGGAGGCGCGGAGAGGCTCACAGATTGCCATTTGTGGGTGTCTCTGACTGATTGAAGCAGAGGGGAAATCAACTGATTTCTTGAGAGCAGAAACTCTAATGTATGCCTAATTTGGACTCCCTGCAAAGCAATTTGCCCCGTGCTCCAGGCCGGTCTGGCCGCCCTGGGGGGTGCGTAGCTTGTCTGTAGCTGCTCTCACCTCCCGGGGCGCTCGGTCCTCGCTGGCCCCTTGCCCAGGGACCCCGATGCCTACCGCGGCTGTGCATCTGGTCTCCTTGGGGGCAGCGCCCCTTTCCCGGCACTCGTCTCCTGTCTTCCCTTCCCAGTTCCTGCCAGGCCTGCTCTGAGAAGTCGGTTTCCATTCTTTATGGGCGGATTATGGCCTAAGGAGCTCCCCCAACCGGGGACTATGGTCGATTTGTCGGAAGATTTGTGTGGCCTTTGCTGGAGGCCTCTCGGACACACCGTGGGGCCTGGGGCAGAAGGGCTGCTTGCTGGGGCCCCTCGGCACCCCACAGGGAGGCAGCAGCCTCCTCCGGCTCCGGAGCGAGAACATGACTACTTCGGGTGCCATCATTCGCCAGATGTTTGGAATATAGGAGGGGGCACCCCAAGAAACGGGGAAACGACTAGTTGAGCCCTGGGGACATGTTTCCCCGTTGACAGGTGACGATGGTGTTACGCAGTCATGCTGACTTCCGTAACGCAGCCACACGCCTGACCGGCGTGCTTGGTGTCGGGCTGAGGGTCCAAAGCCAAAAGCAAATGACACCGGAAGGGGCAAGAGGAATGTGAGGAACCAGCCCCCCGGTCTCTTGGCCACGGCTGCGGAGCTGGAGAAGGTGAGCATCCCAGAGGCTCGGGACCAGCCCGTGGGAAGCCCAGTTTGGCGGATGCTGGTGTCGACAGTCGGAGGGAGCGGGCGCGGGCACAGGTGTTCTCCCAGAACGGTACCGGAGATCGACTCCGAGGCTTTGCCCCTGACCCATCTGGCAGAGATTAGCAGCTGGGCATCCCGATCTGGAGCGGGGCCCCTGGGGCAAAACCACTTTCCTTCCTGCCCGGTGGCAACGTCTATAGGTGGGATCAGGGGCAGGACCAGCCCGATCCGCAGGGACATTTCCAGGAGGAGCTTCCAGCCTCAGGGGCCGCTGGGCTTTTCCCGAGAGAGGACAGGGTTCTCGTTCAAGGGAGCGATGGTTTCTGTAGTGCTGGTCCTTATACACGCGTGAGCGTTTCCGTCTTAAGTGGTGCTGCCCCTCTGCTGACTAGCCGCAGCCACAGCGGGCACTTCCAGCCACGTGTCCTGAGCTCCAGCAGGACGTGTCTAACGCTGGCCTCAACGTGCAGGCAGAGTCCCAGGCGGGGTGCTCTGGCGACACGATTGGCTCCTCCGGCGTCCCCCAGTTCCTGCCCCCTCGCTGCAGCTGCAGGGCCGTACAGGTCAGTGCTGAAGCCACGGCCGGCTTCCAGCCACGGCGCCAGCAGACAGGAGGGTGGGGCGGCTGAGGAGTTTTCGGAAGAAGCATCCGGGATTTAGAGCGGTTCTGCCCAGTGCCAGACCTGGGACTCAAGCCTTTACCTGGGTCCTCTTCCCGCACGTGGCAAGCCTGTAAGCCTCTGTTTCCCGGGGTCCAGCCCAGAAGGACTGGAAAGAAGTTCGCAGGCTCACTGACCTCTTCCTCAAGTCTGCGCACACTTACTACATACAAGCCTGGCATCAGTCCTTCAGCCGTGTGCCCTGGGGTCCCCAGAATGACTTTCCTGGACCAAGTCAGGGAATAGGAGCCAGGCTGGCAGGGACAGTGGCCTTTGTTCCAGCGGCCGCCTGGTCTCCTGGGAATGAGGTTGAGGAAGCCCCCTCCACATCCATCCTAGGTCCCTGATCACCGCCAGCGAGAGGAGATCCCACCCCTGTCTTCCTCGACTCACCGTAGCGTGTAACTTCCAAGACCGCTGCAGGCAACGAGCTCTAAAAATTACATATTTCATATACAAAGGTAATCTCGTGGTGGTGCTGTCCTCAGCCTTACCGATGGTGATGCTAACGGTGCTTGAGACACTCACCAGCCTAAAGGCAGTAGCCAATGGATGGCCTCTGACACCTCACGTCCCTGCCTCTTAGGGCTTGCTGCCCTGTAACACGCGAGGGATGTCATCCGACTGCGGGAGGCTGAGCAGGGTCCGCTCCTGTCTCTCCAGCCAGCAGTTCTCCTGGGCCCCAGGCAATGGGCCTCCTCTGATAAACAAAGGGCCCAGCTTGGCTCCCAGTGCTTGGCCGTGCGAGCTCCGTTCAACCTGCTGCTGGAACCCTGGAATTTACCAGAAAAGAACATTTTCAACTTCCATTTCCAAGGGGAAGTTAGCTGTCATGATCTGCATAAAGTGCCCTTGTCTGGGTGCCTGAGCCGCTCAGTCGGTGAAGCGTCTGCCTTTGGCTCAGGTCATGATCTTGGGGTCCTGGGATCGAGCCCTGAGTTGGGCTCCCTGCTCAGCGGGGAGCCTGTTTCTCCCTCTCCTGCTGCTTCCCCTGCTCCTACTCTCTCTCTCAAATAAATAAATAAGTAAAATCTTCTAAAAAATGCCCTTGTCTGAAGCGGACAGTGAGGCACGAGGGTGACCGTCTCAGCCCAGCCCCTCTGTCTCCCAGCCACCGCCTCGTCCCAGCAGAGCCGCGAGCTCACAGAGCGCATTGCCTGAGTGGACACACGTCCAGTCGCTTTCCTGAGCCCTGAGTTTTGCGTCTGTCCGATCACCAGATAAAATGAGATTCTCAAGACTTGGGCTGTTTTGATCATTTTAAAACAACCCCAAACGACACCACAAACTTTAGGTCTGAAACATCCTTCCGTTCCGCTGCGGAGGACCCGCAGGGACCACTTACTGAAGCGGAGAAATGAGCAGCACGGCTGCTACTGGCCGTCCAGCCAAGTGGGCCGGAGGGCGCTCAGAAGGGCGGTGAGCCGGGGGGCTGCTGGCACGGCTGCCACTGCCGGGCGTCCACCGGACACCCTCTGTGGGCGCCTACAGCTCCTCGCAGGGGTGGGGGCGAGGGCGCGTCCCCGGCTCGGGCCAGGCCCCTTGGGAGCGGAGCAGAGGGCTGCCTGTGTGCATGCCCACGTGTGCGCGTGTAGGCGTGGGCATGACTGGCAGAGGCTCGAGGAAAGCCCCCTACCAGAATCCCAGACCCTCCGGGTGGTGACTCACACGTCCCACACCTTTTTTTGTGGTCTTGGACGCTCTTTGATGGCAAAGCAGTGTTTCCCTTTAAAGAGCAGAAAGCGCGCAGGGTTGAGCTATTCGCTAACATCCTGGGCGCGTGTGCTGGGCAGAGCTGAAAGGGGAGGCGAGCGGGGTAGCTCAGGGTCTGGATTGGGCGACTGCCCGGAGAGGGGCGGATGGGGCCAGGACCCAGGAGGGCGGCCGAGGGAGCCAGAGGCGGCGCCAGCAGCTCCTTGAGCGTGCAGCTCAACCCTGCTCCCGACTGGGGTTTCTGCGTTCTCTCCGTGAGAGAGCCCACGTCGCTCTGTGGAATGGGTCTGCTCCTAGGGAGGGACCAACACCCCACAACTGAGCTCACAAGCTCCCCAGAGCCCTGGTGTGGTTTGCATGACAGGGAGGAGCAGGGAGCCCTTTCTGTCCCCATCCTGGCCTCTCCCTGTGTGGCCTTGAATAAGTCCTGAGAGTAGGAGCAGAACCCCCGTGGCTCCGGATGGCTGAGTAGACACAGGAGGAGTTCAACGACGGGCTCCCAAGACGTGTTTCCATCTTCTGTGCACACCTCCTTACGGTTCTTGGACATCCAACCATTTCAGGGTCTCCCAAGGCATCGGTAGGGAGGACCCCCGAAGCATGACTTAGACAGATGGTGGGGCTTCGCGTTCCTGAGGACCGACTTTTGACCCTGCGCATTTTCGAAGAGGCCATGACCGTGTCCCTCACTGTGCCCATCCTGATCGTGGCCCATGTCCAAACCCAGCACTTTCTTCAAGACCCAGCCCAGAGTTCACGGTCCTCCCGAAGGTCACGTTTACAGTCTGAGCACATCTGGACATCGCCCTGCACTTGGCTTTGCCGGAGAGGCCTGCATCTGGATGTCACATTCTGACCACGCTGCAAACCCTCCTCGCTAGGGCCACGTCGCACTTGGCTCTCACACCCGCTCAGTGCACTGGTACGGCGGGCCCAAGGCAGGGCGCCAAATACCCAAAGGAGGGTTTGATGAACACGAGTCAGCCAGTCCTTACCTCAAGTCAGAGAACGTTCTCCCTACTGAGAAGGGAATGACCTTGACCAGAACGGCCATGGTCCGAAGAATCTTCCGGGAAGCACACGGGGGACCCCACCCAGCTCCGCCCTCGGCACGGCGGGGACACAAGGAAATGTCACACGACAGTCTCTGTTGTGGAACCTACATTTCTGGGAGACCGAGGCCAACGAGAGAGTAGGAACAACCGTGGAGCGACGCGTTGCCGCCGCGGCAGGGGGAGCACCGAGAAGAACCTGGCCCTCTGCGCGGCTGCGTCTCTCTCGGTGACAAAGCACAGGGCGTCGTCTCCTGTCCTCATGGCCTTGAACCTGCTTCCCTCACCCCACCCACCCCCGATTCCCACCACGCCCCCTCCACAGGCCCTCTCCCCCCACCCCACCAGACATGCACTTTTGCACATTGTGACCCCTCGAGAGGATCGTTTCTAACGCCTTACTCCGCTAGACAACAAGTGATTTCCAGAAATCGTCACATAATAAATCAAGCAAGGATGATCGTTTCCTTGATTTGTTCTTGAGCATCAAGGCAAGCAACATTTGTAAAAGAATGAATTTCAATTTTAAAGATATTATTCAAATGCAGTGGCGTATCTCACGTATGAACAAAAATTTGTACTTACCCAACAGAAATCTTATCCCTCTGCCGTTTGCAATCTGTTTCACTGTTTTGAATTTTAAATAGAAACTTAAAACTTCAAGTAGTCAGATAGGAATAACCGAAACTCGGGGTCTGTGTCTTTGTCCTGATGGCGGCTTTCTTTGGGTCGCCTCTCTTGGTGGCCGGGTTGGAGACGCTTTGCCTGAAGCGGACTCGGACGACCCAGACCCACGGCACCCCTGCGTGGATCCACGCAGGGGGCGCTCCCTGGTGGTTCCCTAAATCACTGTCCACGTACGTAAAATGCTTAACAAAGAGTAAGTGATTAGAAATGAGCTCACTTGAAGCTTACCTATACGGTAAGAGCAGTGGGCAGTAACCACAGAAGCTGTCTAGAACAAAAAGACCTTTTTTCAGGGAGGTTGGTTCCAACCATTGACATGTTAGAGTGGGAGGTGCCTAGTGAAATAGAAAGCAGACTCGTGTCCGGCGGTGCTGGAGGCCACTCCCGTTGTGGCCCGCGGCGCCCACCCTGGCTCACACGCCCTTGCCTGGAGCGCCTTCCTCTCTGTCTGCTCTAGAAACCACCATGGCCAAAACCTCCTGCATCAGAGTTCCTGCATCAGAGTCCTGATGTCTCAGCTCCAAGTCGGGAACTTTCGGCCAGACACACCCTCTCTGAGCGAGTCTCTGTGCTCCCTGCTCGGGGCATGTCATTCCTAGGTCAAGCCCGTTTCCTGGTGGTCTCCTGCCTGCGGGACTGATTTGACTCCTTACCTGAAAAGCTGTCTCGCCTCTGAGCCAGATTCCAGCTGTCTGACGGGACGCTCTTCCTGTGCTTCCCGTGGAGTCCTGTCCTCTCGCTCTGTGGGCAGCAGTTTTGGGTAGTGATGAAGAGCTCATGTCTACATTTTCTTCAATCAGAGGATGTAAATCTGAGTGTTTGCTTTAGATCGCTCCCATAACCCAGGACAGTTCCAGACACAAAATAGATGCTTCCCGGAACCTAATATGAGTATTTGGAGCCAGAGACATTGAAGGAAACAGCACACGGGCAGAAATACTCGCTTCACTTGGTTTTGCCCCTGGGTGGTCCGTCACCAGTCTCCTAATGTCTTGGTACCTCAGTTTCCCCTTCCCAACATTGACATAATGATATTTATTTCCCAGGGTTTAATTAATATTTTCAAGGTACTTTGATATCCTGAGATGAAAGGAGATACAGCAAGCAAAACACCGTCAACGTTTGCAAATCTGTCATTATGGTTATTGCTGCTGTTCATAGAGATTATTACTACGCCAATAATAATAATAATCAGAGGGTAGCTGCAGGGTCTTGCCATGTGACCTTGGGCACCTTTGACCCTGGGCCGTGGGGCGGGGTGGCGCGGAGGCCATCTTCCTGATTTACCCTAGGTTTGCCCGGATGTCACGGGGAAGGAAGAGGCATGTCGCTCCCCCACAGAGACGGAGGACGACTTCCAGACACGGCCCTGAACATTTCACTCCAAAAACGGCCAGTGGTTCCCACAGCGCATCTGAGAGAGTCCCTGAGTGGGAGGACCTTGGACCGTAGGTCAGCTGCGCTGAGCCCCGATCCTATCTGGCGGGTCACCTCTCTGGGACCTGTTCTGCTCACCTGGGAAGTGGGGACAACAGAGGTCACTGCACAAGGTCACGCATGATCAGCAGTGACTGATGCAAAACAGCTTCAGGTTGAAATGTCCCAGAAAAGACACTTTGTGCACCAAGCCCGGAGCACGGTGACCGTGAGCCGTCTCCGCGTCCACGGGGCCCGAGCGTGGGCCGTCTCCATCACTTTTCGACCAGTGGTGCCAGGAGAGCCTGTCACTTTCTGTGCCTCAGCATCGCCTCCTATAAACCAGAGACAATAACAGTATTTGCTTCATAAAACGAGTTAATGCCTGAAAAGTGCGTCCAGTGGTGCCCGACTCAGTCTTCTCCCCGCCACGGCCACAGTTCCTGTGACCACGGTCTCCACGCTGCCGGGCTCAGCGTGAGGTTGGATGCAGAGAACAGCCAAGAAACAGTAACTGTGGCTCATCAAAGTTAAATGTCACAAACCCCTGCCGTGGGCTCTGCCGTCCTGCCCCGGGTGCGGACTGGGGCCTGTGGAGGCTCCGGGTGGCCGCCCCGGCACAAGTGAGCTCCTTGGCTGCCGTCTGCGGAGTTCCAGGGCCTTGGTGCCCCCGAGGGAAGGCCGCCGCCCCTGGGACAGCTGCTGGTCCCTGCCGGTGTCCTCACCTGTCCACGGCGAACCCGGCATCAACCGGCAGACTGCGCCCGGCCATCCCAGGCCTCTGCCGGCGCCCCAGGCTGCGGGGGCACCACAGCCATCCTTCGGGTCCAGATTTTCTCACCTCCTGTCTTCCCCGCAAAGCCAGCTGTGCTGCGTCACAGGACACTGATGCCGGCATCTCCCGGGGGGGCCCACTGTGGGCTCACTGTGGGTTTCTGCCCCTGCCCCTTCGACAGCTCCCAGCGGCACTGAGCTCACAGCTGATGGGGACTCCGGGGAGAGACCCAGGCTTACCTGTGCACCTGGAAAACTTCAGTTCTTCCTTCAAGGCCCACGTCAGATGGCATTTCCTGCCGCAGCCTTCCCTCATCCAAGCAGCGAGAATAAACCATGCTCATCCCTGCCTCCTGGAGCTGACCCGAAGCTCCCACGGCCGGTGCATCTCTGCCGGACCCCGGATGCACCGTCGAGCATGGGCAGGACCAGGAGAGCCGGGTGCGTGGCTGGCTGGTGGGCTACGGGGCAGGAGGTGGGGTCGGGCCCCCAGCCCTCTCTGTGGACTACCCGAGGGCATTGGAGACGTGTCCCCAGGGACACGAAGCCGAGGTAGAGGAGGACGACAGGAGATGGGAGAGCATCGCCGCTGGACTCTGAGCTCGGGGCTCTCCCCGCTGTATCCTCTGCTGCGGCTCTGGCCGTGGCCCTCCGGGACGCAGTCACACCCCTCATCCCCCAGACCCCCAGCCCTCGGCGGAGAGGCACAGGAGGGGAGGAGTCAGGCTGCTCCCAGCACGGGCAGCCGGAACGTTAAGGAAGACCAGGGTGTGTTGGTGCCGACCGTCAGCGTTAGGGAAGCCTTCGGCGTTCTCGGCCGCTGAGAACCTCCCACGCGCACAGGCCGGCTCAAGGTGGGCACAGATTTACCCTGTACTTTCATCCTGTGCTGCCGGGCAGGTCATGTCAGCGACACCGATGGGTCCGGGTGTGGAGGGGGAGGTGACTGCTGGCCTGGCGGAGCCCGCGGGCAGGGGACACACCAGCCCCCGCGCTCTGGGCCGCTCTGCCTCCACGGGGAAGAGCCAAGCGCTGAGCGCAATGACCCGAAATGGGTGCTTTCATCCTAACAGGACGATGTCTCCGTTTGCACTTCGTGGCCCGACTGGTGCTTGTTCGTGGGCCCAGGTCAGGCCCACGGAAGCCCTGAGCCCAGGCCGAGGCTGGGGAAGCCCGGGGAAGGCGGCGGCCAGGCCACGGGCCTCGCTGCTCGGTGGAGGAGGGCTGCAGGCGAGACGCGGTTTGCTCCACGTCCGCCGTGAGTTCGGGTTTCAGGTCCCGGGCAAACCGTGGGCCTCACAGAGCCAGAAAGCGCCGTAGACGTCGGCGGTGGGTGTGCTGTCGCTTCCCACGAGGTCGGAGCCAACTTACAGACTCGCTCGAGGGTCTCACACTCGCTGCTGGAGCCAATGCCGACTTCCAAGTCCCTGTTCCACAGAAAGCACACATCTGAGACGAAATATGCATTTCAGAGAGAAAGCTAATTCAGGGCTTCTAAAAAGTGTTTTGCTTAAAAGAGTAATTACACCGTTCTGGAGCCTTTGAACTCGTGCGGGGTCTTTCATCAGCTCCGTGCAGCAACACAGCAGGCTGCATGTCCTCTGGGTAGATATTATCGGCCAAGGGAGCCCGGCAGGAGGAAGCCAGTTGGCAGCAGCCACGGCGGCGAGGGCGCCGGGAGCCGTGAGCATGGCCCAGGACCACGGTGCCTGTTCCGGGTGCTTGCTCCGGACGGAGCGGTCTTCGGAGTGACCGAGATCCCGGACGCCAGCGGGGAAGGAGGTCGTCTGTCCTCGGAGAAGGGCCCTGCATGGGGCAAACGAGTCTCAGTCCATTTCTGCCTCTTCCCAGCCGGGCCCTTGCACGTTACCTACTGTTGCAAATGCTGGGGACACCGTTTGCAAGCTCCGCCCGGTGGCTGCTGTGGGCTTACGTGGTCACACACCTGGCCGGAGTCACGCATCACCAGGGTCCCCACCGGCAGCCCCACCGCTGCCTCCTGTCCGCCTCTCCCCTCCCCCGGCACCCCGAGGACTCCACCAGCTGGTGCCGCCCCATCCGCCCCCGCGGGTCCACCGGGGAAGCACTAACTCGCTCCGCGAGTTCCTCAAAGACAAGGCACTAACGGATTGCAGCGGCACAGTGTGTCCCCAAAGTCTGGTGGCCTCTGCACTCCGGACAGCAGCCTTGCGAGGACAAGGATGTGGGGACAGTACAGAACAGGGGCTGCCCCGAGGGCAGACGGGGCGAGACCAGTCCCAGCAGCCCCGCCTGGGACTCTGCGGCTCAGTGGCCACATAGGCAGTGGTCTGGGGTGGGGAGCGACTGAACGACTGTGACCCCGTTAGAGTCCCGGCAGGTCAGGCTTCCTCAGCATGGGCCCGAGGGTTGGTGGGGTCTTAGGGGCACCCATGATTGGTGCCAGACAGAGAAAAGTTCGGCTGGAAGTTAGAGACCGAATTCTGTTCTCTCCCCGCATCGCGCGTGCGTTTCCTTCGGCAGGTCACTGACACCTTCGTCCACAGTGTCCTCGATTTCAGACAAGAGACAGGACTGAGCAGCGCTCTGAGGCCCGGCTCCGTCTGACCGGCGCCCTTAACTGGGAGTGGGCCCGGCTCCTGCGTCCCCCACCCCGCCGCCGTCCTTAATCCCTGTGGCTAGTGAGAAGGGACCCAGATCAGAGGCCATCTGCTGGGCAGGCTGGACCGGCCTGAGAGACCCCTGGGAACTGCGAACTGCCGGGTCCAGCTTCCAGTTTCTCAAAACGCCTCTCTGCGGGGTGGGGCAGCACGGCTCGGCCGCTGCGCCCCAGGACACCCCATTTCCGGTGGCAGATGGCAGCTGTGCCACTCAGCAACGCCGGCGGTGCAGGGGCTTGGGGAGAAGAGTGAGGTCTCGGTGTCCCTGTAACCCGCAGACGTCCCGTTCCCCTCCGCCCCTCACACGGCTGATCCTGTCAGAGCTGAGCTTGTCGGCCGCCGAGGAGAGGCCGGTACTCACAGTTGCTGCTCACTGGGACTCTGAAGCGCGTGACCCCCGCCGGGTGGACGCCACTGGAGAGGACACACTTCCGCCCGCCTGACAGACGACCCCTTGCTTGTCGTTCAGCCTCACCCCCTGACCAAGGCCCCAAGGTCTTCCCTGCTGGGTGCGAGCGCTCAGATTCGCAGGTGCACTGAGACCCCGCCAGCTGTCCCCCGACCCCACTAGGAGGAGGGACCGACAGTGGATGAAAATGGCCCACGGACATCGTGGTGACCGGAACCCAGGGTGGCCAGACCCTCGGGCGGGTCCCACTGGCGTCTCCGTTCCAGCCTCGCTTGCCCGTGTGCTCACAGCGGCTGCGGTAACAGAAACCCACACAGCGCAGTCCTGGCACGGCTCGGAACGTCCCACCCCGGAGCGTCCGGAATCATCCGTGGTGAGTCCTCCTGAGCTCAGCAGCTACGTGTCCCCGCCCCGGACTCCGGCACCGGCGGCACCTGCCCGCCTCACAGTGCGTCTCCAGCCAGCCCGGAACCTCGCCGGGTCGGCCTCCGCTCCCTTACCTGGAAAGCGGAGAAGGCTACTGAGGCAGTGCCCCGCGGGTGTTCCGGGGGACCCCAGCAACCAGGAGGGGTCCTCGGTCATGACGAGCAGGCCGGCACCGTCCTCTGCGGGGCTCGGCACCCCCGTGCTGGTCCTTGACTCGGAAACCGGCCCACTTCCAGGCCGCTCTCCTGAAATCATCGTCACCCTTACAGGTGACAAGAAATAGCTTTCCTGGGAACTTTCCTCTGCCTACGTGGCCCCCACTCTTCCCTCTTCTGTGACCTCCTAGAACACCTCTCGTCTCCGGTCCTGGCCTGACCCCCGGCACACGGCTCTCTGTGGGGATCCGCGCGCCGTCTACACCCCCCTCAGCACTGTCCAAAGCAAACAGAAGAGGGGACACATACAAGCCACCCCCTCTGAAGGGAAGGGGAACGGGCGGTTCGTTCTAACCCAACACACCCGAATCCTGCCTTTCCACACTCAGTGAACCCAGGACACCCTCAAGGATCCAGCTGATGGTCTCTCCCTTACGAAGTCCCTGCCACGCAGCCCACCACATGCCGGCGGGACTGGCCGTGTCCTGGGTGCCCGCTGGCCGCGTGAGCCCGGCGCGGGGCCCGTCAGAGGCGGGGAGGGGTCATCTCACACCATCAGACCTGGAAGCATCTTTTTCTGAACGTGACGGGTTCCTCGTGAGGTGCCGTGTTACACATTTTCATGACCCGTGGCCACTTGTGCTGCGTTGGAACAACTTCACGTAACACGCCTCCTGGCACTTTCAGGGATGCGGTCCACAGCCGAGGAGGCGTCCAGTCCTCGTGCTGATCTCGTGCGCTCCCGCGAGCCCTGCCGCTGGGCTCCGAGCACCCTGAGCGCCGTCGCTGGCCGGTCCCACGTTACCACCAGACTTGCCTGAGCCTCTAACGTACCAGACGGTGCCTGCACCACAAATGGGAGCCGAGAGTCCCACGCGGCAACGCACCTGTGGGGACCCCCGCCCCTGGTCCACGCAGGGCGACCTCTCCTCCCCTGGGGCTGTCGTGCACCAGCAGAGCTGATACCGCGGCCTGCAGCCCCGGACCCCTCGGCCGGGGGAGCACAGAGGCCGGCGGCTCCGCGCACAGTGTCGGAGCACTGAGCCCAGGTGAGGGGCCAGCGGGGTCGCCGGCGAGGGGACGTCGCAGCTCTGCTTGCAGAAGCTGCACGTCCACGTCTGCGCGTTTCCACGCCATTGACGCTTATTTCCAGTCTTCCAGGACGACACAACAAACTGGAATTTCAAGTCTCCCGAGGGGATTTCAAAGGCAAAACTCCTGAATTGCCCCATAGAGTAGATGTCTGGATGATGTGTAAATTGTTGGTTACACCAGAGGCATTAAAACGCATCCGCAAACTGGAGTCAGGGGAAGAGCTTCCCATCCCGGGAGGCCGTGCTGCCGGCAAGAGCCGGCGACCCGGGCCGGAGCCGCTCTGCTGCTCGCCTGCTGGTCAGCCGGTTCGCGCCCGAGTCCTGGCTCCTCTCAACACACCCTCTCGGGGATCATCGCTTAGGCTTAGTCTCTTTGATAGTGTCTGTAGACACACAGGTCTCTCTCGAACGACAGCGGATGTTGCCGGCTTGGACGGCCGTGTCTGAAGGCTCCAGGCATTGTATAATGAAAGAGTTATGGTTTCAAAAATCCCCCCAATTATGAACAGACGCTCCGCCTGTGCATTGGCCTTAGAAGGGAGACAGCGGCCTGCCTCCGTGGACCACCAGGGGCAGCTCCCGTCAGTCTTCACGACTGACGGGACTCTGTGTGCCGAGGGGTCCCGAGGGAGGCGGTTGGTGTCGCCTGTAGGAGGGAGACCCCCGTGCCGACCCCACAGGGGGCCCCCGAGTGGGGTCACCAGCATCTTCCCACGTCGGCTCCCGGCTTCTGTCAGCCTCACGTCCCCGCCTGCTCCCTGTAGGCCGCCGGCAGCCCCTGACCCTTCCCCCACCCCACCCTGCCGCTCCGGCTGGGAGGCACCGTGGGGATGGTCCCCCCCCCTCCTCTGCACAGCTCCTGGCTCAGCGCTCCTCACCCCTCCCGGGGAAGGGGTCGGGTGGAGTTTCTCGGCTTACGAAGTGGGGAAGAGCACCTTAGGCAGGAAGGTCCATCTCCGTCTGCTCTTCTCCAAGCCGGGCCCACGAGCAGACTGTTCTCGAGTGTCCCGCAGACCCCCAGGGAGCGAAACGGGACGGCGGTCCCACCTCGTCCCTGTTCTTCCGTGCATCACAGAAAGACAATCGCAGACTCCCCGAGAGGGAAGCCCTCGCCGTGTGTAGCACACTGACCCCAGGGCTTTGGGCTCTTGGCCAGGCCACAGGGTATTTCCTGCAAAGAGGAGGCAAGGCTGGGAAGCAGCGCCCGGGCGGGTCGGGGGGACGGGCTGGACGGGACAGCGGCTCAGAGAAAGCTCGACCAGCCTGTTTTCCAGCCAGGACCTCATGGGTAGCGCCTGCCTGCTGAGGCTTGGAGACAGGCGCCAAGGTCAGGGGCCTGGCGGGCAGAGAGAGCGTCACCTCCGCTGCATTAAAGGCGTTCTGTTCCTACTGAGCCGTGGACGAACAGTTCAGCTAATCATCAATGAGGCCAAGAACCGGAATTTGGAGGGCCTGGGTCTGGCCTTGTCCTGGGTGAGCAGGGGCTCCCCGAGACAGCTGCACGTCACCCAGGGAGGCCTTCCCGAAGGAGCCGTCTCCCAGAACATGAGGAGGGGGCTCCCAGGGCTCAGGGGAAATGCCCGTGTCCCCGCGGAGACCGCAGCCGGCAGAAAGAGAGGGGATAGGCGGAGGGTAAGTGAAGACCCTGCTCGGGACGGGCCTGGCGGGGCTCCCCGTCTCTGCCCCAGGGACGCTGCGCGAGGCGGTGGCCTCTGGCCCGGCTCCCCAGAGAGGGAGCTCCGAGCAGCATTCCTGAAGGACCAGAAAGCTGGTTTGGAAAAGGAGGGCAGCAGGTGCCTTGAGGCTGCGGAGAGATTGTGAACAAATTATCCCGAGGGGGAGCTGGTCCCAGCAGAGCCCCGGGCAGGCCACGGACGGTGGCCCCGGAGCGCGTCTCCCAGCCCGGGCAGAGGAGGGAGGCTGGAAGGCCGCGGGCCGGGCGGCGGCGCGACTGCGAGCCCAGCGGACGGTGACCCAACGTCGGCGGGCGTGGACCGGGGCAGCGCGAGGACCCGGCCAGAGCGGGAGATGGGGTCAGGCTCCGGGGGATAAGCTGGGAAGCCTCGATCTGCCGCATATGCCTCGCGGGGCCGTCAGTTCTCCAACAGGACCAGAGTCTGAGGACACCGGTGTGGAGGGAATCCAGTCTGACGACCCTAAGTCATAAACCTGACGTGCAGGAAGTTCAGTCTCTCCGTGCCCCGCTGTCTCTCACTCTCTCCTGGGGCAGGAGTCCTGGCTGAGGGGCGGGTGGCACAGCTCACGCCACACATTAACCCTTCCACAGGCAGGTGCCGGGCAGCCCCGAGACGCTCCACGTCCCCGCAACGCTTTGTCCCCGCGTCCGGGGAGCCCCGTGCTCCCTCCCTCCTGGGACCCCGCCCTCTGACTCCCACTTTCCGCCTGCCCCATCCTTCGGAGCAGCTGGGAGACCTCCACAGCACCCCGTGCACCCCCATCCCTGTCACCTCCCCCGTCCCACCGTCTGCGGGACTAACGAGAGGCCCCAGGAAGGCACTCATCACCCCGAAGTGTAACACGTGATATCGACACAGAGCCGAGTGGTGGCCATGAATGCAGTAAGTCCAAGGCCGGATGGGAACCTCCGGCTCTGCTTCGCTCCTCCGCGGCAGGCAGTGGGCTGCTGAGACCTCGAGAGAGAGTCCTGTAAGCCGTGGGGACAGTTGTGCCCGGGGACGCCCGCCTGGGAGGACCTGCCTGCCCTTCCCCCCGTGCCTTGCTAGTGCCCTTGCTGGGGCAGAGACCTCCTGGGTGAGGAAGACCTGGCATGAGGAGGCCCTGGGTGCAGCGAGGGCTCGGGGACCCCTTCCTTGTTCTTGCTGCCCTGCTGCTGGTGGCCTGGGTTTCTCTCTTCATTTTGGAAAGGGTGAGCACCCGGCCATGAGGACCCTGTAGCACTCACTAGAGCTCAGGGACAGGGGGCTCTGCCCCAGACGTCTGAAGACCAGAGTAGCCCGCACGGGCCATGCTCTCTGGTCCCCAACTCCTGCCGGGAGCGTGTGAAGCCTGCTCGGGGGCCGCAGAAGACGTCCGTCCTGCCATAGCACACGGGGCAGAGGGCTGGGGGAGACAGGGGAACAGGAGGGTGGGCGTCCTGCGGCCCCAGGAGCCACAGGGGCGGGGGTCCGTCTTCTGCAGGTGGGACATGCTCGGTGAGTCTGATGGGGCAGGTCCTTGGGCCCGGGAAGCGTCCAACCCACAGCTGAGTGTGGACAGGGTTACAAGCTGGAGCGTCACACACGTTGGAAGGAGCAGAGCGTCACCGTCATCCAAGACGGGGCACAGAGAGAGGAGGGCGTGTGAGGACTTAAAACACAGGAAGGAGGTGTCGGCGGAGTGTCCGTCATTAGAGCAGGTCAACCTCTGCCCTAACTCTGCACTGTCACCCCCCCCCAACAGGTGCTACGAGAACCACCCATCGGCCGGGACGCCCCGGGGAGCTAAATGCCCCCGACCCCGAGGGGCTGAGGACGCCGCCAGATGGGCTCCTGGTTGGGAGGCTCCCTGGGCAGCTGTGTTGGGCCGTCACCTTGCCATGTGGCCCACTCGATCACGTGCCTTGGAAAGGGGTCGGAGGTGATTTCCTGGGATTCTGAGTGTCGAAGTAGATTTTCTTTGTCGTATTTCAGGGAGGAAGGGAAAGGAATTCGAAATGAACAGTGAAACCGTCACAAGTTGGCACCATAGCTGCCGACTGGTTTCTGCCCATCTTTTTCTCCATGGTCTGTCCCTGGAGAGCCTGTCTCCTCTTGCTGAAGTCCTGGCCCCGCAGGGTAGGTGCTCCGGCCCCCGCAGGCTTCCTCCTGGCCCCCCGGTGGGCATGGCCATTGCTTGAGGTCCTAGACCGGGACCATCGTCACTGGGGTAGCAGTCTCCTCGGAAGGGCTGTGTGCTCTCGGCGTGCCCCAGCTTCCTTCCGGAAGGGGGGCTTCACCATGTGCGGCTCTGATACCGCCCAGAGGTCCGCATTCACAGAAGCGCAGCCACGGCCCCTGAGGGTCCCTCGGCAGGATCCCAGCCTGGCCCGTGCGTGCTCGCGCGTCTGGGTCCGTCAGGAGCTCGGCTGTCCGTCCGCCTGCCGGAGCCCTGACGGCAAACCAGGCCCAGGCTCAGCGCCATCGGGCCCTCAGGGTTCTGTGACCCGTGGCCTCACGTACTCGGGACCGGGGTGGGAGAACCAAAAACACAACACAGAACGCACACTAGCTCGAGATGACGTCGTCTCATAACCGGTGTCGCAGCGGGGACAGCAGGGAACAGGCGGGCGGGAGAAGCCACCGGCATGATGGGGCAGGGGACCAACAGCCACCTCTGGGCCCTGCAGGCCCGCTCTCGGGGCCCACTCTCGGAGCGAAGCTCAAAGAAGGGAGGACTGTCCCCCTTCGGTCAGTGCCCAGTGACTGCTCGCGGCCGGCGAGCCCCAGCCCTCCATGTGGACGATCCGACGCTCGGACTGCAGACGCATCAAGGAGAGAAAGCAGGTCACGGAAGACGTCAGACCGGAGATCTGTACTGATCTTCTAAGAGGGGGTCCAGCACGTCCCCGTGCCAGCGTTTACGGAAGGCCCAGCGGAGCTCTCAGCCCACAGCTCGAAGGGAGAGGCTGGAAACCCCTGTCCTGTCCACCGTGAGCGAGCACACAGGATGGGGTGGCGGGTTCAGGACGGGCAGCTGGGGCTTGTCACCCCCCGGGCCTCCTCCCCCTCGGTGGCCGACGTACCGCGAGCACCTGAGCGCCTCCACCTGTCCTGTCCTCCCTCCCCTGACCCCTCGGCGGTGCTGCACCTCCTCAGAGAGAAGCGATTCAGGACCCGGTGCCGGCGGCTGCTGACGGTGATGTGACCCCCCCGGCACCAGAGTCTGCGAGTGTTGCCCCAAAGCAGCAATAAGGGGGCACCTGGGATCCCAGGGTCAGGCCGTTGTGGTAAGGAGTGGGGTCTTCCAGAACGCTCCGATTGCTGCTACGGGGCTTCTTATGGCCAGAAATGGAAGCCGTTCTCCGTCTGAATTACGGACACAGAGGAGATGTTGTCTTCCTGGGGATCCGAACTCCCCGTTGCAAATGTCCCCAGCACTGAGCACCTGTGCCGTGGCTCGGCGCGGAGCGGGCCTGTTTGGTACGGAGAGGTTGTAGGGACGCCGGCAGACCATGTGTGGAGTGCCCAGGCGCCGGCAGGGCTGGACGACGACCAGTTTCCCTGTCTCCCCTCTTTCCCGCTCCATGTGCCCATGAGTGTGCACTGCGTGGCCACGAGGACTGGGCCGTCTGGCCCTTCTGTTGGGGGTTGTGTCCACAAAACTTAGAAGAGCCTCTGCTCATAAGTGGGGTCCGTAAATTCGTGTTGAGTGGACGGACAGATGTCCAGCCAGTCTCTAGAACTGAGTGGACCGGATCTCCTTCGTGAGTTCGGGACCTCCCCCAAGCACCACAATGCTGCTGGTTGGGCCTCCGACCCCGGGGTGGGGCTTTACCTGCTCCAGCTCAGCTTTCCTGTCCCGACGGCCCGGCGCCTGGTGCGACCGAGGAGACCGGTAGCGGGTCTCCCCACAGCCCAGCCTGGGAGGAGCGCCGTCCACACTGAGTTGCGTCACCAGAGTGGCCTGGCTGCAACACTGTTGACCACGCCAATCCCTGAGAGCTGTTTCTAGAAAGTTTTCCCACCCACGGCTGCTCTTCTGCTGAAAATCTTGACGGAGCTCAGGAAGCTCTATCCCGACACCACAGGCTCCACCACAGACGCCATGTGGAGTCTGTCGGAAGGTGGAAGCCTCACCGGGGCGGGGCGGGCAAGGCCCAGAGTCGCAGGGAGAAGGGAGGACAGGGAAGCAAAGCAGGGGCGGGTATGCCCTGGGTTGGGAGCTCCCTGGGTAGGTGGGTAGGGGCCCAGCCAGGGGGGCAGCGTGGGGCAGGGAGAGCAGAAAGAGAATGCAATGGGAAACCCCATGCGGCCCAAACTGCGCCTGTCAGGACAGCAGGATCCAGGTTCTCTGCAGCGCTGAGCCGGTGTTTGCGGAAATCCAGACTCTTGGGCCGGTCCGGGCAGCCCAGGAGGCAGCGTCTACCCGTGAGGGTGAATTCCTCCCCCACTTTGACGGGAAACAGGAAGCCTCAAACCACAGCGAGATGTGGGAACTCCGAGAGCCACGCTTAAGAAGTGCTTTTCCTTGAAGTGCGGGGTCTGGGGAGCCACGCCTGGTATGGAGACGGACGGGGCTGGGCGCTGTGTCCCTCTGTAGGGGACCGGTCCGAGGCTGGGCGCTGTGTCCCTCTGTAGAGGGCCGGTCCCCAGCTGCTCTGGGCCCTGGCGAGGAGGGGAGGCGGGGAGGGGTCTGCACCGAGGCCGCGGGGGTCTGTGGGCTCTTCGCAGGGGAAGTTTGGCTTAAACCATTTGTCCAAGAACACCGTGAGCATCCCACCACCACTTCTGAGAAGAGGAGGTGGGGATACAGACACCCAGGGATGACCGTGTGAGGACATGGGGAGAAGCCGCTGTCCACACGCCGGGGAGAGCGGCCCCGGAGGAACCAGCCCTGCCATGCCTAGATCTTGGACTCCCGGCCTCCAG
The DNA here is from genome assembly GCF_964662115.1 of Mustela nivalis. Classification (NCBI taxonomy): domain Eukaryota; kingdom Metazoa; phylum Chordata; class Mammalia; order Carnivora; family Mustelidae; genus Mustela; species Mustela nivalis. Next base: position 2,178,337 of record NC_139031.1, on the reverse strand, counting down.
GACATGAGAAGGACAAGTGGCCTTTAAAGCACCGTGCTGTGGCCTGTGGTTACGGCCCCTCCCAGACTCTGGGATGCTGGCCTGTGGTGCACGGACAGGGACAATGACCTTGGTTTGAGGGAGCGAGGTCAGGCCTGGATGCTCCCTGGATGGGGGCGGGGGGGGTGTTCTCCCGGCTCCTTCTCCGACGGCTGGTCCACTCCCCTGCACAGGCTGTGAGACGGCCCATCCTCGTGAAGGAGACGGGTCCAAGGCCCGTCCCAGCCGCAGCACGTTTGCGGGAACGAGGCGGGAGGGCTGCCTCCTCCAGGCGAGGGGTGGGGCTGTGGCGGGGCGCAGAGAAATGCGGGAGCCCAGCGGGGCTGACGGGTACTGCCAAGGGTGAGCCCCGCCGGGGGAGTCTGCAGGCGTCGGGGCGCGGCGCGGCGGGGGCTCCTGCCGCGGGGACCTCCGGCGACAACTGTCCTTCCTGGAACACGCCTGAGCAGGAGCCCTTCCAGTCCCCCCGGAGCACAGCTCCTAAATTAAAGCAAGTGGCCAGAATGTCCTTGAAGGCTCTAATCTTTCTAATTTTTCCGGCATCTTCTAGGATTACATTCATCCTGAAACGCATCGAGAATGACACACCAGTTGGCAACAGTTTCCCGTTCCCTCCGCCCCCAAGACACAGGCACAGACTGACGACGTCCCTTTAAGACTCCCACCCGAAATTTCGCTCTAGTGGTTTTCAAAATAAAAACACGTGATCAGTCCTTTTCTCTTTAAATTTTTTTTAAAGCAAGCCTCGGAAATATTGTGCTCTGTGGGGTCTGTCCTCGCCCAGAACGGGGAGAGCGGAGGAGAACCTATTTGCTCTGCAGAAAGAAGGCTACGGGGCGGGGGGGGGGGGGGGGGAGTCTGGCAGGTGCCTAGAGCTCGGAGGTGTGGGGCGGCGAGGCTCGTCCCTCTGTCAGGCAGTGCAGACCTGCAAATGCATAACAATATTTCCCAAACACTCCAAGACGCTCTGTGTGCGTGCGTCAGAGAGACAATGAGGACAGACGGGATGGAGCCTCTGCGCCGTGGCCCCGTGCCAGTGTCGGAACAGCTGTGTGGTGCATAAGAATCACAGCAGCTGTATTTAAACTAGAAATTAAATCTCCTTTTATTTAATGTGCACAGTCTTTTTAGTTATCAAAAAGGAAACATTAGCAATTAGGGAGTGCGTATTTCATGGACGGCGCTGGATTTGCTGGTTTTGTTTGGGATGTCTCCGACAGGAGGAGGACGGGCGGCCGCCAGGTTTCTTGAAAGAGAAGAGCTTTTACTACCTTTCCCTTTGTTAGCAGACGGGGAATTTCAGACATGCCCTGATCCCCGCTTTGAGAGAGGGCTGGGGAAACAGCAGCCGTGTTACTCCTTGTCGCGCTTGGTGTTGGTTTGGAATGCTGAGGTCGCCGGAGAGGAGGGGAGGAAGGTGGAGAGAAGCAGAGGGAAAAGAGAAAGAGACCCAGTCAGATGAGCGTCTGCTTTGCCCCGCAAGGCCCCTGCCAGGAGGTCGGCGTGCCGCACGATGCGCTCCGGGAACAGGTGGCAGAGACGCTCGTCCCGGCTGGTCCCCGGCGCGCCCCCCACGCGGGCCACAGGAGCCTATCCGGACAGGAGAGGCAGAGGTGGAGGGGAAGGGAGCGGAGGAAGAAAGGCTGAGGTCCCTCTGTGCTGCGGGGGAGGGCTCTGGATTCTCGGAAAGAACCCCAAGCGTGCGGCCCCTTCTGTGCACCCGCGGCCGTGGCGGCGGCTGAGCCTCGAGGCAGAAACCTCAAAATGCCAGGTGCGGCGGCAGGTCCTTCCTGGCCAGTCGGGGCGACACCGAGGCTTTCTCCGCGGCGGGTACTCGACACTAGTTCTTGCTCCGCAAATGCGTTCATGTCCCTCCGTCCGTGGGTCTCTCGTGAAATCGTGGGGACGGACAGCTCTGGTTTCCACTCCACACACAAGAAGTCCAGTTGGAGAAAGAGAAGCATCTCGGTGTTTCTAGAACAACAAGCGAATGACCCAGAAAGCTGCTGGCGACGTTGGGGCAAGCGCCCAGCCCGTGAACAGCAGGCACTGCAGGGAGCCCGAGGGGGGCGGCCGCCACAGAAGTCGACAGGAGGGCACGCCGGGCCTCCGCCTTCCTCATGCCCTCACCCCGCTCTCCACGGGTGCTGACCGCGGGCCACACGACCAGACTCCAGAGGGCAAAGGCACCGGGTAGTAGGGTTCCCTGGGGTGTAGACCACAGCTGGGCACGCGGGACAAGGGATCCAAGGGTCATGGAAGGCAAGCGGTGCACAGAGACTCAGAGGGGTCGCCTGCCGCCAGCAGTGGGTGGCTCTGAGCCTCTCAGGCTCTCTCGACCACACGTGTGTCTCGGCCAGGGCGAGGGGCTCTTGGCTTTACCAGCGCCAGTTCCCGGCCTGGCTGGGGCGCACCGAGCTGCTCAGCTCCGGGTAGGGGCAGGAGGCGCTCACAACGGTACCGAGCTGCTCTGGGGCGTCCGTGGTCTTGACTGGACGGGAAGGGGGCTGAGGTGAGCAGGAGGTGGAGAACGCTTCGTGGGTGCTGCCACAAGTCCCCAGAGCCCGGGACATCCCACCCTTTCCTCGGGCGACAGACCTGGCCATGAGCCGACCTGCCAGGCAAGGGTGGCTTCAGCCCAAAGCCCCTCGATTGTTACCAAGAGGGAGGGCCTCAGAACGCCGCGCTCTGGGCCAGTCACATCTTCCGTGGTTGGAAGACTTCTGGAAGCCTTGTCCCCAGAGACACAGTTCACAGTCACGCCCAGCATTTGGTCCCAACAGAACCGCCAGCTCGGTCCCTGGTGGTGTTCAGGAAACCTGTCTCCTGAGGGTGGTCCACTCTTCCCCAAGTCACACGTGGGCTTAAAGGCTTGACATCCGCTGCCACGAACATATTCATTAGAGCGTGTCTGCACCGAAGCCGCGTCCCAGGAAGATCTCCAGAACCTACCGTGAGCGAAGAAGCAGCATCCGAGCGAGGCCCCACCAGGACAGTCAGTTCTCGCGGTTGGTTAAAACCCCCTGCTCCTTGCTGTAGGGCAGCGTACGGCTCCGCTCAGTGTCGGGGTCCCTTGGGGAGAGTCCCGCCACGCAGGCAGGTCAGTGGAAGGGGCCTCCTTGGGGTTATAAGGCTAAACCACATGACCCCACGGACCGCACACAGCCCACGGCTGCTGGGAAATATCCCTGGGAGGGGGTGACAGCTGCGCATAGCTTCACAAGATGTCCACACCGGGCCAAGACAAGAGGCAGGGGAACACAGAAGGCTCAGATTCCTGAGGCCCAAGGAGTGGGAACTGCGACGTGATTCAGAATGACACGGGGGACAGCCTCTGGGAGGCGGGCGTGAAGGCAGGCGGGACGTCCACACAGACGCGTCGGGTCCCCAGGAAGCGAAGTAAGGGTAGCAAAGGCTTCAGAGAACCCCGAGGTTTTCTGTCACCCACCTTGCCCACCAGAGTCCCCTTTATCAAAGACAATTTTTAACCCTCCAAAGCACATGGCATCTGTGAGTGTTTGTGGGTGAGGTTCTGTGGGCACGCAGAGTTCTCGACACCCAGAGAACTGGAGGTAGGACCCGTCCTCGCGGTGAGGCAGGAGGGACCCTTTTCCCCATGATCCTCCCCAAATGCACAGGCGTCTGGGCAAGGACGCGGTATAAGCTGTGGTCAGTTCCTTACACCTCACTTAGAGTAGAGGGCTTGAGGAATGAAGCAGAATCATTGTGTTTGCTTCACTAGTACGGGAGGAGGCGTAAAAAGTCCACAGTCCCTGCAGGTGGGAAGACTCGGGGGTGTGGGTGGAGGGTGCCCAAGGTTGATGTGCCTCGTACCAGAGCCTCTCCTGTGTTCGTCCGTCACCAGAGCCCAGGGTCCAACATGGCGGTGGAGACGACCCGGTGACTCCCAGGAGGGATGGATGTGGGTAGGGACCAACGTCCAAACTCCCTTCCAGGCCCTCCGTGTTGGAGCAGCAGATTCTGCCCTCGGGTTATGGATATTTCTAGAAGCTTTTTCAACACGTCCAAGATGACGTGGGAAGGAACACAGTAAACCCTCTCATGAGTGATTTTCTCAGAAGCCTGTAACTCGGTTTCCTACCCAGACTCTGAGGAAACAGGACACGGAGGTCAGGTTTGATACCGAACAAGGGGCAGGAGAAAGTTTGGGGGTGCAGAGGACCTGCCTCAGAATAGAAGCTCTGAGTCCCTCTGAGAGACCTTGCCAAGAAAACCACCAGTCCCCACGGTGTGGCCCTCTGTCACCCACCCGTTGTCGGACTGTTACACAGCATTGGGGTTACGCCTCCTACTATGGGCACGATAGGAACACATATTTCCAAACGACCAGACTCTTGACTTTTTAAACAATGTAGTCCTCCGGTCCAGCACTTTTGGCAAATCCAGCATCTGCACAATGTCTGGTTTCCCAAGTTTCCTGACCTGTCCACGTTCCCGCTGCTGGATCTGGTGCAGCGAGGACGTGGTAACGAGTTACGTGTCCAGTTCACCCACGTCACGGTGTGTCCCGTGGCCATCTCAGCGGCACAGAGAAGACCTGACTTTGGGTTTTAGGTCCCTTCAGTCATTCAGTTCACGGGATTACAAACAAGATCATTCAGTGAACAGAGATCGGTCTCTTGGACCCACGGTTGGAATTCACACCAATGCCGCATCAGCTTCAACAGCCGCACTCAGGAGGCCACGGGCGGCCAGCGGTGGACCGGAGAAAGGCCACCGTTCATGATACAGAGGATCATGCTTGTAGATTAAATTTAAATTCTGCCTTTAGAGTCTACCTACAGAGAAAACTTGTTTTACTATAAACGGATACAAATCTTAATTACACGCCTCCGTGCCAATGTTCCCCATCACCTTCTGACCAGGCAACCTCAGACCGTGTGTTTCCTGTAGAAGGAAAGTCAGGACGGCTCGTGGGACGGGTTTCCTCCTCCCTGTACCTCCATCTATGTTATTTACAGACTCATTAGGCTCCTGGGTGTCCGCGAGGGTAAGACCTCAGCACTGGCAGCCCATGAGGACCCCCTCTTTGTGTCCAGTTTTAAGACAGAACGTCTCATCGCAATTACACGCGAACGGGCTTGAGGCGAGAAAGCCCCTCCGTCCACGTAGGACCCCAGCAAAACATGCGAGGCCCAGTCGCGAGCGAGCCGCTTCCTGAAGCCAGCCTGGCGCGGGCCGGGCGAGCGGGAGGGAGTGGAATCGACACGTGTCCTGAGTGAGACTGGCAGTGCCTCCTCCCACCTCCGCCGAGGGGGTCGTCGGGAGGCACCGTGGGCCCAGCGGGAGGAGCGCGAGCACCGACAGTCTACAGAACGCCGGCCCGCGCGCATGAGATCCAGGGCGCTTACAACCCAGGCGGGCTCAGACAGAAACAGCCACAGTTGTGACACACAGACTAGGAACTAAGAATATCCCTGGGGAGCTGACCTTCAGATTAAAGCCACCTTAAAAAATGCAGATATTGGGGACGCCTGGGCAGCCTCTGCCTTTGGCTCAGGTCAGGATCTCAGGGTCCTGGGATCAAGCCCCAGGGCAGGCTCCCTGCTGCTCTCCCTCTGCCCCTCCCCCTGCTCACGCTCGCGCGCTCTCTCTGACAAATAAGTAAAGTCTTTTTAAAAATCCAAATATTAGACAGAACAGGAATAACAGACGCTTTTCCTTTCCTCCTACATCTAGTCGGTGAGGACTTACAGAGTACCGGAAACCCCCGCAGAGAGGGCCGATCACTGGGTCGCAGACAAGAGGCTATCCTCACAGCCGTCGACCTGTAGGTCCTGGGAACTCCATTCAAACAAATAAGCTCCCCCGGGCCCCGGTTCTGCCTGGCTTTCGGATGGTGTTCAGGGACAGTCCCTTGTGCGTTCCCTCCTGCCACCCTCCTGCTTCTGCAGGCCCGGGGCTCAGGGCCAGCACACCACGGCGGGGAACGTCAGGGCTAGGAAGGAGCCTCCTCGCTTCAGCCTGGGCTCTGTCCGCGGCTCCCTACCACACACGGAAAATGCACAGTGGTTGAAGAGGTGGTTTATGAAGCTGGTGATGGTATTTCAACGGGGCTCCCCCGTTGTAAAAATCAGGCATAGTGGAAGGCGGAGGACATGAACTCACCGGTCTCCTTTGTGATGATGGTTACAATTTCATCTTAACTGACTCCAGGTCATATTTTCATTTCAGAACTCAGAAGCAATGCCAAGCTGCCACAAAGGGTCGAATAAAGACCGGACCAACATGGGATGGTAACATTACTATTTCAGGACGTAGAAAACCCATTTTATAAAGTCAACATAAACTTTTAATACAAAAACCCAATGAAGATAATACAAAAAATTATGGGCTAATCTCTCTTAAAAACACAGAGGCAGAAATTATGAATAAAATATTAGCATTGCATTAAGAGAAGAACACACCATCACCATGCAGAATACAAGAATAGACCAATATAGAGAAGGCTCTCAACACAGCCCATTACCTCAGCAGACTGTCATAAATGGGGCTTTAAAAATGTTTGAAAAATATAGCAGTACTGCCTAATAAAATTTTCTGTAAAAGAGAAAAGAGAAAAACATCAGTCTACCGTACTTAATAAAACCCAACAGCAGATACTTTCCTAAGTGGTAAAATATTAAAATCTTTTCAATTAAAATTGGGAACTAGAAAGGGATGTCTATAATAGTGTTACAGTTTAACACTGTCTCAGGCTCTTAGCAAATTCAGTAGGACAAGAGTGAATTAACTTGCTTAAACATAGAAAAAAAATAGAAATGAAGTCATATCTGGTTGTTGAAGACTGATTTGGTAATGGGAACACAGAGAGCCTCTATTAAAAACTAAAATTCATTGAAAAGCTTAGTAACTTGTCGTATTTATGTAAATGTACAAAAATTAATAACTTTCTCCACTCTGACAATAGGAGTATAAAATGAAAATGAGATTCAAGGAAAAATTATATTCACAATAGTGACAAACACTATAAAACACATAGAAATAAATTTAATAAGAAAGGCACAATATCTGTAAGATAAAATCTATAAAATCTTTTATAAAGGCATAAAACAAAATCTGGGCCAATAAAACTAATAGTCATGTTCTTAGATGGGAAGATTTATTATCATAAAAGTGGCAATTCTCCCCAAATTAATGTAATGCAAATTTAAAGTAATTCCGGGTAGAATGCAATGTTTTTAACTGGCTAAAATGATGTTAATGTTTATCTAAAAGAACAAGTGCCAAGAAGAGTTGAGACCATGATGGGGAGGAAGCCCAGTGACGGAGCTCTCTGCATCCTGGCTCTGACATGAAGGGACCATGATGCCAGTATGTGATGGGCAAGGAGGACAGTGGAGTGAACGATGAGCTCAGAGAGCTATCACTGTGCCCCTAAGGACGTCATGCAGGACAAAGCTGATGGTGTGTGTCAGTTGACAAAGAGACTGGTGAGAGCTCCTGACATAAGTGGCCGTCCCTCTGGAAGGCTCAGACAACACCATATCATCCCCAACAACAAACAAACTCTAGAAGAAGGACCTGAAGGAGGAAATGACTTGCTGGTAGTGAAAGCCCAAAATGTCTCATAAGAAGAGTCTTCATACATATAATAAGTTTGGAAAAACGTATTTGTGCCTTGGATAACATGGAGTCCATACCCACAATGTGAAATGAACCGTGATGAAGATATTTAAATTTAGAAGTTAAATAAATAGCGAAGAGTAACCAATGGACAGTTTATTTTTAAAGATTTTATTTATTTGACAGAGATCACAAGTAGGCAGAGGCAGGCAGAGAGAGAAAAGGAACCATGTTCCTTGCTGAGCAGAGAGCCAGATGTGGGGCTCGATCCCAGGACCCCGGGACCATCACCTGAGCTGAAGGCAGATGCTTAATGACTGAGCCAGCTAGGTGTCCCCTAGAGTGTTTTTTGCAGGATTGTTCATAGTAGGAAAAACTGGAAATGTAGAGAGTGCCCATCAAGGGAGGAACTGTCTAAATTAGTGATCTTGCCCACTCCCTAGAATGTAAGGCAGTCATAAATACAGCAAACTAAAGCTAAACAAGGTCACTTGGCAGGGCTTCCATGAAGAGTCACTAGCGCGTTATACAGTCCAGTCTTTACTAAACAAGAAAGGACCCCTGGCTCTGTGGGTCTCTAGAGACAGAGCAAAGACTGGAAGGACCGCTGGCTGGTTGTGCACACGACTACCCAAGAGCGACGGAGTGTGGGGACCAGGTGGGCAAGAAGAGCCACGCTGGAAAGGGAAAGTGACACCACAACAAGTGAAAGTATGTATTAGGTCATCACTTCTCTTCATTTATAAATTATATACTGCACCTATCTCCATTTATGTAGAACTGAGTAAATATTAAAGGTTATCAAAACAGAGACAAGATCTAAACTGAAATTCCATCTCGAGCTGGGTGTCTAACAGCGGTCTATCCAAAACAAAACATGTCAAGAATGACACTCTTTATTTTCCACATGAACGTCTCCAAGATGTCCCCCTCTCTGTCCCCATCCATCCAGCAGCTGAGGCCCAAACCCCAGGAGTTTTCCTTAATTTCACTCCTCCCTCACTACTGCATCCGGCTAGCTTGGAACTGCTCAAACCTCCTCCTTTTCCGACTCTCTTCCTTTTGTTCCCACAACCACTGGAGCCTGCCTACATCATCACGATAGCCTCTGACATGGTTCCCCTCTATGCTTTCTCTCTTATAGGCAGCTCTACACACAGGAGCCAGAGCAGCCTTTTGATTAATGTGTTACATACATAAGATACACTCAGTACATTTTACTGACTTCCCAGATCTGTGTAACCACTACCCAGATCAAGATATAGGGTGTTGTAACACCCCACTTTCAAGATGCTGTTCCATTGTCTTCCAGCTTCCATCATTTATGTTGAAAAGTCATCTGTTTTCTTTCTTTCTTCTTTTAATTTCTTTTCAGTGTAACAGTATTCATTGTTTTCACCACACCCAGTGCTCCATGCAATCCATGCCCTCCCCAATACCCACCACCTGGTTCCCCCAATCTCCCACCCCCCGCCCCTTCAAAACCCTCAGATTGTTTTTCAGAGTCCATAGTCTCTCATGGTTCACCTCCCCTTCCAATTTCCCTCAACTCCCTTCTCCTCTCCATCTCCCCTTGTCCTCCATGCTATTTGTTATGCTCCACAAATAAGTGAAACCATATGATAATTGACTCTCTCTGCTTGACTTATTTCACTCATCAGTTTTCTTAATGTTGTTTACTTGAAGGTTATGCTTATTTTCTCTGCCTTCTATTAGGATCTCTTTTTGTCCCAAATTTTTTAGCATTTTGACTATATTTATCATATATTTTTAATGCAGTGGTCTTTATTTTTGTCCTGCTAAATTTTTTTAGGCTTGACTTTGTGACTTGTTTTGCATCGACTACAGAAAATTCCTGGCCAGTATCTCTAAGACTGCTTCTGCCTCCATGTTCTCTTTCCCATCCTCTGGGACTTCAGTTCCACGTACATGATACATTTCTGCACAGCCTCTGTGGTGGGAGTCCAGGTGTGGTGTGCAGACTGCCCTTCAGGAAAGAACTTGCTATTCCCGTAAAAGGACTGCATTCAGCTGCCCCGCTAACTCAGCATTGTCAGGGTCCACCTCACATTTTATACCAGTTATGCTCCCCCTTGGAAGTCAAGTGCATGATTCCTCTAATGGGCAGTCATTGCTCTGGTGCTCCTTACTGGGTTCTCCAAAACTTTGTCAGGTTTGCAGGCCCATGGCTGTGCCTGGTCAAATCCATCCTCCTCTCCCTTTTTCTTTCACTGGACTCAGACATGCATCGTGGCACCATTCAGCTTTCTTTCCCTTTAATATTCTATGGATATTATCCTCAAAAAATTACTTATGCTCTTAATTTTATTTCAGTGCCTGCTTATACATTTTGTCAAGAATTAGCTAATTAGCTAATTTCCTGGAACAAAATAGGGGTGGGGGTGTAGAGAACACCTCGATTAATATTGCTCCTTTAAAGCTCTTGGCCCCTCAGTGTTGGCTGCCCCCATTGCTCCCTAGTGCCTGGCCCGAGATTTAGTGGTTATCCTTAGTGGGAGGATGGTCTAAACCCAGCTGTTACACCATAGCCAGAAGTGGAATCCCTTCCACTAGACTATGTTAAATTTCAATTCACATTTGGATAGCCACTGTTAGGATGTCTTACAACTGTCTTAAAATTGCTGTAGGAGGGACGCCTGGGTGGCTCAGTTGGTTAAGCAGCTGCCTTCGGCTCAGGTCATGATCCCCGCGACCTGGGATCGAGTCCCACATCGGGCTCCTTGCTCTGCAGGGAGCCTGCTTCTCCCTCTGACTCTGCCTGCCATTCTGTCTGCCTGTGCTCCCTCCCGCTCGCTCTCTCTCTGACAAATAAATAAATAAAATCTTTAAAAAAAAAATTGCTGTAGGAAACTTAAATAGTGGGTATCCTGTAGTCCATGATGGCTGAGTAAGTCTTTATGAAGAAGTTAGGCCTTCCTTAAGGGAAGTCTTGGATCAATATAGCCATATTTATTTATTTTAGAGCTCACATCACTTGTCCACAAAGTTGTTCCCCCTAAATCCTAGGAATTTCTTCCCCAGTGGAATTAATCAATTTACCCAAGATTACTGAGCATCCAGCCTGTGCCAGGCACTCTGCCCATGGGAAAGACCCAGACCACAAGACTCCAACAACACAGGAGAAGCAAGGTCTGAAACTTGATCTTTGTAAAACATGTTCTGCCCTTAAAAGAGATGCACAAATAGTTAAGCCTAAGAAACCAGCATTCTTTTATTCTGGAATTCCTTGTTCTTCAGATAAAAACTAACAGACCACTAAATGTTAGCAGAGCTGTTTGTCGCACAATGACCCTAGTAAAAGTCTAGCCAGACTGCTTGGGTAGATCACAGTCTTCCTACGCTTCCTACCCATGTGACTGTAGGTGAATGACTTTACTTCTGGACCACAGTTTTGCGTCCTGTAATATCGAACTATTAATAGTACTCATTTCAAAGAGTTGTCGTGACGATTAAATGAGTTATTTAATAAAGCAGTTAGAAAGTGCCTGGCATTTCATAGGAAGTGCCCTAAATAAGTGATTGATGCTTTAGGACTATTACTAATATCACTAACAAAGAGCATTTCTGTTCTCAAAGCTGACTGATCTTATGGAGATCATAATATGGCTAATTAATCACCATGGATGAAAACTATCTCATGATGGAATCCTCTTAGATGCATGTGAGCTTTTCTAGTAAAAATAAAAAAGAGGGACGCCTAACGTGGCTCAGTCAATTAAGCATCCAACTCTTGGTTTCAGCTCAGGTCATGATCTCAGGGTCATGAGATCAAGCCCTGAGTCAATCATAGATCAAGCTCTATGTTCAGTGTGGAACCTGCTTGGGACTCTCTCTCTCACCTTTTGCCCCTCCCCCAACTCCCACTTGTTCTATCTCTAAAATAAATTTAAAAATAAAAACAGTCTGATTTGAGCAATGAGACATTATACAGTGTTAATACTGTCTTAAAAATACCTATAAATGTCACTACTTTGCTGCATTGTCCTCACTCACCCAGCCGGCTGTTTCTTCTGCTTTTAGCTATGTAGGGCACACGCACTCAGAAAACACCATTAGGAAGATAATGGTCACATAAAAGCTAGCAGGACAATGGTGTCCTGAAAGATTTTTGGCAAGGTCATCAGTTAAGTTCACTGGAAAACTACTCTCAGGACGTTGAGAAGCCACATGGGGGACAGAAAGCACTTCAGACAAAAGGGCTGCTCTGCCGAGCCCAGCGAGTGGAGGTATCTGTCCTCAGACCCCGAGCAAATCAAGAAAATTGGAGCCCACAAAGCTGGAGTCCTCCCTCCTCAGAGGAAATCTCATAAGGAAGTGGGACACATGAAGCCAATAGCAGCAGGGCCACTAAGTTTAAAGAGGGGTGGGATCCTGCCCTACAGACTTCCTGACCCCAAATCCCTAGGACAGTGCCACAAAACCCCTAGGACATTTGGGGGTACATTTTGGAAACAATGGAGATAGTAATTTAGAAGACTTTCATTATCTATAAAATGCTACTCAACATAAGGTCTTCTGAGTTCTAAGTAATAGTAGTAATATTATTGGTGATATGATCTAACATCACACATTTGACAACGTAGCAATGGTTTGACTCTGTTAATAACCAAATAGATGCCATTGGTGGTAGTGACTTACTTTTTGTGCCTTAGTAGGAAGAAGCAATTGCCTCTCTAGTATTTATGCCAGTCTTCCCCTTGGTTACTCCTAAGCTACAGTCAACATCTTTATTGTTTTAACTTGATGAGTGAATATACATTGTGTCAATATTGATTGTATCCAGTCTCAATATTACTGAAAACAGGACAAGAGTCTCTGTCCAGTGGAGTGGGGGCAGATTGAGAGTTTCCCTGGAAAAAAAAGAGTCTTGGAGCCAAGAATGTCTGTGCTCAGATTTATCAAAGATTGGGTCAAAAATTTTAAAGGTTTCCTAACATGATTAGGAAAAAAAAAGCATAATTACAGAAATGATGTTTCTGATTTTTCAAGAACCGTTCAAATCATCATCACAAGACAGGTTCACTAAGAAATAGACTCCAAGACAGATTCGTCTGCAAAAGTTTTAGGGAGGGGATTCCCTCAGTAGAACTCTTAAGAACAGGGGGAAGCACAAATGGGCAGAAAGTTGGGTTATGGTCCACAAGCAACAGAGATGTTACAAAATCCCATGGGAAGTTCTGAGTGTGAAATGGTCCCTCAGAGTTGCCCCAATCAGGAGAACAGGGCATCCACCTTGACCAGTCACTGGATGTGAGCTGTGCACAGATTGGAGGGGCATGATCTTCAGTGAGGCATCTCGTTCAGCTGATGGCAGTTCCTGGTTGTTGCTCGGCGGTGAGCCCCCAGCAGCCAGCAGGTCCAGCAAGCCAGGAGGGGGGATGGGGGCCTCCCAGGGAAGGGAATATGGGTGTCGGTGGCACACCACAGTGGTGGCTGCGATGTACTGCTTGTGTGTCCCAAACATGCTTGCTTCATATATGAAGCTTACCCTGCCTGGGAAAAGCTCCACGCATTTGGATGAGTCTCTTTTCTTGGGCAAACTTCAACTACAGAAGTTAGGGGACTAGAAGTTCTGCTGCTGAAGCCATCTCGAGGCTGCTACAGACACTCCTCATTTCCCCTCTCCCCTGGCTAGCACCCCTGCTGATCCAGGCCAGCTAACTACTGGAGGAAAACCAGATCCTCATTTCTGGTCATTATGTTCCTCTTAGGCTGTAGCTGCTACACTTAACCATTTACCATCAAAGCTGGGCAGGGCACCAAGAGAGGCTCCAGTGAGTAACCTGCATTCCAGACAGAGTCTCCATGGTTGATGGAATTCTGGAGAGGACCAGTGTCCGCCATCACCTTATGCTTGCTGCCATGGCTTCTTCGGTAAAGGTGGGTGCTTTCATCCAAGGAGATGCTACACCATGCACTCTGCCAGAGGACCAAAGCTTCCATCAGTCTATAGGCATGCAGGTCTCCCTATTCTTGGAATACGTGTTAGTTCCCGTCAAGATGAATCACTGCCCTTTTCCACTGTCTGTGGAGTGGCTGTCAAGTGTCCTCTAGAGGAGGTCCTGGGTGGGGCAGGGTCGAGGTCTGTGGCTGGTGAGTGGGGCACTTGGCAGGGGGCAATGCTAGAAGCTACATCAGCCTTGGTGGGAGGGAACCAAACCAGGGGCCACCATGACCATCCGTGCATGTCCGTGTGGGCCAACACTGTGGTGGCCGGAAGAGGCTGGCTGATACTGTGTGGTGGCAGTTTGCATCTGTGTAGATTTTATGTAGATTTTATGTAGATTTAAGTGCATCTTCTATGAGAAGAATTCTCTGCTGGAGGTTAATGCTGGAAGCAAAGATACTTACGTGTTGCACTCACTGCTGTATGTCCCCCCAGAAGCCTGCTGTCCTTGTCCCCAAGAGAACAGTCTCTCTCCTCCATAACTCCTGACAGAATCCAGGTCTATGATCCTTGGAGTCGCTTCTCCAGAACCTCTCAGGTGCCCGAGTTATGGCTCCTACGGTTCCCTCCCATGGACATCATCTCCCTTCAGACCCGCAAAAGTGCCAACGATGCACCCGGTGGCCGGCTGGGGCTTCCCGCACCTCCCCCAGCACCGACGGTGTGGTTCTCATTTCTGGCTGCCCAGTGGGGGACTCAACTCCAAAAATCCCATTTCTGAGTCTGTGCCCATGACCACCCCTCATATCAACCATAATGCCAGGTTCCCCAGCAACAGGCTATGAGACGGAACAGAATGGGCAGAGAGCAGGTGACCGGTAGAGCCCCGAGTGGGGCTTTCACCAGTCCTCAGAGAACCCCGAAATGGGATGAGCTGTAGCTCCCCCCACCCAGGTGGGGCACCGAGCCTTCATGCCCCTGATCAACCCGTCGGCCATGGTGGGGTCCCACCTGGAAGGGGTCCCGGCCATAAGCAAGGCAGCTCCTCCAGGGGTGGTTGAGATTTGGGGACCCAGCCTCCTGCTCACAGGGGAGGCACAACCCGCTCGTGAGGGGCCCTGGGTGACACACCACCCCATCCACCATGCCACGTGGCAGGGTCCCCCTCTTTAGGCTGGAGTGTCCGTACAGAGAACGCTATGTGCCCTCACCCATTGGATTTCTGTATTTATTTTATTCTTGGGTGAAAGCTGGTCCTGTCACTTACTGCTTATCTGATTGGTCCGGGCAGCCCCTCTGTCCAGTGGGTCTAACAGGATCTAATTCATGGAGGGCTTTTGAGGCAGAAAGAGAAGATGTATGCAAACTTTTCAGCCCAGCGTCCGGCCCCCAGTTAGAGCAGGTCGCTGAAAGCTGACTTTAATGGGCAGGTGCGCATCCTAGAACGCCTTCTCTAGACGTGCGGGGGTGAGTCTTGCCGCCGGGTACCCTACTGACCTCTCTTCTGTTTCCTCCCCAGCTTGGGCCTCGTCACAGGAGCCTCTGCTCCCAGAAACCGTGTCTGGGCCTCGGAGCATTTTGACAAGCCCTTTGGGAGAAAGACAACTGGGGGAGGGAACGTCCGATGTGGGTCTCCCCTGAGGATGAGATCCAGCAAGGACCAGCACGGCCCGAGCTTCAGCCGGGTCCCCCTGCAGCTCCCCATCCGTCGCAGGGAGGGCGCTGCCAGGGGTTCCCATGTGGAGAGCCCCGGCATGGGGGGAGGCGCTGCGCACGGAGGGTGCTTGCCGCTGAGACCCGGGATTTCTTCCCGGCAGTGTAATGGTCTAAGGACAGCCTGTCCAGAGAAGTCTAGAGAAATCACTTTTCGGTACTGACAAAAGCTGTTTGATCAGCTAACATCCCCATTTGGGGAACGTTGAATCTTTCCCTCCCTTCTCTTTCTGCACACACCCTTGTATACCTGTACACACGGGTGCACATACATCCCCTTACACACGTGTACACACATATGTGCCCACACCCCGTAGACACACGCGTAACCCCCGTGTCCACTCCAGCCTCGCCGGAATGCTTTCGACAGAACCAATTTATTTTCCCCGGTTTTACCACCAAGATATTAGCAAGAAGACTCCGCTAGGAATTTCCTAATGGATGGTAAATCACTGTTTGGGGCGTTAAAGAGAGTAATTAGGTCATTTAGTAGAAGTGCTGCTACGGAGCGAGTCTGTTACTGAGAACCATATTTGGAAACCCACGGGGGGACAAATTAACGTGACTGATTGTGTCCGACTTCAGGGCAAGGAATGGAAAGACGTCTTGTTATCTGAGGCGAAGCGAGGTTTCTTTCTGTCAACTGCCCTTGAAATCAGACAGATCCAGATGTAACTACCTTTATGTGCAGCAGGCTGACGACAGGCTTGTCAAAATTGGTTGAATGTCCAAATTAACTTGAAGTTAATCCATCCCTCCCCCAAAGGCCTGTAAGAATCAGATCACAAGTAAGTCTACATAATAAATTCTTTGTGCCAGGAAATTGTTCTAAAGTAATAATGTTTAGGTAAGTAAAGGAAAAAAGGCTTCCTACCGAGAGATATTTTCTGAACAAAATTAAATATTATAAAACCATATTATTAAATTCTGTCAAAAAGGTATTAATCTTGCTACTTTGGCATGGAATCCTTGGCTCTCTGCACTTAGGGGCCCTGCAAACTTAGCCTTCCGTGTTATCTCATAGCCACCGTGCAACACGGGGCTGGGAACCGTGGAGGAGATCAGAAGGTTTCTGAAGCCCTGAGTGTGACCATAGCTCTGTGAGTGTGGGCCTTGTGAAGTTTGCATCTAAGGACATTTTGGAAGTCAGGCACACCCTGGACACACACATGCGTACACACACCCCGTGCACACACCCATGTGTGCCCCTGTGCATGCCACCCATGCCCCTATACACACACGTGCACACATTTGCACGCACACACGAGCACACACCCATGGACCCCTGCACACACCCATGCACATGCATGCACATGTGCACGCACAGATGTGACACGCCTACACACACCCCATGTACATGTGCACACACCCATGTGTGCCCTAGACACACATGTGCACAGACCCCCCCACACATGCGCACACACCCTTGTACACCTGTACACAAGGGTGCACATGCATCCCCTTACACACATGCACACACAGCCTGTGTACACATGCACACTTCCATACACACATGCACACATCGGCACACACCCGCACAAGTGCACACACCACCCCACATTCTCTCTTCTTGTTTCTTTCCGTCTATGGAATATGTGCACTGTCCCTCACGGCCGTCTGTGAAGACCACTGGCCTTTTGAGTGACGCATTCTGGTTGAGCCCTGGGGACTGCCAGCCGCCTCTCCAGGGCCATGATCACCTTGAGCAACGTCGCTTTGTCACACCATTCAACTGATGATCAAGATAGGGTCAGTCTTGGCGACGACACGTTCCCTGAGCGCCCGCTCTGTACGGTGCTGATCTGCAGAGGGTCAGACCCCCCCAGCTTCGGACTTGGGATATAGTTGAGGATTTAGGACACGGTTATAAAAAAGAAATAAGAACACATGATTGCAAACGCTCTGTGCCATCTCAGCATCGTAAGAACTGAGTTACTTACACACTCTGTCCTGTAGGGACCTGACTTGGACCAGGCTCCCCATGGCCGCAGGAAATCATGTCTCACGCCTGGCTCAAGGCAGGTTGCATTTCCAGCCTCCGCTGTGGGGTCTCCGTCCCAGGAATCACGACATCTACGCAGGTCGTGTTGTGAGGGAAGGCTGTGCAGGACATTCCCCGACCTCTGGGGCCCTGTTACCCCATCCCCAGAACGAGCACGGTCCTGATCCCGGCCCCTTCGCGGTCTGAGACGCGGGTTCTGCCTTTCCTTCTCCCGTGTTTCCGGTCCTGGTCCGCGGCCCACGCCACAGCAGGTGCCCAGGTCACGCTTGCTCGTGGAGCCACGGGCCGTGTGAGATGAGGCCGGATGGCTCCAGGGGCCGTGGCCTGTGCCGCAGAACACGCACGAGAAGCTGATCCGCACCAGCTCCTCTGTCTACTCTGCCCTTGGCTTGTGTTTTCCTCGCAGGGGTGCCCGATGTACGAGCTCTCGGCCTCCTGCTTGTGCCCATCAGGGTGCTCGATGCTTAACTGAAGCCACACACACCTCATTTCGCTCCTTCTTCGGTGACTCAGCTGGATTTACCGTAAGCTGACCCACCATAGGGCCGACTCCACTCGGTCTCCCGGGGCCACAGCCTGCCAGAGACGCGCCCCCAAGGTCCCCACTCCCCTGCTGCTCACCTCGACCGGAACGTGCTCAGGTCAGCCCACCCCCCACGGCTTTTCCAGAGCATCGGCTCTTGGCTCAGTCTTCACGGGGCCGGATGTCATTTCCTGAAGCCGAGCTCGGGTCCAGACCCTGATGGCTGTGAGCAGTTCGCTTGTGAAAACGGGACCACACTGAGGGCAAATGAAGAAGTTAATCGTGACATGGGCGACGAGTAATTCACACATCACTCCTGCCTTGAGCACATCACAGGAGACAAAGACATCGGTTTGTACTTGATGGAGAGAGGAAGACTGGGGCGGGGGACGGAAGGGGAGGGTGTGTTTGAAATGAAGAAACTATGGGTCTAAAGGAGCTGAAGGTCGGAGGCCCCAGGAGGGCAGGAAGTGTGGTCAGGCACGCCACCCGCCTTCTCCCTGCTTGTTGTGAGGGGCCGAGTGTGCCAGCTGGTCCCGGGCCCCCAGCCTTTGGGAATGCCCCCTGCAGACAGCCCTCCCTGTCAGCCGGTCCGGAATCACCTCCATGAGGAGACCACCCTGTTCAGCTCACGCCTCCCTCCAGGAGCTGCTCGCACCCGAAGACTGACTGACACACTGCCCCTCACTCAGCCTGGACTCCTGACTCCGGGGGCTCCGGGGCCACGGGCTCCCGGCCTGCCTTGGTGCAACCCTGTTCCCCACAGCACCCTGCCCACACCCTCCTCACACCCTGGGCGGCCATGCCCACTGCAGCCTGGCCCCCCCGGCCGCCCAGCCTGCGACACGTCCCTGTCACACCCACTCTCACTCCTGTGTTCCAGAGCTGTGTCCCTCCAAGTGTGGCCTCTCACCGCTGGCGTGAGACTCACCCCGAGCCCTCATGAGGACGCAGGCGCCGGGGCCTCCGCACGCTTCTCCGACCACAGGCCCCGAGCCCCATGGTTCCAGCCGCGGTAGCTTCGCCGCAGAGAGAAGGCAAGAATCGCGTCTCAGGACGCGTGTGGCGAGAAAGGAGTGTCGTCACGGGGCTTCATCTCTAGGTCACCGGCACAGGACCCCAGGCACTTCGTGAGATACTTGCTCCATCCAGGAGAGGCTCCTGGCGCGTGGCCTCGCAGCCCCATTTGTCCCGTCCGACGCCGCGGCTCGCGTTTTAGCCAAGCCTGTGCGTGTGGACTCGGGGCGCTTTCCGGTGGGTCCGTCGCCCCCTCCTTCCTGCCGCCTCCTGCGGGGTCGCTGGGCTGATGTCCTCGGAGGACAGGCTTGAATCTATTTCGGAGGCGCGCAGACAACCCGCTGAACCCCACAGTGGAGTCCAGCGGCTGCAAGCCCGGGCAAGGTCACAGGCCTCGCCCGCCAGCCGTCCCGGGCCACGGGGCCGGGTCCTTCGGCGACGGCCCACGCCAGCCGCTCCCTCTCCTGCAGCTCGGGTCCTCCCCTCACGCGAGCTGCCTCTGTGTGTCCCGCGGCCGCGTCCTCCTTTGCTGGGGAAAGAGGGAACGACGCGCGCTCAATGTTCAGGTCATTCTGTCTTGAAGCCGCGTGTTCGGACTCAGTCCAGGCGGGGAGTCGACCGGGTTTCTCTCGCCCTCCGTCCCGGTACTGACCGTGGGTTCCGTCCGCTCACGGTGACCCCGCTGCCCGGGCTGTCGGAGCGAGCCAGCGAGCACGTCCCTCCTGCCTTCTCTTTGGCTCTGTCGCCGACGGCGGCCGCTCACAGATGTCTCCTCGGGATCCGACTTTGGGGTCTGCTGTGTGTCCAGTGACCTCACGGATTAATTTTCCTACCACTAACGTGTCCAAAGACACAGGAAAGGCAAAGTAAATTCTAGCCCCTGCCTTCCCAGCACGCTGGTTCGAGCGGCCCAGGACGGCAGGGTGTGGGTCTGGGTGGGGTGCGCCTCGCCGTCGCGCATTCTGAGGGGCGACAAGCCCGCGGGGGGAGGGCCCCTGGTCTGGCGCTGCAGCCGGTCCCGCGGTGACACTGATGTGCTGCGGCACGTCTCGATGTGCCGGCGAGCCGTGCGGTTGTAGACAGAAAACGGTGGTTTTCCCTTTAACCAACCTAAAATTGCTGTAGAGAGGCTCCCCTCAGACTCTCCAGAGGAGTCAGAAACAAGACAGGGAGTCTCTGGGGACCGGGAACAACTCCAGTTCTTGTGCTGCGGGACGTGAATCCAGAAGATTACACGGAGGTGGCAAAGGGACAAAGGGTCTGAACAAGATGTCAGCGAGAGGAGGGCCGTAGGCCACCGAAGCCGACCCACACACTTGAGACGGAAACCGTGTGTCTGTCTGAAATATCCCGATGATTTGGGGAGAAGGGTCAGAATTCTTGGGCTTTCATTAACTCGGTCTCATTAACGAAGCAGAGGACACTAAAGGAACCCCAGGAATTCTCAAGGACCATCCAGCACTCGGCGTCGCGGGTCCCCAAGCGTCAGCTGATTCTGAGACAAGCCGTGCCCTGAAGCCCCCGCTGCCGGGTCGCCCCCTGAAGACGTTTGTCATCCATCTGAGGCCAAAAAGCAAAAACAAACACAAGCATATTAATTCGCGCTGGGAACGCCGAGCCTCTGAAATGCGGAGATGAAAGGCCGCGCTTCTCACCTTTCATCATGAAGCGAACACCTTCAGGAAGCTGGCTTACGGAGATGCTGATATTTAAGAAAGAAACCAGAGGCCTGTTATTACACAACTTGTTTTTACAAGGATGTTGCATAGATTAAATCATGCCCTTCAGAACCTCGCGGCCCCCACCGTTGGAGTCAGGAGGAGCAGATGCCGTGGGAGCCAGACTCTGTGCGCGGCCGAGGCGGTGCGTGCGTGGGGACCTGCCCCCGGCGTCCGGGGGTGCCCGTGTCTGTAGCGTTTGCCCACTTCTGCGGTGTAGCTCGTCCTGGGTATTTAACCGCGAGGCCTCGAAGATCGTCCAGTGATCTCGCGGCGCGGGAGTCAATAAGCATTCACTCACAGCTGGCCGCAGGCCTCTCCTCACCGGCCACAGCCTCGTCGTCGCCGTCCGACCCCGCGGAGCTACTTGATCATTCCCGGCTGAGTGGAAGGGGGAGATGGGGGGTGCCGGGTACACACAGAGGCCCCTCACGAGTGACAGCACATGGGGCTCTAAACGGGGACAAGCGGCTACTGTCCGTGTTTTAGAAGCACCTGCCAGGCCCAGTCCCCCCGAGGGGACACGAACCACCCTGCGTGGAGCTCCGCCGCCCTCGTCCCACTGACCCACTGACATTGCCCGTCCCTGCCAGAAAGACACTAAGTGTCCCCAGGTGCAAGCAAAAACACGCAGGGGTGACTTGGTGACCGGCGCCTTCGCTTCTTAGCCCCAGACAGCCAGTCAGACCCCAGACGGAGAGGAGGGCTCCGAGCTCCGCGTCCCTGTGCACGGCTGGCAAGAAAGAGGAGGCCGGCTTCCAGGTGGAAAAAAGAAGAGTCAGGAACAAAGTGACAGTAAGAGGAAGGAATTCCGTCTTTCCTTCCGCGGGCATCGTGCTTTATAACAAGACAATGTCGGGGGCTGCGTTCTGGTGGTGTTTCCGAGACACCGCAGGCGACCTGCCCCGTCCCGGCATCTCCCCGGCTTCCTCTCTCTCGGGCATCTCCGCAGTCAGGGGGACCACGACCGTCCCAGCAGGGCTGCCCCGCGTGGCCAACGCGCCTGTCCAGCCTGATGTTCCCGTCTGTCTTCAAAGAGCTGGAAGGGCTGCTGCGCAGCGGGCTCGCGGCTCCGCATTCTCTGCCCCCTCCGCGGAGCTGAATTTACTTAATTAGTGTTTTTCATGGGAGTGTCTCACTGTTCCCATATATTTACTGAACTATTTGCCACTGCAAAGGAAAATGACTGTTTTTATTTATCCGAACTCCTGAATGTCGTCCATTGTCTGCTTCACTATTTGAAATGCCTGCACTTTAATAATCTTAGGCTACGTGAGTTGAAAATCTGTGTATATTCATAATTTTATCAAATAATTGTTTACTGGGATTATTTCAGTCTGTAATTGTTGCTCTTTTTGTCTGTGAACAGCCAGTGCCCCCGCTCCGGTTCTCAGGAAGGGGCAAGCGCAGCCTCGGTTCCCCCACGAGATGAAAGGGAGCAGGGACGCGTCCGCAGCGCTCGGAAACGGCGCTCGGTTGCTCTCCTTGTTGATCCGGGGCTGAAAGCTCCGCTTGGAGACCGACACGGGAGCTGTGGGAAGTTCCCTCTGACGCCTGGCACCGGGAGGTCAGGCTGCAGAAGGTGTCTGGGTCTGTGAGCCGCAGGAAGGTGCGGGGCGGGGGTGGGGGTGCCGGCAGGCTGGGGGGGCCTCCGGGAGACGGCCCCCTGCCCTGCGCTCGGCAGTACCCTGCTCTCTCTGAGTGGAAAAGACGGGGTGACACGCCAGCCTCCAACCAGCAGGGCAGGAGGTGAGACGCAGACTCGCCGTGCGGGGGGCTGGGCGCTCTGTCCCGTTGGTCAGACTTGCTCTGCCCGCTCGTGGGTCGGGGGGCGCTCCAAGGAGCGGCCAACTTCCCGGAGCTGCGGCCACAACCTGGCCCACGGGGGCTGGTCTTGTCCGTGGGCCCACCCGGCAGTGGCAGTGACCCGTGGGAAGGGCGCTCACCCCCCACCGCAGAACCGACCTGGTCTCTTTGGGGGACATCCTCACGTCCCACAGACCCGAAAGGTTCAGAGGCTCCCAACTCCGCCTCCACCCGGGCCAGCACCACCCCGATGCAGCTCACCCTGCCTCCCAGCCTGTCCTGACCCGCATCTGCGTGGATCTCCCCAAGAGCTCGGGACAGTGGGTTTTCAGGAGTGAACTGACAGGCATTTGGTTTTTTTTTGTTTTTTTTTCCAAATTCTGTCTACAGAATCATCTGTATGGGCAGAAAGAGAAGGAATAGAGAAAAGCCGGTGCCCTGGCTGAGACTCGGCCGGCCAGCGGGCCATGACATGCTGCCAGTGCGAGGTCCCCACTGACCGCCGCTGCACCCCTGCCCCCTGCTCCTCAGGCCCACGGCGGAAGGAAGGGAGAGGGCTGCTCCTAGGGACAGCCCCTCAGACACACACGCACCTGCAAATTAAAGGGACAGGCCTGCCGGGGAGCACCGAGCCGCCCGTCTGCCCCACTGGGCCTGACCCCAGAAGCCCCAGGGCAGCCCACATCTTTGTAAAGAGCCCTCAATCCGTGTGCAATTCAGTCCCGAGTGGGCTTCCTCGCAGAAGGAGTCCTGGATGTGGACCACCCGGTCTGTCCGTGCAGTTACCTCCTACTCTTGCCGACAGCCTTCTCCTTGGCTTCTGAGCAGGGCCTCTGCTCCCAGGACAGCCTTCCTGGCTCCTCAGCTGGTGTCCCGGCCGCTGAGCCTCTGGTCTGCAGCCCCCTTGCCCCACCACCACCCCCGAGCTGGGCGACCCCTGGCCTCAGGTTTTCCAGCTCCTTTGTTTCCAACAGACCTAGAACATGTTTCGGTTGCTTCAAAGTTTCAGAATTCCATACAAATTAAAACTAATAAAAAGCCACGTAAATCCTAGAAGGTATAAAGAGGGTGGTTGAAAAGTGATTTCCTGCGGCTTTAATAAAGGCTTTAAGTTGCTCAGGAGAATGAGAAGTAGCACGGGGCCACTTCGGTTCTGTGTTCTAGCTCGAAGGATGGTCACGTGCTGCTTCTGACTTCTGAGGGGCGGTCATCGGGCCGCGTCTCTCTAACAAGGGCGATCTGTGACCTGCAGAGCCGTGCGCCCGGCGTCTGCGTTGCTGCACCCGCGTGGGGGCGGGGGCCGTGTGCGGAGGGCGGGGGTGGGAGGTGCGCCCGCGGGTTAGGGTTGGGGGGTGGGTGTGCGGGCGGCGCCCCCCTCCAGGAGGGCCGCTGAGATAATTCCGCTCCCCGGTGGCTGTCATCCTCCTAGAAGATCTTTCGTCGCTCAAATGCTCCGTGTCCGTGCGTCCTGCCGACGGTCTGCGGTTTCTCTGCGCTTATTTCCTGACTGCGCGGCCGCAGGGACGGAGGCGGACGTGGAGAGCAGGAAGGAGAGCCAGGAGGGCTGGAGCGCGCAGCGTTGGGGATGAGGGTTCCCTTCTGTGACGCTGGCTGTCCTGTTTGAGGGCGGATGGAACGTGCTGCCCTGCGCAGCCCCACAGACTCGAGCCTCACTCCCCGCTCCCGAACGAGCCCGTACCTTGGCCAGTCACACAGACACACGTCAGAAGTAGAAGGGCTAAGGCGAGGTAGGGACTGCCACACCCCCTCATGGCACCCTCGCTTCTGGACACTTCTACCGGGCAGGGGCATTTGACATTTCTTTTACTAGGGACAGTCTGTTCTCTAACGAGAGAAGCTTGTGAGCAAACACTCCATGGGAGGGACAGAGGACGACCCCCCGCACCATGGGTGTCTCTCACAGCAGCAACCGTGGAAGGGGGCACCCGAAGTCCTCAGGAAAGGGGACACCCCAACAGCAAGACCGCCCAGCTCTACAGTTCTGTCCCAGGCCAGCCCTTCTGGGCCCCTCAGGGCACAGGCATCGGTCAGCTCCTCAAGAACGTCACAGCGAGAGAACCCCACTCTCCTCCACGGCGACCCCCAGGACAAGGGTCCCCGCCGACCCTCGGGTACCGTGGTTCACTGGACTCAGTCTCTGCTTTACAAGGTGGGGAGGAAACTCTTCTTGCTCGTGGTGGCCCTGACCTCTCCGCGTGGCAGCTGAGGCCAGGCAGCAGCTCATACTTGGGAAGACCCCCCGGGGCCTCGTGGGGAAAGTCCCCTCTGGATCCGAGCTGCCTTAGGTCCCCTCCCGCGTTCTCCTCGGGCAAGCCGGCTACCCGTTGACGTCCAGACACGCAGGGCCCCCGAGCACCGCAGGCCTCTCCTTAGCTGACGCGACTTCACGAAGCCCCGGGAGCTGGACTTACTTTCAGGAAGACGGTGACTACGTGGCCGACACCGTCCTCGCGGAGGGAGGTCCTCTCACGGGAGCGGCTCTCCTTCCGGCGGCTCCCGCTGGCCTTCTCCTGGCGACACCAGACAGGATGACTGTCCCGGGAGGAAATCACTGGAAATCGCAGAAACGGGCTGCCCGTCCCCGCGGCCTCGAGCCCCATGTCCAGAGTGCTTACCTTAACGCTCAGGGGAGCAGTTCTCTTCCAGGGCCCAGGACCCCCGCCCTGGACTGGAGGCTCGCCTGCCCCAGACCGCCGAGGTAGTAACGGCTAATGGAGGGATTTCAATCCCGAGGGAAAGGAGATGGCGTATTTCCGCCTCCGAGTGGACGTGGGGGGCATGGGGACCTAGGGGAGCCAAGACCCAGACCCCATGGGATAGCGACACACAGGCCACCCTGCCAAGCTGCACGGAGAAGAGGGAGAGGCACAGGCGGCCCACGTGCCCGCTCCCACTGGCCACCAGGGATGGCAGTGGGCTTCTGGTTCTGTCTTACTTTCCCTCCTGTTTCATATTCTATAAAAAGCACTTTCTCTTTCCTCTCCTGTGTCCTACTAAAAAGTACAGCGTGGATTGACATTGGGAAGATTTGCCATTGACCCGGAGGTAGCCACGTCGGGGCAGAGCTGTGCTAGGACGACAGCGGAGCGCCAGTGAGCCCGCAGGCAGCGGCAAGCCGGAGAGCTGCACCACGCCGGGGGCATCATCACAAGGGAGAGACTGGCATCGAGCTGGATGGCCACCAGGAGGACCCTGCGGCCGGCCCCTGCCGCACTCTCCCAGCAACTCTTTCTGGCCCCCCGATGTCCCAGCCAGGGGCAGGTGGGGGCCGGCAACCGCTGCACCACCGCGTCTTAAATCCCAGCCAGATGCTTTGTCTGTTGGGTGAGCGCAGGATGAACACTGGACAGTGGGCCTCTCTCTGAAGAACTTGAGCTGAGCACAGGCCGAGAGCAGACGACACTGAGACACTTGTTGGCACCACCCAGAGAGAAGTCCCCTGGACTCCCAGGAGTGGCCCCGGCCCCCCCCCCCTGGGACTGGCAGCTCAGGCAAAGTCAGTCAGATTCCAGGCATATGGTCCGCAGGACAGAACAGAAACCAACACAGGGACCACCTGCCGACAGAGAAGCAACGGCCCCAGGATTCTTCAGGGGTGGAGAGGGAGGGGGGCCGAGCCCCTGAGGAACGATCTAGAATCCTGGAGGGAGCTGTTCATGCACAAAGTTCATGGCGGCCTTCATTCTTGGCTCTTCAGGAGACAGCAGCCTACCCGGGATGGTCCGGAAGCTTCCAGCAGACGGGCTTTTCAGTCCAAGATTTTCATCTGCTTTCAGCAAAGTCCTCTCGTGGTGGACCATGGCAAGAGCCCCAGGAGGGTCATCCACACCTTCCCAGGTCCCAGAGCCGCAGACAGCTGACTCCTGGGTCCCCAAATCACCCCTGCAGGCGTGGGTGCTCTACTCCCTCTGGGGCAGTGGCAAAGAGATGAGCTTGGAACCAGAAGTTACCAGACATGATTCTCTGGGTCTTGGCTGTTCCTTCAGTGAGAATTGCTTTTGGGCAACTTCTCTTTCCTATCTTTGGAAAAAGGCCAAGATCAGAGGCGAAAACAAAGTCTCTGGTGCAGATTGCAATCTTGACTTTTTGGAATCAACACTTCTGTTTTCCACCGCAAGGAGGGAAAACACGAGAGATGTGAGGGTCTGGCCCCTCACCTGCCCATCCACGTGGCTGTGCCGTGACCCTCCTAAGCACCGGGTTTCTGGGTCCTGTAGCCCAAGGATTAGGGAAGTTTTCTGTGCTTTGACCCAGACTCCAGGTCTGGCTGTGAATTTCCTAGGATCCCTGATCGGCAATCTTGATTCCTGCTACTGGATCCCGGGCCCCAGGGCACTGCTGTTCCAGCCACGAGAGCAGGGAAGTGAGCCGCCTGGACGCACCCACGTAAGGACTCCGGCTCCCGCCCACTCTCCAGACCCTTCTCCCAGCACCCACGTTTGTCCTCGTCAGGAGCTGAGTTCGTGGCCGTGACCCCTGCTTGCCCAGAACGTCTGTGTCCCTCTGAGCAAGCTGCTCATTGTTTACAAGGACTGTGGCCTCCCGTATCCACCCAAGATGCCACATCACATTTCAATTGCCAGAGACCACGGTTGGCCGTCGGGTTTTTCTTATAGAAAAGTTTCAGAGAGCGAGACACAATAAATCCGGTAGAACAGGCGCACTGTTGAGTGAACGGACTGCAAACCGCGCCCGCGACGTTGAAAATGACAAAACGCGCCCCACGGTCGGCGGCCTTCCTCCCGCAGCAGGAGATCGCCCGGAAAGGGGACCACGCATCACGTGGGAGTTGTGGTTCATGCGAGGGGAAGTGAGCGCCTGACACACAGTCGGGGCCTGGTAACGCCAGTGTCGCTTGTGAATGAATGAATGAGTCCGACCCCGGCAGGAAAGACGACGGGGAGGGTCCCGGGGAGCTGGTGACGCGGGGCCGTGCCGGGGGCTCTGGTCTCACTGAGGCTCTGCTGGTTTCGGCCCGTGGTGCACGGCGGGTGTAGGGGAAGGGGCTGGCTTCCTCTGGGATTCACAGCAGACGCACAGGAGGCCAAGGGGAGAGATGGTTCTGGCTCACAGCCGTGGTGACAAGACTTCCATCTGATGGTGATGGATATTGATTTTTTCCTCCTTTTCTAGGCCTGTAATGTCCTCAATCACTTCCCTAGTGCAATTGCCCAAACCCGTGCCCTGGCTTCCACGGCAAGGGACCCGAAGGTTATGGCTCCGGGGGGCGGGGGTGGGGCGGGGGGTCCGCATTTCGAGTGGCGAGGGGGATCGCGCCAAGACGGGCAGATGGTGCCAGACAGAGCGTCCCATCCTGCGCGGCTCTCTCCATAATGGAATCCACATTAAAAACGATATTATCTTCACTTTTAAAGGCCCTAATGGATGATATTTATGTCTGTGAAATATGTCCCCGGCCGAGCCCTACGCGGCGCATCGGGAACGAGCGTGGGGAGATCGCTGCTTCGGAGAGGAACACAGTTGTGGATGAATCTCTTTTCCAACCAGCCAGTCAGTGAAATATGTTTTAATACGCGGCAGAAAGTGTCGTTTGTCAGTTTTCCCCGCAGAGCACGGTGCGTCGTCGGACTCTAATGGGAGCTGACAGCCTCGTGATATTTTCCGCCATCCTTGTTCCTCGCAAAGTGCTCTGGAAAGGCCTCCATCATTTATTTATGGGGCCTGCCGGTTAACTCACGAGTGGCCAGAGCGCTTACCAGGGCACCGCGCCTGCAGTGTCCTCCTCCCTCTGGGAGATGCTGCCGTCCACTTCTGGGGAGTCGGGGGCCGGCGTCCGTGCCCTTTGCCAGACAGAGAAGCAGACGAGGACGGGGTCAGATCAGCCGTGTTCACGAGAATCGTCTCTGGACTCAGACTTCCACATTGAGTGAATGACTCTATTTACCTAAAAGCTCAAATGCTTCAGCTCCTTTTCCTTAATGACCTAACGTTTACCAAGGAGCAAAACTGTCGGTCGGGTGCTGAATTAATAGCATTTCACATTAGTGCATCTCTAACGTCCAAAATGTCAGTGAAAAAAAACAAACCCGTGCTCTCTCTCAGAAATTTGAATTTTGACTCTACCATAGGACACAGGGGCCGGGAACAGGGGCCTGAGCTCGGTCTGACTCCTTAACGGAGCTCCAGGTAGAGCTTACCAAGGGAGATCAAGAAATTGTAACAGACCCACAAGATACTCCATTGTTGAATGCCGAAATACTAATGGGGGGGGGCGTATTTCACTCTTATTTCAGCCCAGGACGAACTACGTCCACAAAACGAAGAGGAAACTGTTCCGTGACGATAATCGCTGTTACTAACGACCAAACCAGATCACTAATAAAGAAGAACCCCCCGTCATTAACAAATAACCAGATTATGAGAGGTGAATGGAGGTCAGTGTGAACCGACTCCACCCCCACGGCCCCTCGGGGGCTGGCAGACCCCGGGGTCCCGGCCCCGGGCCTTGGTGTGTGCTTGTAACTTTCACGGCTGGATACCTAAATTCACACGTTGGCTTGAACGCCAGACCTGTTGCTTCCAACGCGCTCCGTGTGAGCACACAACGCTGCTGCTGTGCGCGGACACCCCTCCGGGGATCCCAGCGTCTCCGTCTCAATCTCCATTTACAGGCACAAGACACAGAGGCAAAGTGTCTAAATTTACGTCATATGCTCCCTTTGTCACAGATGCCAAACGTGTTATGGACCGTCCCCTGGAAGGACGCTCTGTTTCCCAGGAAAAAGCTTGTGAGAAGCGCGATGGGGGGAGTGGAGAAGATGCAGGATTCAGGCTTCTGCCACTTGGCCCACAAGCCTCGGATCTTAGTACGAATCGCTGCCACAGCAAAACCTCTCCTTGATTCAGTCTGGATTCACACATTAGCCCTGAGGGTATTAAAACGATGATTAAAAAATCATTAATGATTCGGCCCTTGTTAATAAGCCCAAAGGGTCAGCTTCGGCCCCGACCGAACTTGGCTGGTTCGGTACTTTTCTGTCACATTCTGGACAGTAATCATCTGAGCGGGCGGTCCCCTTGCCCGACGGGCCGGAACTTCTGACGACACCGGGGACAACGGTGGGGACAGTCGGCGCGGGGCTGAGGGTCTGGCCTGTGTCAGCTGCTTTACAACAGCCCTGGGCAGGCATGTCCAACCCTCACCTCACAGAGGAGAACACGGAGGCCGAGAACGTTCCCTGACGCCCGAGTTGAGCCCACAGCCAGTGAGAGACAGGGGAGGGGTTTGAGTCCTGGCCATTTGCTTCTGAAACCTGCTCCCCTAACCCTCCATCATGGCCCCTGAGCCCCCCAGGAGCCGCGATGTACCTGGCGGTCAGGAGAGAAAACGCGCACGAGTGCCTTCCGGACCTCTCAGGGTGAGGCGAGTGACCGTCACAAGGACACGAGATGCCCCCGTGAACACGGGGCCTCCGTGGGGTCTCGCCACCACACTGCACGGCTGGGACAGCTGAATGACACGTCACAGGAGGAACCAGCGACAAGCACCCAGCCTGCGGCCCCATAGCAAGGCCTGAGCAATGGTCTCCAGTCCCGAGGGCATCACAGAGCCTGCAAGAGGCCGAGGCAACCTGCCCAGCTCATGGTCCTGATGCTCTGTTCCAAGCACCTCACTGGGAAGGGAAGAGTTCCATAACCAGGCGGCAAGGACGCCCGTGATCAGGCCCGGCCCTCTCCCAACCATGTGTCTTTGTCCCTGGTGCTGAGCCATCTGGCCCCTGAGCACAGCCAAGGGTCCGGAGCCTCACGCTGCTTTCCGCTACTCCTCCGGCCAGTCCGGAGTCAGTGTTTCCATCAAGACCTTCAGAAATAACAAAATATGCCCGATCTTAGAGACACCTTACAACCTCTCGTTGGGTTGATTCCATTCTTACCGCAAAAGGCAGACTGAGAGAGGGTGACCCGCCAAGCCGACGGACGGAGAGCCAGGACTTGAGCCGGGCTGGCACGGCCCCAGAGCCTCGCGCTCACCCGCCCGCGGCAGGGCCCGCGCCCACGTCTCCCGGGAGGGCAGATAAGAGCTCTCGGGTTCAACTGGCTTCTCGCTCTGAACACAGAGCATTAAGGACGGCCAAGTCTGGCAGCTGCCCTTCCCCCTGGGGCTGCTCCCCTGGGAGGAGGTTGTCTGTCATACCCCTCCCCCGTGCAATCCCTGGTGCTGGGCTAGCGGCTCCTTGGGAGTGGATCCTGGCGCGATGATCGCCTGTCTCCACCGCGAGCCCCTGCGAATCACCTGCTGGCTCCAGGCTGTGCCCAGAAGAGGAAGAGTCCATCACGCAGCCTGTCCTAGCACGGGTTTGGGTTGCGTTTTCTGTCATCAGAAAATAATTTGCAACCCCCCAAATCACCCTGAAAGCAAATGTTTCAAGTTTCCAGCTTTCTGCCCAACACAGGGAAGCCAGGCTGCCCCACACTCCTGGCTTGGTGGCACCGGGACCCTGCGAGCGAGCGACAGCGTGTTTGAGGGACGCTCAGAGCTGGCTAGCAAGGTCCGGACGTGGTTATGTTCGGCAGGAAGAGGGGGTTCCGGCGTTGGGCGGGCTGAGCACCCCCTCCTGGGGCTTGCCGTGTGTGGTGTGGCCAGAAGGTCATCGCATGAGGAGCTGGAGAACATGTGAAGTCCTCATCCCGGCTCCTGGTGTCGGGTCCGTGACAGGGGAGGGGACGGAAGAACTTTGGATCGAAACGTCTTGTGAGATACAGACCCCAGGGGTGCGGAGGCTCCCCAAGCCCACACTTGTCTGTTTTGGGAAAACCACGGGCGTGACCACTCCCTTGATTGGCAGGATGTCAGAAAGGACTCTTTTCAGAAGTGAGAGGTTAAACGCTGCAGTTCACGGCTGGGAAAGGCTGATTGGTCCGTTAGTGGGAGGTGAAGGGAAGGACCGGGGGACAGACCCTGACACCCACACGTCCACTGGGTGGTCCAGGCCCGTCGTGCAAGCTTGCTGTCTGCCTTTCCTCATCTGCCGATGACGACAAGAAATCACAGCTCTGTCCATCCCACAGAGCTGCTAGGACGACCGGGGATCTAATTATGTGAGGTCCTTGAAGGGCAAAGATCCGTGGAGAAACGCAAGGAGGCTCTGCACGGCCATCCCCGTCACTGGGGTCCGCTCATACGTGTACGCGACAGACACCGTTCTGTGCTGACCACAGACCCAAGCTCGGGGCCGTTCCCTGGGGACGATTTCATCCGCGTGAATCGAAGAGAGGAACAGTGGCTTCAGAGACCCTCACCTGCATGTTCCGGGCTCAGCCCGCACCTCCTGAAGCTCAGGATTTTCTGGGGACATCCCAGTGGCGCTGAGGCGGGCTCCCGCCGGCTTCAGAGAAGCAGCCCTTCACGGTCAGGGCGCCAGGGGGCCCGTCGTTAAGCTTCCAGTAGCTTGAAGCTTGGTGAGTATCTTCATGTCGTGCACACGGACACATGGTACAAATAAGGGCCCTCCCCGGCCCCCCAGACCCCAGCCCCGGCCCTCCAGACCCCCAGCCCCGGCGCGGCTCCCCAGCCCCCGCGGCGGGCTCCTGGGGCAGCGGAAAGACAGCCGAGGACCTCCCAGCTGCCGACCCCCGCTTCTTGCCAATGAGGGCCTGACCCCACGACAAGCCTTCTGGGAGGGGGACACCAGGGTCTGACCACCGCACCTGTAAACCTTCCAACAGGAAGTCTTCTTGATTTACCACCTCTGGTCTCTGCTCTCTCCTGTTTTATTTTAACCCTCACCATGGGGTGGGGGTTGAGTAGTCGCCACTTCCTTTTGCTGGGATGAGGACCTCACCCAGCTTAGCAAGACTCAGCAGATGACTCCTTCCAGAACGTTTACCGATAGCCCACAGCGCGGCTCAGCGTCTGATGCCAAGCCCCATGGGAAAGCTGGAAGAGGAGGAAACATGTCCATGTCGGGGAGTTCGAAGCGGGTCGAACTGCTCATCAAACACACGCGCGGCTTGTCCCTTGCTGGTCGTGATTCCCGAAGCTGCGGCTCTGTCTGGGGTTCTCCCTGCGGGCTCTCCAGCTCTCTCAGGAGGCCCCGCTAAGACACAAGCGGACTGGTCCCTGTCCACAGAGCGATCAGAGCTCGGTAGGATGCAAGGAGACTCAGGGAACGCCAGGGACTGAGACCCCCCCCCCCCAGACCCGGGCCCCCTAGCAGCTGCGAGACTGAACAAGCCCCAGACAGGGTCCTCTCGCCTTCGGGCCCCCAGACGCGATGTGGTACCATCCACAGACCCTTTTTTCCAAACCCAACCGCAAACCCCAAAAGCTTTCCAGGCTCACTTAGTGTTAAATTCTGTCCTGAACTGACATGACAGGAGGCTATTTTTAGTCTATTTATTCCACTTAACGTGAATATTCATGTCTCGTTGCAGAAGTAATCATGTGCTTGATTCTGGGGGTGCTTCTACCCTCCCCGGGGTTTGTTACTACCTTTCTAACACCTGCTCCGCCTGGGTTCCGAAACAGCTGGGCCATGTGAAGCCCTCGCCGGCCCCAGAGACGGAACAGCCCCCGCGTCCTGGACGGCTCGTTCCCCAGCTGAGCTCCTTCCGCTGTAGGATCCCCCGCAGAAGCCGGAGACAGCCACCGAGGATGTTCAAGCTACAGCCTGTGTTCTCCACCGTCCTGCCCGTGGGGTCAACATCTCCGCGGCCCGTCTGGGACAGTCTGATGTTGCCAACACCCAAGAATAGGGACAAATGCGGCGCCAATCAGCTCCAAGGAGACGCTGAAACTATGACACTAAGGGTAGGTTTCGAGTCATGAAAGGGATGCAAGAGAGCCGTCCGCGTTACCAACACACTGAGAAACCTCCGGAGGGAGAGCACAGCAGAGTCCGGCGGAGGAGGAACCGGAGGGAGGCAGCTTGAAAAGACGGGGCAGAACTCGGAAAGAATGGTTTGAATATCACAATTTTTTAAAAAATCTGTTAGGAAAACTGATGCTGCTATTAAATTTCTTCGGGATGCTAAGATATGATTCTCTTTGGATGGTGTTACAGAGTTCCAGGGAGAGCGGACCGTGTCCCACCGCACGGTTGTACAGCCGCGACGTAATCAACGCTTGATTTATTTATTATTTTTTAAGTCAGCATCATTGCAGTCATGTCATGTGTTATCGACTGGAGGAGAAGAATATGTGTTTTCTTACTATTAGCTTCACATTTATTTTCTGGACAGATTTCCAACCCACCCCCTTTTTTGATGATTTACCGCAGGGTGTTGGGTCTGTCTTCCCAGCGTGGACGGAGCCGGAACGCGAAGGGCCTGCCGTGGGTGGGGCCTACCCGGACACGCTGGCTCAGAGCCGCCCTCCGCTGAGCCTGGAAGCCCCGGAAACGGGTCCGTGGGCAAAACGGCCCCGCTGTTGGAGGCGGCAAAGTTAATGCAGGGCTGGGCCCTCGGGAAGGGAAGGAGGAGGACTTGTCCGGAAACCCCAGCGAGGGATCCACGCCCCTTCTCCTAGCGGCTGGGCGCCCAGCGTCCCAACAGTCCACGGGCAAGGGTCAGTCTTCTGCTGGGCAAACTGCTCTGGCTCCGGGTCTCCCCTCTGAGCCACGACAGCCTTCCAGCACCTGAAGACACCTTTCGAACCCCACCTCCCCCCCGGGCCTTCTCAACACACATTTCCACCGCATCTGCGGCCGGTTCCAGAATCTTCACCACGGCCTCGTCACCGAGTCTCCCCCCGGCTCAGCAGCGCTCCTCCAAGGACGCGGTGACCAGACCTGGTGCGACCCTCGGATGTGCTCTGAACTGCCTTCGTTGCACAAAATGCATGATGGCGAAGAGCTTCTAAGAGAGCATTTTTGGAGAATTTAAGTCTCATCGATAACTTGTATTCAGATCACAGAACACGGAAGTAAAATCACTTGTAAAATAATTTCTTACTTACTTTTTTCTCTTATCCTTTTTACTTTTTTACAGAGTTCAACTTTTTTAGCCCGGATCGCAGACTATCTCACGGCCCCAGCCCCCACGTCTCGTGACGTCTCTGTCACTGTCCGAGGCCGCGGAAATGTGCGACGCTTCCCTCTAGTTCTACCAGGAAACCCGAGGGGCATAAACCGGACCCACGACACCTCGCAGCACGTGTTTCTAGACTGCTCTTGCTTGTTCTCGTCCTTTCCCTCCCTCTTTAACACACAAGCACATCAAATACGTAATTGATGCGTTATAGCATCTACTGTTTACTTGCTAGCACACTGTGAGTATCATTAAATGTGCTTGTTTACATAAATCGATTCTATTTTGTCCCAGAGACCTATCGCAGCTTATTTAATGAGGCTTATTGCTGGACATTGAGGTAGTCCCTAATTGTTACAGAGTCCTAATTAATCTGCAAAGATGGACCCGTGCATAAATCATTTTGTGCATCTGATTATTTTCTTAGTATAAATTGCTGAAAGTGAAATTAGTGCACAAAGACACGCAATCTTTAAAGCTCTTGCAATCTCTTGGAGACAAGATTAACTATGCAACATGTTAATTTTGTAGGATTTGCATATTTGATAAATATTCTCCAATTTAAGCTAAGTGTTCAAAACGCGGAATCTTGTGGCAAACGAGTATCTACGATTTTACCACTTTATCTGGGAATTTCACTCATTCGCCCTCTAAGTTCAGGAACTGTTGAGAGATGCAGCACATCGGCCCCCGAGAATGCCTGCCCTGAGCCGTCCGAACGGAGCCTTCGGGCACCGTGGGTGGCTGGAGTTCCCACCCTGATCCCCGGAATGGAAACGGGAATCCCAGAGCTAACTGCTCCGGACCGTAGCTGGGGATGGTCGGGGACAGGGAGGGCTCTCAGAGCTGCTGCCTGTCCCCACAAGCATGGACGCTCGGGTGCCCGGGGCAAGACCCCATTCTGACAGTCGGCCCAGGACTCGGGGGTTCTCAGGCTCCTTCCAGCGCTTGTCGTCCTGCGTTGTGGGGGGTGCGGGCGTTGCTTGGCCCCATCCCAGGTGAGCGTCGCAGAAGCACTGCCCCCGCCCCCCACAGCCGAGGGGCCCTGGACGGCAGCCCCCCCTCGCATTGGTTCCACACGTCTGAATATCCCGCTGACACTGGCATTACTTCTCCTCTGACTCCTGGAGGTCCCGCTCCTTCGGCACCGCCTGTGCAGTCCCTCCTGTCCCCCACGGGGCCCTGGCAGGACGCGCTGCCAGGGCCCATTCCTCCTCCAGGGAAGCCAGACTGGAGTGCGCTGATGATGTCTGCACACACAGCGCCCGAGGCGGTGACGTGGCTGGGGGGGGGGTGTCCGCCCTGGGCCTGTGAGGTCTCTGACCTCCCTCCTGCCGGGTGGTAACGGGCTGGCCCACAGCATCTAACACTACTGGTCCAGAGACTAGGGGACACCAAGGAAGACTGGGGAACACAGGAGTGGTCTCCATGTGTCTTTTGCGTTCTTTCCCGCTCTGTTTGGTGCGGCAGACGCACGGGCGGCAGAGCTGGGGAACCCACGGGAGGAGGAGCTCACAGAGTGACCCCCGGTGCTGCGTGGTCTTCCCGGGCCGGGAACTCACTGCCCCAGACGCTCGAGAAGGGAGGCTGCTCTCGCGGGTGTCATGAAGACAGTC
The DNA here is from genome assembly GCF_964662115.1 of Mustela nivalis. Taxonomy (NCBI): domain Eukaryota; kingdom Metazoa; phylum Chordata; class Mammalia; order Carnivora; family Mustelidae; genus Mustela; species Mustela nivalis. The sequence goes on along the minus strand of NC_139031.1, from coordinate 2,142,399 downwards.
CCAGCCCTGGGGAACTGGGCGCCCCATGGAGCCCCCTCTCTCCCGGGAAGACGTGAAGTGGTGGCCTGCGGCGTCTCCGGGACCCGATGGGCTGCTCCAGAATCGCGATCTCTCGGACTGAAGCTCTGGACTTCGTCCCCGCTCGGAACGGACGTCCCGGTGTCACGTTCTGGGTTCAGGGGTGTCCTTCCCTGCCTCCTTGGGTCCTGCTCCTCTCCTCACAGACTGTCTCCCCTCCCCCGCTCCCCCTCCGCTCCCGAACGCCGGTCTGCAGGGTGCGGGGAGGGTCACGCTCGGCACCCTGAGACCGATGTCTGGACCTCACTGTGACATGAGCCACACCAGGATGGGTGACACATCCTGAGCGCCATGTGTCGTACGTGCTGGGGCTCTCCGTGCAGACAAGAGGCTGACACGGGGGCACCTGTGTCTCTGCGGGGCTGTTCCTCACGACCAGCGGCTGAAGGCCGTCCGCACAGACGAGAGCTCATCAGTCACCTCAGGCAGCTCAAGTGTTGGGGACAGGAGGCCTCGATGACCTTGAGCTCAAGCACACACATGATGTGAGAAACCACCACTGTCATACTCGGGGGGAGGGTCGGGGACCAGACATCGTGGAGAACAGGCCTGGGGCACCGGACCTTCCAGCCCCCGCAGGCTCCGACGCACGCATGTCCTCCCGTCTGGGCGAGCGGCTGCACATACGGTCTCAGCGCTCAGGCGGGTGACCTGGAAGGGATGGGCCACGAGGCAGAAAGGCAAGCTTGTGTGGTCCATGTGGACGGGGTCTGTTCCGCGGGCACAGAGCCGTGAGATCCCATAGCCTGCGCGTCTCTCAAGGGCTTTGAAATCCGCTGGGACCGTCCTGTGAAAGGAAACACCTGGATTGATCATTTTCCCCTTTCTAATGTTGGTATTGCCTTTGGCCTAAAAATGACAGGTTCGAAGACTGTCATTAGCCTAAGTTGCAAACAGATTATATGTTGATATAATAGATGTTTTACCTCTAATTTTTGTTTTAGTATCTTCTTATAAATGGGTATCAAACCATGTGGAACCTATTTATTAAAGCTTTCCTCTGGAAGGTGCTGGGGTTGCAAAAGAAAACCTTTCCTCCTTACCAGAGGTTCCTCCTGTGGCGGACAGGGCTGGGAGACGGGCCTTGGGTTTGGGGACGGCGAGGGGGCAGCCCTGATTGCCGGCTCCCCCCGGCCCCCCAGAAACATTACTTTCTCCTCCCTGCCTTAAAGTCTCTCGTTCTTTATAGGCCCTGGTATTACGGGCTGAACTGTGACACACCCCCGCCCAAGCTGGTCTGTTGGCCCCTGACCTCAGGTCCTCAGGACATGGCTGTATTTGGAGATGGAACCTTAAAGCGGGGACCGGGGTAAGGCTGTTAGGGTACATCCTGAACCAGCACAACTCATGTCCCCATAAGAAGAGGAGACGAAGACACACACACATAGAGCGACAACCGCGTAAGGGCCGGGAGGAGCCAACCCGGCCAGCAGCTTGATCTCAGACACCCGGCCCCCGGGACAGAGAGAAGGTAAATTTCTGTCCCCCGGTCTGTGTGCTTGGTTATGGCCCTCTTGAGAATGAACTACCTGGCCACAGGACACTTTCACGGGACGCTGTCCCAAAGCCGGGCCGGCCAGAGCACACAGAGATCCCCAAATACCAGCGGTGACAGCGAGTGTGTGTCCTGCTTCTGGCCTGCTGGACCCCTGAGGACAGGCTTCTCTTTTGCTCCTCTCTGGCCACAGAGCCCAGTGCCCGCATGTAAAAATGTTCTGTGCTCACCGCCGACGGGTGCGGAGGCTCAGCCCCTCCCTCCTTTTGAGACCCGCATCACCCCCACTGCCCCACCGCACACAATGCCCACCACCCGGCAGCTCTCGGCTGACCCTACGGTGACCACTTTGGCTCAGGCTGCGTTGGCTGTGGGAGAGCTGTGAGGTGTGTGCGGGTGTGTGGGGTCAGGGCCTACGGTGCTCCTCGCGGAGGCCAGGGCCTGGCTGCACAGACACTTTTCTTCTGCCTGAAAAGAGGCTTAAGTGCTGGGGAGAGGGCTTTGGGATGAGAGGAGGGGCAGAGGCCTTCGGCTCGCTGGCAGGCGGAGGCAGAGGTAGTGCTACGAGGCCGTCCGACCTCGTCCTATAAAGAGCAGCAGCCAAGCTGGGCCGCCGCACGACAAGGCCGGGCTCACTGTGGCTGGAGCCTGTCCCCAGCGTTGGGGGCGGTGGGAGGGGCGTTCAGCCCGCTGCAGAGGGACCTTCCATCCCTGCGGGGTCTGAGCAAAACCAAACCAAGGCTACACGAATGTCATCACAACTGATGTCTGGGAGTTACCGACTGTCCGTGGACTAACCCCCGAGTCATAAAGAGGAACTCGCTAGAAGCTTACGTGACTGAGCCGGGGGTCACCACCCCTTCACGTCTCCCAGTGTGAATAGTTGTCCAAGTGCAATTTGATTGTCCACTTACGTGACATCTTCCCCTTCCCTTGCCTTCTGCGGAGGAAGAGGCCCCACTTCGGATAAGACGCACCAATAAAGAGACGCACAGATGGTTCTCCGGAAGACGGACGCACCGACGCGGTTCCGCCAGCAGTGCCGGTCGTTACTGGTGGTCCGTCCAGTCGTGGCTGCCGTCTTTGGAGATGGCTAATCACTGAAGGGGCTCTCGTCCTGCTTGTCAGGAGCACTGGGGAGTTTGCCCAGGTCTCACGTTGAGATCTTTCCTGCATTTTGAGTCTATTTTCGTGTGTGCTGTAAGGAAATGGTCCAGTTTCAATCTTCTGCCTGTGGCTGTCCAATAGTCCCAGCACAGTCTGCTGAAGAGACTGTGTTTTTTCCACTGGACATTCCTTCCTGCTTTGTCAAATATTAGTTGACCGTAGAGTTGAGGACCCATTTCTGGGCTCTCTACTCTGTTCCGCTGATCTATGTGTCCATGTTTCTGCCGCTACCATACTGTCTTGATGATCACAGCTTTGTAACAGAGCTTGAAGTTCAGAATTGGGATGCCACGAGCTTTGGTTTTCTTTTTCAAGGTTGCTTTGGCTACTTGGGTCTTCTGTGGTTCTGTGCACACGTTAGGATTCTTCTAGTTCCGTGAACAATGCTGTGCTGTGGGGACACTGATGTTAGTGCCGCTCACTGCTGGGGCGCTAACTCTGGGACAGACAGCACAGCTTCACAACACACATCGTTTGGAGTCTCATGTTTTCTGCTCTCTCTCTCTCTCTCTCTCTCTCTCACACACACACACACACACACACACACACACACACACTTGTTTCCATTGGAAGAAAAGCAGAGAATCAGGCTAAGCTTCTCACAGGAGAACACCACACTCAAAGTCTGAAGCAAACTGCTTTCAGTTTTCTGGGTTGTGGGGAACAAGACCCTGCCCCCGCCTCTGCTTTCTGGTGTGCGCAGGAAGAGCTCCCCCACCCGAACGCCGGGTCGTCATTTGCTGTTGGCTTCAGGCCACAGCAGATGCCCTGCCCCTGCCTTGTCCCAGGGAAGCCGAATGATGCAGCCAAACGCTAGCGCTCAGGACTGGTGTGCAGCAGATGCAGGGCACCTGGGTATGTCAGAAATGGGAGGTTCCCAAGCCTCTGGAAGCATGGAGACAGAATCTGCAGCCAGCAGGAGCACTCGGGCAACTTCCTAGCTGATGATTTCCACTGGCAAATGTGCAGGTTTGCACGGAAAGTCATTCATTATCTCCCACTTAATCATCCATTTTAAGAGTTTCTGCGGGTTGGATAATTAAAGATAGAGGATTTTATGGGGATTACTGCAGTACATAAAATCCCCAGCCATGGGCCAGAGCCGATAGCGTACGTCTCAAGACCTTTAGAATCTGTCTCGGATCGTGACAAAGCATTCCCAGGCCTCTGTTGAGGCTGGGCTCAGGATCCCTTAGTACCCGCAGCCTTCCGGCCCACTCCTGGCCTGAGAGAGGCTCCCTTGGAAAGCCCTTGAGCATCTCTGCTCCCAGGCAACGGTTCCAATGTGAGTACGAGCAGTGGACAGCACCTCCCTCGCCAAGACCACCGACAACTGAACATCGATGAAACATGGCGGTGTCTGCCTTCCCTGAGGGCTGGAGTTCAGGCAGGCCTTGCTGGGGGAACAACTCTCAAACGTGCTCTTCAATGGCCATAGCCTCTTACTCATGCTCTAGGAGTGTGGGCTCTACCCGGGGACTAGCTTTTAACAAACAAAACAGATGGGACGTCTCTTGTATGGATCTCTCTACGGACATCTGGGCTGGTGTGCTTGATGAAAGAAGCTGCCATCTTGAAGCAGAACTAAAGGTGGCCTCCAGCAGACCATTGAGGAACTGGATCCCACCAACAACCCCACAAGTAGGCCCAGAAGTGTATCCTTCCCCAGTCGAGTGTTCAGATGAGACACAGCCCCAGATGACACCCTCACTGAGAGACCCTGAAACAGAAGGTCCAGCCAAGCCATGTCCAGATTCGTGACCCACAGAAACCGTGAGATAACAAAGGTTGTGCTTTCTGGCCCCTAACTTCCCGGTAATTTGTTACACAGTAATAGACCGTTGAACCCCTCAGACTAACAAAAGCTTAGGACCGTCATGAATCTTTTCATTTTCAACACCACGGTTTCTCAGAAGGACACGCTTCTGGGTCCAAGAGTCGCGTGTTCATTAACACATGCTGACCTCCAGTTCCACATGTTGACGAAGAGGAGGCTGTCCGTACCGGGTCCATGACACTTCTCTTCCATTCATACCTGTGAATAGGTCACGCAAGCTTGTATGCTGTGAAAACAGGGCCGGGGAGAGTCTGTGAGCTCTCTGATTTCTCAGAATCCTCTGTTTCCCTTGAAGATAGACTTCTCTGTATTTTATTCACACCAGCAGAGCGAGGACAAGAGAAGTAGCGCTGCTGAAACCTCACGTCCATCAGGGATCCTGACAAGGGCGTGGATGCTCGTGCAGGTTTAGGAACACTTAGGTCGGTAAGATACGGGATGAAGGCTCCTCCTTCAGAAGGGACGAGAGGGATCGAGAGGGACGACAGGCTGGAGGAAGAGCAGGTGAGGGAGGGAGCTCAGCCCGCCTCGTGGGCCTGCCTGCACTTTCTAAGCCGGGGCTCCACTGTCCAGTCTCCTCCAGGGGCATGGCGGGGAAGAGGGGCTGGGGACAGCAGGTGCCAACAGCTCAACACGGACACTTATTTCCTCATCTATAGACTGTGAAACTTGAGGCTCCCTATGAGTTACGTCTGAGAAGTTAGCTTGAAACCAGTACGAACGTGACAATAGCAACAAGGTCTCTGCTCCCTCATGTGGAGATATTGGCATCGAAGGGCCTCTAGTACACCCGGTGTCAGAACAGAGCGATCCTAGAGGCCCACCCATAGCAGAAACACGCGGTGCCCAGTCTACAGGCTGCGAGGCAAACCCCCATGGGAAACAAGCACGCGGTTCGCAAAATGGCCAGTTTGTTAAATACAGGTCTCTTTCTCCTCCATGTTTTGCTCGATCTCTTCTCTACAATGATGACCGATATCTTTTCTTTCTCCACCTAGCCTCCAGAGCTATGCGGAAGGCCAGGTCCCTGGGAGGCGGGAGCTGGAAGCGCGGACGGGACCCCTGACCCAGAGCACGTGGCATCGCTTCTATCCCCTTTCAGGCTGGTTTGCATTTGCGAGGACCGCCAGGCGGAGGCCTGCTGCTTCTGCGGGTTTATGGGGCAGAGTCCTTCAGGACTCGGTCTGTCTTCGGAAACTCAGTGCATGTAAATAAACCCGCAGGCCCTTGCTGGGGCTGTGTTTGAGATCGAAATCCCGCCTCACCCATTCACTGGCCGAACTCATTCTCCCAGAGCCTGGCTCACGCCGGCTTCCATGGCCGAGAGCTGAAGTTCAAATCTTTCTACACTGTAACTCAGGGTTCACCTGCAAGGCACGATGTCCTGCCCACGAGCGACAACAGAAACTGGAGAAGATCGGGAGGCAAGCTCTACCTCCAGAGATTGGCCTAAGGCAGAAGACAGAGGGGAGCAGGCAGGGTGAGGAGATGCGGCAGGCTCAGTGTCCAGGAGAGTCCGATGCCACCATGAAAATGACCACTGCGGGCGCCTGGGTGGCTCAGTGGGTTAAGCCTGTGCCTTCAGCTCAGGTCATGATCTCAGGGTCCTGGGATCGAGTCCCACATCGGGCTCTCTGCTTGGCAGAAAGCCTGCTCCTTCCTCTCTCTCTCTACTTGGGATCTCTCTCTGTCAAATAAATTAAATCTTTTTTAAAAAGAAAGAAAATGACCACTGAGCCAGCAGCAGAGCCAGGGTCCAGGGTCCCGTCCGAGGCAGGCCAGAGGGGTTCAGTGACAGAGACAGCAACACTGAAATCTCGGTTTCTCAGGACTGACAAAGAAGTAAGAACAAGACAGAGGCCAATTCTGCTTTGGGGGAGTTTGATAACCCAGGTGACCTTGACCTTTGGCTCCTTATGGTCCATGGGGGCACGGAGGATCCGGCGAAGCTGACGGCTAGCCTTAGGCAGAGGATGTTAGAGAAGCTCCCTTCATAAACTTTTGTCGTCCTCACCAAATGACTTCAGCTGAATTAGGGAAAGTGTCTCCTAAGAGAACCCAAGTTTTCTATCTTGAGCGAAAGGGGCAAAAATAGCTCCTCCGAGTTTTTAAACCACACGCTGTCCGCATACATTCTTGCATTTCAGACTCGCATAGACCACCTGGTGATCCAGGAAATCTCAAGCCAAGATTTTGTCTCTTTCTCTCTCTCTTTTTTTTTAATTTTATTTTAATTCTAGCATAGTTAACATACAGTGCTATACTAGTTTCATACTAGTTTTATGGTGATTGGGGCTTGGAAGGACACTCAGGCATTTGAAGCAGCAAAGGAAAATCCTCTCTGGAAAGACCTAACCTCCAAGCAGCACTCAGAAAAATCCCCACAAATAAAATCCCAAATAAAATGGGAGCTCACACTCAACCACGAAAGGGCACGTGAAACGGTCACCACGAACAGGAGACAACAGTGGAGGCTCCAGAGAATCAGATCTGCACGGACTTCGGGTCCTGGGGGCGCCAGACACAACTGTTCCCCTTTGTACGAGAGGGTGGTGGGCAGGCCTGCGGGAGGGCGAGCGTCGCAGGTGCTTGGGTTCTGCTTGTCTCACGTGCACGGCTGACGAGAACGGTGGCCGATGCGTGCTGGGTGTGAGAGACCGGCGTCGAGGGCAACTTTCCCGTTAGGATAGCGGGTGCATTTGGATGCCAACGGAAGTGATCCTAAGAGAGGTAACGGACGGCGCCGGACGAGGGAGATGGGGTGGGGTGCTGTCTCTGAGCTGGGAAAGGGCCGAGGCTACAGAGGGCCGGCCTCAGCCGGGACCCCACACACTTCACCCCATCTCAGGGAGAGAGTGGCCATGGGTGTAAGCCCTTTGGCAGGTAGGTCTGGTATTGGGAGTGGGAGCCAGGAGGGAACAGGTACGGGAGATGAAGAGAAAAAGCCAAGGCCGTGAAGCAGTCTGGGAGAGCGCGAGAGCGGAATGAGTAGGGAGACCACAAAGTTACCAGACGGCGTGAGCGTCCAGCGGGCATAAATGCAGAATCAGGGCCGTTCTGCGTGAGTCAGCGGCTGGAGGGGCCTGAACAGCAGGCAGAGCATGGGGTCCTCGTGGACGGGAGCCGTCCTGGGAGGAGCACAGAGCCGGGACTCACTCCCGAGACACAGCCGCGGTGGGGGAGGCGAAAGTGCAACGGGTCTGCTCTGAGGCCCCAAAAGGGGGCGAGACAAAAACGTCCGCTCTCGGAGTGCGGACCAGCGAGGCCCCTGGACGCACACACGTCTCCCCAGAGAGAAGTAAAGTGATAGAGCAGGACGACGTTCAGGGCACAATTTTCTAAACTTGCCAAGAAACAAAACAATTCTTACACCTACGGTCTTGGAGGGCTTAGCAAAGCAGAGCAGGAGTATCTTACCAAGGAGGAGCAGAGGGGCGCCTGGGGGGCTCAGTCCATTACGTGTCCACATCGTGATCCCAGTGTCCCGGGACCGAGCCCCGCATCGGGCTCCCTGCTCCGTGGGAAGCCTGCTTCTCCCTCTCCCGCTGCCCCCACCCATGCACACGTGCTCTCTCTCTCTTTGGAAGAAAATCTTAAATAAAAGATAAGCAAAGAAAAAAGGGATAAAGGCCAAAATGACAGAATCGACACATGCATGACCTAATGGGGGGACAGCCACTGTAGTCAGAGGCGCACAGCTGAACGCACAGGACAAAATCCCACAGGTAGAGGGGTCCGGAGGTCGGCGTCCGCAGCCGCTGCCCGACACAGGGTCTCTGAGATCCTGAGAGGAGCGGGACGGCGGAAGATGCCGGCACACACGGTTCAGACCGCCAAAAAAAAAAAGACACAGGAAAGGAGACTCACCGGGACCCTTGCAGAAGAGGCTCCGGAAGGCGCACAGACCCTCTCGGACGCTCTCATTCACGGTCACTGCAGTCATCAGAACTTTGGTACTGATGTGTTAATGCACGCACGGTGTGACACACCAGAACGTCCACCAGGAGAACGAGCCCCCCAGTCGCCGGTGCGGCAAGGCAGGACTCCGCGCCGGACGAGGAAACACGGGCAGCCCCGCCTCCAGACCCCGGCGGGGCTGCCGTCCACAAAGAACATCACAGCACGGCCTGCTCCCCACACAAACGCGCAACTTCTACATTTTAAACCCAAACTGCAAAAATACTGCAAGAAAACCCTGAGCGATTTTACGGAAGGACTTTCTGAGTATGACATTCGGCCGTTGAACCGGGGAATTATACTCAACAAACACAAAAAATGATCTGCACGGGAAAACTGTTGTGAGTACGGCCAAACGCAATACAAAATTGGCAAACAGGAAATATTTCCCAACATACCAGAGAAAAAGAGAAACTTCTTACCTATACAGGTTTTTCAGATCAATAAGAAAAACCCCGACGAGACAATAGAAAAAACGGCCAGTTTTTACAAGTACACAGAAAAGGAAACCCAGCTCGCCTGTGCGTTGTAAAGAGAAATTCGGTGTCACTCGGAACAAGAGGAATGTGAACCAACAATATGAAGCCGTAATTCTTAAAGCCTGTGGGTTCGGCAGAGATCGAAGCGCTTGGTCACACGGTAGGTGGGCGGGAGGCAGGGAAACCGATCTGGGGTCTCCGTCATCACGACATCATGATGGTGCAAACAGATGGGCTTCCAGGGGCCCACTCGGGGACAACTACGGACATGAAATCGCTGCACACAGAGCCCGGCCGGTGGCGTCCCGGGTCGTACCCCACACGTGGGAACGGCCGGTGCACAGATGCGGTCAGCTGAACTGAGTTTCATTGCGAAGACCTGACTGCATCGCAGGAGAGAGGTGAGGCGAGTTGTGACCTCACGTTGCAGATGCTGAGAACGAGCCAGCGCCAAGCATCTCACCCAAAACAAACGTCCTTTACGATCGCTGACGAATCGCTAACCGTCTTAGGAAACCTGTGAGACGTGTTGGTAGAGAAGCGTATGGAAGGGAAAAAAAGGTGAGTGTGAGAGAGTGTGTGCGACACGTGTTTCTGGAAGAGGCCAGCACGCCCCACGGAGGGGACCCCGTGGCAGAGGTCCAGAGTGGGAGAGATTCTTTTTGTTCTACCTTTTTCACAATTTTTGAATTCTGTATGTGTCTAATTGTTACTTTAAAAAAAAAACCGGGCACCTGGGTGGCTCAGTGGGTTGAGCCGCTGCCTTTGGCTCAGGTCATGATCTCAGGGTCCTGGGATCGAGTCCCACATCGGGCTCTCCGCTCAGCAGGGGGCCTGCTTCCCTTCCTCTCTCTCTGTGATCTCTTCCTTTCCTCTCTCCTACTGTGATCTCTCTGTCAAATAAATAAATAAAATCTAAAAAAAAAAAAACCCTCAAAATATAAATTAAGCTATTAGTTTTGTTTTGGTTGTGGAGAGAAATGAATCCTTTAGGATTTCTGGGAGCAGGAAGGTTTGCGATCTGTCTGAAGGACCAGCCCAGAGGTTCTAGAGTCCGGCTGGCCCCTCGGATCATGATGTCCCAGAAAACACAGAGGTGGCGGCCAGGCCCCTGGCTGCTCCCGGGTGACACAGGCCGGGGAGCACGTCCACCCTGTGGGGTCCCGCACCTTCTGTAGACTGAGGACAGACTTCTGTGTGACGCTGCGCCCGCGGCAGGAGCTCACCTGGAGGCGGAGCTGCCCGGGGTGGGGAGGCCGCTGTCTGTGTCCGTCCATGTGTCCGTCCGTGTGTCCGGCTGGGCCTCTCCAGTGGCCGGTGCTCCCTTCCGCGGAGGCCACGCTCGCTGGCGCTGCGGCTGGACGCCCCTTCCCGGCACTGCTCCCTTCTCCTTCCCTCCCCGGCCTCTGCTGCTCAACCGAGCTCATCCCCAGGTCTGTGGCCGGAACACGCCGCATGGCTCTGGCTTCTCGCGTCTCACATAGGCGCCGTGGGAGCCTCAGATGAACGAGACAGTCACGCCCGAGGCACAGCAGCTGCAGGTGCCACTTGGCCGCCTCACGATGGCTGAGAAAACGAGAAAAGTGCGGGTCCGCGGAAGCTCCGACAGCTCCCTTCAGTGTTCGCAGTGGGAAAGGGCGAAATCCGAAATCCGCGCCACGTAATTCAGGTATTGAACCCGTCATCCTGAGTGAGCCTGGGGGGCGCCTGGGTGTCTCTGCTGACGGAGCGTGCGAGTCTTGGTTCGTGAACTCAGGGTCGTGGGATTGAGCCCCGCATCCGGCTCCAGCCCAGCGGTGAGCCCGCTCGGGCCCCTCCCCCTCCCCTCTGCCCCTCGCCCACTCACGCTCGCTCACTCTCTCTCCAAAAATAAAATACAATAAGCTGAGCCTGGAGACCCAGAAATGGGACAGGCGTGAATGCGGGTTGGAGAAAAGCGCCCGGAACAGAGGCTGTAAGGGGTGTGGGGGCTGCAGGCCCCGTGGCACCCGTCAGGAGGCCGGCGGCCGGGCCAGGCTCTGACTGCGGCCCGCTGACCCAGACCAGGTGCTCGAGCCCCTAGTTCGCCGCCGCTCTGCTGTAATCCCTCGACGGAGCCGAAATACCAACGCCGCCTCCGTCTCGTTCTTCCTCCCCTTGTAGAACTGCCTGCCCCTCGCGCCCAGGATCCCGCAGGCCCCGGCACAAAGCAGTGATGTGCAGCCCAAACAGACGGTCACAGGGGACATCCGGGAGCCACAAGCCCCACCTGGGCCCCACCCGGGCCCCACCCGTGGGGTCTCTTCTCCGAGCTCCTGGGGACGCTCCTCAATAAGCTTTCTTACCGAGCCGCTGGTGTGACACGAGATCCAGAGACGAAGCCAGGAAAGCGGCGCATCTTCCGATCCGTTGCTGCATTCGGAACCGACCCGATGGGCCTGACTTCAACCTTGTGTTTTAAGCACCTATTTTGGGGGTCCCGCCTGGGCTTCTGGGCTCACGTTATAGTTCTGAACATCTCCCCTTGTCTGGGGACACGTACACACATGTGCACACGTACACACTCACACACACATTTCTTAACACAGTTTTGGGGAAATGTGGGGTTTCAGCTCCCGGGGGACACACTCTGGTCCCCAGCCGCGTTCTGCGCCTGCAGCCCCGCCTCAAAGGGAGATTGGGCAGGGACTGGGGGATGGCGTCCTGGCCTCCCGACTGGTCCCCGATATCCCGGGTCGGCCAGCCCCACGGGGGCCATCGTGGGTCGGGCGAGGGGCGAATCCACGCCGCCCAGCAGGGCCGAGCTCGCGGAGGCGAGCGCGCGTCCCCCGAGCCAGGAGCAGCAGATGCCGGACGGTGACGAGGCAGCTGTTCTTGCTGAGTCTGAAGAATCCCTTCCAGAGCCGCTCATCCGTCGCCGACGCCCGCGCTGATTGCAGACTGCACCCGTGTCAAGGACAAAGGGACGGCGCTCGCAGGCAGCGAGCTGCGGCCCCCACGCGAACGGGAGAAGAAAAGACCGGGACCGGGCAGGGGCTGTGCGCCCGAGCCCCCTGGACCTCTCGGGATGGACATGTCCCTGGCTGGCAGAGGCGGCGCCAGGCAGGAGGGGTGGGGAGAGGCTGGCCGAGGGCCCAGGCCTCCAGGCAACGGCCACACAGGATGTATCCCCACTCGTGTGCGCAGGCCGGGAGGGAGGGAGGCTGAAGACGAGTCGTGTTGCTGCCCGCCAGCCGGGCGGGGGGCTCAGGAGGTGTGAGCAGGGCGGGCGGGTCTGCGGGGGCACAGGAACGAGGACATCGGGGTCTCCTTCTCGCAGGTGTTGGGGAAGCTCGCAGGCCCATGGGAGAAGGTTCTGCGTGGGAGGCAGAACACAGGAGAGCCTTGGACGGAGGCCGGCGTCACAGCAGGTGAGCCCAGCAGTGAGTGGAGAAGCGGGAAAGGGCCCCCGTGCTGGTGTCCGTCCACGGCTGCCACAGCCTGAGCACTCGGCACGCACAGTCGGCTCAGATGGGCCTCCGCCGGCCCCCGCCTGTGGGCCGGCCTCTCCCCGACACCCCAGGGAATCCTAACACTAAGGCCGGTGCTCGCACTGACACGACCGTGAACACTCAGGCCGACATCGGCGCCGGGACCGGCCCCGCGGCTGCTGCTGCTGCTGCTCGTGCGTCTGGCGCTGACGTTGACACCGACTGACACGGACGCGGATGCGGACCCTGCAACGAATGCTAACGCGGACCACGGTGACACGGAGGTGGCCGTTGGTGCCAGGAGCTGGTCCTAACAGCTCCCCTGTGTGCGAGAGCCGCTGTGAGCGCCGAGACAAATGCTACTACTAATATTAATGCCCAGAGCAAGGGCCAGGAGTAGTGATGGAAATGGCCAGTGTTGACATCAGTAACTGACGCTAACGCTAGGGTCAATGCTCCACCAACACTAAGCCCAGAGCGCACGCTGGCGTTACTGCTAACACTACACTAATGCTAAGTAAAGCCAGAGCTAATACCAACACGGACCGACGTTAACAAGAGTCCGCGTCCTGTGCAGAGCATGACCTATGTGCTTCAGGGGCACGAGAGCGCGTTACCCCCCAGACAGCCCTACAGACTGCCCCGCCGTTGCCGTGTTATCCACCAGCGAGGGCAGGCGCATGAGGATTTGTGCCTTCTCCAGCCGGACACTCGCCAGACAGACTCTGGCCCATCCCTGACCTCAGTGGCTTGGGGCCGAGGCAGTTTGGCTGCAAGAAACTGAGTATTTCGTCCAGCTCCCGTCTCACAAATACGTCCACAGTCCCCTGTGGAGGAGGTAGTTTGCTGGGTCCCGGAGTCTGTCCCTTCTGTGGCCAAATGAGCCAGGACTAGTGGCCCGAGACCCCATCCCTGGTGTGGGAGTGGGGGGGTAGGGGCTGCAGTGCCTTTGCAGGACCAGTGCCCCTGACACGCAGCCTGTCCTCACCTGGGGGACCGCTGTTGGGTCCCAGAGGCAGTGAGGCAGAGGGCCACGGGAGGGCTCTAGCAGTGCGGTGAGCGGCGACACAGCAGCGCACCACCCTCGGAGCCGGGTCTGTCCCCCGCCTCCCCCTGCGCGCTGGAGACCCCTGACGGGCAGGCCCGAGTCTTTCCTAGGACTTCCTCACAGCAGAAGACCAGCACATGGGGGAGGAGATGTAAACCCCAGAGCCCCTCATGGCGACATTTCAGCTCCTGTCCTGACCCCCACGCCTTCTGCGGGGGCCTCTGAGCAGACTCTCCGGCCAGCAAGATGCTCGCCTCAGGATCCACCCGGAACGGCCACTCGGGGTATCTGACTACACAGAGTCACCGCATTTGTACGGACTTCTACTTACAACATCGCCAAGCTGACGTAGGAAAACGGGGAAGTAAAGTCACCGTAGCTCGGGGACGTGACTCGAACGGCTGATTGGCCTCATCGACTTTAACATACTCTTACTTTCCCCAAACAACTTCACGCAGGACAGGGCAGACACGCTGCTCCCGGGCAATGAGGCGCTCGCCCCGGCCTGAGCGCCCCAGCCTCCGTGAGTCGGGTGTCCTCCCGGCCGGCCGAGAGCAGAAGCAGTGGGGACAAGGCCCCCCACGTGGAGTGACCACCACGTGGACGCGCTCACGTTCACACCCCCCAGAAGCCCACTGCCCCGTCCGCAAACTGAGTCCTCCGTTACGTTCTGCAGAGTGGCACCTGACCCCTTACCGTTAGAGACTGATTCCCGCTGTGAGGGCTTTGGGCCATGAGCAAGTGCTTCTCTCCTGGCCGGGAGTGACGGACGAGGCCACTGTCGCCCACAGCCGAGCTCAGGGGCAGGGCGTGGTGCAGGCGTGTGTGGACTGCGGGGCGTGAAGTTCACGGAGCACACGGCAAGGGCCTTCCCTTCTGTGGGCCCGATTCCCCATCTGCTAACGAGTGCGCGCCCCGGGACTTCTCTCCAGGCTCCCGTGCGGACGGCTCAGTGCGGGGAGGCGCTGAAATGCAGGCCAGGTTGAAAACAGCGAAATGGAAACCCACGTGGCTTTGGCGTGAGGAGAAAATCCAAGCGGCAACGGCCCTCCTGTCCTGGTAACAAATCCCACGCCCCTTGGCCTGCCATTCAAGGAGGGACGGCTGCTTTCCTTCCTGAGAAGGTGACTCCTGGGTATGGGACCACTGTCCTCCGAGCCTGGTGATGGGCACGAGGCCGGCAGCGTCTACCTCGGGGGTCCCGCTGGAGTCGGGGAGACCGGGCAGCCCACCGGGGCAGAGGCTCCAGTGCCAGCCATAAGCCCCGAGCTCCATCCACACCAGCAGTGGTGGGGCTGTCGGCCTCCGTCTCCCAAGGAGCGGGAGTGCGGCCTTGACCTTGACCATCCCCAGGTCTCCCGCATGTGCAGGGCGAGGAGAGGGGGTGGGGCTCTGGGGCTCCTCATGGGGCTGTGGCGTTGCCTCAGCCCAGCTTCCCGATGCTTCGCTTTGCCGCTGGGAGCATGAATTAGTTCACACTGATGGGGACCCTGTAAGACGGGCGGTGGTGCTCGGCCGGGTGCGGGGCGAGATGAGCTCCGTCCACGGACCCCGGCAGCCAGGCTCCTCCGGGAGCTGCTGGGACGGGCTGCACTTCCCAGACATCGTCTCCGCGCCGTCCACGGACCCCGCAGGAGCCCCAGCAAACAGCTCCCAACGCTGGCCACCCCCAGTCCTCAGGAGGGTCCTCACCGTGTGTGCACGTGTGTGCGTGCGCTGTGGGGTGTGGATGTGTGGATGCGTGGCGTGTGTGTGTCTAGGGTGTGTACACGCTCATGCGGAGACCCTGCTGTCCGGCCGCTGTCCCGGAGAGCGTGTGGTGGCCGCTGTCTGGGGCCTGGCCGCGTGTGGGGACGGCCGTTGGAGAAAGGCACGTCTGCGGGTCCCCAGGGTGCTCGGAGTCAGCTCCCCCCATGGCCACACAGCCTCCGCCTCACATGCTCCCGAACAGTTCTGGCCATCAGGAAAGCGCGGTTTCCCTTTTCCTGAGGTAAGAGAGTTCATTTTAGGTAATCCGGGCTTCACAGCCTAATCCCAGGAAGCGGTAGCCGTGACGATACTGACAAGGGACGCTCTCTCTCAGTCATGATTTAGGTCACAGCTTCCTCAGATCGGCTATTGCCATAGCAACCGGAGCTTCTGCCTTTGCCCAGGGACAAGCCACACGACTCCTCCAGGTAGAGGAAAATCCAGAACCCTAGGACAGAGCCCCAGCACGCCCGCACCCTGCGGCCCCCGAAGAGGGGCCGTCAACCCCATTGCGTTCGGCTGTGGACCCACACGGTTTTCCTCAAGACTGAAATGCTGACAGCCGCCGCTCTCCTGGGGGGCTTCTGCAACTAAATGGAATCCGTGTTCCGTGAGGTCTGGGGAAAGCCAAATTCATGTAAGACCATCAAGGCAAGAACACATGTCTCTTCCCGTGGTTCCCGCAGGCGTCCCGGGGAGCCCCAGGGAAGGAACGCCCACCCCGTCAGGGCGGCCCCTCGGCCTCAGGCCACAGCCGGGAAGTGTGCGGGATGCGTCTTCAGCAGCTGGTGCGGGAGCGCCCAGCCTTGCAGGGCAGCTCACACCCGCCGTCTGGGAAGCTCTCTGGTCGTCCTATCACGTGATGCTCTGGAGTCCAGCAGAAGCAGCGCCCTTCCTGGGTCATGTGTCCCCAGAGGCTTAGCGCCCTGCCGACCACAACCCAAGGGCATGGTCCAGCCGCGCGCGTCCGCCCACACCTGTGAACCCCACCCAGCAAGGCCAGGCCCCACTCTTTCTGAGGAGCGTGCGTCACAGCCCGAATTCATCGTAGAGATCACCCGACGGGTTCACGGTGAAGTCCCCAGAGTACCTGTGGCTCTGGGGCATGTGAATGGAAGAGAGGCCTCCAGCATGAGCCACGGCCACAGCGATGCAGTTCCTGGGCACAAGCCGCCTGGCCTCTTGGGAGCAGCACCCCACGTTTGTAACTGTCCAAGCTGTGGCCTGCTTCGCAGCCTCGCCATCCTCGCCACAGCCCCACAATGATGGTTCCGCGGTCTTCATCCCTGCTTCAGCAAAGTAGGCAGTGACACTGACCAGACCACACAAACCTGATGCAACCAGAGAGCATCCCGAGATCAGTCCTGACCCCAGGTGTGCAGAGAGAAGGCTGAGGTTCAAGATCCTCTTCCCTGATGTGTCAGCCCTACGATGTGGGGCGGCCTGCGAGCTGATGGGGTATCCCTCCCAAGAGTAGGTTATATTCTGTAGCAAAGGTGCTGGGACCTGGCAGGTGTAATTAAGGCCCTCATTCAGCTGTCCTGAGTTCATGCAAAGACAGATTGCCCCAGGTGGGCCTGGCCTAAGCAGGTAAACCCAGACTTTCCCTGAAAGAAATACTTGAAGAAGTCAGGGACCCTAACCCTAACCCTAACCTTAACCCTAACCCAGCAGAGCTGAGAGCAGACCCCAACCCACAGAGATGGAGAGATGTGAATGCGTGCTGTCTTTGTGGTAACGATTATGTTGCCATGGGGAGTCGGGGGGACCCGTCCAATGACTGAGTCCACACCCTGACCAGGAACAGCCTGCTTTGCTCACGGTGGAGCTGCCCACGGATGGGGGTGAAACCATCTGCAGTGTCGTGTGAAGAGAGTCAGGAGAGGCCGAGGGACAATCCCTGGGGTATCTGCAGGAGCCCCTGACAGGAGGAGGGTTAGACCACTGCGGGCTTTGTGATACTTCTGAGCGTTTGTTATAATGATAATTTATTCACTTGAGAAGCTCAAAATAAATTTATGGCTCCAACTCTTCCTGTAATATTCATGCACCAGAAGTTATCCCAAAGCTGAGAATCTAAGCTAAACCAAAGCATGTGAGATCAGTGGCTAAATATTCCCTACTGCCTGTACTGGTCAGGTCTGCTGCTGTAACAAACAGTCCCCAGCTCTCAGCGGTGTGTCACGACACATGTCCCTCACCGGGGTTACGTGCTGGGCTGCTGTGTCTCATCGAAGACTTCTCCTTCTGGGATCCAGCCCAAAGCAGAGCCCCTCTGGAGACACATGGTTCTCCGGGGACAAGATCAGGATGGCCCAACCCTGCACGTTGCGACCCTCATGCCTTGGGCCCAGCAGGGCAGACGAGTTTACCTGCCTACAGAAGGGTTCTGCATGTCTCATGGGCACAGAGCCCTCTGACATGGGGTAGAAAGCAGCTGCTTCGGGACCACACGGCTGAGAAGTAAGCGTGTCCACGAACTTGCACGTGTCCTTAGTTCCAAGACCAGACTTCCCTGCATCGCTTTCACTTTGGTTCCACACATTCTCAGCCAAGCATTCTGTGACGTCCATTCATGGTCATTTCCACGG
Organism: Mustela nivalis; assembly: GCF_964662115.1. Lineage (NCBI taxonomy): Eukaryota > Metazoa > Chordata > Mammalia > Carnivora > Mustelidae > Mustela > Mustela nivalis. The sequence continues at coordinate 2,124,549 of NC_139031.1, read as the reverse complement.
ACAGACTGACTCTGAGGCTAACTAAGATCATCAGGCTCCTACTTCCGCTTTTATTTATCTTTCCAAAATCCCCACGACTTGAGACCTTGTAGAGGCTCCCTGGAACTCAAACATGGTCACGATGCTAACTCGAACGTTTCGAGGACACACTAGGTACCCCGTCTCTCAAGAAGACCATTGTCCAGCAACCCCGACTATCTAACATCGCTAAGGAGGTCAGGGTGAGCGAGGGCGGCTTCTGGACGGCAAGGCCGAGGTCCGGAGCTTCGTGCCCTGGCTGTGAGAGGAGCCTCGGTTCAGCTCCCCGCGACTCCGTTTTCCTGAGAGACACTGCGAGCTGTGTGACTTAGTTTCCCGCAGGACGGCAGAGTCGCAGTGAGTGAGAAGAGAAGGCAGACTCGTGGGGCAGAGCACGAAGCGCATCGTCTACCCACAGATTAACAGGAGGAGAGAAAACGCTCCCGAAGTAGACGGAAGTGTTCAGAGAGCAGAGTGGTGGGGAGGATCCCATACACAGCAAAACCACCCTCCCACGGGCCGGCCCTGAGGCTCACGCCCCCAGCCCCCCGAGCGTGTGGCCCGTGCCGTCTCCGAGGACACACGTGAAGGACCCAACCTCTGCACTTCAAGGTCAAGCCTCGGCGGGGACGGTCGGCCGTGAGCTCTGTGGGACAGGTGTTGCCTCGCTTTCTGCAGGAGGTGAGCCAACGCGGGTCTGCCCAGAGGATTTCAGGACAGAAGACAACCAGGCGACAAGCAGAAGCAGCTGGCCCGGAGGCTGTAAGGCCCGACTGGGGTCTGGAGAAGGCCTGGTCATACAGGGTTGAAGAATTGGGGCATTTGGGGAGTAAGGACTAGGCTTATAAGACACTGGGCAGCGGGTGCTGCTTGCTAGAGCGGAGTCGGCTGAGGCAGGTAGAGGGCCACCGTGGAGGGCCTCTCGTCGGAGTTGGGGGTGCTGGTTTGCCCCTGCAGTCGGGGTGTGTGGGGTCTCAAGGGTGGCGTAACCAAACTCACACGGCTCCAGGACCGCTGTGTAATGACAGCTCCGGGCAAGCTGGGGCAGGGCCGTTCGGATGGAGAGCGCCAGGCTGGAAGCCAGTGCAGTGGCTCGGACCCAGAGCGGGGGGCAGGCCGGCACAGAACCAACAGGCCTGTGGGGGCGAGAAACATGGGGGCAGGAGAATCTGACCCGCGATCTCTTATGGGACAGAGCGGTGCCTTGGACCGTGACAGAGACCCCGAAGGTCCCGTAAGGTTTGGGAGAAGGACAACATGTTCAGGTTTATGAATCCTCATTCTGGAGGCTGTGGGTCATTCACGCGGAGGTTTGCAATAGCAAGAGCGCTCAAGTTTGGAACCTGGGAGAGGTAGCATCGGGCCAGGCACGAGCACACAGATATCTGAACGGAGAAGTAGAGACACAGCCGGAGCCGTCTTGGAGAAAAGGCTGAAGGTCACTGGGAGGTCTGTCAGGGGGCTGAGTTAGTGCTGTCAGGGGACACGTGATCCGAAGCCCACAGGGACCCCCACGAGTGAGCCCACCAGGGCCGTCCACCATTGCGCCACAGCAACGACCTGCCTGCCCTCGGCACGCCCAGAACGGAAGGCCCTCGGTGCCACTTCTGTATCACTGCCAGTGCCCTCGCCGTCATAGCTGGCTTCTTGGTCCATGGGGCCTTGGGGGGCTGTGCCGGTTCTGACCCACAGCACAGCACGAGAGGAAGCAGAATGTAATTGGTTTGATGCTGCACCACTGGACACACGGGGGATTGAGCCAACCAGGCCTTCCCACCAGCCCCAAAGGTGGGCTTCCTCCCGCATGCAGAGAACGCGGGAGTCGACCGTTTCTACGAAGGGAGGGCTGGCCATGACCAGGCGGGTCATGTAGATCCCAGAAATGCAGGCCACAAAGGCTGGGTCCAGAGAAGCCAGAAATCCGACTCAGACAAGACACCAACGCACGCGGAGTGCAAGCCGTCAGGCCATGGCGGTGCGGTGACAGGCCCACGACAACCCCGCCTCCGAGTGGACACGCGCCAGTGAGGAGACAAGTGCGGGGAAGAGGCTCGGAGGGGAAGGAGAGCCGGTGCGGCTCCAGCGGGGGACTCGTGCGCGGGTAAGGAGAGGAGGCAAGAGCTCTCATGATGGGAAGACGCAGGGCTTCCAGAAAAGCGCCCTAAAAATGGGCATTTCAGCTTGCATTTTAATAGGCAGACGTGATGGTATAGCTCAGAGCAGGGGCAGGAGCATGGTGGAGGGGACAGGCTGGCAACGGCCCAGTGCTGGGGACGCGGCTAGCCCGTGCAGGGCCTCACGCGAGAGGCCGTCGTCCCTGGAGCACAGCCCGGCGGGCAGCAGGCGTCTGGGTAAAGCCGAGCTCACACAGAAGACCTGGCATCGGCCAACACGTGGCTGGGTACATGGCCACGGCGGTCTCCCAGGACGCGGTGACCATGCCCCACGCCCCACGTGGCTTCAAACCACAGCTGCCAGTTTTCTCCCGGCCCAGAGATCGGGCGTCACGAGGTCGGCCCCTACCTTCCTGCCTGTGCCCTGACTTCTGGCACTTTGCTGCATTTCTCACGATCCCTAGGTCTCCCCAGGCCCCGTGGTCATGCCTGCTCAACACTGCCCCTGGGCAAGGACACCGGCCTCGGGGCGAGGACCCACCCTGAGGGCCTCACTGTCCCCTCACTAATCACATCCACTGGGCAAAAGGCCAAGCGAGCGTGAGAAGCACCGTCTCGGGGCTTCGGCTCCTGCGGCCCTTCCGGCCCCGAATTCTGCCCCACGGGTCCCCCCAGCTCGTTGCCGGACACGGGACACTCTCCGTGCCCACCAGAGATCCACAGGGGAACCCCTTCGCCATCGGCCCTTTCTGCTCCTCACCCACACGGCTTCTAGAAAAGTGCCAACAAGGGACTCAGACACGTCAGACGTCCCCTCGTGTCCAGGGAGGTCTGGGTTTGGTGGCAAACATCGCTAGCGGACCCTGGGCCTGCAGGACGGGCCGCTGGGGCTGGAGGCGAGGTGCGGGGGAGGGGACGGGGCCGGCCACTGAGACGGGGGAAGGGAACCCGAGCCTGGCAGAAATGGCAGTGCCTGGGGCCGGGGGCCGAGACCTTGGGAGGTGCGGGGGGGGGCTTGACCTCGGGAGGTGCGGGGGGCCCTCTCCTCCAGCCACCGCGCGTCCAGACCTCCAGGGCCCCGGCGCCTCCCGCAACACCGTGATTTCCCATCGGCAGAAGACACGCACCACAACCGCCCGGAAACGCAGCAGCCAGAGCCCCCGCGACAAAGCTGTTCTGTGCTCACTGCGCGGAGAGATGCGTCTGCGGCTCGCCCGGCTTCCCCGTCTCTGCCGCGCACGAGCGCTGGAGCAGCCTTTGTTGATGTGTCCAGATGCTCTTCCGAGCGTGAGGCCCACAACAGCAGTGACGGATACTCACGGGCGGCCGTGGGCATTTCTGTCTCACTCACGCTCCGCTCGGGGAAAGCGAACCAGCACTTGGGCTGCTATTCAGACAGAAATTACGAGCACGTCTGTATCGGGACCCGGGACGCAGGACGAGGGACTCCGGGTCCCTCTCCGCGACAGGTGTGCGCGCTGGAAACCGGAGACCGGGGACCTTCTGAAACAAGGAGCTCAGAGCGTGAAGCTGCTGGGCAGGCGGTCTGGGTCGCCACGGATTTGGGGAGGGAGGGACAGAGCGGGAATGCTTGCTGCGAGTAGGCGCCGGTCCTGCCCCGGGCCAGCGTCCAGTCCCCGGCCAGGACCCTCGGCCGTAGCCTTCCACTTGCTAAAGCACCGCACCCTCATGGCTGACGGGAGAGTCCGCTCCCCAACGGCCTTGCCCTTTCCTGGCCCCACAGGAGGCCCGTCCCTGAGGCTGTGCCTCCCCCCAGGGGAGTCAGGGCCCCTCAGGGAAGGGAGAGCCCCCGGGCTGTGTGCTGGCGTCCAGTCAGTGGTGACCTCAGAGCGGAGGGTCCTCTCCGGCAAGCCCATTCGAGCAGGCCGCCTGAGAGCTGGGGCCGCCGGGCCTTCCTCAGAGTGACCTAGAAATGCCACCCAATGTCCCGAGAGGGAGCTGGGCTGGGGCTGGGACAGGTGCCTGGAGGAAGAAAGGAAGGTCAGAGAGGGACGGGCACCCCTGCTCTGCCACCACCTGGCAGCCGTGCGGCTTTGGCGGTTGAAGCTCCCTGGTCCTCAGTTTCCCCATCTGCACAGCCCGTTGGTCCCCGTGCGCCTTCCAGCTGCGGGTGCTGGTGACAGTCATATAAACCAGACCGGCCGGCAAGAGCCGCGTGGTGAAGGGAGCTCACGGGCAGGTGGGTCCAGGAGACCCCACAAGACCGGGGACCGGCGCCTCCCATCACACAGCGGTGTCGGTAACCCACACACGCCCACACGCACCCACGCGCATCCCAGAGAATCCAGACGGACCCACAACCAGGCGTGGAAGACGGCGACCGCGAGAGTTAAGTCTCCCTGTCTTCATAGGAGACCTAAAATGCAGAGCTTTTCAGCCAAGGAAGAGAGAGTCCACCCCAGGACGAAATAATCTGCAAGGTCGTGGTCCCCTGTTTTCCAGCTCCAGCAACCTCACAGCCCCCACACCTCGAGAGCAAACCGAAGGAAGCCCTGTGAGTCTTCTGGGAGGCGCCCTGGCTGCCGGGACCACACGCCCAGATGGCGCATCCCTGAGCATGGCAGTGGCTTAAATGACCACAGGGCTGCCTCCCGATGGAGCAAGGGGAAAGCCGTCAGGGATGTCCCCTGGTCCCTGCGGCCCCACCGCCCCCCGGGCACACCACCTCCCCTGCCAGCGGCCCACAGACTGCTGCAGGTACCGACTGGCTTCACAGAGAGCACTGCGCGCTCAGCCGGGAAGGGGAGCAGGAGCAAAGCTTTCTTTCCCAGAGCGTTGGTTTATTTTGCCAGAAAGAACACAGACCCCAGGGGCCTCCCAGGAGATGACTTCCCGGGGCCCCTTCAGCGCCCAGAGAATGGGAGAGTGTGAATTTGGCGCCCGGCCGGGCCGGCGAGTCTGCTCTCGTGTTTGGTCGTTCCGCGGGGCAGGGGTCTGTGCTGCGCGCATCCGGTGGGCAGAGCAGGGCGAGCGCGAACCACTCCACGGCACACAGGACGGCCCCCAGGTAGGGAACTGCCCACCACAAGGACAGTGGTGCTGGGATTGAGGGTCCTGACACAACGGCCGGGATCTATGTCTTGGGGTCGGAGAAGAGGGGCCCTTCCCGGAGGCGCCAGGTCCCCAGCCCAGCCCGGTCCCAGCTAAGGTCTTGCTGTGTGATTGGCTCCGTGGCTGTGGGCAGCAGCCCCCGGACTCTGGCCCCTCACCCCGCTGGCCGGGAGAGCACCGCGAGTCCTGCCACGTCCCATGCGCCCGCGGAGTGCGTCCTGTCCTCCACTCCTAACCCCCCAACCTCCGTGCCCGGCACAGCCATGAGCGCTGACCCCTGGCTTGACTCAGAGCCACGTACTCCTCTCCCATGGCAAGCGCCTGAAAATGAAGAATTGTTTTGGATCATCCTCGAGTTCCCCTGAACAATTAACGTGGGCGCGATCGTCAGCAAACTTAAGTGACACGCCCGGACCTGGTTTCCCTTCCAGGCCTCCAACCAGCGGCTGCTGTCACCTGCAGGAGCTCGGTTGTAGTCCCGAGCTGTGGTGGGATTCCTGGCAATTTTCTTTGTCGCCTTGACATACACAGATCGAGCTATGCAGAAATTTGAAAACTGTAATTATGTCAGCCAAGTTGCTTTTAAAATTAAAAGAGACTTAGGAAATAGGTTGATGTAATGTCATATGTATGCTATGTTTTTGCTCTGGTGTCAAAAATAAGCAACAAGTCAATTAACAGTCGAAGTTCGTCAGTGAGGGAGATCTCTGTGTCTCTGGAGACACAGGAGCCCACCCGTCGGGGGCGTTCCCGGAGTGGCTCAGGGCAATAAGAAATTGCACCCGACCCTGTTAAAGTCCATTTTGACCCAAGAGTTTTGGCGCCGAGCTCTTGGCATCTTTTTTTTTTCCCTGAAAAGGGCCTCTTTGTGTAGCCTCTCCGTTTTTCTACAGACGGTTAACTACGTCCTTTCAACAAAACCCACTATGTCTGTCTATCTGATTGGCAAGGGTTAAAAACATGACATCGTACATGACATCGGTAAGAATGTGGGGTGGACTTTCACACGCTGTGGTGAAATAGAACGGCTTCCGTCCAAGCAGCCTTTGGCGGGAACTTTAACATCATTTTAACAATCTGAAATGTGCACAGCCCTGGACCCAACATTCTCATCACTAAGAATTCGGCCTATGGACGTGCTCAGCCGGCGCAGGTGTGTGTGAGGCTGGTGGTCACACCCACGGCACCAAGAGGACTATGGGAAGCCACTGTGTCCCCTCGACACCAACACCGTGTAACCGTTCCACGAGAGCCAAGCGGTGCAGCACCTTGTGCCTGCCTGACGGGGGAGACACGTGTGTGAAACGCTATGAAGGGACGTCCCCGGTGCTCCACGAACCAAAGGAGGCAACCGTCAGGGGCACCTTCGCATTTCCACGTTGGGAAAAAGACCATGTAAGCACGCGCACGATCGCTTGACGAGGCGTCCAGGACGTGGTCGGTGAGGGGGACCCAGGACCCGGAGGGCCAGGCAAGAGACAAGACTTGCCCTTTGGACTTTAATTTCCTTCTTTATTCTTCTGGTTTTATCTAGACAAAATGTTTCAATTTCTATATAAAAAAAAAAAAAGAACATAAAAAATCCACAGATTCTAAAGCTTTAATGAAGTTTCGAGGAAGCTGTACTGAAGAGCAAGTGAAAAGGAGTAAAACCAAACCAAACACTGAACCCCCCAAAGGTGTTCTCAAATGCTTATAATTAATTGATTTTCTTTAGGAAAGTTTCAAAGAATCTTTAAAATCCCATCTTGATGACTGAGGCTTTGGCGGGAGCTCAGGGAGTGGTCGGGGGTTCTAGGACGTCGCACTGTTTGCTCCCCGAGAAGAGAATTCACGCAGCTCAAGGCCGACTGACGGCAGTGACAGTGACTCGTGACAAGAACATTCTGGCTGTTCCAACTTGTGGCGACACGGTGGCCTGCATTCGTTTTGCTGGCTTCTGTGCGTACGGACTCGTAACGGCTCGGTCGGTGGAGAGAAGCTGGTGCGCAGCAGGTAACTCACCTCGCCTCCCACGAAAGCGAGGACGGTTTGTTGCGGAAGCTCAGGTCGCCGGTTGCCTCCCAACCCCTGCTCTGCCCTTCGTCCAACAGCCGCCAACTCCAGCAAGACAGGCAGCCAGCCGCAGTGAGCACGTTTCCCAACACCCCTTGGAGCCAGCTGGAGTTCTCTGAGGAAGTCCAGTGAGCGGTGAGTCAAAGTGGGGAGTGAAACTTCTAGAAAGGAGAGAGCGGGGAGTGACCCAGCGGGTAGCACGGCCTGTTCCGTGTTCTGCTTTTGCTCCTCTCTGTGGCTTGCAGCGGAAATGTGAGGGCTGGAACGCAGCAGCCACCTTTCACCGCGAGGATGGAAGACGGTCCTTACACATACCGAGCAGAAAGGGCAGACATAGGACCGGGGACATACCAGCACTGCCAGACCACCCACAGATGTCATGTCTGCGTGCTTTTCCTTGAGAGAGAGAGAAATTTGGTGGCTTCCACTTCCAGGCCTGGCTCGTGAAAGTCTTCTAAGGCTCCCTCTGCCCTCTCCCCTTGGCTATCTGCTAGCCGAGCAAGGAAGGGAGGGAGCCCTCAACATGGCGGAGCCACGGATGGAGGGAGCCCAAGCCCCCAGTGACGTCTCGGGATGATTTCTGGACACACAGCCTTTCCTGCGGACAGTGCGGCCATCTCAGCAGACACTGAGAAGTTGAGGAGTGCGTGTGTCCAGGCCACCGGAACGCAAACCACATGTGGGGGCCTCGGAGCGGAGGTGCCCGGTCTCGCTCTCTGGGGGCCGGAAGCCTGAGGCGGAGGCGTCCGCAGGGCCGGGCTCCCTCTGAAAACCGCAGGGCCCTTCCTTGCCTCCCGCGCACACAGGGCCGCCCGCGGGAGCCGGAGGGAAGGACCCCAGCTCGACACGTTTTTCCAGGAGCTGCTCTTGAAGCCGGTGTGGCCCTGAGACAAGTCGATAAGAAGGAAGATAAAAGAGAAGAAGCTCCTTTAAAGACGGGCGAACGGGCGCGGGCGCGCTTCCTGGGATGCCCCACGGCGGCAGGAGTGCCCGGCGGCGCTCCGGTCGGCTTCCACCCACGGGCCTGAGCCGGAGGAGCCGGAAGGTCTCCAGCAAACGGAACCGGGCCGAGGACGGGCATCCGCAAGGAGTCGGTGACTCCGCGAAGGGAAAGGGAGGGCAGTTCGAAGGGTGAGTTTTCGCAGCGGGGCCCAGGATGACCGCAGGCCGGAGGCGGGACGGGTCTGAGGACGGGGAGAGGCTGAGCCGTGAGGAGCAGGGAGCGCAGCAAGCCCCGGCTCTCAGACCAGCGGTCCCAGCACCTCCGGCCACCCGCACGCCGCTCAGAGCCTGGGCTCCAACAGCCAAGACCCAAGACCCCCAGCAGGTTCTGGGGCCGGCCAGGGGAGCTGTGCCCAGGGGGAACCCCGTTCGTCGTCCTGGGGACGGGCGCTGGAGAGGAATCCGCACTCCCCGAGGAGGCTCTGGCCCCACCCCTGCTCCCTCCAAGGCTAGAGCCCCTCGCTCTGCAGGAAGCACAGCTGCCCAGATGCCCGCCTGGCTGGGGACACGCACCCCACATGCGATCCGCTCCTTCCTGCCCCGTCCAGAGAGCCTCACCACACCCAGGACAGAACCAGCCGCGTCTGGGAAAACCAATGACCTGAGGGAAGGTACCAAGCTCCGCACAAAAACAGAAATATCTCTTTAAGGAAAAAATGCTTTTCTGAGTAATGGAAGAAAGTGAAACACCACTGACAGTACACTCGGAGAGATTGACAAGGACGCGCCGCGCATACAAATAGGGCAGCGGATAGGAAAACTACTGAGCAAATATGTTACAAATTAAAAGTATGATTCCACAAATGAACAGAATGGTCAGCGGAAGGTTCTGAGAGCAGGAAGAGTAGGATTTGGGGTCCTGGGGGGGTCCAGGGAGCCTGGAGCCAGAGGCCAGTGAGGCGCTCGGGTAATGGCAGATCTGGGGACAGGAGGCGTCCTGGGATGGGGGCAGACGCCGGGCCATGGGAGGCAGACCCCACAGCAAGCGGCGGGAGCAGGTGTCTGGCTCGGAGAGGACCCTGTGCGCAGGGCGGAGAAAGCAGGGCTGGGGACCGGCGGGAAGCGCGCGACGAGCAGAGCCGCGCCAACAGTGACACGTGCGGATGAAGGCGAGCGCCGTGTTTCAAAAACCGGATTGTGCACAGGAGACCAGGAGCGCTTCGGACCTCTAAAGGAACTTCAAGTTTCAGAAACTGCCTTCCCAAAGCGCTCGGCGACCTCCTTCTCCCACTAAAGCAGCCTATTTTTAGCCAATAATAGAAGAAGCAGTGAGTGCATCAGCCTCGATGTTCGGGGGACTTTGAAAAAAATGAGGGGGACTCTCACCCCAGTTTCACAACTGGTCCCCACACGCATGGTGTTATAGCTGCATTTCCGGCATAAGTACGCCTTGTGGGCCCTCCTAGGAGCCTTACGCCATCTGGGACATCGTTTTATGAGAAGGTGCGTGTAAAGTAATCAAATCCCACAAAGTGTGAAGATGAAAACCATTTTAATAAGGGATTGGATTTTTTGAGCATCTTTTTACTCAACAAAGAGCATTTGCATATTTTTGGGCAAATGGCTTCTAAATAAAATGCAAATCTTCCATCAGAGGGTCTGTGCTCGCCTCCCAGAGCGGGAGGGTTTGGGGAGAGGCCCGCGCAGCCCAGCCCAGCCCAGCCCCGCGGGCACGTCTGAGAGGCAGCGAGGACCGGAACTCGGACTCACACACCTGCCCCTTGTCTGGTTGTCGGGGGTTGGGGGCTCAGGAGGGGTGGGGGCCCGCGCAGGAAGTCCTCCGTGACCTCCAGCAGTAGACACCGTCAGAGCCCACAAAACACCCACCAGACAAGCAGCTCCAAGCAGCCGGTTGGATCGGGGTGAGGCTTCGGTGTGTCCGCCAGGATGCCCAAACTCAATTATTCCCTTTTGTTCCCTTTATTTCCTCCTTAATGTTGCGCAGCAAACTAAATAGCTAAGAAATTGCAAATGTGGACCGGCACATAGTTCTTATTATTATGGTTAATTAAATAACACTCTCTGTGACACGTCATGATAATTATCGCCTCGCCCCTCTGTCTGCTTTTCCTGTTAATTTAGTTCCTAAATTTATTTCTGAACTATGGACTTTAATAGATAGTTATTTTAATGAGGTCTTTAAAAATGCGTGTGTTGTTGATAAGCTTGCTGTTAAGACTCGGTTTGAACGTGACACAGATTTCAGGTAATTTAAACGTGATTTAAAGGAAAGCCCTGCATTTCTTGGAAAATAATTGAGAAAGAAATGGAGTGGACGTTCGTGATTTAGGAGCCATCCATGCCTCGGCAGTTTCCTTTAAATACGGGCTTCCCGCTACTGGAGCTCATCTGATCTGAATTCCTTTCTTGTCCCTCGTCTGGTCCCTCCGCCACGATCCAAATGCCTCGTGTGTTTTAAACGCACGTTGTCCTGGGAGCTCAACGTGGGCAGAAATGAGCCGAAGATCCGTTAGGGACTCGGGGAGCTTCACCCTGTGGTGGGGCTGTGTCCCTACCACACAGACCCTCTCCCTGTGCTCGCCCCCCGCCCCGCCACACTGCGTCCCGGGAAAGGGCCCCAGCCTCGTGCACCCCATGCACAATCCACCCACATGCGAATGGCCCCGCCCCCAGACAGGTGTTTCCACAGGTTCGAACCAACCTGGGTATGGTGTTGTGCTTTCTTCACCTAAAACAAAACAAAAAGATATCTTAATTTAGAAGAAACGAGGGGAAGCTCTTGAATATGGAATCTACACTTTTTTTTTTTTAAAGATTTTATTTATTTATTTGACAGACAGAGATCACAAGCAGGCAGAGAGGCAGGCAGAGAGAGAGAGGAGGAAGCAGGCTCCTGGCCGAGCAGAGAGCCCGATGCTGGACTCGATCCCAGGACCCTGAGATCATGACTCCGGCCCCAGGCCTCCGTGGAATTGGCCGTCCCAGCCCCTCCCACGACGACGCCAGGCTCCCGCGGCACATGTGGACACGTCTGTGTGGCTCCACGGACCTTCCGTATGTCAACACCCACGTCCCCGGGACCCAGATCCAGCCAGAGAACATTTCCTGCAGCCAGAGGCCCCCGTGCACCGCCTTCTCTCCTGTGCCCCGACCCCACCCCAGGACAACCACTGCTCCCGCCTTGCAAGCCCTCACGTCGTCTGACGTTCTGTTCTTGTGTCAGCCCTGGGGCGGGATTGCCCATCGCAGGCGTCAGCCACGCACGTTGCAAGTGGGGGAAAGACACAGAGCCTGCCACGTCCCGGGGATGTCAGCCTCTAAACCCGGGTCGTCAAGGCGCTGTCAGGAGCCACGTGGGACTGACGGCCGCAGACTCGCCTCCACGGCTGTCTCCGTTTGCCTTTGTCCTACAACAGTTCTTTTTTTTTCTTTTTTTCTTTTATTTATTTATTTGACAGACGGAGGCAGAGAGGCAGGCAGAGAGAGGAGGAAGCAGGCTCCCTGCTGAGCAGAGAGCCCGATGTGGGGACTCGATCCCAGGACCCTGACATCATGACCTGAGCCGAAGGCAGAGACTTAACCCACTGAGCCACCCAGGCGCCCCTATGACAGTTCATTTTTATCTGTCCTTCGAGGCCTGTTCTGTTTTCGATAGTAAGTTTCAGAGAAAAGAGGAGAAGACGGTGAGAAAGTGCAGGATGGACGCGAGAGACCAGTTGCCGCTGCGGCTCCCGGACCATCCTCCCTCGATCCTCCCCGCCCAGGACGCCGGGTCCTTCCCAACCAGCCACGGCTAGAGCAGGAAAGCCCTGGGTCTGCCCCCGATCAGCAGCCCGTCTGTGCTCAAAACATAACCAGTTATGCTTACTGTATTGCGATTGGCAAAGGTGGCTGACTGGCAATGTTTTGAGCGGGCCGTATGCTTTCTCGTGCAGAAGTCAACCTGGACACTTGGCTGCCCGGGGCCAGTTCCGATGGAGGCCGGAGAAGGACGGCCTTGCAGAAGGCTCACGTGGGCCTGTGCTGTGCTCCTGCGGCCCTGGTCCCTCAGGAAGCCTCTGCTGGCCGAAGACGGGCCGACCCTTCCCCATTGATGTCTTTATTCTGCAGGCCAGGAGAGAAATGCCGGGCCTCCGTTCTCCCTGCGGTCCCTCCCCCGCCGCTTCTCTCCATCCGCGCCCCGCTTCTCTCGCTTGGTCGTTAGAAGCAAACAGAGGACCACACGTCTGCCTTTTAATTGGGTGTTTAACGGGACAGTGTTTGAAAGCAATTAATGGGGAAAAACATTTTTGTCCCGTTTTATCAATTGGTCTTCAAGAAAAACGCCAGTCCAAGGTAATGATCCCGTGTGAGCCAGGAAACTGTTGTCCTTTTCAGTTTTCCCATGCCACGATTTATTCATTTCATTCAGCCTCCGAAATCACTGCCGGGCCAATTATCTCCGTGTGTGCGGACGGCGAGCTGCAGCCCTCCAGCGCGCCTCCTTCTGATGCCCGGTGGCGGCCTTTCTTCTGTGCGGAGCAGTGTGCTGTGCGCAGAGAAAGGAGAGGGTCTTCCCAGCTATGTGGAGTGGCTGGAGTGGCTTCTCGGTACCTGTGAAGAGTCCCCTCGAGGAAGCTTAGGGGACAATGGCCGATGGCGTCTGCCGAGGGCCTATTTTGTCCACACGATCCATTTCACACGCACCCAGGCAACTGCTGAAAGGAGGATTAGCACCGGTTTTCCCCTCATTGAAACGGGGGATTCAAAGCAAACAGATGGGGCTAACTAGTTAGAATATGAAATTAAAGATTCGCTAAGACCCTCCGTTGTCCTTCAAGCCACATTCACACCAACTGAAAAATACGCAGAGACGCACACAAACAGCGGGTCATGTGACTGTCCCTAAGGCCGTTTGATCTGGTGGGAGGCTCTTCGCAAACACGGACCAGATCGGCCGCATCCCATCACCCTCCCCCGTCCGCTGGGAACCTCTCTGCACCGGCATTGTCCGAACCTGAATGAAAACTGTAATTAATCCGTGTACGAGGAAACACCAAGATAAGGATCTCTTAGGTTATTCCGTCTTGATACTAAATTTAAGCCTTTAACTGCCGTGGTTCATAGGAAACCGCAGACACCGCGCAGACCAAATTCTAACCGGCGCGGCTCCCTGGACGTGTTCGGTTTCTTACTCTGCAGCAATGTCGGTCACAGGCGCTTTCGGATTATCACAGACGAAGTCATTGTGCTGAGGTCACGTGGCAATTACGATGGTGTACAAGACGCACACACGGACACACGGGCATGCACGCACACGCACCGCACACACACACACCTCCACATGCCACCCAAGCCCACACGGGTCCACGGAGCCCCCGGATGGACTCGCCACCTTCCGCCGTGCTGGCAGCCGGCGTGAGGAGGAACCGACTTGATGAGCATTTTGGTTGCAGCAGTGCTCTAGTCACAGTCACATCTGCTTTTGATAGCTTAAATAAGCAGCTCGTTTCTAAGCCTACGTCTCAAGCATGACCAGACTGCGGGCTCCATTTCCTCCCCAACCCAATATTCCCGAGCATTAATGCAATGAAAGGACACACATCCTGGGGGAGACACTGGCGGGACTTTGATATGATCATTTATAGTTATTGAAACGAAAAGTTCTTTCACATTCATTAAATTTTGTTTTCACTTATCCGTCTATTTCTCAGTACAGCAAGTGACTCTGCAGGAAGCGAAAACATAAAAAGCAGAAACGCACAGCGTTTGGAAACCCACGATCCAACAGAGAGAACAGACACGCGGGTTTCAAAGCAATACTCTGCGGTTTATGACAAGGACCAGCTATTGTCTTTGACGTTTAAGGGCGAGAGTGGCTGAGTCGTGGGAACACGGGGCTCTCCGCGGAGCCTGGGAAGGCAGAGCCAGGAGGACGCGCTGAATGAGGAGGGGCCCGTCTGCGGACAGCCTGCTCCGGTGGGCGGAGACGACGGGCGTGTGTCCCGGGAGCTGCCCCTCCCCCATGTGCGTGAGGACACACCTGCGCCAAGAGCCAGGATGGCCTGGAGTCCGTCCCCCCTTCTGTGGACAGAGCGCACGGGACTCCGAGGCGTCCGCCCTGAGGCACGCCGGATTGCCCGGGGCCGGGGAGAGGAGCCGAGTCCTTGCGCCTGCCTCCAGTCAGTCACCAAGCGACATGGCGGTGAAGCTGTGCGCCAGGCCACACGTCCCCAGGGTCCCCTGCCCCATCTCCCATAATCTGGCAGAAGCCCCTTCAGAGCACTTGGCTCCCTGCAGGTCCCCTTGCCTGGGCCCCCCGCCCTGCCCAACTGCGCAGCAAAGTTCAGGGACCCATTCAGGGGTCCCGTGACTCCCTTCACGTTCGTCTTCTTAGTCCCCCCTTCCTCCCTCTGGGAGAGGACAGTGTGGACATGAGGAAAGCCGGTGTGAACTGAGCAGGACGTTCGTTCGGCAGGAGGCGGACTGGCGGTTTCAAAACCTCAGTCGTGCCGTTGTCCACCTCTACAGCCCGAGACCCACGAGGACAGTCTGGGTCACCTGTCACTCTCCCAGGGCGAATGGGTTCACAGACGCCTGCTGGGCACCAGTAGTTACGGAAATACAGGAACTCTGCTCGGACCTGCTGTAACAGACGCATCTCCTGAGGGGAGACAGAATGGGTGATCGTGACTTCCAGAAGCAACTTACCCAATAAGGACTGTGAATGTCTACACTGCTTTGAAGGGAACATCGAGGGGCAGTGTCTCTCCATCACGCACTAGCCATCGGAAAGTATCTCAAAATTGATTAAAGTGTTACTTAGCTTAAGTACTGTTGACCTATTTTCATTCAAGCCTGTCGTCTAGATCTCCAGGATATACAGTTTGTAAGGAAACAGACCGTGGACGTGGACGCCAGGAGCTTCTCCGCCGAGAAGGAGGGAGGCTCCGTCCCTGACCACCGGCGTCTCACACCGAGGGTGCGCTACAGGAAAGGGCGTCTCGTACCCGATGCTGGACAGGTTTGGGAACCCGTTCTAGAATTCTTCGTTCTAGACACCATTAATTACTCCTCCTCCCTCTTCTCTGACTGAACTCACTAGAGGTTTTACTAATTTTTTTCTCTTTACAAAGACCCAGCTTTTGGTCTTTCTGACCCTCTCCAATGCGTGTCTCTAAGTTCAACAACTTGTGCTTCTAATTTCGTCCAACCTCCCCTTCCTTTGGGTTTAGTTTGCTTTCGTCTTCCAAGTGCCCAAGAGAGAAATTTAAATGATAGATTTCAAGCCTTTTCTCTGTTAAAAACACATGCAGAGCCATGATTTTCCCGGTCAGCAAGGCTTTGTCTGAGCCCCGTGGGTGTTCACATATCACATCTCTTATCATTCAGCTCAAAAATATTTTCTCATTTGCACCATGACTTTTCTTTTGACCTGCAGATTATTTAACGTTTATTTAAGTTTCAAATGAATGTGTGAGATGTTTCTCTTTATGTTATTATTGGGGTTTTTTTGTTTAAATAAATTATGGTCAAAATATACACTCTACGATTTTATTTCACTGAAATACGTTGAGATGTGCTGGCTTTATGGCCAGAATATGGTGAGCTTTTCTTTTTTTATGTGTCCGAAAAAGAATATGGGGTTTGCAGACATTGGGTGAGTGTTTAATTCATACCCATGGGATCAGGTTTGCTGGTTACTGAGATGTTTTAATCCTCACTGATCTTATAATTTAAGTAAGTATTTTCCATAATTTGTAAGTTGCTTTATCAGATAATGGTAATGATTTTTTTTTTAATCCCAACATGCTTATGATTTTGCCTTGCATGTCACTCATCAGTTCCTCCTTTCTGTAATCAAGGCTGAATCAGAGTTCTTGTATCTTCCAGGTGATGTGAACTTTTTATTATTACAAAGCAACCTGGGTCTCTCTAGTACTACTGACTTTGATATGAATATAGCTGTACTTCATTTTGTTTAGGTTCCCAAACTCCTCTGCTCACGGTCCCTGTAGAGTCTCAGGGACTGTGCCAGGATGGCTCTCAGACGGACATAAGACCCGACTGTTCCACGGGTTGAATGGTTCGGCCCAAACCATCTGGTGAGGATTTATGTTCTATGAATTTTGCACGAGTCCGAACAGAACTTCTCAGAACCTCTGATCAGGTACCACTGATCACATCAGCAGCACGTCGGGAACACAGAGACCATCAGCATCATCACAAGTAAGGCGGAGACCGTTGGCGTCAACACAAGGAACACAGAAATCTTATGCACAGCCCACGACTACCTTGAGCTGGTAATCTGTGCAGGACCCAGAAGATCTACTGTGTTCCTTTAAAAATTTAAAATGTCCCATGTCAGCTCTCTAGGCTTGTCCTGACCTTACAGGATAGCTCAGTGCGCAGCTTGGGAATTACAGCGTTGCTATTTGGGATCTATCTTTTCCGTCCTTGTGCTTTTTTTATGCCAAGGAAGAATTAGCAGGGAGAATTAGAAAATAGCTTGAACTGAAAATGAAGACACAACATAACAAAACTTGTGGGTTGAAATTAAAGCAACAATTTGAGGAAAACGCATGGCATTGAACACTCCCAGAGCTAATATCAACCTTACTAGTAAAAGATGAAAATTTCCCCCTGTGACTATAAACCTGTAAAATTATTTTCTTGTTGTTCTTACTCAACACTGTGTTTGAGGACCTCACCGTAGCATTACTGTAGGGCCAAGAAGTAAGAAGAACACGATTTGGAAAAGAATAGGAAAAACCGATTTTATTTGAGGACGACATCATTATCCATATAGAACATGCTAAGGATTTACATCCTCCCCAAAGAAGGTTCTGAAATGAGTGAGTGAGATAAGCAAGTTTGTATGATACAAAGATACAATCACCCACTTAGTGAACAATTGGAAATTAAAATTTAAAACCATTCTAATAGCATAGAAATATGAAATCCTGAGGCATACACGTGTGCATACATGTGTACTTACAAGATGTGGATCCTGAGAAATAGAAAATATTGCTGAATCTTTTTTAAAGCCTATATAAATGGAGAGACAGACCATGTTTCTGTGCCGGAAGGCTCAAAATTGTTGAGGTGTCTATTCTTCTCAAATTGATCTACAGATTTAATGGAATCCCAGTAAAAATCCCTGAAAGCATTTATGCGGCATGCCGACATGCTGGTTCTCAATTTTACATAGAACTGCAAAGGACTTTGCACAGTCAAGATAATTTTGAAAAACGAATGGGCGGGGGGGACTTAACTAGCTGATCCCAAGACTAACCATCACAGTGAACAACACAGCGCAGTTAAGGTGGAAGACAGCAGGGAACTGCCGAGAGTCAGAAATGAACCCACACAGACGTGGTCAGCTAGTTCCACCCACTTCTAAGACAACTCATGGGGCAAGATTCGTCTTTTCAGCAAACGGGGCCAGATATCACGCACAAAAAAATAGTAATAAACTTCCAGTCTTGTCTCATACAAAACACAAAATTAAGTTGAAATAAATTAGTCATTGCTAAATGACTTCCAAGGTGCAGGCTTTTAGGACCCCAGACAGGAGGTGGCTCAGTGGGTCCCCTTGGGGGTCCTGTCCCCCAGCCCAAAGAGCTGTCAGCTCTGCACACGTGGGCACCACTGGGCACTGTAGCCACTCGGCCTCTTCTCTACCCGCCCCCTAGAATCAGCACATTCCCCAGGGAGCTCCGGGATTCCCTGTCGGGCGCCCGCTTACCTGGGCTTCTGCATTGGCTAACTCTCCTGATGCTCCGAGATGCGCGTGTGTCTACGTGGGCGCACACGGTGGGCAGATGGGCGTGCGTCTGCGAGCTACAGTCCGTGCGGACTTGTTCTTGCTCCCAGCGCCAGTTACCCGGCACGCCACTCCTGGAAGGGGCTGTTCGCTCCTTCCTTGTTTGCCCGTCCGTCAGCACCTGGGAGGTGTGCACGGAAAGCCAGCGCCTCTGCCTCCACCCCCGCCCCCTCCCTCAGTGTTTGGTGAGGAAACCATCTTTTCGCCACACCGCCTGTGTCCATGACGACGGGCTCTCCAAGCACACTTTGTCCCCCACCCCACCCCCACCTCACTGCATCCCGGGGAAGCAAGGTGACAAGGTGACTTTTATGAGTACACCCATCTTTGTTCTTTTTTTTTTTTTTTTTTTTTTTTTTTTTACAATTTCCATTAAGTTATACTTCATGAAAACTTAAAATTCCTCCTCTGGCTTCTCTCAGCTTCACACTTCTTTGGTGTATATTGTCTCTTTTTGCTTATTTCCAGCCCTTCTAAGTCCACTTTTCTTTTAATATTTGGGGGTTTAGTTGATTTTTGTTTGCTTGCTTCAGAGGTAAAGTTCAGTGATTCATCAGTTGCGTGTAACACCCAGTGCTCGTTCCGTCACGTGCCCCCTCCACGGATGTCACCCGGTCACCCCATCTCCCACACACCTCCCCTCCAGCAGCGCTGTTTGCGTCCTAGAGGTAAGAGTCTCTTATGCTTTGTCTCCCTCTCAATTTTCATCTAATTTCATTTTTCCTTCCCTTCCCCTATGTTTCGTTTCTTAAATTCCACATACCAGTGAAATCGTATGGTATTTGGGGGCGCCTGGGTGGCTCAGTGGGTTAAGCCTCTGCCTTCGGCTCAGGTCATGGTCTCAGGGTCCTGGGATCGAGCCCCGCATTGGGCTCCCTGCTCACTGGGGAGCCTGCTTCTCCCTCTCTCCCTCTGCCCCTCCCTCTGCCTGTGCTCCCTTTTGTATGCTCTCTCTCTCTCTCATGAGTAAATTTTAAAATCTTTTAAAAAACCATACGGTGTTTGTCCTTCTCTGACTTACTTCACGTCCACGATCTCCTCTAGTTCCACCCGCATCACTGCAGATGGGACGACACCGAAATAAAAAGCTTTTGCACAGCAAAGGAAATAGTGAACAGAACTAAAAGGCAACCTACAGAATGGGAAAAAATATGTGCAAATGTCTTATCACATAAAATGCTTATATCCAAAATCTATAAAGAATTTATCTAACTCAATACCCCCCCCAAAAGAAATTCCAGTTAAGAAATGGGCAAAAGACACGAGCATACACTTCTCCAAAAAAGACATGCCCCCGGCCACCTTCTGGATCCTTTCAAATGGAAAGCATGCTAATGATCTGTTTTTGCGCTTTGTTTCAGAATTTGAGAATCTTTTTTCTTTTGATCAATGAGTTTATACCATTTATATTTATGTAAAGACTATGACAATAAGCAATTTATTTCATCTCAATTGCACATTTTCCATTTAGAAAACTTCTTAAATTTCCTTTCTCTTTTTCTGTCTTACCTGGAATATAAACATTTATCCTACTGGTGTCATTTATTCTACTTTTATTTTTGTTATTGCTACCCACAAATTGTTAGGCCCTGATATCTGCTTATTTTCCCTATAAGATGTTTGCAGGTTATCAACAACTTTGTCTTTCATGGTCTTTCCAGCGTGAGCTGAGAAACAGTCACCTTTTCCAACGCCCACATACACTTTGCATGGTGTCGGCTACCTATCGTTATTCCAAACTTTAGCAGATTAAAACAACCCATATTTTGTCTCTCTCGGGTGTCTGAGGACCAGGAGTGCCAAGTCGCTCCGCTGAGGGCTGCTGGCTCAGAAGGTGTCCCTGTGGTGTCAGCTGTGGTCATCCTCTTGTGGCTTCACTGCCAGAGGACCGGGCTCCGAGACCCAGCAGGTCGCCGCAGGCAGGCTGAGGTCCTCGCTGGCTGCTGAGCGGGGAGTCCGTTCCTTGCCCACAGGACCATTCACAACAAGGTGACCTGAGTCCCGCAGAGAGAGTGGCTGAGAGAGAGAGGGAGCTGGGGACACAGGTATCATCTCTGTGAACCCTTATCTTTTAAGCAAAAGGTCACTAAATATGCCAGATTTTATTAATTAGAAGTGGGTCACTAGGTCCAGCTCACATCCAGCATGAAGAGAAGACCTGAGTGTGAACAGCAGGAGGCGGGGGTGCTGCTCTGGGCTCCCCGTCGCTGTGGAACAGTGTGTAGGATTCCCCAGGTGCGGTGTGGCACCTCATGCACTCATTACCTCGGGCCATAGACAAGGAAAAGCCCTTCACATATTTAAGACCTTGTTCCTCTGTATGTAATCTCTCTCTCCCTCTCTCCACCGGTCTCTTGGTTGCTCTTAATATTTTCTCCTTATCAGTGATTTTGGACAATTTGCATAAAACTAGCGTCAGTAAGGTTTTTAAAACGCTGCTGGTGTTCTTTGTGTTTCTTGGACCTGTGGGTTACAGTTGTCCTCGTGTTTAGAAAATGTGGTAATTATTTCTCCAAATGCTTTTTTTCTGTATCTGCATCCTTTGGGAATTTCATTTAAGTTGCTCAAACTTGTCCCACGGCTCACTACTGCTCTTTTAATTTTTAAAAATTCTCATTTTCCTCCTTTTTCTTTTGGATAGTTTCACCGTTAACACCTTAACCTTCGCTGGTCTTCCGTTGTACGACATCTGATCTACTATGTGTCCCCTCCAGAACATTTTTCATCTTAGACATTGTAGTTTTCACCTCTAGAAATTCTGTTTTTCCAGAATGTTTAACTCTTCAAAGTCTCTACTTAACTTTAGGACATACAGCATACAGTTACAATAACCAATTCCATGTCCTCTGTTGTGCTAAGACTTGTGAGTTCTGGATTAGATTGTATTGGTTTTTCTCTTCACTATAGGTCTGCTTCTTTTCTTGCTTCTTTTTTTTTTTTTTAATTTTGGAGGTAGAATTCAGTGATTCATCAGCTGCACATAACATCCAGGGCTCATTACATCACGCGCCCTCTTCCACGCCCATCACCCAGTCACCCCATCTCCGCATCTACCTCCCCTCCAGCAACCCTGTTTGTGTCCTAGAATTTAGAGGCTCTTACGGCTTATCTCCCTCTCAATTTTCATCTTACTTTATTTTTCCTTCCTTTCCCCTATGTTCATCTGTTTTGTTTCTTAAATCCCACATATGAGTGAGATCACATATTTGTCTTTCTCTGACGGACTTATTTCGCTTAGCAGAATAGCCCCTAGTTCCATCCATGTTATTGCGATGGCAAGCTTTCATTCTTTCGATGGCTGCGTAGTATTCCATCGTGTAGATACACCACATCTTCTTCATCCAGTCATCTGTCGATGGACTTCTGGGCTCTTTCGATACTTGGGCTACTGTGCTACTGTGGACTTTCCTGCTTCTTCACAGATGCATTGCTTTGAGTAGAGCCCAAGGTAGAGGAATTATTTCTGTCCACCAAGGCAGCGCCTTCCTGAATACTCTACCTGACTTCCCGTGAACTGTGCCCTTTCCCAGTTCGGCCACTGGGCACCAGTCATTTCTGGGACCTGTACGAGTACCCAGACCCTCCGGGATCCAGCAGCATCCTCACTCAGGCCCGGCCCCTGCTCTGGGCTTCCCAGGCAGCCCTTCCCTCCAAGCTCTTCTGAGAGCTTCGGCCACAGGTGTCCCTGGCCTCCTGGCTCTGTTGCACACAGACCACCTCAGTCCTCCATGCAGGGAGCTTTCTCCAGGCTGCTTTAAGGACCAACCCTTCATCCCTGATGCCCAGCTTCTTAAAAACCATTGTTTTATTATATTGTGTGGATTCTCTTCTTTTTTGGCCGTTTCCGACAGGGAATTAATTACATGGTCCCAGCGGAAACACATGAATTTTTTACGAGTAGCTGCTCGCTCTCACCCAGTGTGCTCGTCTGTCCTCACGGTCTGTCCCAGCGATCGTGGGGGGCTGCCGTCCTGGCTCTCCCATGACTCCATTGCTCCTGCTGTGCTCTGGTGGAGGCCACCGCCCTTCCCTCATTGTCTGTCCCCTCATACGTCTGGCAGAAGGTGCATGTGAGTCCTGCATCAGACCAGGGGCAGGAGAGACCACTCAGAGTGGGCCAGCCACCAGCTTGTTTGACGGCTACTTGACCCACAGCCAGCTTCCACTTGGCCCCGATGGTGCGTAGATCCCTCCGGCTGGCGCTGTGGCTTTCCCAGCGTGGCACAGGCTAGACGAGGCCCAGACAAGGCTAAGTGGGGAGAGGGAAGGAAAACCAGAAAGACTTCCGGTCCCGTTTCTCCCTTAGCTCTTGATGCTCGCGGCCTGGTCCCACATCCCTGGACCCTCCTGCCGCGGGCTCCCTGGAGAGGAGGCCCTGTCAGCCGCTAGGACCTACGGGCCATCCCCACAGCTCCTGTGGCCCCCCCAGGTGTGAGAAAGGCCAATGGCCCCGATTTGTTCTTCATCTTATCCAGACTTTTTCCTTCTGTAGATAACTTAATTATTTAGCTATAGGATTCTCTTGAATTGTAATTCTAAACTTTTATTCATGATTCCAGTTGGTAATCAGCAGGTAGAAAGTGTTCCAATTAGGAAAATCAAATTAATTCTTTTTTTAAATAAAGAGGAAAAACTACTTATTCTGTACTCCTGGGAAGTAGAAATTAGGTAGAATTCTTAAAATGAAAGAGATGATTATCTCTCCCTCATTTACCCATCTTCGCTCTCCCTCGTTGCCCTCCTGTGTTCTCTGCTCCCTGAAGCCCAAGAAATTACTAGGGGAGGAAATCATTCCTCATATTATACCCCTGCCCCCTGGACTTCTGCAATAAACCTGATTCTGGCACGGCTTTCTAGAAGAGAGTCGGAAGTCCGTGAGTTGGGAAATCAGCATTGGACCCTCTGCAGGTAGAGGTGACACCTCCGCTCCGACCCGTCTTGTGTCTGGCCGTGGCCGGCAGCAGGATGAAGAGAGGACAGCCTGCTCGCGACAGCCTCACCCCCTCTACCTCCTGCCCTCCTGGGCCTCATCCCAGTGCTGCTGCCCTGACCGGGGACTCATTATCTCAGAATGTGTCCAGCAAATGTTGTGATTCTTCTCACAGCTGAGCTACTGTGGCTCTGAGCACAGTTATAATTAGTCCAGTCAAGATGTCCTAAACCTCAAAGGTCATTTTCTTCAACTTCACAGCCACGTTCAGGATGGAAACCACTGGGGAGGGGCCGGGCTCTGGCCTTCCTCCCGGGACCATCAGTGAGGATAAATGTCCTTTTAAAGACTTCTCAGCGGTGGTTTCCTAATGCTAATTATCTCGTCAGCCTCCTCTCCCTGAGTCCTCACGTCCGCAGCGGCCGGCACTCGGCCCCAGACCAGCGCCGCATAACCGTCGCCATTTTGGCGAATGTTTCGTGAACTTATTTTAGGCCTCGCTGCCAGCGATGCATTCTCATCTAACCATCTAATGATTTACCATGTGAAACTAAGATACTGCGCTGTGTTTTTAAAACAAGATAAATCCTGGATCATTCATTATTCCATCTGGAAAGAATCCTCCGAGCCGTGGTTGGGACAACATGGCAACCCAGTCTCCCGGGCGACAGCGATCTCTAGGGACACGGGAAGCCGGGCACTCAGCACTGCCATTCTCCCAGGGCTGGGGAGGGGGACACAGTGCAAGCAAAGGCCTCGACGCATTGGGAGCACAATAAGAAAACAGGATTTCCAACCATGACAGCCTCACTCTGAGAAGAAGAAAACAGTTTTAACTGGTTGCTCCATTAGAACCAGAAAAAGGATGTGAAATAACTCTGGGGCTTTGCAGTGACTTTGTAAGGAAATCCGGGTGCTGTTGTGCCCTTGCCAGTGAGTCTTAGAATGGTCTCAGGGTTGGCTCTGGAAGACACTAAGGACTGGATCTTGGTGGTGGTAGAAACCATAGTGGTTTCCGGGAGGCGAGGGACTGAGAAATAAACACAGGATAAGACTCCCAACTGTTAGCCAGAGAAAGGACATTCACATTCTTGTAACCCCGATCCTCCCTTAGGAAAGCACCTTGACAGAAGTGTCGAGGACAGAAGAGCTGGCAGGAAGCTCTTGTGAGAGCTCCCTCCCCTAGGACCCTCACCCCATGGGGTGCTTTCATTCCCCGCTCATTGGCCTGCCTGGGGCAGCTCTGCGTCGAGGACGGCTTCCCACATAGCTGCGGCCAAGCAGGTGAGCCAAGCAGGTCTCCACCCACTTCCAACTCGCCTCCCCCTACCATGGTTTTCCAGTTGCTTCCTTCCTTCTTGATTTAGGGGAACCTCTCTCTATTTACTTCCCTTGACCTGACAGCATTTTCCCTCCTGGTAGGCAGGAAAACAGCCCCACTCCCCAAAGATTCTGTGAGTTTCAGCTTCTGAAATCTGTGAATATGATGAGTTTACAGCAAAGGGGAATCAAAGGGCAGATAGTTGTTAGCCAGATGACCTTAGATTGGAGAGATTATCCCAGAATATCTGGCAGACCAGCGAAATCACAACAATCCTCTCGGCGGCGTGGAGTGGCGAGGTGGCGAGGTGGGGAGGGAGGGCCACGCACCAAGGAGTGTGACAACCTCTAGGAACCAAAAAAGGCAGGGAAATGGCCTCCTCCCCCACAGCCTTTCCCACCAAGTCTGTCTCAATATCTTGATTGTAGTCCTGTGAGTCCCATGTTGGGCTGTTAATATAGAACTGTGAGACACTAAATTCATGCTGTCCTAAGCCCCTAAGTTTGCGGTCACTTTCTACAGCAGCTGTAGGAAGTCCCCCTCCCTCCACCCCTCCTATGACGGACGACTCTGACCTACAGCTCAGCATAGTCGGTTTTCCTCTGAACCTTCCAGTCTCTGTCAAAATCCTCCGAAGTCTCTCACCCCGGCCTGTCCCTTAGACACCTGTGCCTCGCATCTGGCCTGGCCCCCTTGGTTCTCCTTAGCCCACCTGCCCTGTGATGTGCACCCTGCCCCCACACACACACTCGCACAGGGAGCTCCGAGCTCACGCTGGGTCACAGAGACCATTCTGCAGGCCTGCTGAGTGCAGGGGTGATTTTAGAGAAATGCCCCATGCTCAGGCTATAGGACAGCCTTACCCACTGCACGCTCACCCCTTACAGACACCATGCCGAGCTCTCTACATAAACTCATAATATGATCCTCATGCCCAAATGCGGAGCATTATTCTTGCCATCTCCTTTTTCCAGATTTGAAAAAATTAAGGTCCTGGGAGGTAGGGTTACTGCCTAAGGTCACGCAGATTGGGTGGCCCAGCTAAGCCTGGAAGCCAGAGCTCCGGTCTCTACCCCCTCACCCCAATGTCCTGAAGAAAGAGTGGGAGCCAAGGCTGCAGCCACTTACCGTCCTGACAGTTCCTAACCAGAATCCACTCCATCTGCCGCTATAGACTGGGGTGGAGGAAGCCCTCCCAGGTGCCCATCTGCTCTGACAGAGTCAGGGACCCATGCCCTGCTGGCTGAGCCCAGGCGCGGTGTCCTGCAGCAAGGAAGGGGACCTGTGTAAGGACAGAGCTGCCGCCTGTACGCACGTGTGTGACCAATAGGTCACCTCTGCAGTCCTGACGTGGGGCACCCTGGGGAGATGCCACTGCGCCCACCCCTCCCTGCTGAGCCACGGACCAGTGAGTCAGTCCCCTGTCCCCGGCCATGGCTCACGCCCTCAAACTGCACCAGTCCCAGGTCCTCAGCAGCCTGTGGCTCGATCCTTTCTGTCTCCGGCGTTCTTCCTCTGGGTGGGTGGCAGGTCCTGTTTCCAGCCAGAAACATGGCCTCTCTCCTGGTCCCCACTGTCTCCCTGCATCTCACCAACCAGGAGACTCTGTCCCCTTTCCCGTCCCAACACGCCTCCCAGCCCCTCCCTCCTGTGCATCCCCAGCCGCCAGCCCAGCCCGGCACCCCCGTCCTTCTCCTGGACCAAGGCCTCAGCCTCCCAACCCGCTCAGGCACTTTACTAAAGCCAGAGTTCTCCTCCTTACGCACAAATCTGACTTTCCAATGCTCTCCATCCCTTCATAACAAAACCTCAGTGACTACGAGGCCCCAGGAGGTCTGTCCTCGACTGTTAGCACACGTCCCCTCGCGCACTGTGACACGGAACCCACTGAGTCCAGTCAGCTGAAGCATAAATGTTCAGGCCTCAGACATTTGCTGACGCTGTCCCGCTTCTCCATCTGCATCTTTCTTCCCTTCTTCCTTATTCCCATCCGCCCTTCAGGTTTTATTCTATGTCACTTCTTCCAGGAAGCGCTCCTGGGCTCCTTCTCAGTCTGAGCTAGATGTCCACACAGTGTGCTGCTGTGGTCTTCTAAAAAATAGTCTTTTAACAAAGACAAATAAGAAGGTATTGCTTGATGAACTTAAATTCCTATTTTTAAAAAATGACACAAGTGCACACCAAGCATGACATGGCTTCAGTGGACAGTAATGTCCAGTGTGTCTGCCTCCTGACCCCTCCCATCACCACCCCTTCTCTTCCCCCGCAGCCTGGGATGGCCCCTGGGCCGTTCTTCCTATCCAGGCATTGTCCACCACTCGTGAATTCCGGACGACCATGAGGGGTACATGCCACGTCCTCTGTAACGTTACTACAACTTCTCCATTCAAAATGACCCATCTTTTGAACCCTTCTGGTCTTTCAGTCCATCAAATGAGTGATTTTCTAATTATTTCTCATGAACTAGCTTTACATCTCCAACCATTGCCTGACACCCCCGGGCAGAGGCCGCATTGCATGCACACTCGCTCACACGCAGTGCTTACGGGCACCTCGCAGCCTCTACATAAGTGCCTGTGAACATCTGCTTTCGGACAGTCTAGGCAAAATGCTCAGTACCATCGCAGAGGCTTGGAGCTGAGTCACAGGTGAGTGACCGCAGGGCCGCCGGGGCGGGCTAGCCAGCAGACCGGTGGGTCTGCGGCCCCCACCCAGGCCCAGCGCAGAGCCCAGGGGGAGCACGGCTGGGGGAGGGGTAACAGGGCCTGTGGGGGAACAGGGTCGGAGGGGGGAGCAGGGCCGGGGGAACCCAGAGCACTCCAGGGGAGGGGACGGCCCTGGGGAGGCAGGCCGGGGGAAGCTGAACTCAGCGGGGAGCCAAGACGGGTTCCCCTGGTGTCGCCCGCAGTCAGAACTCATTTTCAAACTGGCGGTGAGACGTGGAGGGCCTGGCGCCGGGTACGCGCCAGGCCGTGGGTCAGAAAGCGGGTTCTCTGGAAACATGACCGTCTTCCTGACGCCCAGCATAATGAGACCTTGTTGTGTGTCAGGCCTGTGACATCGGCTGTCCTCCCGAGGACCAGAGACGACAGCCAGCAGGGTCCTCTGCGTCTCCTGAGGGTTCCCGCAGACCCACTCCTCGAGCTCCTTCCTGAGACCCTCCCCTGCTCGCGGAGCCCCGGGTCACCACCCCCAAGAAGCAGCCTGTCCTTCCCGACCTGCTCACGGTGCTGGGCAGGGAGTCGCCCCACAGACACATGGGTCTTGGGGCGATCGCGCGCCACCGACCGTGGCAGGGGGCCCCGGGGACCGCGAGAGGCTCCTGCTGGACTCTGGGGAAGGCATCGCCGAAGCTCTCCCTCCTCCGGCTCGTGTTAGCCGCCTGCTCAGGGGAGAAGAGCAAAACCCGTGCTTCCTCCCCGGGGGGACACGTCTCTGCTGAAAGGGAGAGGGCTGGAGCGCTCGGTCTGCAGGACGTGACCTGCAGGTGGCGGGGAGCCGGCCAGGGCCCTGCCCTCTGTCTCGCGGCCTGGAGTCCTGGCCATCGGTGCCACCGCTTCCTGCTACGGCCCTGCTCATCTAGAGAGTGACCTGAGGGCGGCAGGGCAAGAGTCAGGAGCCTCGCGGAGAGGCTGGTCCTTTGAAGCAAGCAGGCCAGGCTCCCCGGGGTGTCTGTCCAGCCTCATGGGGCCGCCTGCAGGCTGGGACCATCCGGCCGGTTAGTGCCTCCCGCGCCCGGTCCCCACAGCGCGCTGCGGGATGCAGATGAACCGGGAACAGTCTGTGCCCCGAGAAGCCAGGCCTGCAGACAGAGAGATGGAGCGGAATTGGGACGGGGCTTCGCGGCGGAAAACGCGGCAAATGTAGATGTTGTTGTCACACTTCTCATGTCCCCAAATGTCAGCCGTGATGTTTTGCGCGCAGACTGTGTTCAGTGTTTGCTAATTGATTAAGCTGTACTGACTTTGGCAGGAAAACGCAAATGTTTTCTGGCAGCAGGGAAGAAAATAGATTTATCTGCGGAGCAGGAATTTAAAATCCTGACGTCCCCTCACCAGTGGCAATGCCTGAGACGGGCACCCGCTCCCACGCCGTCTGCGGGGTCACAAGGCCACCCCGCATCAGGAGGAAGAGCAGTGGTGCTGGGACACCCTGTGGGCAGGGGGCTCGGGGCCGAGGCAGCAGCCCCAGAAGGCGCCCCTCGCGCTCTCCCGCACACGCACTGACACCAGCGGTCCCCTCCTCGGGAGGCGAGCCCCGGCCAGCCCCGGGCCGATCTCTCGCTCTGTTCCAGGAATCTACGCAACAATCCACTCCATCGCCGGCCGGGCTACTCTGCCAGGCCAGCGGCAGCACAGGCGGCGTACCCGGGCAGCCAGCCACGGTGCGGGCAGAAGCCACCGGTGAAAGTCTGCAGCTGTGACGCGCCGGCGTGCTGCTGGGTGGGCGGGAGCCTGTCAAGCTGCCAGGAGAGCCTGCCCCTCACTCCTTCCCTTGGTCCCTTTCACTCAGCACCTCCTCATGGGGTGGAGGCCCACCTGTCCGCTGCACGGCCACCTCTGTGACACCACGGAGATGATGTCTTGGCCCAAACGCAGGTGGGAGGCCCACGCGTGTCGGGATGTCGTCGTAGCTGGAGGTCTGGCGTGCACCGCGGGCTGGGCTCCCGAGGTTGTGAAAACACCTTATTTTCATTCTTAGTGGGCCAGTTTCCAGAAAGGGGGCTGTCAGGGAGTCCTTGGGCGAAGGACAGGCGATCTCATGGGAACAGTGCAGGGAAGGGTGTGGAGCCCACGCTCTACCGGCAGCGGGGCACCCACGGGCCGCGTGACCACCAGCCACACTTCAACCTCTCTGTGCCAGCAGCACGTGGGTCCACGTCACGGCGGAGAGACGGCCCTGACCCCACGATGCGGAGGCTGTGACATCGGATGCATCCCCAAACATGGAAAGAATAAAGTCCCACGGCAGTGTTGCAGTTCCTGCTGCGGCTACGTGAGCTCAAGGGTCCGGGTGGCGAGGGAGTCTGGTCTAGGGAACCGGTCCTGGGCTGGGTCCCATCTCTAATGCTGGGAGCTGCAGGAACTCGCCATCCTCATGAACAGGAGATGGACATCTGTAAAACGGGGCTAACGGCCCTGCCTGCTGCGTCCAGCCAGGAGGGGGACAGGGTGCCCACACGACATCCCCCGCCCCTAGTGTGACCTCATGCAGGAGGAGAGCTTCGACGCCGCCGCCGGAGATGCGCTTCCAGGTCTGAGAGGGACTCGAGGGTCTGCGCACAGATCGCGGCCCCTGGACCTCGAGGACGGAACAGAGGCGGGAAGTAGCCCGCAGAAAACATCAGAATCACTCGAGTGGTAGAGGCTCAGAAAAAGGAGAGCGTGGTAGGGAGGAGGGGCTGGAGCAGGCCACTCTGCGACTGAGAAATGCTCGGCCTGGGGAAGGAAGACATTTAAAGTGAGTCGGTCAAAGCACCGACACCTGGAAGCTCATACTGGGTCTGCAGGGGCCCTGGTACCCTCCGTCTTGGAGGACACATGGGCAAGGCTGACCGAGGGCCCCAGGAGCCACCCTGGCTGCTCTGACCTTCCCGGTCCCGCCTCACAGGAGGCCGCTGCCCCACGGTGCCTCGGCGGGCCCCATGGCCCAGACACACAGAGAAGGGGCTTGTGAACGCGGCTCTGGGTTCCGCAGGCGGACACAGAGCGTCCCTCAAACCCACAGAGTCCGAGAGGCCCTGGAGCGGCCGTCCAGTCTGCAGCCCCGGCTCTGGGCGTCCACCCAGAGGAGAGGGCCTGTGTAGACACAAATGTGTACAGAAACGTAACTGTCCATCCCAGAAATAGAAGCTGCAAATTCACTGTCGCTCACAGCTACCTGTCATTATGCCGCATCCGCAGAGACCGGCATGTGGCCGTCTTCCGGCCGGCACAGGTGACCTGTTTGGTTTTTCTTTATCAAAGTCTCCTGAAGGGCGTCAAGATTCTCAAAGTTGGCTTTTTCCCTTGATGACACAAAGCAAACTCAGGGACACGCCCCATGGCCAGATGCATTTTCCATTTGAAACAGACATTTCTTAATACATTTGTTTCCTTTTTTGTGTTAATCCCTCAGAGTTGCTCAGTTTACTGCTAATGAAAGAGTATCAAAAGCACGTTTATAGCTCGGTGGAGGAGCTGCCCCCAATTTAACTCTCCGGTCTCTGGGAGGGGGCGATCCACCGTGTGCGTCCACAGACACGCACACCCACATGAATGCATACAATCCGGTTTTGTTCACGTTAATGCCACAATCGAGCTGAGAAATAAAAAAGCACCTGCATAGAATAAAAATCTCGAAGAATGGGTCAATAGCCATTGAAAGTAATGTTGGAACAGGTGTCATATGAAAATCTTTGATCTTCAAGACCCTTTTAAAAGTGTCAGAAACAAAGTACATGGTTAAGTCAAAGAGAAAACCCTAAAGTATTGTTTTCTAAAGGAAGGTTTAATGTAAACTTCACTCTTGCCTGATGCTTCATGGGATACACTTGAAAAGACAAAATCCAAGGGAATTAAGCACATGGCACGTGGGGACGCTATCTTTTCCTGCAACCACTGCTGTTGTGGGAAAACTGCAGGACAGAGTCCTGGGTCCGCTCTGGAAATGAAGCTAGAACGCATGCAGGGTGCTGTCTCCTTGTTGACCATTGCAGCTGCGTGAGCTCATTCTGTAGGCCAAGCTCCAGGCAGTGAGAAAGCCGGCCAGAGGTCCCTAGGCTGTGGGGAGGGTGCACGGGAGAAGAATGGAGGAAGGTTCTTTGAGATTTTTATTCTACGCAGCTCAGGGGTTTAGCGGTCGGTACCCACATGCTTAGCTCCAGCTGCCCGTGCCCCGCAGCACAAACCCCTTTCCCCAAGAGTGGAAGAAACGTGCAAGGTCAGGCATTCTTGCCTTTGGGAGAATGTTGCTACTGGAACGCACAGGTGTGGGCCAGGCGCGCAGAATCGGGAACAGCAGGACCTACCTCCGCGCCTACGTGGGCTCAGGGTGTCACTGGGAACAGATCACGGAAGCGCCGGGCCGCCAGCATTCGGCCACGGCACTCCTTCCCGTCCTCACAAATGACAAAGGACCCTGGAGTGCAGGTGTTCACGCGTGTTACATAGGTCAGTATTTACTATGTTAAATAAACATTTATTTATTTATTTATCTATCTAATAATTAAATTAAAGCACAGTAGGAAATGTATAAGAATTTGTTTTAAAATAGTCATACAAGGGCACCTGGGTGGCTCAGTGGGTTAAGCCGCTGCCTTCGGCTCAGGTCACGATCTCAGGGTCCTGGGATCGAGTCCCGCATCGGGCTCTCTGCTCAGCAGGGAGCCTGCTTCCCTCTCTCTCTCTCTGCCTGCCTCTCCGTCTACTTGTAATTTCTCTCTGTCAAATAAATAAATAAAAAATCTAAAAAAAAAAAAATAGTCATACAAGTATTTCCTGTATTCATGTCTTTAAATAACCCTGTCTATGTCCTTGGTCCCCTGTGTAGACTAGGGTTGTCGCGACTTGCTAAATAATATTTATTTCCATTGCGTGCATTTACAGTAATAAAAATGTTTAGTGAATTTTAAAAAATGGCATATACTTCTGGAAAATAGTTATATTTTCCAAAACAAAATAAAAATACAAAGTGGGACTTCATCAAACTGAAAAGCGTCTGCACAGCCAAGGAACCACCAGCAGAATGAAAAGGCCATCCACGGAAGGAGAGGACATATTTGCAAATCATATGTCTGATCCAGGTTAGTACCCAACATACATAAAGAACTCACACAACTCAGTAACGACAAGGGCGACCAGTGTGATTAAAAATGGGTAGAAGACATGAACGGGCATTTCTCCAGACAAGACATCCAGGCGGCGAACAGACACATGAAAAGGTGCTCCACGTCACTCATTATTGGGAAATGCAAGTTAAAACTGTAATGAGACCCCCCCCACCCCTGTCAGAACGGCCAACATCAAAAAGATAAGAAACAGGTATTGGCGAGGACACAGAGCAAGGGGACCCTTGTGTACTGCTGGGAGGGAAAACTGCAGCAGCCATCATGGAAAACAGAGTGGAGGTTCCTCAGGATGTTTAAAAATAGGAGAACCTGGTGGCTCGGGAGGTTCAATGTCTGCCTTCAGCTCGGTCACGATCCCAGGTCCTAGGACCGAGTCCCGCATCGGGCTCTCTGCTCCGCGGGGAGCCTGCTTCCTCCTCTCTCTCTGCCTGCCTCTCAGTCTACTTGTGATCTCTGTCTGTCAAATAAATAAATAAAATCTTTTTTAAAAAAATAAAAAATAGAGCTACCCTATAGTCCAGTAATCACACTTCTGGTTCATCTCTAAATGAGACAAAAACACATCCGCATGTCCCTAATTATTGTAGCGTTATTTACGATAGCCAGGACACGGACACAGCCCGAGATTCGATGGAGGAATGGACAGAGATGTGAGAGGTACGGGATGTACACATACGATCACTCACCCATAGAAGAAGGAAATCCTGCCACTGGCAGCAATGTGGAGGGACCCGAGGGCATTCTACTCAGCGAAATATGTGAGACAGAGAAAGACAATTATGGTGTGATCTCACCTACACGTGGAATCTAAAAACAAAAACAAAAACAAAAAACGAATTTACAGAAACAGAACAGATGAGCGGTTGCCAGAGGCAGGGGACGGGTGAAGGGGGCCGGAGCTGTTAGATCAACGAGCCCGGGGAGGTCACGTCCGCGCAGTGACCACAGCCAACATGCTGCGTTGCATCGTCGAAAGCTGCTAAGACGGGCAGACCTTCCACGTCCTCACCACAAGAGAACGCATGTGTAACTGCGGGATGACGGACGTGAACTTGCATTACCACGTACCACGTTCACCGGATATCCTGCTCCTGGTGAGTACCCAGAGCGTTAGCACGTACCCCTGCACCCGCACAGGGTCACATGTCAGCTACGTCTCTGCAGAACGGGGGGGGGGGGCACGTCAGTGAGCCAAGCGCAGGGAAGGGCGGCGCTGTGCGGGGCTCCCCGTGGCCTCCGTCGCGCCCAGCTTCCGGGGGGACGCGGGATTCTCGCGCCCCTGCCTACGATGTGTGGTGATACAGCGCTTCCATCGATTGGCTGATTCCCGAAGACGACCACCTTCCCACAGATGCGTGGTAGAGAAAAGAGGGCACTTTCTTTCGAACGGCCCCCACGTCGGACCAGCGGTGTGTTTCCCGTAACATCGCCTCATTCAGCATCCGACTTGAGCGGTCTCGGACCCACTCGTGATCCTGTAGCCTCACACGGGGATCCCCTACGGGGTTCGGCAGATTTCCAGATGTGGCCTCAGCTCAGTCGGATGTCAAAAATCACATTGGTTCATGTCCCCCAATCTCCTCAGGAATGCCTTTAGCATTGGGAAGTTGTCGGGCTCGTGGTGGCAAATTAAATTTTTCCAAAATTCTAGCTTTCTCCTCGAAGTCTGAATTTTACCACGGGCGACAAACACGACCCACCGCTTTCCCCGCCGTGACAGGCTGACTTTGTCCATCTTGGGAACAGTCGGATTTCCCGACAGCGAGTCCAAGCACCAGCTCGTTGCTCATCCTTTCACGGGAGGACAGAGTCCAGGACCAAGGCGGCTGGGACGGCACAAGCCCCACCGCTCGTGTGCTTCCCTCGGCTGGCAGGGGTCCCTCCCGGCCTGTGGGCTTTCTGTGTCGTTCTTGACTGATCTATTTGAAATTAGAATCTAAGTGGCCTGCAGCGTAAGTCAAGTTACCGTATCTTCAAGTTAAATTTCAAAGGTGTGTGTGTGTGTGTGTGCACGCTTGCGTGTTAGCTTTAACTTTGGAGTCGATTCTGTGTCGGGAATCTTGCCAACAGATTACTCAAGGGGGGGACCCCATGGTCTGAAGTGGGTGCCACATTCCAGCAGTGCTGGAAACCTCGGAGTCCAGAAGGCTGGCCAAGACACACGCTGCTGAAACAGAACGGCAGTCCTCGTCCCGGCAAAGTCTTAACAACTTCGGTTTTCTAATACAAAGCAGTGTTTATCTTAGCCTCAAAGCTTCTCTGAAGCTGTGCCGTGAGAAGAACGCTCAAGATGCCCCAACATCAGAAAAGGCTTGTCTGGTGTGTGGGAATGTGAGCTGGAAGAAAGCTTGGGACCTGTGCGACCAGGACCTCATTCTAGAGAAATGGAACTAAGAGCCTGGGGCCCCCGTGCCCCGGCTAGACTGCTGCTTTAGACCATTCACCGGGCTCCCTCCAAGACCCAGTTCAGAGGCACTGGGGGGGCTCAGTTGGGTAAGTGGCTGACTCTTGGTTTCCAGCTCAGGTCCTGATCTTCGGGTCATGGGATCGAGCCCGTGTCTGGCCGGGCACTCAGCAGGGAGCCTGCCTAGAAGAGTCTTTCCTTGGCCCCGCTCTGCTCACTTACCCCCGAGCACTTGTACTACCCCCCATCTCTACCTCTCTTCCAAATAAAGAAAATAAATATTTTTCTTTTAAAAAAGACCCAATTCAATGGACTCTCCCCAGGAAGCCTTCTGTAAAGCCTCTGTTCAGAATCAACCACACCTTTTTCTGAGCTTCCCAGACCTTCCTGCACTAGGGCTTCCTGCAGCCCGTGAGGCCGCGCACTCCTCCCCCAGAGATGCCGTCATCTGAGTCCTGCCCGCAAGCTGCACCCCCGTTCAACTCCGCGTCTCCCGAGGGACCCACTGTCTTCCTCATCCTCCTGTCTCCACCCGGACAACACAGGCGGTCACTCAAGGTAGCTGTTCAATAAGCATTTATTAAATTATACCAAGTAATTTCTTTTTTAAGTCACGTAACCAGAAAGTGGCAAAGCAGCATTTGATTCCGTTTGTAGTTCACTGATGTTTCCTGCACAAAACATCCCTCCTTCCACAAGATTAGCTCCATGTGCACAGCTAAAAGCCCACCTGTAACTGTCAATCAAATCAGACATCTCCAGCCTCTACACGGAAGTACAGTGTGGCAAGGTCCAGGACAGTGACTCCAGGAACCATCCATAAACTGCACCTCCCAATCTCAGCTCCTGACCAACACGTACTGTCAGACACCAACACATTCTATCCGATACTGCCGGATACCAACACGTTCCACCAGGTGCCAGCACGTTCTACCAGATACCAACATACACCATCGAATACCAGCAGTATCACCAGATACCAGCACAGACCATCAACCACTGCCAGGTACGGGCACACTGACTGTCAGATACCATCACACACCATCACATACCAACAGATACCACTAGATACCAACATATACCATTAGATACCATATATCATTAGATACCAA
Source organism: Mustela nivalis (assembly GCF_964662115.1). Taxonomy (NCBI): domain Eukaryota; kingdom Metazoa; phylum Chordata; class Mammalia; order Carnivora; family Mustelidae; genus Mustela; species Mustela nivalis. The sequence continues at coordinate 2,088,927 of NC_139031.1, read as the reverse complement.
AAGATATCATCAGATACCAACACATTCCAATAGATTCCATCACGTGCTGCCAGATACTATCAGATATCATTGGATACCAGCACATAGCAGTGCCATATTTGTGCTAAAGGTCATGCTGCTGCCTAACCAAAAAACCTCCTCCAAGAGCTGGCCCTCCAAATTCCCTCTATGGAGCACAGACTCCTGGCTCCCCTGTAGAATCTGGTGGCAGCCATTGATTTTTCAGGGCAGGTCACCATCTACCTGGGCCTTAACTGCGGAGATGACCAGCTGGGCTGTAATCCCAAGAGGAAAGCAAGTCTAGACATGGCGTTCGTGTCCACCGGAATGTTCCTGTTGGAACCAGTCACCCTCTCCTGACTGCTGGGCCACGGTTTTCAGCAAGGACACCACCCTCGGGGATCACTCCGTCCCACTGTCAGGGTAACCCTCGACAGCCAGCGACAAGCTCCCACGGTCAGAAAGGTGGGTTTCCACACAATCCAGAGTGGCTAAAGCCACCGTAGGTCCGCATTCCCGGAGGTGTCTTGTGCGAACGTTTGGAAGCTTAGTGGGGCACTTCGTTTGTAAGAAGGTCTGTCTCCAGGCCCGTGTCTGCAGTGAAAAACGCCTTCAACCCCGCGGATGACAAGAGCAACAGTCACAGCTCGCTGCCTTCGGAGCCCGCGCGCGTGCAGGCTGGAGACGCCATTTTAGATGTAGGCGCTGCGCTTCAACGTGAGCCCTGCGGCTGCCCGCGGCAAACAACTGCTAACGGAGGACTCGGGCCTCTCCAGACCGGGGCGGGGCGGGAGGGGCAGCCGCGGCGCTCGTGTGAGGAGGGGCCGCACCTCCCTCCCCGCGACACTGCCCAACTCCTTTCAGACCACAAGGAAAACATGAAGCTTTGCCACACAATCCCTTGGGTCAACTCAGCGAGGACAGTCTTAGAGACTCCTTTTCACGTGCTCCTGCTATCAGTTGGACTTGAAAGTGTTCTTTACTGTCTGGAAAGCAAAAAGCAAATTGAAGAAATAGTTGGGGACACTTTGATGGGCGTGGGAGCTGCTTGGGGCCGGAAAGGAGTGGCCTGGAGCCTGGAAGACAAGCCTTTTGTAGTCGGGTGGTTGCCCTCAACCGAACGCTTGCAGCCACCACGCAGTTTCAGAGGACACAGAAGCCGTGTGGGAAAGCTGCTGCGGGCTTCCTGGGTCAGCCCATTATTAAATGTCGGCGGTAAGTAGCAAGAGCAGGAATCCTTCCCTGCTTCCTCCTGACTGGAGAAGGCAAGAAGAAATAAGGATCTTGTTGGTAAAACTGGAGTTCTGAAAGGGATTTCCCCGTGTAACTCGCCTGTTCCATTGTCCATGTTCTTAAGTTGAAGAGAATTGTGAGAGTCACAAGAATTAAGGTGACCACTCAAGCAGTAAACATGGCTCCAGAAGTGTGTTCCTGCTCGTCTGTAGCAGATGCAGAGGCGCACCTCCGCGAGGGCGTCAAGGCAAGCAGGCAAGAACGCTGCAAAGCGTCCAGAAGACAAAGCCGTGCTAGGCCCGCGGCCGGCGTGCACAGGCACGGGCGGGCACGGGGCACGGTGGCACAAGCAGAGCCGTGAACAAGCTCCCACTCGCCGCTGCGGAGGGGACGTCCACGAGCTCACAGTGAGCGCAGCTCAGCGGACGCAGCTCGGCCCACGGCAGGGTGATGAGAACTGCACACACACTCAAGAGTGCCGGGCACTGGTCTGAACACCTTGCACAAGCTAACGAACGCAATCCTGACAAAATGCCACGCGGCGGGTATCATCATCCAGCGATTTCCACGACCCCGGCCGGAGCTCAGCGTGTCGTCGCGCAGCTTTCTCCCTGTGCTAGAGGACTTGACGGTGCTCCGTCACATACGACGACGTCTACGCAAAGCTTTCCTGAATGAATGATTCCGTCGTCGGTGAACCCTTTTCTCTCCCGGGCAGCAGGGGAGACGCTCAGCTGGGAAGTGGGCATCGCCGCCTCCACCCTGCCCTCCGGCCTCTGCCCGCCCGCCTGTCTTCTCCATCGGAGTCTGCTCCGAGGTCCCCTGTCTTCGCTAGAACGGGAATGACCGGCACAGTTTTAAAGGCTAAGACGCCTTCTTTAAACAGACCAGGACCAGGACCAGGACCAGGACCAGCCCTTCCTGTGTCTGAAACCCTCCTTCCTTTGCCTCCTCCCTTTGGCCTCACGGGTTTCCTGGTCTCCTGGACTCAGGTCTCAGGGAGACTTGTCTGTCGCATCTTCCTCGGACTATATGTCCAGGGACACACACCAGTTCTTCAGACATGAGCAGGCAGCAGAGCACAGCCCGACTGTCCGGGGTCGGCCTGACACGGCCGAGGCCAGAGGAGCGGCCGGAGCCCCACCCAGGGCCCACCCGAGCCGCAGGCGTGGCTTCCGAAGACCGGGATAGTCGGGGGGACGACATCCCAGCCCGAGGTCGGTAAGAGCGGCGCGCAGGCAGGTCATGTTTCAGACGCTCCACGGTGAGAGAGACCGAGTCATTACCAGCCTTTTGCTGTTGTTAAACACTTCGTCTACGCTGGTTACCACTGAACGTACAAGCACGCGCGAGGCTCCCACCCCGAGCCCGTGGGGCAGGGCCCGTCTCTGTCCTCCGGGCGAGAACCGGCTGGCGGGAGGCCGAGGGCTGAGTCTAGGGGCGGCTACGGGAGGCTCCAGGGAAAGCTCAGGGGAGGCGCGGGGTCCGCTTAGAGCCGCTCTCACCGTGTAGACGGGGAGAGAAAAGAATAAATCCGTACATGGTTTTGTAAGCAAAGCAGGGCAAGGGTTTCATTTTCCCTGTCCACGGTCCCCCGAGCGGCCAACACTCCCATCTGCCTCGTCGGCAGCCCAGGGGCAGTGACTTACCGCTCGCTGCCCAGCAGCCCGAGGGAGCGAGACGGGAGACCGGGGCCCCACCGGCATCACCAGCCCGGCTCCGTGGGGGAGCACGGCCGAGGCAGCTGTCGGCTGGTGAGCCCGGGCCCCGCCAGCCCCCCGGGCACTGAAGAGGCTGGCTCGGCTCAGGCCCCCGTGGCTCCGCTCTGTGACGCCCAGAAGGTTGGGGAAGGAAGCTGAGCGTCCGGTAGGGAGACAAACACGCGTGGGGAGCGGTGGGCAGAAGATCGGAAGGACACAGTGACCTGGCGATGAAATCGATGAAATCGAAGAGGCAGGGCAGGCCAGGGCAGGGCAGGCCGGGGCAGGGCAGGGCAGGGCAGGGCAGATCGGGCCGGGCCGGGGGCTCAGGTCGGGAGCGCCTTCGGGGCCAGACCCCCACCCCCACTCTGGCCTGCCAGTGCCGCTGACGTTACGCCGACAATCGGGTCTTACCAGTCCCCGCGCCTCGTCACGTCCTAGGAGGTCGCTGAGTCGGGACAGCCAGGCCGTGGCTCCAGGAGAGACACAGGCCGCTCCCGCAAGGCTCTGTCTCCGCATTTTCACCCGCGGGTGAGTCCAGAATCTCGTTTATGTGTGTTTCTGTTTCGGAGACTTTCCGGGACACATCCGGTCGGCTCCCTGGGCCGCACTCACGCCACCCGCCCTGTGGCTCAGCCCCGGGAAGCTTCCCTCACACGTGCGTGCCCCCCGTGGGCACGAGCAGCCTCTCGGGTTCAGGAGCCCCCGACGACTCTGCGGCGTCGGGCCCGGCCGCTGCTGGACAGGGAGACGCCAACGTAAACACGACATGGAACACACGGACGCGAGCCCGCGAACGGGTCACCCGTTCCCAGAATGTGCCGACGCCAGAAAGCAGAGCTGGCAAGGGGCGGCCCGGCGGCTTGACGGCGTGAGGCCGGGCGCGCCTGTGAGCCCCCGGCGCCCTCCCGGTACGGAGCCTGGGGCGACCGATGAATGTGGGAGAGTAAGTAATCCACAAGGAGGGACGCCACGAACAATGAGGAACGTGCTGGTCTGGCTGCCCTTGGAGTTCTTTTCTCATTATAAAACACTGCATCGAGAAAATTCCTTAAATAACCGAGAGTACGGAAAAGAAAATAAAAACCGAACCATCGCATTTTACTTCAATTCAGTCCTTGATTTACACTCTTACCTAGAAATTAAAGGAAGAGGGTGTATGCTGTGTGTATAATTGTTCTTGCATATTTCACTTGATCTCATCAGCTTGTCTCCGTGAAAAATATTCTTTAAAAATAATCATTAAATACAACTAATTTTTATTAAAAAAATAATAAACGATCACCATGGAACACTTGAAGCACAGGAAAAAGTACAAAAATGGAAATTAATACTGTTCCTTGCCCCCCTCGCCTTTCCAAGACAGCAGGTGGAGAGTTCTGTTTATCTCTCACAGAATTTTCGTCCTACTGAAATGACATGGTGAAGGCCAGCGAACGGTGACGGAGCACGCGTAGCAGGCGATTTGCCCTGTATAAAAGGTGATCCTTGCAACACGCACAACATGTAATCCCTCCCACGTCCTGGGTCGGGAAGCGGAGGCTTGGGCAAGCTGCTGAGCCTGTGCGTCCCTTCTCTCCGCATTTCGCTAAAATCTCACGCCGAGTGATCTTTGAAGCCAGAATTGAAACTCTGCCCCTTCGGGTTCCAACAGCTGTGTACCTGGCCGCCCGGAGTGTCCTCGTGTGGTCACGACAGGGTGCGGGTCTCACCTCAGCATCCCGCAAAGTGCAGAGCCTGCGACTTACCTCACCGCTTCCCACTTGTGCTCTTCGCAATTTTCACTTTTATAAATAAAGCCCGGTGATATCTGCTAATAACGATGGTGCATAATCCTGGCTTCCTCCACGTGGAAATTATCTCAAGACTTTTGATAAATATTACTTTTGATAAATATTAATTTCCAGCCGTTTATACCGGAGAGGCCAAGTTTTCACTTGTTGGACGTGACCGTGGTTTTTTCTTAGATTTGACAATTTGGTTAGAAGAGAGTGCAATTATGTTATTATTTCATAAATGACGGATTTTGTTTTATAGTTTATTTTGTAATAGCACTGACTGTGAGACTGTCCTCGTGGGATCACTTCCGGGGCGGCACACGCGAATGACAAATGTCCACATCTGCGAGGCATGGTCCCCCTCTCCGGGCCTTCCTCCTCTTCCTGTCCAGACGGGGAGGGCGCCGTCTACGGGAGCCGTCTCCTTTCTGGGATAAACCAGTTTTTCTTAGCAGAATGGAGGAAATTTGGTCTTTTCTTCTCTCTGACCTTTTTCATCAGAAGCACAGTTTCAGCGGACATTGGGGTGTGAAACGGGAGGGCCCTGGTACCCTTGATGGAGACTCCCTGTGCTTGCTACCCCCACCCCTCGGGTCAGGAAAGCTGGGCTCCTCCCAGTGTCGTTTAGCAGCAAGGATTAGAGCGAAGCCAGAACATTCTGTTGCTGTTCTGCATCTCAGAGACTTTGGAAGCAGAAGCTACGGATGTTTTCCTGCCGTGCAGAGGACGGTCACAGAGGCTGCCTCCCAGTCCAGGCCGCTCGCCCCTGCTTGGCGGATCCTGTGAAGGCTGCCCTGGCCAGAAGGCAAGAGAAGCCCTCGTGCCCCGCAACAGCATGGTGTTATTCTTTTGGACCAAATACTGTCAGAGCATTTCAAAACCTCTTTCTAAAAGGGTTCCAAATGTCCTGTATCTGGGGAGGGTACAGGCCCTTCCGAAAACGGCCTCCGAAGAGCCAGTTAGCCAAGTGCTTTGTGGGGGAGGGAGCGAGGGGCTGCGCCACATGGTGTGAGCCAAACTCAAAGGGATCTTAGAGTCCGAGTGAAGTTGGAACAGCACATACTGAGACCCGCATAAAAATCCATTTAAAAATCCATAAATATATTAATAATAAATCTCAAACCTGCCACTTATTATTGTAAAAGCATCTAACAAGCTAATTTTATCCGAACCATTCACTGTTCTGTTTGAACAGTGCTTCCAAGGTCCGAGGAACAGGTAGGGGTCTCCGCAGACGGCCTCCAGAATCGTTTCACAGCCATCAATGTATTTGGACTTTACCACAAGCCAGTGAGATAACTTTTAGTTCTCATCTCATTAATGAGGAAACTGAATTTGGGGAAAAAATAAAGGGATTTATTCAATACGACAACGTTACGGGCAAAGCCAACACCCAAGTCAGGTTCCTGGACGTCCGTGCCCTTCTCGAGGTCACACGGCGTCCTGTGACCTGAGCCTGGATCCGGAGCAAGGGGCAGGCTGGCCGCGGGGCCTCCAGGCCCGCCTCCCACCGCCCGTCATCAGACCCTGCGTCCTGGCCGGAGGAAGCTCCGATCACCGGGAGGGGCTTTCTGACTTTCCTGCGCCACGCAGGCAAGGGAAGGAACCTCTAACAAGGGAACTTCCAGCGGGCGACGTGGTACGTGTGGGGCACATTCCAGCTGGTGTCTCCGACCTAGCAGCTGGAGAGAAGTCCAAGTTTGCAATCAACCTGCGAGCTCTCAGGGGGTTTGCGAGGCAACCTGGACGGGCAACCCCTTCTCCTGGGTCGCATCTGGACGCCCAGCAAGCCCAGGACACACACCACTCTTCCCAGCAGTTGAGAGGGAGGCCTTTCCTGCAAAAGGCGTGGGCTCAGCAGCCAGGAGCACTGCACAGGGAGGCAGCTGTGTGGGCCGAGACCCGTCTCAGCCACGGTGCAGCGAGCGTGGGAACCCCACACGGGAGCAGGTTCACTGGAACAGTGGGGAGAGGGTCTGTGCCGGCGCATGAGCACAGAGCCACCAGTCAGCCTCAGACAACGGGGGACACTATGTCAGGTGCAAGACAGGAAGGGGATCTCTTTTCCTTCCGTTCTCTTCCAGTGACTTCTCAATAGATAATCCAACAAACTGAGTGCGGGGAAGATTATGCTGTGTTGAGGCAGCCCTTGTCAGAAGACCCCCAGAGCTCAAGCCAACAGTGTGAGCCGAGATTTGGCCACAGGGAAGGCTATGAAAAGATCCAGTGTAGAGCACAAATGTAGCTTCTGTGCCCGTTTTCCAGGGGTCGAGGAGCTCGGTGTCAGGAAGGAGCCTCCCGTTCCATGCACAGGGGTCCCGCGCGGCTGCCGCAAGCCGGTAAGTCCGGGTAGTTCCGAGGCCGGCACACCTTTCACCTCTGAGCTGTAAGGAAAAGTCTGGAAGCGGAGACGATCTAGAGTCAGCGTCAGGGAGAGAGCGTCGCCCAGAGCGCGGACTCTTGACTTGGCCGCATGTTGGAGTCGCCCGAGGGAAACCAGGGTCCGGTCCCCCAGACCCTGAAGTCATTGTTGGGGGCCAAGCTTGGGCAGGGGACTTCTGAGAGCTCCCCAGCTGGTCTTAGGACACAGAAGCCTTGGGAGCCGCTCAGTGGCACCAGCTGAGAACCTCGTGGACGGTTCCTCAAGGAGCTGGAGTCAGAGCGAGTCCGGGAACGGGAGCCACCAGGCGACAAGGAGCCGCGGCAGGTCGAGGCTGTGTTTGAGTTGGGCTGTCAGACTCAGAACCTAGACACGTTCGGTCACGGGGCCAAACGCGGCCCCTCCCGGCACTGGACGAGAGCCTGTGACACTGAGCCATGTGCCACGTTCCCAAGGGCCCCACGCACAGGGACCTGGAAGCCAGTGTCCCACCCAGCCAGGACTGCACCCAGGCAGCCACCCTGCCCTCACACACACACACTCGCGCACACACACCCACAGACATACTCGCAGGCACAGTTGCAGACACACCCGACCCTTGCACACATGCACACCTACAGATGCACATGTAGACATACTCGCAGACACACCCCAGCCCTCACACACATGCACACATGCAGACACACACACAGACACACTTGCAGACACACCTGGCCCCCCGCACACAAGGACACCTGCAGACACACATGTAGACACACTCGCAGACACACACGTAGACAGACTCGGGGCACGCCGTGTTTCCCCTTGGGGCTGGTGCTTGTGTCCCCAGGGCTCTGAGCAGGTCACACAGACACCGTGAGCCAACCGCTGACTAAGAGAATCAGCCCTTGTATGAATTTTTCCATCAGAGATTGGTAGATTTTTTTACCCACTGAGCCCAGATCTGGCTCGCTCTCTCAGACAAACTGAGTCGAAGACCCTGAGGCGTGAGAAGCCGTGGGTCACTCTGTTTAACTTCTGCTGGGACTGTTCCACGGGGCCACAGAGAAAGGCAGTGTAGGGCCCGGCAAGAATGCCGAGCTCACCGCCCTGGCCCTGCGGCGGCTTGCCTTCGAGAACTCCGGAGAAGACCGCTCGTGCTCGCGGGGGCGTCGAGGGCTTCCCCAGCCACACCCTCCGTGGTGACGACCTCCAGCCCGGCACCTCCCCCGCTCTGTCACCGCAGCCAACAATCCCGAAGGCGCACTGCACACCCTTCGGTGCACACGGCCTCACGCGCAGCGCGGATGAGGGAGCGGGGCAGGGAGCGCATCGCTCCTGCTCCTCCTGACCGCGGGCCCGGCGCGGCGCGGACTCGAGTGTTTGCTGGAAGCCCCGGCGCACGCGCTGCCGCCGGCCTGTGCTTCTGACTCCCGTGAGGCCTCCACCGTGATGCCGTGGGACCGGGGACGCGTAAGGCCGTGTCTCTCCTCTGACCTCTGCGGGAACAGGACCTGCAAAACTGGTGGCCTCCTTTCATGTTCCCACGAGGGGGGATGGTTCCAGAATCCGCACTGGTCTCCGGGGAGGCGGAGGGGCCGAGGTTCACGCTGGGAGAGCCAGCAGCGAGGAGGAAGGGGACGCAGCCAGACTCTGCCACGCCGGCCTCGGCTGACGCCGAAGGAGAAGGGCCAGGCGGTCCCCGCCAGGAGCCCCTCAGCTGGGGGCTGTCCTTTCATCCAGGACCAGCCGGACCCTGGAGCCCGGGAGCCTTTGCCGGGACTTCGGCTTGAGCTCCAGAGCGGGCGAGCCCGAGGGAGAACCACTTGAGCCATCTTGTACCGTGGCTGGGGCGTACCTACCTCAAAGGGGTGTTGTGTGGAGCTTAATTAATTAGTGTTTGGAAAGTGCTCTGGGCTCCCTGGATGAAAGGGTCCCCGAACAGTACAACGTATTATTATTAAAATGTCCTGGCGCGGGGCCGCGCGGAGCGCAGATAGACTCGGATAAAAGATGGACCACAAAAGAAGGAGAAGTTAATAGGATGTTTCGGGCGTGCTGCTAATAGTCTCACCGAAATTACTTCTCTCTCCTGTAATGATGATTTCGAGCAGAGATAGGATCTCAACTGCTTGCAGAACCGAAGGGTATTTCCGTGGCGGTCGTTTTGAGGACCCAGAGACGGTACAAAACAAGGAATGCCCTGCCCCGCCCCGCCCCGCCCTGCGGGAGCAGAGCTGGCCCTGTCTCAGGTGCGCCCCTCTGCCGCGAGCCGGAGGAGCCCTGCACCCGGGGACCCGGCATGATCGACTCCCGCCTGATGGCTCATCTGGGCCCCCACGTGAGCTCCACGCCAGCGTGCGCAGGTGGCGGGAGAACGTAGGAACGAGCGGAGAGCTGAAACGGTACCGGGAGCCGAGGAGAGGAAACTCCCCACCGCCGTCCCCGTCCCCAGCGCCCGCCCCACCGGGGAGTGCCGGCGAGCACGTCGGAACAGGCACGCCTTCATGAAAGCACACAGGTTAACTGTCTCCTGAGATGGTTGGGGCGTTTAAACGTGCCACAGCTGAGAGAAAGCAACTGCTTGAAGTCCTGGCACACAGTTGCCCTGAGTAACGTGCATCTGTCTGCGTTCCAGGAAGAGAACAAGGGGAGGGCGGCCGACGGTTCCAGCGCGGGCTCGGGGCGCGGAGCGGCTGCTCCAGCCTCGCAGCGCGGGGGCAGCCGGGGGGACATCTCCTGCCGCTTTGCTCCCATGGACTCTGGCTGGTCAGTCACCCTGGTGAGGTTTCAAATGAAGGCACGGGCCCAGAGACCACGAGTCTCCACAGCCACGGCTGTCTGGTCCCTGGAAGGACTACAGCTGGGACTCCTGAGGGCCCCAAGTAAAAGTCGGAAGAAAGACCCCTTTGCTCTCTTAATTTCCAAGCGGAGGCTGCCCCGTGGAGGCCCAGGTCCCCGTCCCTCCGTCCGAGCTCTATGAGCAGCGACCACCGGCCCGGGCTGTCCGATGCCTCCACGCGCCCTTTGTGTGACTTGACTGACCCTGGAGAGAAGGTTCTCGTCATCTTCCCACCAGGATGAAGCCTCGATGGGGCAGGTTCAAGGAGGACCCATGACCCCCCACTCTTGGCCCCGGTGCGGTGCTGGCTGGTGGCGGCCCCGGGCTAGTCGCTGCCCGTGCCTTCTGGCCTTTCTCGGTGCTCCGTGACCAGGGCTGCATGTGTGAGCAAATCACTTCCTGCCTCCCGCGAGGCAGCGGGTGAGACAGCCAGGCCGCGATACGCACCCCCTGAGGTTCTCTGCAGGGATGAGTAAAACTAAGACGTGTCTGGGGACTGCTTCTCCGTCTGCCCTCACAGATATGTCAACACGAGGGAGGGGGCAACCCTCCGAATGAAGCACGAAAGGGGCATTTTAGGGGAAAAACACAGATGTAAGTGAAAGTAAGCCATCCGTAAATATTCACAAATGAAGCGGCGGTCAGAAAGGGGTCCTCGGGTTCCCCCTCCCCCGCTAGCCCTCACTCATCCAGTGGTGTCTGAACCCGGAGGGATGGTGGCTGCCACAGGGCTGTGTCTGTGCCCAGTGGACGCAGGACCAGGACACAGGTGTCTGAATACTGAGCCCACCATCCCCAGAAGGCAACAAGGGACTGACCCGTGTCCCCGAGTGCCTCCTGCTCCCAGTGCTGGGTCCTGCATTCTTGCATTCTTGCAGCCTCATGAGAACCGCCGGCAGCGGGGACAGATCCAGGGACCCCTGAGATCCAGCTGGGGACCTCGTCCTGCCACCCATTCTCCCAGATTTTGGAGAGCAGAACTTGTAGATGCAACGGCCAAGTCTTAAGACCAAGGCCAATTATGTCCTGTGACTGCTGTAGAGAACGCTTCATTTCTCAGAAGGGACATGTGCTCTCAGGTTTGCCAGGAGTAAAGTTTTTGTATTAAAACTCACACTTCTCAGCACCTGGTTGGCTCAAGTGGTTAAAAGCCTCTGCCTTCGGCTCAGGTCATGATCTCAGGGTCCTGGGATCGAGCCCCGCATCGGGCTCTCTGCTCAGCGGGGAGCCTGCTTCCCCTTCTCTGCCTGCCTCTGCCTGCTTGTGATCTCTGTCTGTGTCAAATAAATAAATAAAATCTTTTTTTAAAAAAGTCATGCTTCTCCAGTGGAATTTGCTTATAGAATCAGAGACACGGTCGTCACATGTGGCCACACACATACACACACAGGCATTCCCCTCCAAACGGTCACAGAGTGGACAGCGGGAATGATCCGACCACACATGGACGATCCTTTGAAATCACCACTAAAAGGACACCTCAGTTCCGTCTACGAACATCTAGTGCATCTGGTAGTGCCGGCCCCAGCTTTGTGGTTCTTCAACATTGCGTTGGTTACTCCGGTCTTCGCCTCCTGGCAAACTTCAGAACCGGCTTGTTGAGAGCACAAAACACCACGCTGGGCTTTGGATGGGGACTGAGTTGAGAGCACAAAACACCACGCTGGGCTTTGGATGGGGACTGAGTTGAATCTGTGGCTCGAGCTGAGAACTGACATCTTAAAAACAGTGAGTCTTGTTGTGTTCTCCTTTCTTGACCCTCAGAGAATGAGCATAACTCAATCAGGTCTGAGAAACGCTTTAGGTGATGAATGGGATTGTGTGAATCAGAAAAGGAAAAAAAACAACCAAAAGTCCACAATTTCTGCTGGGAACAAAGAAACTCTAGCTATAGGTAAACATTTTAATCAAAAAACTTAATTCACCTAGTACAAAACCTTCATAATTTCTAAAATTCATGCTAAGTTTTCATATTTCTGCTCATTCATTTCTAAATTATTATGAATTTTAAGCATTAAATAGTAAAGTTAACATTAAATTGATTTTACCCTATCAGACCAAAATAATTTTATGTTTAATAATCATTTAATACTCTTAATTACTAATAAGTCATGAATAACTGAAATTAATTTAAAATATTGAACTGTTCATTATTGATCTGTTTCATAAGTTCTTAAATTTATGATGATTTCTCAGAAACATACTAAAATATTATTTCCATCCTAAGTTACCGATGCTACTTTGGGTGTGTTCATTTTTTCCCATGTTTTCTGTTCTCTAAGCCCAAATTGATCTCAGAACAACACGGAGTGCGGCTCTTGGATGCAGGATAACCCACGGTCTGGGAAATCCCAGCGGCTGTGGAAGCCACGCTACGTCCAGGCCCTGGAGACCACACCGCCCGCGGCGCCTCGCTGCTGCCCATCTGCCTCCCCTCGGGGGGGAGAAACGACCTGATGCTCACGGTGCCGTCGCACTCGTCACTTGGCCGCCGAAAGCAGATGCAGTGACCTTCGCATCTGCCGTCTTGGGCTGTCATGGGGCCTCTAGGCGGATCTGCATGACCGTCCCATGTCACGGACCAGCGCGACGGCTCCTTGTCCCGGCGAGCCCGAGGAGAACCGTTCCCAAGCTTTAGAAGCATGTGTTGCAGGAGTAAATCATCATGACGCCTCAATATATGCTAAAATGTTGCTGCAGAATGACAGCCGAAGAGAGGATGGAAGCATTCCAGTAAGGTCAGGCCGGAGGTCATTTTACCAAATGCGGTGCCGTACCCCACGCTCTTTACACCTCCATGTGTCTGAAATGTTTCTGAGCTGAAAACACTGACATCCACTTTATCAAAAAAAGAGCCTCGCAGGCTCCCTGGAGCTGTGGGCAACGTGGCCGGCGGGCCCCACCTCCGCCCGACCCGCCGGGGCTGCACCGCTCCGCCGGCACGTTGGGCGAGACGTGGAGACTGCTGAGCACTTTGCTTTAGATCCTTTTCAAAGTGTCCAGAACAGAAGTAATAACTGGGTAACATTCGGAGGGCGAGTGAAAGGAAAGCGTTGCCAGCCCAGCACATCAGGATAAGGCTCTGCACTAAAACCACACGGATCAGAGAAAATGAACGATCACGTGTGGCTCGTTCCGCCGTCCGGTAGGCTTTGTCAACTGAGCCCTTCTGGTCATCCCACCATCACAGCCTCGACGAACACCTCTCCCCCACCCCGGTCTCGCCTGCCTCGACACACCCACCACCGGCGCCCCCGGCCCTCTGTCCGTGTCTTCCTCCAACAGTCAGTACCCTTATGTCTGCACGGCCCGCCCCAGCCACGGGCCGACTGCTCCACAGAACTAAAGTAAAGAATGCGCCATGCGGTGCTTTCCTAAAAGCCATCGCAAGGAATCTGGGAGCCAAGGACATTTTTACAGGGGCGCTGTGGAGGCACGGGAGAGAGGGGCTCCCGTCACACTCGGCCTCCACCAATGACATCTTCGCTCACCCGATGGCCACGGTTCTCTTTCTAGTCAGTTTCTTCATGACCTCCCAGATGTCACAAAAGTTAAATAGGACATAAGAGACGGAAGGTCTCACTGAGGAGCTACACGGAGAAATGTGCATAGGTTTTAACCAGGTTGAATCTCCCACCGTGTCTTCTGGTTTTACAGACTCATATTTTGGTTCCTTGCTCTCCTTTAAGGGTGAGGGGTGCATAGTGAGACGGCGGGTGTCTGCCCGTGTGGACCTCTGCACTGCCACAAGAAGGACAAAGCTCAGGGCCACGCGTGACGTCGACGCACATCTCGCCCCTCCCGCTGCAGCAGCGGCTCGCCCCGATGTTCTCGCTTCTCACCCTGCCTCTACCGGGGCACCGGCTTCCGGACACGTGGCCTGGACCCTGAGTCCCCTTCAAGGGGTCTCACCCTCCTACTGTCAGGGACTATGGGTTTGAAATACCAACAACATGTCCTTCTGTTATTCTAGAAACCTATGTGCTCCTTTTAAAATATCATTGCTATTTACAGGGCATAGTGTGACTTTTTTGGGTGTATTTGCCAAACGTGCCAAAGAAATGATTTAAGTCTTTTGAAGTCACTTTAATTCTGGAGGTGCCTGGCCGGTGTGTGCGTGGTTTTGAGTGAGCTAGCTGTTAACTGCTCAGAGGTGGCTTCTCCCTTGTTCAAAGGTTTTTCTCCACGTGAACACACTCCATCCACGAATCTGCCTGCTGCCGTGTGTAAGGTCTGTCTACACCCCAGAGGTATTGGAGAACATTTACAGCGAAACAGGCTTTAGTCCCACTGGCTTATTTTCTTCCCCTTATAAGTCAATGATGTTGATAATAGATGCACAGAAATTGAAATAACCTGTTAACCTATTAAGGTAAAATACTGTTATGGGAGATCGTTACGTGTATATGTAACGGTGTGGGTCTTGGAATAGGAAGCTTTGGTGAGCTTAAAATCCTTTTCTTTCTAAGTTGAGAACATTGTTTATTTTTCATGGAAGTTACACATTTAAGTCATACGACACGATGATTGGGCACACGTGGAAGGACCGCTTCGGGCCAGCTAACTGCCGCGCCGTGTCCGTGTGCACCTGCCGGGAGGGCCCGGGTGTCCTGCCCCGGCGAACTCCCAGCGCCCTGCACGGCACGGCTGACTACACTCGTCTACACGCCTGGCATCCTCGCCGGCCCCCGGTGACTGCAGCTCTACCCTCTGCGCCTGGGACTTGGGACTGTTCGTTTCCGACGCCACATGTGAACGAGATCACACAGCGCGTGTCTTTCAGTGCTTGGCTTGTTTCACGTAGCACAGCAGCCCCGGGTTCATCCATTGTGTTGAGAACGGCCGGATTCCCTCCTCTTTGCGGCCGCAGATGATCTGTCCACGCTGTGTTACCGGCCCGCCCACCGCCAGACGCACGCGGTGTCCGTGCCCCTGGTGGTGCGAACAATGCCGAGGCCCGATGCTGTACGGCGGAGACCGTCTTCTTCCCAAGTCCACGCCAGCGCTCTGAGCCGAGGGCCTTCCCCGCCGCGCCTGCTGCGGCTTCTGATTTCTCGGTGGTCGGACACTGTCCATGCATCATCCTGTTCAAATCCGACTGCTCTGTGTCCTCTCGGCCTCGCTGGGCCCTCAGCGAGGTGCTGTCACCCTGGAGACGTTCCTTCTGCTGTGCCTCATCGTCCGGTGGCCGTTCTGTGATAAAGCTGTGAGTTTTCCTCCACAGCTTCTCGTGTCAGTTTCGTGGCTCTGAAAGTGCACTCCGGTGTCCACACGTGCATTTTCTCCACCACGCATTTCCTGTGCTTTCCGGAGAATGTTCACTGGAGACAGGACCATCCCCAGACCATCCCCGGAGCCCTGGTCTCTGCCGGGCCAGGCCCCTTTGCTGCTTGTGGGGAAAGACCGCACACCTTCCTTCGTGAGCAGGCGCAGCCGAACCTGGGGCTGCAAACGAGTGTTGGAGGAAGCTCTAGGGTGTGTGCGCCAGAGGAGAGAGCCCTTCCTCAGCTGCTGCCCTCCACACTAGCCAGAGGCGGGGCCGCTGGTTTACCGGCATGGGGCCGAGCTTGCTTACTTTGATAAACTCAGGAGCAAGGTCAAGTATTCTGAGGTCTCTAAAAGAAAAATGAACTTTCCCCCCGGGTCTTATTGCCACTGCCTCTGGCTGACATCGGCCGAGTGACCACGTGGGCACTTTTCAGAAAGCCTCCCCAGAATCGTCCGAGAGCGCAGAGCCGGGCCTGCAACATGAGCTCTCAGCCTGCCGTGTGAGCGGGCGCGGCAAAGAGGCACTCTCACTCCACGCTAAATGGACATCTTGGCCCAGGAAACGGCCGTGTCAGCACTGCGGCAGCATCGTCGGGAACGAACGACAATGATACACGCGGGGCTGGAGGCTGGCACCCGAGCCCCTGTCCCCAGGGCCCCCAGCATAGTTCCAGCTCCCCGGGGCCCATACGCCCACCTCCTCGGTGTCTCACCAGGAGGACAGCTTCCCTGGTGCCAGGTGTCTCGCTGGGTCTTGGGTGACAACAACTAGTTAAGGGATTTCAAGAGAATGCCAGCTCTCAGCGACTTCAAGGGCTCGCCATGCTCTCTAATAAAACCAGTAGGTTGAGGGCTTTAAAGTCATGCCACGTGTGGCTCAAAAAAGGATCCAACGGGAAGGAGCTGACATTTGGGTCACTAAGATCTGAATAAGTGAGACATGACCATAGAAATCAAGATTTCCTGTTGAACAGATTTTCATGTAACATGACCATATTGGACATGTTTTTGAGGATGTTGAGATAGTGATTCATGACCTATAAGGGAGGAGGGTAAGCACTGCTGGACCGCACGAGATCAGAACAAAGAGGGAGACAAACCGTAAGAGACTGTTAACTCCAGGGAGCGCAGTGAGGGCTGCTGCAGGGGAGAGGCGGGGGTGGGCGGCTGGGGGGCATGAGAACACGTGATGCGGAGCCCCGGGGACTGTACACACTGCTGAGTCCTCAACTCTACCCCTGAAAGGAATCATAGACTACACGTTTACTAAATTGAATTTAAATATATACTTTTTTCATTTTTAAAAAAGAGCTTCTGAACAGGGGTACTGGAGAAGAGAACATTGTGATTAGCAAAGAGAATGAGCAGGACATCCTTGGTCCCTCCCCATGTCACTGCTCCGTGAGCAAGACTCGGTACGTGGATTTTAAGTGACTTCTCTTGTTGGAGACGCCGCAATGTGACTCAAGGTCATTGTTGGGCAGCTCAGGGCCGCCGGCCCCTGCCTATATTGTGGGGGTAGATGTCAGGGGGCAGGGCTGCCGGCACCACGGCTCTGGGACAGCAGGTAACAGGATCATGTGTTTTATTTATTTGTGCTTTCATTTTCAAAGGGAACGTGTCCCAGAGCCGGCACTACTGTGCCAACAGTGGCACCTCCAGCTGCACAAAAAGCAGCGGCAACATTACTCTCTGCCTTTGTCTGTAGCGAGGGAATCACCGCAGTCTTCCCTGAAGATACTCTCTGTGCTTCGCTTCAAATTCAGAGAACATCTGAGCACTGTCCGTGTCATAAGGGCTGATACCTGCAGCCAATCCAAAAGCAAGTCATGGTCAAGACCACGCCAGCTTGTCTGCGTCCACACCCAGCTCCTCTACTTTCTAGGCTATGATTTGGCGCAAGTTCCTGAACTTCCAGAAGCCTCACTCTCCCCGCTGTAAGGTAAGAGCAGGAATCGTACTCGACACGTAATTCCCTCGTGATAATTTAGGGACATCTCTTAGCACGATGCTCTCGGCAAATATCCGCCACCGTCGTTACTGGTAAGGCCTTGCACAGAGACAGGGAGCGTTTGTGAAGTTCCGCACACTGACACGGGGCGCGATGGCCGAGTCTGTCGCACGCATTCCCGGGGAGCTGAGCACAGTCCAAAGGGCGCACGGGCCCGCACCCTCCTGCCGGGAAGTCCGGACGGCAGGACTCTGTGCCGGGCCACGTTCCCTCTTGTGCAGTTGCGGACTGACGGGACGAAGAAATAGGCGGCCTGTCCTTGACTGAAAAAAATGCCTCCTCCAAGCTGGAAGGTCGCGTTCTTCAGCTGAAAGCACATTTAAGGAGAGGTGTGGGATGCTTGCTTTGCAATCCTTAATGCAGATCCAACCCTGGTGATCGATGAAGAAAAGAAATTGCAGCCAGATCAGCCTCAAATTTTAAAATAAAATATGCTCAGCAAACCGCAGCCGACGCAAGGAGGAGAGGCCGCAGGAAAGTCAGGGAGTCAAGGCCCAACTGCCTCTCAGGGCCACACGAGCAAACCGTCTGGCTAGAAGCAGCAGAAAAATCCTGCTCCTGGGCTTTAAAATCAGTTGCCAGCCACTGGGGCCAGGAAACCTAGTTTCACGACAAACAAACAAAAACCTGAGGTTTCAGGTGGAACGACAAATTCAAGGAGCTTCCGTTGCGGTACAGCCCACGTAACGGAGGGCTGCGGGGAAGGAACAGCGTCAGGATCCACGGCCCGAGCTCAGATACAACCCTGAACGAGACCAGCACACCTTTGCCCTGACGGACATTCACCAAATAGCTCGCTCGCATTTGCATATCTGATTGGAAAGAGGCCCCGGAGCGCGCGGGATGGGTCTAGCGTGGGACAACAGAGGACAGGGCGGGAGCTGACATTCCTGCCGCCACGGGGGCCCATGCACTGCACGGGCACAAAGACTGGCTTGACTGTTCTCAGAGCGATCCCTGCTCGACACGAGAGCCCCCAGTACAGGCTCATAAACTACTTCAAAATGTCAGTGACGGTGCCCAGCCTCCTGCTAGTCAGGGGCCAGCCCCACGCCTGACTCCGAGACCCCAGTCACCTCCGTTACGCAAAATAGTCACAGCCAACAAGGAGGGCTCATGGAAACACGGAGGGGACAGGTTGGGGCGGACGGGAGTCACACTGACTTTTCTCCAGAATTCTGCGGTGCCTTCCATGCAGCTCCAAGAGAAAGAGCCAGAAGGATGAGTGAGCAGGAGGAGAAGCGCCCACATTCCGTAGCCGCAGAAGCAAGGACGAGGGAAACGCACCCGCTGTCACGGAGCCGCCGTGTCCATCACTGGAGGGTGGACGCCGGTGTGCCCACTCGCCGGGGCTATTGTCCCAGGGACCCTGCGCTACCTGTGATGCTGGCTGTGCCCCTTCCCGCTCTTCTGGTCTGTCTGTCCCCCAGACAACACGGGGCAGTGTCCTTCTGCCTTTACACGCCGGCACATGGCCTTCAGCTTCACAGGCGTGCGACCGGGCCTCGCTGCAGCTAACGAGTGAGTCGGAGGCTCAGAAATGTGACCTCTTCGTCCCTGAAGACTATTCCCACGCTCATTAGGAAAGCAAATTTTGTACAATGTTCTTGTACATACAGCTTGTCTTTAAAGCAGTAGCAATACCAGCATTTCCTGTTTGAAAAGTCATGTTTCTCCTTTTGCCCTATTTTTATGTCTCAGGTTCTCTCCGGGACCACCGCGGCGAGTTAACTATTGTTATTTATTAATTTTTTTTTACATAAATAAAATCTTTTCTAAAAAGAAACCATTGTTATTTTTTTAATTGAAATCTATGCTGATATTGCTTTACTGTTTCTTTTGTAACCAGTTGGCTGGAACAAACCCATCTTTGGGCGTTCTCAGGGCCGTCCACCTTCAGATAGGTCTGGTGGGTGCTCCCACAAAAGGGAAGAAGACCCGGGATTGGGAGGAGCAGGACGAGAGCCCGTTACCTCAGGTGCTTGCAGTGGGGTCCGCGGCAGTGCCTGACGGGCCCGGGCGAGCTGTGGACCCCACAACCCCCACCCCTTCTCTCTACCGGAGACCTGCGCAGCAGCTCCCTCACTCACCTGCTCCAGGGGCTGCCTGTGCATGTCTGGCTCCCTGCAGGGAAGACGGGGCTCTTGCTGGGAGAGTGGGGAGGTTGGCGTGGGGGTCAGGGGGCCTGAGGGGGGAGGAAGTGACTCCTCTCACTCGACGTTAACATCTGCCTAGGCTTTTCCTCCAGATCCTGGAGGAGGCAGCATGGCACTTTTAATCATATTAAAACATCGTTATGAGGCATATTTAATAACCCTCCAATGCAGGGAGCCCTAAGATCTGAAAACGGAAGGCTTCGTGCCATAAATGGCCGCTCGTTATCCGTGGCTAGACTTTAATGACAGATGTGCCTATTACTTAAAATGAACAGAGGTTACCCTTACGACTGCTAAGATAAAGAGAATACGTACGGGTGGGACGGAGGGTCAGAAGACGACCTAGCGTCTGCGATTCAGGATGAGTGAGGAGGGGTGCTCTGAAAGCAAGGGTAACGGGGCACACATGTGGGGCGTCTGCCTCAATCAAAGTTCGCCTGGTTTTTAAGTATTTATCGAGAAGCTACTACGTGCCACTTTCCCTGTTTCCACGTTCTCACTGGCGGGAGAGGGAGGCCCCGTCCTCCAGTCCTGGGAGGAAGCAGATGCTCCGAGAGCTCTCGTTGAACGGGGGACCCCGCAGCGGAGGCGCTGGGCACCCCAGAGGAGAGTCCGCGGACGTGGCGGGGAGGAGGGATCAGGGACGAGCGGGCCGCGCAGGAGGGAATGCTGAAAGGGGGGACAGCGCTGCTTATAACCGCGTGCCACGCAGAGACTGGCCATTTTCCTGTGAGCCGGCCACGATGACCACCACAGAGAGTCCCAGGGCCCCCCAGTGCCTGGGCGAGGTCCAGGGAGCAGACCCGGCTCAGCAGGTGGGGCGATTGCAGCTGCCCGTGCGAGCCTGCTGCCCTGGGTGGGGCCCAGCCTGCCGGGCAAGCATTAGAGACCCACACTAGGGGACATCAGAGACCCACGCTGGGGGTCAGCGGCCATGGGCTTCCTGCGGCGGCCACCACACCGTGAAATCCAAGACCACAAGTCCAGGGCTTAAAAGAGGAACAGAGCAGAAACCTGATGGTATCCGTTAATTTGATTTAACTTGCAAAGTTGCACCACGCGGCCCTCCCTCCAGCAGCCCCAGGAAACAGGCTAAGAATCCTGCTGGACCAGCGGCGTCTCTCCGGCTCCCCTTGAGATAACTTCGGGGCGACCGTGAGCAGTGGCTCTGGCTGGTTAATTACTTGTCGAAGGAATCAGGCAGAGACGTTTAATGCGTCAGGAGCTGAGGCTGATTGAAAATCCATCAGAAATTAGGGTAGGATTTCCTTCTCTGAGGTTATTACACAGTCGATAAGAAATGGGTTTGGATTCGGAACAGTCCATTCTCAGGCAGCCATTACGATGACGTCATTTCCGTGAAGTCAACACCTGACTCACAGCCCACACCTAAAAATAGCCAGCTCCCCGCTGAGCTCGGCTGGTCCCTGGGGACCTTCCCCGTCTTCGCAGCCGGGAGCCGTGTTCAAGGTCATTTCAAGAGGGAACAAAACGACCACCAGTAAAGCCAGGGAACTGTGCTCAGCGGACAGGAAGCCCGGCTCCCTGGTTCTGCCGTGCCCTGCCCACCCCCCCGGCCCCAGGGCCACAACAGCAGAGACTGCGGTGGGGGAGTGAGTCCCCACGAAGCTTCAGACACCAGCCGGCCCCGGGAGGTGGCTCTCCTGCCTGAACGGACCTCGCCTCTAGCCTCACCTCTTGCACTGGACGCGGGGCAGCTCCCGGTGAGCCCACCAGCCGGGCCAGCAATCCGCAGCCGTCCCCGGGAGGTGGTGGGCACTCCGCTCCCTCCGACAAGATCAAAGATTCCATGCGGTTTATTTTAGATTTAATTTAACTCCCAAATAAGAGCTATGTGTAGTTAAGGGTCTACGCCGTGATCTGACGCACACAGGCACAGGGACAGGGTCATTCCCGTCAAGCTCATTAAGATGTCACCTCTTTGCACGGTTACCGTATGTGTGTGTGTGTGTGCATGCGCGTGCGTGTGTGTGTGTGTGTGTGTGCTCACACATGCGGTGGGAGCACCTGAACAGCCCCCTCGAGCAAACCCCCAGTACCTGGCACAGCACTGCCAACCACAGGCCTCGTGCTGTCCATCAGGCCTCCTAGAGCCCCACCGCTCCATACCCTGTGAGCATCTCCCCCCCCCCCCGGGACCCCAGCAACGACCCCGATCCTCTGCTTCAGGACCCCCTGCGAAGTGTGATCCCGCAGGTCTCCGCCCTGCGTCCGGCCGCCTTTGCGCAGCCTCAAGCTCGGCAGGTGTCTCATGTCGCCACAAACGCCAGACTCTCCTCTTCGAAAGGCTGAGTGAAATTCCGTGTGCACGTGCGCGTGCACGTGTGTCCACCCCAGCTTCTTGTCCGCGCGGCCACCGGTGGACACTCAGGCTGTCCATGTGTCTTGGCTACCGAGAACAAGGCTACAAACACAGGGCTGCAGACGTCTCTTTGAGGCGCTGATGTCCTTTCCTTTGGGAACACCCAGAAGTGCGGCTGCTGGATCTCACGGTTGTTTCTGGTTTGGGGGGCACCTGCCCTGTTGGCACAAGGTCAGCACCACATTGCGTCCCGCACGCCGTGCCTGCGACCTTTCCCTCCAACTCCTCGCCAGCACCTGGACGTTCTTCTTCGATCACAGCCATCCTAACGGGTGCGAGGTGCCACCTCGTCGTGGTTTGATCTGTGTTCCCTGATGACCATGTCCAGAAAGAGAACTCCCAGTACACATCGGCCTTTTTCTGGGGAAAGGTGCAGATCAGGAGCGCTTGGTGTCCGGAAGGCAGAGGGGAAGGCGGGGGACATCAGGGAGGCCGTGCAGGGTCCCGGCCGGAGCGAAGCCCCCAACGTGGGCACAGGAAGCCGGGAAGGAGCTAGAGCAGACACGTGAAGAGCGACCGCACGGCCAGCGTAAGGTCCTACGTGGGTGCTGTGCTTGTGTCCGTCCCTAATTCCATCCTACGCATGTTTCAGAGATGGGAGCGCCGCTCGTCTCCAGTGGCTGACCTGCTTCCGGGAGTCCCAGCCCTGTTCGTCCGCTGCCACGTCCCCCAGACGCAGAAATGCCACCAGACGAGGTGGCGTCCAGAGCAAGAACAGCCTCTGACGGTGCGGGGGCGGCCACGGGGGCCCTCCCAGCGGAGGGCGGAGGTCCTGGCCGCACACACCTGTGCAGGCCGCCACCACTGCAAACCAGTCGAGTGCGTCTTGGGCCCCGAGGAATGGAGAATCGGTAGCTGCTGGGGTCAGGTAACACGCGGCCACTTCATTGCTTGATTGGCTTGGTCGCGTCGCTTAGGGAGACTTCAGCAAGGCGAGTGACACGCCAGCTGTGGAGATGTCAAAACGCATCAGGAAAAGGGTCCATCATGGGAACCACTACGGGGTCACCGTCTTTCTGCCTCATGAGCAGCGCCACGTGCCAGGGACACAGAGTGCGGCTGGAGCGTCCGGTCATGCTCATGGTCTCGGCCACGGCCGCCCCGCCCCCTGACCGTGAGCGGAGAAGGCCGGCCTTTGGGACCAGCTCGGGGTTCCTTGCGTCATTTTGCTCCACGAGCCCTAAGCCCCTCGCGCGGGTTTTTCCAGGCAGACTCGGAGAAGCGCCCCCAGAATCGCCCACAATTGTCGCCTCCTCTGTGAAGGCCACTTTGCTTCGCTTCCTCCTGGCTCAAAGGCAAAGCTCCGTTTGGGTAGAAAAGTCGTTTGACTCCAGGTGGGAGGCTTGGGTCATTATTTTAATTAAAATATTTTAATAAGAAATTCAATTCTTATTACTTCAAACACGTGGAACCACAGAACCGACGTTTCCAAATCTCGCCAAGTCTTGTTCCCGATCACCGACAGGACTTTGGGCTGTTGTCTGAGGACAGCCAGGCTCTCCCCAGCGTTCTTGGTGATTGCGGAGGCGAGGTCACACTACGAGGGGACATTTCACGGTGCTCGGAATTTAAGGGTGACCGAGGGACAGATCCGAGGCCCAGGTCTCGGGGCCCGAACGCCTAAAGCCCGCACACCCAGCGCCTCCTGGAAGTCCTCCCTCCCTCTCAGTCCGGTTCCCGTTGGGTGAGCCCCGACCGCGAGGGGAGGCCGGCAGGGACGCCCTCGGACGGCGAATCCTCCCTCCCCAGGGCCAGCGCTCTCGTGCGGGTCCTCAGACCCTGCTGCGGGCCCCCGCCAGCGAGGCCCGCACCTCCACCCGCTCGGTCCGCCGAGGCGACAGCAGACGCACGTCCTGCACCACAGGACGACCTTCCCTCGGCTCCGCCTCCCACATAGCCCCGCTCGGTGGGAGCGGGTGGCCCGCACCGCCCGTCCCGACCTCCGGGCCATGACCCGCTCTTCTCACACACTGTTTGCTTCCACAGGTTCCGCACGTCTTTGCCTCCGCTCAGGCACGAGCAGGTTTTTAAATAACGCGCTGGTCTACCTGAGCCGCGGCACCAAGGAAGGGCCGGCACGGAAAGCGCTCCCAGTGGCAGTCCCAAAATACCGTTCCACTGACCTACCTCTCCTGCCCCACTTTGCCACCCCAAAGAGAGCTCGTACAGGGAAAGCAGCCCCCGAGTCTCTCTGTCAGACGGCAAACAAGCGGTGCCATTTCTTCTCAAATCGGCGTGACTCCCTTATTAATTAGTTAATTCAGCAGCCACAGATACTTTAATTCAGTGCCTGCTCTGTTGCCAGGCATGATTCTGTGCGTTTTATCCCAGAAGCCAAGAAGGGAAAGGACAATCCCCCCACAGGGTAAATGTTTCTAACGGCAAGTCGTTCCTGGGAACGTGCGTGCTCCTCGGGGAAGCACCGTAATGTCTTCCGTTGCACGGCTATTTAAGGAATCCCAGCAGGAAGCACTGGGGTCCTCGGTAGAGTGGAGGCGGGAACCAGCCAGCGGCGGCGAAGAACTGGTAACAGGGTCCCTCTGACAGCCCTCCCCGTGGCCGGCCCGCACCCGCCGGCCCGCACCCGCTGGGGCCTTGCTGGCTCCATGGGACCCCAGGTTTCCCTGGAATCAGCCTCGGGGCAGGAGTAGGGGGTGGTCCAAGGAATGTCAGTCCCAATTTTCACATCGGGGGTGGCCCATGCCAGGACTTCTCCCCAGGGCGTTCCCGAAGACCACAGGGACACAGTTCTTTGTGCTACTGCGCAGTGTCTACCAGCCCCACTGCCACCTTCCCCTGCTGAAGATGAGGGTCCAAAGGCCCATCTTGGGCTTGTTGTGGGTCTCAAACTGGATAACAGCGAGGAGTGTGCTCTTGTGACCAGTGAGTCCCCAGTGTCACCACTACAGCAAGTCTGGGGACTGGAGCAGGCCGGGGAGCCACGGATCTCCGTTTCCCAAAGGGACCAGGGAATGGGACAAGAGAGATGACCAGGAATTCTGGAAATGACCCCGGAAAGGTAGCACATTTGGGAAAGGTTGTGGACGATAGGGTTCGAGACAGGGAAGGAGCCCGGCCTGACCCGAGCGATCCCGAGGGTGCCTGGTGCGGAGGCGGGGGAGGACCCAGCTGTGGGATCGGAGGTGACGGGTCACAGCTGGCGAGAGAGGAACGTCCGTTTCTTCACCTCTGGTTGGAAGCCCGCTGACCGCGTGACGGAGGGTTATCAACACACCTGGGCACAGCTCACACCCACAGGGTGCTGGGTACGTGCAGACCCTCCGCCCTTCACACCCTTGCTGAGGGCCACGTTCACACGCAAATCACAGATCCCAGAGAAACCCAGGGTCTGCTACACTGCCGGCTGGGTACTTCCTGCAGAGCGACAAGGACACATGTGAACGGGCCCCTCTCACGCAGCCAGACGCGGTGCAGACGAAATAAAACCCTCTCAGGCCACTAGCCCCAGACGTGTCACCGGCTACCGCACAGTCCCCGCCACGGCCTCATGGGGTCACTCGTGAACGGGGTCACACAGTCACGGGCTCGGGGGGAGGGGGGTCCACGGGGCAGTGCAGGAACAGCTGAGCCAAAAGCCACGCCCAGCTGGTCCTGGGGCTCCACCCCACTCTCGCCCACCGTCACCAGCCCCTCCCTCCAGGCACCCCCCCGTCCGCGGCCGGGGGTCCCACACCCGGGGCAGTGAGCCCCGGCATCTTGATGACTGCGTTGGTATCTCAGCTCCCCCCAGCTCTCCCGGGAGTCTGGGTGCAAACGCTCGACTGCACTGACCTCCTTGTCTTGAGCAGGATTTTCCAGCGATTTCAGTGAGGGCCGTCCCGAGTGCGTGGCGAGCAGCCCTGGGACACGGCCCACTTCGCCTAGTGTACCCAGGAGCTAGGCTGGCGGTTTTGCGTGAGACCGGAACAGCCTGACCACCCACCTTGTGCCCTGGGTGTTCCGCTCCGGAATCGCAATGAGGGAGCTGAGACGTGGCGAGGCCACCCCGCGGACGGCGGCCGGTCCCGAGCACCTCTCTTGTCAGATGTCGTCAAACCAACAGCACAGGCGCCGGGAGCCCAGTGTCTGCAAATGCTGAGCTTGCAGCCGGTGGCCCAGGGCTGGGCACACGGTCCCTCAGCAGCCAGTGGCGCTGAGCCCACAAGGCAGGGGCCTCAGATCCTAATACCCACTAGCGCAGGGGGGGATAGCTGAGTCCTTGTCCGCCAGTGTGGACCAGAGGAACCGCCAAGAGCAAGATGGGCTCTCGGATCTCATGAAACTACAGGTGTGGACGGCTGAGCTCCCCTCCCCTCTCACTGCCGAGGACTGAACTGTGCTTGTGCTGAGCTGAGAGCTGACCGTTGAGCGACACGTGGACTTCGTTCTGGTGCCCACTGACCACTGGGAAGCAGAGCATCGGGAGGCCCATTGGGAGGTCCACCCTAGAGGCTCGGTCTTTCTGCTTCATCCTCTGAGCACAGAGACAATCCTCCTCACCACGCAAGCAGGCTGCTGGCCACCCTGATACACTGCTCACCTGGGATCGCCCCACCTCCGAGGACACCCCCTTTTGGGTACACACAGGGGATCACCTTCTGGGGCACACCTTGCCGGAAGGCGTCAAGGAGAGACTCAGAGGACGGAAACAATGCAGTTCAGTGCTCTCTGGAGCCTTCTATTCCGAGTGACGCGCTGTCCCCACAGCAGTTTGTGAAGATGACAGAGGGCGTTCTGCACATTTGTCTTCAGGTCACGGCAGACACTCCCCAGCCTGAGGCTGTAACAGGTTTCCGAGCTTGCTGCCAGAAGTGACAGGCCGCACTTCCAGGGACACCTCTGCACGGACAAGGTCAGGAGGGTTTTCGCCACGAGAGCCGGGCGCACTCACTGCAGGCGATGTCCTCTTTGCTCTTGGTCCAAGTATCGCGCATCGGAGCTGGAAAGGCTGCTGCAGACATCTGGCCCCATTTCTTCATTTTAGAGAAAGAAGAGACCCAGGGAGGTTTGGTTATTTGCCCAAGGTCGCATCAGTTAATGTGAACATTTGAACAAAACTCCAAGCCTCCTAATTGCTATTCCTGCGTCCTCACAGCTACAGCGCTGTCTGCTGCTACAGCTCTGGGAGGGACACTGTCCTCCCCTTACAGACGGAGACACGAGTCTGCAAACACAGTAAGAATCAATGCGGAGCGCGCTTCCGAAGCCTGACGTTACCAGTGGCTCCAAAATAAAGTACGTGTCTGCGATACAAATTGAAAAAGTACGAGTCATGCCGCGAGCACAGCCACCCACAGGCACAGCCCCAACGGGACACACCTCCACGACACTCAGCCACCCAGGAACAAGGGATCAGCTAAACACGGAGGCCCCTGCGCCCCAGGAGGCAAACCGTAAACCCAGCCTGTGCACGCCTCAAGGGTGTGAGGGGGAAGCCAAAGGACCACCAGCCAGCCAGCCAACTGGGCTCCAAGCTCCCGGCGTTCAAATATGGCCACACTTTCTCCACGAAGTCTCCCCTGGCCCCCGCTTCTGCAGAGCTCCCTCCTGGCCAAGTCCACCGTGGCGCTGCCAGACTGGACCCAATTTTTGCTCCAATGAGCTTAAAATGTTTGTTGTGACTCAATTTATATTCTAATAATAGTGTACTTGCCTCATGGAGGTTCGCCAGCATCGTGCGCCATTTGCTTCTAGCTACCTGTTCAATGGGAATAAAATGGCTGAAATAAAAATACATAATGCATTTCTCTGCATCAAACAGCCCATGCGTCTAATAGAGATGACAAGGCAGAAATCAAAAGCAAGTATGCTGTAATTTATGCTCAGATAAGCTGAGTAAGTAGAGAAATGAGGCCAGTTAGGAGGAGGATGAATGGGTACCGTCTGGAGGCCTTTGGCAGATCCCACCGCCTTTTCCAGGACTCAGTTCCTCCCTCTACAGAATTAAAGAACTTAATTCCTAATAATGCCACTCCTGGATCGTGGATTCTCAGAGGAGGACTCTGTAGGTGAGTTGGGGCTTAGGGGTTAGATGGAGAAAGGGACGTAACCACCATGGTGAAGCCCCAAGCTTTGAATCCATTTTCGCCGAAGCTGGGCGTATCTTTCCCTCTGAACAGTATGAGAAAACCTCTCAACCTCTTCATTAATTCTGCTGGGAAAAAAATATATTTCTCTCAATCTTGAATCTTTCATTAGGAGTGTTGGTCAGACAATTGGGATGCCCAGGCAGAGCCAGGAGGCAGAGGTGATGGGCATCTGAAGGACGATGTGTGTTGGGTAATAATTTCAATTTCCAGACTCAGTTCTTTGCTCTCCAGCTTCATTTTCCATTGTAATTTATCAGTTAAGCCAAGATTGGCTCAGCTCTTGAAAAAACCACCCCATCTCCATGCAAGAGACGCTGCCAAGAGGGGAGTATTTTAGAGAGAACGGTCATAAAGCATCAAGGTTGGAGAGAGTATTTTAGGGAAGGTGACTCCTCTTTTCTCAGGATTATACTTCACAGAGAATCATTACCGTTCCCCTTGCCAAAGGCTTAAAAACTCATCTCTGCTTTCACTTCAACAGCAATTATTAATCTATACCACTCACATTTCCGTCCTCCTTAAGCCACCAATACGTTAGCCTGCACGTCCCCTAAATCAGTTATGGATACACCAGGGCAATGTCAGAAATGCATACACAATACCCACTGTTAAACAGCGGCAAAGTAGTTAAACATAGTTACAGAGCTTTACAGTACCACAGTGTTGCTGGTTAGCTAGGCAGCCTTGCTTATGCTTGCCCCGTGACCATCCCCCCCACACGAGTCCATCAGTTAATAAAAAGACAACTATCAAGCCCTTATTCTTTCCTCAGGCTTATTGCAGGTGTTTAGAATATATTAGAAAAGTATGCAAGGAGTGTATCGTTTTGATAAAGAGCCATGACTGACAAAGCAGAAGAGCAGTGCCCTCCATAAGCATCCTGGGGGAGAAGAGATTAGGATTTGCAGAGGTAGTTGAGAAGATTTGGAGGAAGAGCAAATGAGGCAAGCCAGGCTTGGGTTGTGGGTTGCACAAGAGTGGGGATGAGTCAATCAGCAGAAGCAGCACAAGCAAAGGCATAGGTAGGAACCAGTGGCATGTAAGAGAGGGGGCTGCAAGGGATCTCCCTAGTTCGAAGCAGAGTTCATGACACGGGGTAAGAGTACACTTCGTTTAGTGACAATGTAAAATACTTGCAAGACCCTGCATATGCCCTGCTAGAAAGGATAAAAATAACCTAAGACACACCCCCCAGGTGTCATGAATCAAGACGAGTATGGTTGTAACATTTGCCAGATCTCTACCTACTCTGCCCATGGACACTTAGGTTGCTTCTCTGTCTCAGCTGTTTGCTGTGAATAATGCTGCCATGAACATGGGGCACACCTCTTCCACACCTCCATTACGTCTCCCATGGACATATACCCAGAGATTGCTGGATCATGTGGTAGTTTTACTCCCCTCTTTCCTGAAGTCTGGTGACCTAGCATTGATTATTACCCGTGATTAGACCTTTTCTTTTTCATGAGCTCTTATATGCTATATTTGTGCTCTTGTTTTATTGAGGTAAACTGTAGGGCTGGTTTTGAAAGTTCACGGTAATGTGCTTGCTTACCTCTAGGCAATGTTTTTCAAATAGTTTCACTTGCCATCTGTTCATCCTGTTAATTTAATATATATCTCTTTCATATTTCAAAATAGACGTTTTAAATTATAACTTATTACTGAATAAGGAGATTTCTTCCCATGAACCATTTGATGAAGTTACACATAATGGAAATTCCAAGGACATATTCTAAGCCAGTGGGGATTCTCCTTATGTCCGGAGTTGTCTGTATGAATAGGTTCATGTAGACTCACTTTGTTCCATCCAATCAAAATACCCCTGCAAGGCTGTCCCTAACGTAGTGCTTCCCTCTGCCCTGCTCACCAACACACCCAGATAAATATATTTATACATCACAAATAGAGCTAACTGCATCCTTGTTCAGTGGGCTCCTGCCTGCACTGATTCTTGACACTGGACGCCACACAGCACCCAGGAAATGCCTGCTGCCAGCACAGTCTCCTTCCCTCACTCCAAATAAATAGTTACTGGTCTTCCCCAATCACTAGGTCACCTGTTTTGGAGAGGATGGCTCTGACACTGTGTCCTGAGATCTGCAGCTGGGGGTGGCGGGGGGAGGGTGCTCCTCGGAGGTCTCTCTGGGCCTCTCCTTGACCTTCTCTCTCCTTGGCAGCCTTCCCTCACATATTGTATTTCAGGCTTACAGATGTCTCCTGCTTTTGTTGTAAAGATGGCATTTGCATTTTTATTTTTCAATTTTTTTGTTGCTTTCGGGTGACTTTCAGGATGATAGGATGGAAAATGCCATCTTTACATAGCTAATTCTAAATAAGAATCTCTCAATAAATTCTGAGTGGAATTTTAAACACGGAGAGGGAAATGGGTAACAGTAAGACTCCCCGAGGCCCTGAAGCCATGAATGCCTGCCGGAACCTCCAGGCAGGGGCTGGGCCAGGGCAGGAGACCAGATGCCTGGCGGTGGGCTGAGGAAGGGGCTTCTCCGCCCCGGGGCAAATGTGGGGCCCCAGCACTATGCAGAGGTCAAGTCTCACCCAAAGAAACGAAAAACTGTGTCCTCCTAAGCCAAGAGGCCAGATTCAGAAACAGTTCGAAGGCGTCTTCCAGCTGGTAGCAATGCGACCTGTGCCTCCCCACAGCCCACGTGCCAGGGTCACGACAGCAGCAGGAGCTGCATCTTAAACCCTGCTTTGCCTTTTATTTAATTTTATATCATTTTTTTAATTTATTTTCAGAAAAACAGTATTCATTATTTTTACACCACACCCAGTGCTCCATGCAGTCCGTGACCTCTCTAATACCCACCACCTCGTATCCCGACCTCCCAACCCCCGCCCCTTCAAACCCCTCAGATTGTTTTTCAGAGTCAAACGTCTCTCATGATTCATTTTTTTTAACCTTTTAGTAAAGCCCCTTTTATAAATTTCAGCCTTTCTCAGCTTTCTCAGAGTTAAATTAAAAATATTTTCTGCTTCCTCTCGTCCATGGTCAGGCCACAGAGCACCCAGAATGACTGGATTCAGGAATAAACATATTTCCAAGTTGTGTGGGTGTGTGCTTGTGTCGGAGCGTGTTTGTGTGTCCGTGTGCCTGTGTGTGCACATGCGTGTGTGAGACAGAGGGGACGGGGCCGAGCCGTACTCTGTTCGCACGGCCGTCTCCCGGGAGCAGACTCTTCGGTTCCCGGCCCCGCTTCGCTCCGCGGGACGAGCACGGTCAGATGCCCATCGGCGAAGGAGACGCGAATTGGAACAAACGAGTCTGGGGGGACGGGCCGGTGAGACAGTGGAGTGGCGCGGTCCGGCACGAGAAAGCGGCGAGTCCGGAGCGCCGAGTTAGAGAGAGGACACTGAAAATGGTCGTCTGAGACCTTCGCAGTTCACCCCATCGTTCCCACCTCATTCTCCCCAGGGCTCCGGTGTTCTCCACTTGGAGAGAAGCAAAAAGGCTGAGAACCCGTGCGGTCACACAGCCGTGCCTCCCGGGGCCAAGAAAGGAGCCCTGTGCCCTCGTGTGCCCCGTGCTCCCCCACACCCCCGATCCTCACGCACCGTTACTAGCGGGACACGCATGACCCCACGTCCTGCTGTCCAGCTGACTCAATAACAAACTTCCCTTTGTAAGAAAATACCCGGCTCGGAGACAGACACTCGCCAAAGCAATAACCACGCCCTCTGGCTTTACCTTCAGGCACAGCCATGGTCGGAGCTTCCACGCTGCAGGGCAGACCCCGAGGACGCGGCGATGCAAGCCAGCGCTTCTCAGAGCCCCACGTCCCCAGCCAACCATGACTCTGGTGGGCACAGCAAGAAGCATGACTGTCCACGGGGAGAGCGCGCAGGTCCGCACTGCCCCGGCCACCCACCGCCCCTCACGAGCCGTGGTGCTCCGGGTCCCTCGGGCTTCCTGCCAGGGGGCACCGGGACCCTCCCCAGTTTCCAAACAAGTTGGGGTTCGTGGAGCTGATGATGCTCCGGCTCCCTTCCTAGTTTCCCGTGGAAAACGTTCTCTGAAATGTGTCACGTGGCAGCACTACGAGCCAGACGGGGGAGGACGGTAAGCGCGCGCTTTAACTACGCAGCGTCTTCTCCAGTGACAGAGAAACACGCCAGCCCACCCCACCGCTTCCAGAAACCCACGCGTGAAGCACCTTTGGGGGGCGTCACGGCCATGGTGGTTTGGGTTTTGTGGAGTTTTGTCTGTTTGCTGTTTGCTCGCTTACCGTGGGACGGTGGCATTGGCAAGCCACTCGTGAGTACGAATATCCCATATTCTTCTAAGATTCTGGGTCCATAGCTGAAGCCCAAGCGGGAGGCCCAGGCGTGCCGCAGGGCAGCAGGGTGACTCCTCACCCGTCGGGGCTCCAGCTCCTCACCTAAAGGATGGGGCTGCGCTCACTCACCACATACTCCGCGGACGCAAGTCAAGGGTGTCTGAGGGGCCAGGCAGAGCCCAGGGAGCGGCCCAGCATGGTGCATGACGGGAAACTAGCATCCTCCGTCTATAGGGCCATTTTGTGTCATCCCCCAAATTCACCGGTCCCTCCTGTGGGAACATTCTGCACGGGAAGCGTAGGTCCCCGAGCACCAGCTGGACGGGACGTGTGTTGTCTCTGGGGCGGGACCAGCCCTCCTGAGAAAGCGACCAGGACTCTGAGGAGACGTGGCTTTCACCATTTCTCCCTGGAACAAAACTCAAAGACACACTCTTCTCATCAATAATCAGTATGGGGAGGAATCGCTGCGGACCCCACGGGACCAGCGAGCCCGACCCCACGCTGCCCCCACGGTGGCGTCGGCACTCCTGTCGCACGGGTGAGTTTTCGACATGAACTCTGGGAGGCCGTGTGCATTTCATCTGCGCCGATTCAAGAAATTACAAGTGTCCTAATACGCAGTGACAGAAGTTGACATATCAAAGGATTCCCAGGAACACCAACAAAAAATAAATCACCATTTTGCGGCCCCTCCCCAAAACTGAATTCCTCATTTTACA
This sequence comes from Mustela nivalis, assembly GCF_964662115.1. Classification (NCBI taxonomy): domain Eukaryota; kingdom Metazoa; phylum Chordata; class Mammalia; order Carnivora; family Mustelidae; genus Mustela; species Mustela nivalis. The sequence continues at coordinate 2,056,088 of NC_139031.1, read as the reverse complement.
AAGACCATATAATCCTTTCGTTTTCAAACAAATACCATGGCATCACTGTTATTCTAGCATAAGCTCGCATAAATCTTACGACAAGGAGCACGTCCAACGAGCTCTTTAATGGCCTTGCTTGGGGGGCTCCTGCCTGACACGGGGCCGCGGCGGGATCCGAGGGGATTACCCGCGTCAGCCCCGTCACTTGGTGGCAACGGCAACACAAAGGTGTACCCGGGACCCCCCCACCGGAAACTGTGCTCTGTGCTTTCCTGCCTTGTAAAAGGGGGGTTGGGGTGGGGAAGAGCTATTAAATTAATTGGCACTAAAAGCATGTAATAGTTACCTAATCTATTAATTTTTAGTTGACTATTAACTCCAGCGTCTGCCGTGACACGCAGTTGACCTGCGCAAGGGGCTGGGTCACCACCTCCGTCTTTGAAAGGAGACGAGGGGTTGGGGGAGCGAGGGGAGGGCATTCTTTTGCTCTGACCTTGTATTCGAAGACTGTGTTTGCTTTCAGACAAGTATTGACTTTCCATGGGGCCAGCCTCGTTGAGCCTGACGCGGCATGTTCCTCCATAAAGTTTAAAGGACCGCAGGTTCAAGAGGCAGCTTTTAACTCTCAGACGTTTGAACAAGCTAAGGTAATACCGTGGTTCTTCAAAGGAGAAAAGAGCATTAGTTCCTAAGGAGAGAGGGTGGGAAGTGCTGCCCAGGCCTCTCGGTGGGACGGATGACGACGCAGGGCCCGAGCCCCATTCTTCCCGCGCCCCTGACCCTCTATCCTGCGTTCCAGGAGGGCGCATGCGCTCTGGAAGAAAAACCATGGCAATAACCTTGTGATTGGCTTGTGCTTTTGAAAGATGCGTCTAAACCCAGAGAGATCCCTGAACTCATCAGCTTCCTTTAGAAGGAAAACGGTGAAAACCTATACAATTCCCTGGAAACAATTTGATGATCTGAACCATGTAAGGACTTCCTGCCTGGTGGCCAGAGGTGCTGGGATGGGCACAGATGGCCTCTGTGTGAGGGCGGCCGACGAGGGGTTCTCAGACTCCCCAGTGACATTTGTCACTTTCTCGGCCAGCATTTTACAGCTTGCATCCTGGAGCTCAGAACTTCCAACCTTGGGCTCACAACACAACAAAGAAAGTTGGGTATTTTCACGAGCAAGGACTGTCTCATGACGGAGCTCCTGTAACGGACAGTGGCACGCCTGGGCTGTCAGGTGTGCTCAGAGGAGAAGAGCCCAACCAGTCCGGCAGGGAAAACCGAAGCCCTTCTTCTTCTTTGGAAGGAGGCATTGGTTGGCCATCTGACCCACGCAACAGAAGCCTGTGGAATCACCGCGCTGCTCTCCACGTGTCCTCGAACAACGTGATGCCTGTGGGGTAACAAGGCTAGCGCGCAGATATTCCTGGAGAGATGACTGCCTGTGAGTCAGAGACCACCTGTCCAAAGTCCTGCATCCAAAGTGTTTGTGGTCCCCTTCCTCGCTGTCAGGGGGAATCTCTGACAGACCACTGCCCCTCCACAGTGATAGGTTGGAGGAACCCAGAGCAGAAATGCCCCTGGGTCCCACTGGGTCCCACAGGAGCGACCTGCAGGTGTTCCCCTGTCCAGAACAGCACGGAGAAGCCCCGCACCACCCCTGCACTCCTAGCAGACCGCCGTGCGAGCTCGGAGCCCTGCGGGCTCAGCGGGCAGGTGCAGCTGAAACAGACACTCTGAGTTGAAAATGACTTTGCCGGCTGTCAGCAGATTCCAGCCACCACAGGTGGCGCGATGTCCCCAGTGAGTTCGTTTTCGTCCCCCACGTCAGGTGAGACTGTAGAATGGACTCATCAGGCCCGGCGAGGGCTGCCTACGCTTGCTGCAGAAACACACTCTGCCAACAGCAGCCTGCGTTCGGACCGCCGCCGGGGACGTCGTGGCCGGGGGCGTCGTGGCCGGGGGCATGACTCTGTGGGCACACCTTGCTTTGCTCACCCGCCAACACCCGCCTGGTAGGAAAGACCCAGCAGTGAAGGTCAGAAGGGCTGCAGACCCCCCGCCACGGTCCCTGCTCCTCCAGCAGCCCCAAGCCCGGCTCCTGAAGAGAGTCGTAGAGAGGGACCCGAGCAGCGGCCAGAGCCAGCGCCACCCCCGGCGCACCGCCCTGCTGTCCGTCTGTTTATATTTTGTCTGGCATCCAGCTTTGGATTGTGTGGAAATGCCTGGCGCTCCCGCAGCAGAAGCAGGAACTACTGCCTGAGATTGGGATCACTAGCCAAGGGGACCGTGACAGCGGGTACTCGAGAGTGGGGCGAGCGCCTCCACCCACCGAGTGTCCCCTTCCCGTCCTCATGGCTGACCTCACTGTGCCGTGTGCCGTCTTCCCGTGGTGCCTAAGTTGCCACATCAGACACAGACTCCCTCACTCTCCCTTATGAAAGAGGAGGTCACGAGCCCCACTTCTGAGCTAAGGACAAACGCATGTGCAGGGAGGGCCAACAGCACATCGGAGCGCAAGTGAGAAGGGGCGCGACCCACACACCGGTCTCTGAACTCAGAGCAGGTCCCCGACCAGCCAGGGGGCTGCTGGTGTGTGTCCCTGTCGTAGGGGCAGCAGCAGCCCCTGGGGCCCGTCAGCTGGAGCCCCTTCATCAAGCCACAGGCCAGGCTGGCACAGCGACACTCCGCTCTGTGTGGCCGCACACGGACCTCAGCTCCAGCTGCCGACTCAGGAACGAGTCACTGTGTGTGCATGGCTCCTTCCAAGGCTCCGCCTCCGTGCTGCCCTTCCCCTCCTAGGAGGATGGGCCCCACGGCTCTGGTGCCTCGGCCTGGGACTCCCATCCACAGGGTCTGACAGGGCCTTCCAGGGCTTCCCCGGCCACCAGCACTGACAGCCCACCAGGGAGCTGGCCCCACGGTGCGCTGGTCCCTTCACCCACTCCCGCTCGGAGGGGCAAGTGCTTCTTCCTGCCGTGCTCGAAGCCACATGCGCTCTTGCCCAGCTGTGACCCCGTCAGGTCTGGGGAAAGTGGGGCCAGATGGCTCCTCCTTTCCTGGCCCTAGTATGTCGTCTGTTTTTAAATCAAAGCGATTTCTACCTCTGCCTGACCAGGGTCACCTGCTGGGAATGATTTTTTCTGGAAGTTAGGATGCGTGCCTAGTTCCCATCATCTCTGCAAGTGCCAAACGTCCTGAAAGGGAGCCAGGCAGAGAGCCGTCCCTCCCTGGCTGACCCCAGGACTCCCGCCTCCCCCCAACCTAGAGCCAACCCCTGACACCAGCCAGACCCAAGCTCCCCTGCAGGGGACGAGACTGTTTTTCCATCAGATGCACTGGAAAGGGAAAGGATCTAGAAGGAAACCAGTGTCTCAGCTCGAGTGAACCGTGGCGTCTCCATGGAGGCAGATTTCACTGATGTGAAAGCGTGTAAAGTGTCTGCGTCATGGCTGCAGGCGTCAGCGTTGCACGCTCCCCGAGCCGCTCTACCTGTGCGCGCAAGGTGCTCTCGGGGGCTCTGAGCACCGGCATCCTGAGGCCTACGCCCTCCTGGGGAGTGGGGAGGGCTGCATCCAGCCGAGTACAGCTCACTTACGGGGCCCAGCGCTGAGAACAGCTGCCTTTCATCATTTCCCTCCAATTAATTTGGGCAAATGTGTCTCCTCCTCCGCAGACGGCGCCCACAGACAGCAGGTGCTGATTATAATCACAGGCAGCAATATTTATCAGGTGCCAGAATCTAATGGCTTCTGCAAAATCAAAACGGTTTTGTAGCTCACAATCAAGTGTCCATCCGCGGTGGAAAGGGCATGCGGTCTTACATAATTCTTGGTTTATTTGGGCCATGCGGAGAGGTAACTCCGAGGCAGGCTGTATTTCTCTAGAATTCTCGTCTAACCCAACAGCCGTGTGCTTCCCAGATAAGAGCCGCGACTTTCGGGAGAGGTGGGGAGTTGCAGGTATGTTTGGAATTCAGAAGGACTGTGGCCTCGGCGGTGCGTGTCCCCTTCCCAGCCCCAAGCCCTTTGCGGCGGCATGAAGGGCTGACATGGGGCAGGAACTGGTCTTTTCCTTTCGTGTGGGCAGAATGTTTGCAGCAGGGCTCTCTGGAGAGATGATCTGCAGTCAGCTGGACACTTAGCACCCCGCCCGGACACCGTGCCTGGTCACCGTAGAGACGACACAGCTGTGTTCCATGCTGTCGTCTCTGCAACAGAGAGCCCCTTTCTCTCCGGACCACAGGCCAGGTTTCTGTCCGTGCTGCTCGCCACGGACAGGCTTCCCTGACTCCGTGCGGTCTGGGCTAGGCGGTCTGCGCCAATGAAGAGAGCTCAGCGTGCGACCTGGCGGACAAAGGGTGGAAGGCTCGGAGGCGCTGAGAGCTCTCTGAGTCCTGCCAAGAATGCTGCGTCCAGAGAAGCCGCCCTCCAGCAGCACTCACGCGGGGCCCGGTGTGCCACGGGGGAGGTTATGAATGGGGTGTGCCACGGTCAGACACAGAGGGGAGCCCGCCCTGCGGCCGGCAAGCGGCGTCCCGACTGTCACCTGCACGTCCCTGTAGGAGCAGGAGCGCTCGACCTGTGGGCCGTGCAAGCAGCAACTTCCTTCCTCTCCAAAGGCGTCCCCAGAAGGTGAAGCGCATGGCCCTGCCCCGCCCCCTGCTCCACCCCGCTCAGTCCTCAGGCCGCCTCAACTCCGCCCAGCCTGGGCAGCACGTGTTCACCTCTGCCTGTTACTGTCCTGTTACTGGGGGTCAGCGGTGTGTTCGGCAGCACGCGGTCCTGCCAGGCAGGGGGAGAGGGACTCAGGGGTCTGTTCACCTGCCCCCTACTCACCACCCCTCCCCAATAGCCACAGAAAACATACTTAAAAAAGAAAATGAGGGCGCCTGGGTGGCTCAGTGGGTTAAGCCGCTGCCTTCGGCTCAGGTCATGATCTCAGGGTCCTGGGATCGAGTCCCGCATCGGGCTCTCTGCTCAGCGGGGAGCCTGCTTCCTCCTCTCTCTCTGCCTGCTTCTGTCTACTTGTGTTCTCTGGCAAATAAATAAATAAATCTTAAAAAAAAAAAAAAAGAAAATGATGAATCAGTGCTTTTAGAAATAAGTACAGCACAAAAAATAAGATTCCTAAACAAGCACGATAAGAACAAAGAAGGACCGGGACAGAGAGATGAAGCAGGAGGGACAGAGCACATCGGACACACTCTGGGTCCTGCAGTGTCCGAGCCGGGCCCGGGTCTGGGTCTGAGCGTCTAGTGTCAAACAAATGGGAACCCTCAGCTCTCCCAGGCTCCAAGGCAGCCCCTCAAGACATGGGCGCAAACAACACAGCGGCAGCCTCGCTGTGTTCACGGCCGTGTCCCGGGTCCCCTCCCGCTGTGGCCTCAGTTGCTAAAACATAATTCAGAAAGGAGCACTTTTTAGTCCTCCAGCAACCGGGGGTGACCCAGTGCCGGGCGAGCCGTGGATGTGCAGCGGAGGACGGGAAAGCCCCAAGGTGCTGATGGCCCAGCAGGGGAGACAGACACAAGCACACAGTCTGGACAGACACGCAGAGTGCGAGCAGCGTGTGCAGGGATGTGAGCACATATGCAGAGAGGGCGGCGGGGATCCTGGGGTGTGGGCAGCGACGTGAGCACGTCCTGAAGGCCGAGAAGGAGCCACTCGTGCGGGACGGGGGTGAAGCCTTCCAGGACAGATGGGGGAGTGAGTGGACTCTGTGGACCCCCGACTCCAGCAGAGAATCCGGGGGTCTTCAAACGGGTGTATGGAAAAAGCACATCTTTATTTTTACTAAACTTTGACTGAACTCTGGTGTTCCTCCAGTGATGAACACCTTCTGTTCATGCCCATCAACCAAGACAGGCATCCCTGAGATCACAGAAAATTTCACATCCGATGACCTTGCTGAAGAGCTCACAAAACAGTGCTCAAGCTCAGCACTGCCCCAGGCCAGGGGACACGAAGCCACCCGTCTGACGCCTGAGCAGCACTGCTCTAAAAGCAGAAGCGTCTCTACACCACCAATTCCATTCACGTTCCTACAACACACATTCCCCCTGAAACAGGCAGTGCTACATGTTTCCTGCATCGCAAAATCTTATCTTGAGAAGGGGCCCACCCCAGGTCCGTAGGCAAATGATTTAAGAAATAACAACATATTTAAGAAAATGCTACATGAACTGAATCTCTCTCAGAGGTTTCTCCATCAACGCGATTTTGTGCAAGTGACTTTTGATAATAACTGAAGAGCCGTGGGGTCCAAAGTAAGTTGACACAAAAATTAGGAAAAAGAAGAAAAACTACCTGTAATGAATTAAAGATGGTGAAGTTCAGTACCCACTTATGGTCTACTGCTTCCAGGAAACTATGACTAGAAGATGCTCTCAACCAGATAAAAGACAGCTTCACGAAATCGGCATCGAAGTCATCCTTTGTGAGCTGGAAGCGTTGTCTCCGAGGCAGGGAGCGGCGTCCATCCCTCGGCTTCCGTCCAGCACGGCACTGGAAGCTTCAGGAAGACGAGAGAGGAACTGAGTATGGAGGGACTGAGAGGAGAAAACAGGACGGTCAGTACCTACAGCTGGTGTCACTTTGTAAGTGTAAAATCCAGGAGAACCAGTGGATAAAGTACTAGAATCTGTAAGTGAATTCAGGGGGCTGCTGGGTGTGGTCGACACACACAAGTCAGCCGGCTACCTTTGTCCTGAGGGCAAACACACATAATTTGGGGGAAAGGAGAAAGATAACGGAGCCGCTGCTGGCAGGGCCCCGGGCGGCGTCCCGCTGGCCAGCCCGACTTCAGCACAGCGGCGGCGGACAGCTCCACGCGCGTGGCCGGCCCGCAGCCAGCACGCGTGTGGGGTCTGCCGTCTGCTGCAGGCATCCGTCCAAGCCCCGGCGACCTCTCGGTCCGTGCACAGAGACGGGCAGAAGCACAGAGACAGAACAGCTCTGGAGGCAGCCCTCAAGCGCGGCGGGAATGGGATCGTCGGCCAATGTCCCAGTCTGTCCTCTGGTGGGAAAATCCCAGGACCCTTTCTCTGCTTCCCGTGAGACGGAGTCCTGGCTGTCCACAGCGACAGTCGCTCACGAGTCCCTGCCGTCCTGGCTTTCCCCTTTCCTGTCCCGCACGCGCTGCTCTGCATCCTGGGGCCAGGTTCTACGTAAACGACCTGTGCCCATATCCTTGTCCCGGGCTCTCCTTCAGGAGAGCATGAGCGGAAACCACGTACAAGAGCTTCAGATAACGTGTGGGACTATGAATGACTCTTACGGAAGACGTGGGAGACTTCTCTGCATAAAACCGTAAAAGAGCATCCGAGAGCATTTGTAGCTTGGAAGGACGCGCATGCTGACGATATCCATTCACCAAAACTCATCTATGTATCGGATACAATGCTAATCAAACCCCAGAAGACCTTTTTTAGAAGCTTGACAAGCTGATTCTAACGACATGAAAATTCAAAGAGCAAAGAATAGCCAAAATGTGCTCAAATAAGAACAAAGCAGGAGACACGCTCTATTCAACATGAAGATCTTTTAAAGTCACAGTAATTAATATGCTCTAGTATTGATGAAACAAGAAACAAATGGACAATCAGAACAGAACGGGCAGCCAGACAGGCCCCTAAACGTACAGTCACTATAACACAAATGTGGCGCTAAGACGGGAAAAAGTTGTTCTTTGTAATACTAGATTCTAGCACAATCAGATGCAAAAGTGCGGAGAAGTTATTTGTAATAGAACGTTCGAGGGCAATTAGATATAGTATATATTTTTAAAGGCCCTGATTATTACTTCACTGTGCATATAAGTCCATTACATATGGACTGTAGAAAGAACCTCAAAAAGAAAAACAAGGAAGTAGGTTAAAGATAACATAGGAAAAAATTATTATCTTTCTACTTATAATCATATTTATTGTCTACCCTTCCCCGATTAAGGGGCATTAAAGATTACTAATTATTCCAGCAGTGTTGCTTACTATACCTTTTTATATGACACTTCAGTCTCACGTCATGACTTTTGCTTTTAAGGACATTTTCGTGTTAATACCATGGCTTAGTCTCTCTGTTCGTGTTTTCTTGACGTACTTTTGCCTAACCCGGCTCTGACGTTTTGTTTAGGTATGTATTTTACGAGTGGCTTGTTTTTCTTTCTGGACCATGATGAATGGCTTTGGTTTTCATTCCAAATCTTAACCCATTTGTATTTATTGTTATAGGTGATATTTTATTTCTCTTGTCAATAGTTACAATTTCCATTACATTTCCAGAAGCAGCTTCGTGTTGCTTCTCTGTTCTATATACTTTAAGATCTATAACTTAAAAGGTCTCACTTAACAAGAAGTTATGATAAAAACAGAAAACATCGAACATCTTGGGAAATGTGCTGAGCCCAGGAAGCTAAGCTGGGAGTCATGAGCAAGGCCCTCTACAAAAACGGAGGAGTCCAGCGTCCCCGCCACGTCTGTTAAATGAAGGATTATGCCACGACCGACTTCCCTCGGGTTAACGCGTGTGCATCTTGCAATTTCAGTTTCAAATAGCATGATTGCTGTTTTTATAATTTGATGAGTGAATCTAAAATTTATATGAAAAACAATCTGACAAAAATGACACGTCACTGAAAATGTCACGAGAAAAGCGGCACAGTCTGATGTGGAGAAGGGGGACGAGGGAAGGAGCCCGGTGGGAGCCCGGAAAACACCGGCATGGGCTCCGGAGGGACCACGATGGAGAAGAGGGGCCTTGTGGGGCCGCGGCGCGCACGTGTGGGTACGGTGGGCAACGCGTTTTAGAAATGCCACATGCCACCCCAGTGTGGAAGCCTCAGTTTCTGGCCTGTCACGTGGGGGCTGCATCGGCACCAGAGGACACTTAGTTACAGCAGGAACGCACGGAGCGAGCTCAGAACAGGACCGGCCGCCGCGCCATTGCTCGGATGGGCTGCCCACGGCCGCCATCACCCCCGGTGCGCACGGGCACACCCAGACCGAGAGTTCCTGCAGGACAGAAGGCTAACCTCGCTCCTCCCCAGCTTCCGAAGGACGATTTGAATGGAGCAGGCCTTTTTAAACCTGACATCTCTTCGAATACCATGTACCCTTGGCTCTGAGCCCTCACAGGAACGAGAATCTAGGATGACACCCGAGGTTAGTGGGGAAACAGGGAACAGTTTTTTAAATGAAACGGAGAAAACTCAACCACTTGGAAAGAAATAAAATGAGGACCTCATTCCAAACCGTATAAAAACAACCTGTAAGAACAACCTATAAGACAGATACAGACTAGAATAAGTGATAATGATTGATTGATTGAAAATAAACTACAAGACACCACGGAAAGTGTAGTTTGTTTTTCAGAAAACCCTGTTTTAACCTGAAGGTTGAGGTTGCCCATAGCAGCACAGCCTCAAGGGAAAAACCATAAGGAAAACCTTGACAGATTTATAACATGATCACTTGTAAGTTCTGCAAATTAAAACATGTCATCAATACAATGAAAAGGAAAACTATCAACCTTTTGAGACATTTGCAGCTACAATCAGTAAGTCCACTAGGGAAGTATCGCCCAAACGGGAGGTCATTGGACAAGAGGAGATGTAATATCCAAAGTGGTATTTAAAACAAGGTAATTCAGAGAAAACAATTAGGAAGACTGCACTTCCCCATCACATTGGCGAAGGTTAAAGCCTGCCCTCGCCAGGCGTTGGGGAAGCAGAAAGCATCCCGTGCAGGGGGCACAGGCCTAAGCTTTGGGGAGGTCCATTTGGAAACTGCAGCAAAAGCTTTAACAACATGAGGCAGGCTGGTCTGGGGGCTTCGGGCCCAGGGGTCTGAAGCTAAGACGTCATGGACGGCCACAGAGACCGTCAGCCAAGCAGATTCCTGTCCCGGAAGCTGGAGAAATGGTGTTCCCCGAGAGGCGGACGGATGGCACCCTTACAAGGGAGTCACGTCACAGTATAGAAGGACATTTCAGTCGTTGGGAAAAGGACAGACACATTATTGGAAGGAGGGAACGTAAGAAGGAAAGGAGGGGGAGGGGATCCCGAGGGAAACTGTCCACGTGGTGCGGGGGCAGAGGGGAGGCGGGAGGCGGGGGGCAGACGGACCGAGCACTTGCCCACACACTGTCAGCCGCGACTGGGTCTCCTGCGCAGCACCGATTCCAGAGGAAGCGCCGCGAACGTACCTGACTCCTGCAGAGCCGGGCCGCGGGTGAGGGTTTGCGGACGAGCAGCTGGACACGCCGCGGGCAGAAGAGAGGCCGAAACGCCCGGAGGGCCCGGGGAGATGGAGCAGGACCGCACGCCGAGGTGCCCTTCCTGAGACAGGAGATGCCTGGGGCGTTCATCCACCCGGTCGGCCGCCGAGGACTGCCGGGGGCACCAGTGAGCCAGCGCGTCTGACCTCCGCGTGGGGCTCCGCGTGGGGCTCGGCGTGGGGGGCGCAGGCTGAGACCGCAGGTGCCGGCGGGTGACGTCGTTGGCCGGAGGAAGGATGCTCGGGGGCCGGGCAGAGCACCGGCGACTTCTGGGGAAAACCACCAAGAAGAGGAAGAAGAAGATTATTGCAACCATATTAAAAAACAGAAAAAGAAAACCCTATTTGGGACACACTTAAGCAGAGTACCTGACCATAAGAGGACAAGACCCAGGTCACCCTAGTAACCCGCTGCGGACTCGTGACCTGGTATCTGGGGCGGGGGCCGGGCCTTCGGGGGAAGGAGCCAGGGTGCCCTGCCCCCACCCGCAGGGTCTGGCAACAGAGCAGGCTGTGTAGACGCAAGCCTCACCTGGGAGGGGCGGGCGGGTAACGTTGTTGGCACCTCGGATCCCGGAACGGCCGAGGGGGTCACGCAACATTCGCGGGATGGGTAAGGGCACAGACAGCAGATGCTGGACCTCAGGGAAGCCAGCTCAGCCCCAGGCCACAGGTGACAGGGCGCGCACTCCTGGGCCCAAGGGCCACCGCGCTCCCTCTCTGCCACATGTCCTCCTCTGGACCCCATGCTGCCTCGTCGGTCTTTTCTCACAAGGATCCGAGGCCTGAATGGAGAAGACAAGACAGACAAAGTCACCCACGGAAGGCAGAAGGTCTGCGAGGGCCACTTGGGGCCCCTTGGGGCCACCCCGCAGGGCCACGCGCTCTGGGAACACCGGGCACTGAGCAGGAAGGACAGCCCGGCTGCCGGGGTCAGGCTCAGAGCTTGCCTCTGCGGCTTCAGCCCCATGGGGGCTCGCCGGCAGTGCTCAGGCAGTGTCCCGACAGGAATATAGGATGACAAGTGATCCCAGAAAAGCTGAACATAGAAGCCGGTGATGGGTATTTTGGCACAGGCGTGGGCTCCATAATGCCTGTAAAACCCAATCGCAAATTTGTAAATCAAATCAAAAGTCTGTGAAATGAGCCCAAGTGGGAGAGATAAGTGGGGATGAAATCAAAGGAGGGCGGCATATTGCATTGTGAGGCTGAGTTTAAAAATGAGAGACCATCTTGGAGGGAACTAATCACTTTTTGGCAGAATAGTTTCCCTCCAGTGCAAGTTCCGACGCAGACTATCGAGTGTTACTTGAAATAGTTTCTGCCTCACGTCACCATTATCCTGATCTTTCTAAAACTCGCCACGACGTTTGGCTTCACTGTCACGCCTTTAGCACAAGGTTGGTGCAAACAGGGCTCCGGCGGTGGGAGTGCGTCGTCAGGTACAGGGTAGTTAGCGCGGCCGTGGGCTGGGGTGCAGCCAGCTCCCTCCCCCGGCTCGCCCCCGGCCCTGCCTCTTCCCAAACCTGGAAGGGGAGAGAGCAAAGCCCACAGGCTCCACCCTGGACTGGGGATTCTTGGGGCTACACAGGCAACTGGCCGCTCGTGGCAGAGCTGCGCACACCAAAGAACCGTTTTCACAAACCTCCATGGGTAGAAAGTTCTTCGGGTGATGTCCCAAGGGGTGGTGGCCACCCCTCCTCCAGTCTCCCTTCCTGGGAGGCTGGATGGGCCCCAGGCTTCTTGAAGCTTCACCCCGTGAAAGCACTCAGAGAAGTAAGGGATGCGACGGACCCGAAGCACGGGGTCCTGTCCCGGCCCCCGCCCCACCTTCTCCTGTGCACGCAGGCCCACGGCCCGCCCACAACCTCAGGGAAACACAGGCTGTCTTCAGACAGCGACGATTATTTTGACGTTAGCCTGGGGCCTGTAAATGAATGAAAATATTTTTTAAAACTCACACAGTGGAAGCGTGAGTGGGTCTAGGCTCGCAGGCCGACTCCTGGGGCACAGCTGTGTCACCGAGCAGAAGCGGCCGGTCCCTCCACTTTGTGCTTTGGCCCCGGCATGGCCGCACTGACTCCGGGGCCCAGATCTAAGAGGCACCCACTCTGCGTTCCTGGGAGCAAAATCTTGGGGTAAACGAGAAGTGCAAACCCAACAGACAAAAGCCCCAACCCCCAGAACTGGACAGACTCGGGTTTACAGGAGCCAGAAGCTGTCTGGGCGGCTGCTCCCTCTCTGAGGCAGGAAAGGCGGCAGGCGGCTGTGTGTGAGGACGCGGGACATCTTCTGTGCCGGGGGGGACTCTCATCGGGCTCTGTGTTTTGTGGTCCCTGCGTGGGGCCCGTCACTGCTGTATTACCCCGTATACCCCTTTATTCCTGGTGCCACTCTGGGGCAAGGGAGCCCTTCTTCTCCTGGGTACATATGGCCACGGTCTGATCAAGACCGTATTTTCCACTGGAAGCGGCGCGTGTGCATGTCTTGTGCTCCATCCGAATCAGGGCCGCGGGACACGGCCCGCGCTCACGCCCGCGCCCTGAGGTCTCCAGCATCATGCTAGGCACCCAGCAGGAGCTCGATGAGTGTCTGTTGATTAATGGAACTTGAACCAGGAAAGACAGCCCTCTTTGGGGTGCTCCATCCCTTAAGTGGGCCAATTAGCTTGTCTGCTCCCCATCACCGCTGATGGGATATTGTGAATTGCCCGCGTCTACAATCAGCGGATTCAGGTCTCATCACCGTGAATAGCTTTCCACTCGTTCAGCCTGCCGAAAATAGCTGTACAGTAAACTCTCATTACGGAGGATGATGGTAAGATGGGGTGTTCTAATTAATTAAACATTCGGGTCAGTAAAAGGAGAACATATATATGCAGAAGACCAGCTTCTACAAAATCAGAATATAATCAGACGTGGGCCTACAGTCCCACCAGACACGACGCAGCCGCACGATTCCAGAACGACCGGACAGCCTCGTCCCAGGCCTCGTGCTGCACGGCTGGGCGGCAGCGTGGAGGAAAGCTGGAGTCCCAGAAACGCAGCGTGCCTGATGGAGAAGCTCACACCTTCCCCGACGCCCGATACATCCGTGAAACCGCATTTCAGGTGTTCCGGGGCCCGCCGCTTTCACTCGCCGACACTTTAGCGCGTCACGCCGACCTCCCGGCAGCTCCAGTTCTGGACAAAGGGTGGTTAAGGAACACAGTTTCCAGACTTCAGGAGGAACGAGCAGAAAGTTGGGGGAAAATTTCCAGGGAGCCGGAACGTTAGGCGTTTCCTCACTCCCACAGTTTTGTCTGCCTCTCCGTATAGGAATTAGTTAATTAGTATTCTCCCTATAAAATCTATTTTGGTCCCACATGTTAACAGCCATTTCAGCAGAAACTGAAGCAGTTCAAATTAAATCTGGCATATTTACCCAGCTTTTCTTCAACTTCATATCCATTCACTCAAAGATTATCTAATGAACAGAAAAAGAATGTTTTAACTATTGTTTCTGGGTTTTGGCTTGGACGTGTAGGTTTCTTTACGCATCTGCCCTCAGAAGCATTTGATTAGTAAGAATAATTTTTAAATGAATAAAATGAGATGAAAAGGTAACGCAGTCCAGTAAACCTGCGGCTGTTAACCTTGGCCGTGCACCCTACGACACCCATGACCCAGGAGTCTTTTAAAAAGGCCACACCCAGGCCCGTGCCTGAGATCTTTTTTTTCTTTTTTTTGGTAATTTAAATGTTCTGGGGTGGGGCCCAGGCAGGGGCACCTCCACTGTTCAGGGAGAAACTAACCCGAGTTGAAACCCGGACTGTGGCGGAGAAAAAAACAAGCTTCTTCGCTGAATGTGTATTAAAACAAGAACGCTCTGTCCCGTCTGGACGGGAGAGGACACCCTGTCCCTGGGGGTGCGGACGGCCACGTCCCTGGAGGAACGGTCCCCAGCTGCGCCGCCCAACGTCCAGGACTGCCTCCTTTTCTGGTCTCAGCAGACCCCCCTCATCTTGGTTCTCCAGACGCAACCCCAAAACCTCAACGAAACACGAATCCACAAGCCCTTCTCATCTTTCTATTAATTGGGAAGTGGCCGGTTCATCCGTAATCGGTTCCCACATTGTACACCGGGCCGCGAGCTCGTGAGCCTGATAACATCTCGGTGCGTCTGCGAGGAGGTGGCTGGCTATCACGACATCAAAGCCACTGGGAGATGAAAGGGCATCTGTGTATTTGCATCATAAACAAGCCTCACATATGAGATATTCCAAGAATCTTTCATTTTAACAGCTGGAAAAACAAGGACCGAAACCCCCGTGTCCGACACAAGCCTGCCCTGCGGCTGGTGACTCAGTGGGAGGGGCTTGGATCGAGCCCCTGCAATTAAGTGGGTGATGAGCAAGGACTTGTCCGGCTCTTTATGGGGTTCGTGGTGTTTATGGATCCCTGGTTTATGGGATAAGTCTATCGGCATCGGGGCGCAGCTGCAAATAAATTTTCATGGGGATGATTTGTATGCTGGGGAACAAATTCCAAAATTCTTACACCCTTTACTGAAGTTTTGCATCTTAAAAGGGGCAATTGGGTACGTCTCACCTGCTCTTGGCTGCTGACGACCTGCACCGCCCAGACCACCTCCCCGGGTCGGTGACACAGGAGCCGATGCAGGCCTGGTGGCGCGCGGTGAGTGGAAACCGCCACTCCTGCCCTCAGTAGCGGACAGGCCGCTCTGTCCGGGCGGCAGGCCACCCTCCTCCTCTGGTGGGAGGCAAGACCTCAAGCATGAGGCAGGAGCCGACCGGGGGCTCCCTGTTCCCAGAACCCCACTCACACGTGCTGGGTGTCTGAATCAGAGAAACACCTCTCTGAGACGGCCTCCAAAGGAGAACACAGTCGCGCTGGACAGTGTCATCCACTTTCCACACAGCAGGCCTAGACACAGAGTACTGCACTCACACGCCTCTCCACTTAGAACGATGTCATCTAACACGGCAGCTTCTCCCCCTTTCAGAGATAATGTTTGGAACACAAGGAACTTGGAAATATCTAAGTAAATCAGCTCCTTAATGCCATCATGGGAAGACACATTCCACATCAGCATCCTTAAAGTTATGTTCTTTCATTAAACGTACAAAAGAAATACAAAACCAAAAAGCGCACTGTTTCGAGCGCCACACGTCACCCTGGCGAACGCAGCCGGTGCTGGCTGGAGCGGATCCCAGCCAAACGCAACCCCTGAGTGTGCAGAACTGACCCATTTCCTTGCACGTCGCTGCGGAAACTAATCTTTATTGGGCATTTATGGGGGGAGGCGCGTATTATGCTGATCGCTGTTCGCTAAAATAAACATAAAAAAGATCTGTGCCCGTGCCCTCAGAAGCCTAGATGTCCTCCTGGGAAAAGTGAGAGCCGGGGATCCGACCGCGTTCCGGGGCGCCAGGCTGGGTGTGGTGTGGCCGGAACACGCCCAGTGTTGACTGAACCCCTAAGAAGCCAGACTAGACGCAGCAACGTCACACCTAGACCTGAGGCTCCAGCTGCCCTAGTCCTTCTGAGCCTATCCCTCCTGGAGGGCAAGAGCCAGCAGGGGAGCCTGGGTGCTGTGGCTGGAGCGGGGCGGGCTGAGGGCCGCGGGGCGACGGCCAGACAGGGCATCCGGGCTCCTGTTTCGGTCCTGTCTATGGGGCAAACGCACGGCATTTCTAAGACATCCACAGTTTCTGCGACCCAACATCAACAGGAATGAAGGGTCCTGGTACCCCGGGGGTCCTCTGGACGGCATCGCAGGCTGACCGGCCGGGGCCCGGGGCTGGTAACAGCAGAGCAGCAACCAGCTATGAAAATCCCATTCAAATGTCTCTCTTTTGTCCCAAGGGGCGGCCCCTACACCGAACCCCAGCCCCTCCGCATCCCTTCAGCAGGACCCAGGGTGACGACTGGAGACCCCGTCACTCCCTGCAGACCATGGGAGAGCCTGGAGCCTGGCCTCAGGCCCACGCACCCATACCCACCGGCCAGACCACACCATGCTATGGTGCCATCTTGGCTCTGGCACCAGCGCTGGGGCTGGGGAGGGGACCACGCTTGCTCTGGACTCCCCCAGCATGCGGCGCTCCCTGGAGCCTCAGCCCTGTGGGGCCAAGAGAGGGATAGCGCCCTCTGTCATCGCCACGCTCCTCCTCCCTGCCACAGCCTGAGGGCCAGGAGCCCGCGGCTCTCGAACCTGTGCCTTCGGGTCTGGGCCTGCCCTGTCCGGCGCGTGCTCTGCTCCACGGCCGGCTCTCCACAGCCCGAGGGAGGAAAGGACCTTAGACAAGATGCCCTCTTGACAAGACCTGGACTTCATGGTTATTTTGTCATCATAAAAATCCTATTAGGGGGGCACCTGGGTGGCTCAGGGCCCTCGGCTCAGGTCATGGTCCCAGGGTCCTGGGATGGAGCCCTGCATCGGGGTCTCTGCTCGGCGGGGAGCCTGCTTCCTCCCCCCCCCCCCCGCCTACTTGTGATCTCTGTGAGATAAATAAATAGAATCTTTTTAAAAAATCCTATTAGGGACAAAAGTTGAAAATCAGCTCCCTTTCCTCCGTCCCCCGTACGGACGCCGGCACCCCCTGAGGAGTAGCTCTGGGGGACGGGAGAGATTTTATGTTTTCGGCACAATCACACCTGAAGTTTTTATTTTATTGTCCACTTGCTTGCTGCTAGTATGTAAAAATTCAGTTGTATTTTTGAATGTTGACCTTTTATCCCAAGACTTCGTTAAACACTCGCATGGATCCTATAAGCTACTACTGCCGTCGACAAAGCAGCATTTCCTACGTGAACAATCCGGCCGCCCAGAAGGAGCACAGCCTTACTGCCCCACCGCGGATTCCTCGACGTGCTCCCCCCGCCCACCGGCGAGGACCCCCAGGACAATGCCGAGTGGAAGTGATGACAGCAGACCTCTCTGCCTTGTCCCCCGTCTTGGCGGAAGGCACCCAGTCTTTCAACATGGGGTATCACGTTACACGAAGGGCTTTGTAGCTGCATTTTACCAGATTGGGGACGTTCCCTCTATCACTCGTGCCTGAGAGTTTCTATCCTGAAGGGGTTTTAGCTTTTATCAGTGTTTTCTGCATCTATTGAGATAAACACACCCTTTTCTCTTTATTCAATGACTCTGGTGGAATATATTGATTGTCAAACATTAAACCAACTTCGCGTTCCTGGGATGAAGCCCGTCTGGCCACGAGGTACCCTTTCATCGCACTGCTGGGTTCAGCGGACCACCGCCTTGTGAAAGATTTAATCCTGCGTGTGTCTCAGAGCTAGTGGTCTGTGATTTTCTTTTTCCGTGATTCCTGTGTCGGGCTTTGGTGCCACAACTATGCTCCCTCATAAAATGAGCTGACAATTCTCTTTCTCTATTTTCTTTTTTAACTTTTTTTAATATTTTTTTTACTTTTTTAAGTTTTTACTTAAATGCCGGTTGGTTAACAGGCAGTGTTGGTTTCAGGAGTGGATTTTAGTGATTCACCACATCCGTACGACACCCAGTGCTCTCACGAGCGCCCTCCTGGGTGCCTGTCAGCGACGGAGCCCGTCCCCCACCCCCTCCCCTCCAGCAGCCCACACTGTGTCCTCCAGAGTTAGGAGTCTCTTAGGGTTTGCCTCCTTTTTTTCGTTTCCCCTATGTTCATCTATTTTGCTTCGTAAATTCTATATATGAGTGAGATCCCATGAGGCTCATCTTTCTCTGCCTGACGCATTTTGCTTAGCTCCAACCACGTCACCTCGAACGGCGAGGCTCCGTCTTTATGGCCGAGTCATACCGCATTGTTTCTATGCCACGTGGTCTTTTCTAAATCTACTCTGTATGTTCAGTAGCCAACATACAGCACCTCATCAGTTTTGGATGTCGTGTTCAACAATCGGTTAGTTGCATATAACACTCACTGTTCTTTCTCTGTTTTCTAAAAAAAATTGTGTAGGACTGGTAATATTTTTTCCTTAGGTGTTTGAAAGAATTTGCTAATAAAACCATCTGTGCCTAGAGTTCTCTTTGTGGGAAATTATTCTGAGAAAGTTTAAGGTCTTTGATAGCTATAAACCTATTCAGACTTTTTCTTTTCTCTTATGTCATTTTCGATGTGATTCTTTATAAGGAACTTTTCCATTTCAACTTGATGTTTATTGACCAATTATCAATAAATTTATTAAACTTATTGGTACAAAGTTGTTTATAATATCTCCTTATTATACTTTTAATGCCCATAGGACCTATAATGATCCTCCAACTTACATTACTGAAATTATTAATTTATGTTTTCTTCTTTTTCTGAGTAGTTACAGCCAGGGATTTATTAATTCTATTAATATTTCCAAAGGCCTCATTGAGTGTCGTCATGTACTCCGTTGTTTCTGTCCCTTTCTGTTCCGTTTATTTCTGCTCCTACCTCTATCATTGTCCTCACACTGACTTTGGGTTTCATATGCTCATTTTTCCTGTAGTTTCTTAAAGTGGGAAATTAGATCATTGATTTAAATCAATTCCTTTCTACAATAAACATTCTGGAGTTATAAATTTCCCCCTGAGCACAGCTTCAACTATGTTCCATAAAATTTTATATGTAGTATTTTCCATTTTCATTCAGTGTGAATTATTTCTCTTTTCCTCTGTGATTTCTTCATTGACATTTCAGTTTTCTTGAAGTTCATCATTTAACGTAAATATTTGTTGTTTTTCTAGAGCTCTTATTCTTATTGATTTCAAATGCAATTCCATTGTGGTCATAAGACAGATTCTGTAATATTTCAATCTCCTGAAATTGATTAAGTGTTGTTTTATGGCTCAGCGTGTGAATTACTGTGATAAGCTTTCCATATATGCTTGAAAATAACGCAATTCTGCAATGTTGAGTGGAGTTTCCGTAAATGTCGATTAAGTCATTTAGATCCTATAACTTAGATTTATAGTTTAAATGTATAGATTTATAAATGAACTGATTTATAATCATCATTTATTATTTGGATCTTATATCTTTACTGACTTTTTTTCGTTTTTATAGATTATTGAGAACAGAATTTTACTATGATACTGCATTTATCTCTCTTTTTTAATTTTTTGGTGCATGTATTTTGAATCTCTGTTACTAAGTTTGTGTAAATTTTAATTTCATCTTGCTGGTGCAGCCTCTCATTACTGTAAAGTGTCCTTCTTTACTTTGGGTAATGTGCTTTGCCTCAAAGTCTACTTTGCCTAGCACTACTGTAGCTACTCCAATTTTTTTTCTACTCCAATTTTTAATTATTACAGTTTGCAGTATGTTTATGTAAACACATTTTTTCTACTCCAATTTTTAATTATTACAGTTTGCAGTATGTTTATGTAAACACACACACTAAATTTAAATATATATAAATCTAAAGTGTATCTTTTAAGACAACATACAGTTGACCTGGCTTTTTTTTTTTTTTTTAAGATTTTATTTATTTACTTGCCAGACAGAGATCACAAGTAGGCAGAGAGAGAGAGAGAGAGAGGGAAGCAGGTTCCCCGCTGAGCAGAGAGCCCGATGCGGGGCTCAATCCCAGGACCCTGAGATCATGACCCGAGCCGAAGGCAGCAGCCCAAACCCCTGAGCCACCCAGGTGCCCCGACCTGGCTTTTTTAACCAAGTCTGACAATCTATGCCTTTTCATTAGTGTCTTAGTCATTTATACGTCTACCAAGTATTAACATGGTTTCATTTAGGTCTATCATTTTCCTCTTTGTTTTCTATGTATCTTGTCTCATTTTGGTTTCTCAGTTTCTCCTTTCTTGCCTTCTTTTAGGTTAATCACAGATTTTTTGACATTCTATTTTAGTCTCTGTCTAGGCTTTTTAGCTATATTCTTTAAATTTTTTTAGTGGTTGCTCTGGAGATTACACAGTACATGTATAATTTATTACAGAGAATTACTTATATTCAATATTGTATCACCTCCTGTGACATAGAGGGATCTTACAGTCCTATAGTCCCCTCCCCCCAATGCACTAGTGCTTCTTCATGACAGACTGGTCTTATAATTTGTATTTTTAAAGATTCTTTTGTCTTTCTATTAAAATAAAAATATCAATATAGTCTTCACCCACATGTTCACCATCTCCAGGGACGTCACTACATCTAGATGTAGAAGCACACCCCCCCCCAGTTATTTCTCTTGAATGTGAAGAACTTCCTTTAGCATTTATGAGTGTGAGTGTGCTGCACATGGATTTTCCTAGAGCTTGTTGATCCAAAATGCCTTTCACATTCATTTTAAAAATTGTATTAATGTTTTATTTAACTCAACATATCTAGAATATCATTTCAACATGCACTCAATGTAATAAAATTAATACTGATATAGTTTACCTTATTTTCATTCATGCCTAGTCTGTAAAATTTGGCTTATTGGACACCTACATCTCCATTCAGACGACTCATATTTAAATGCTCAGTAGCTTTCACTAGTGGCCAGTGAACTGGATGGCGCAGTCCTGGAACATCTCTTTGCTTCAATGTTGAAGACTAGCTTCATTGATATAGAATTCTAAGTTGATATTTTTTGAAGATTTATGAATTTATTTTAGAGAGAAAGAGAGAAAGCATGAACAGAGGGAGGGGCAGAAGGAGAGGGAGAGAGAGAATCCCAAGCAGACTCAGCGCTGAGCGCAGAGCCTGACATGGGGTTCAATCTCCTGACCACGAGATCATGATGAGCAGAAATCAAGAGTCAGACTCAACCAACGGAGCTACCCCTGTGCCCTGACAGTTTTTTTACTGCATCGTTTTAAAAATGTCATTCCATTGTCTTCCAGTTTCTATTGTTTCTGACAAGAAATCTGCTGTTAACTGTAGGATCCTTTGCCTTATGTAACATGCCATTTTTCTCTGACTGCTGTTTAATACTTGACATCTGTATTTTAGTAAATTTACCATATGCCTACGTGTGTGGGTTGGTTTGTTTGTTTGTTTGATTTCATATGCAGGGTTTTTTAGCTTGTTGGATTTGTAACTTAATGTCTTTAATCCAATTCAAGACATTATTAACCATGATTTCTTCAAACATATTTTTCTGTCCCATTATCTTTCTCATCTCTTTCTGGGATTCTAATTACCATATATTAGATGACTCAGTATTTCTCTACAGGTTTTGGAGGTTCTGTTCATTTCCGTCAAGCTTTTTGTACTTCAGAACTGATCATTTCTATTGACTTATTTTCAAGTTCACTGATTCTTCCGCCACCTATGTTCTTTTGTTAAGTCAATTCTGTGAATCTTTCATTTCTCTTATTGAACATTTAAGGTCTATAATTTCTATTTTCAGTTCTTGGCCATAGTTGCCACCTATTCAGTTATTACACATTTGTTTTCCTTTGGGTTCAAGTACACACCTTATTAAGGCTTTAAAGTATTTGTCTGCTCATTACAATAGCTGTTTCATTCAGAATTGGTTATTTGATGCTGCTTTTTTCTTGATTATGGGTCACATTTTCTTGTTTCCTCATGTATCTAGTTTTTTATTTATTATTAAATAAAAGTAATTATGAGTAAAACATTGTAGTCTCTGGGTTCTTTTATGCTGCTCTGGACAATGATTTTTATTTTAGAAAGCAGTTAATTAGGCAGGCTCAAACTCCATTATCTGCAACAGACAACAGCTAACATCTCTGTTTAAGTATGTTGGCTTTCAGATGCTGCTTTACTCCAGATTTTCTGAGATCTCCCCCACACAAGCATAGTTAAGTGGTTGGCCTATTATCTGGGTGGATTTTAGGTGCAGATTGGGGCACTCTCTCTTTCAGGATTTTCCCTCTTTCTAGATGATCTGCCAGCTCCAAATTCTCTCTTCTAACAGCCCAGTCCAGAAACATGCAAAGTTTCTCCTGTGCAAAGCCACAGACAGTGGAGTACCAGAGGCAAAATGGTGTGAACTCAAAACTTTAACCAAATCAAGTGCTTGAATTGAAAAGGTAGCCTCCCCTCTAGTTCTACCTATTTACCAGTTACACTCCTTTAACCCCTCCCCCACATATACACATACAGTTGTTCAGATTCTGTGATTATCTATGGAACAGTTAATCTGACTAAGCTCTTCCACCATTATCACAAATTTCAACTACCACATAGTGGATTCTGAGTCCAGTATCATGATAAGATCAATAATTCCTACAACAAAACTCTAACCTGAACCAGCATGAGATGTTTCTCTTCCTTTACTTTTCCTAGCAGGAGTTCTTACAGTACTGTGAGCAAGTCCAGTGGACCAGACCATGGCAGGACCACTGGTGGAGAATTTCTCAGACTCTGAAGCCAAGCCAAGTAGAGCAGTACATTGAAAATATCGGAGAATTCATCTCAACTTGCCATCCCCCTCCCCAGAATGGAAACCACAACCATCTCCCATAGACAGTACTTTGAAGGTCATATTAATTGTATCCCCTATAATTCCTTTGGATTAGGGAAAAACACCCTGATGAATTGAGAATCTTCAAAAAATCTATTTCTGAAATGAAACATCCTTCTTGCTCCCTTTCATTACCTGGTTTAGACTTAATTAACCCCTTTTATTGTACTATTCCATTAAAAATATTGTAACCTGGGCTTCTTGTTACTAGAGCCAAAACCCAGCAAACAGTCAACCATATTTACTAGCCCAGCTAATCAGGACAGCATGTCCAAGCTTTATCAATGTTTGTTTTTCCTTTTTTCTCTGTAGGGCAACACAAATACAAAATGATAGTGAAATCCCTAATATTTAATTCTGATATTTAAAAGGAAACTAGCTACCATTGCTATGTGTCTTGATGAAAATAATATGATAATGATTTTTTTAAATAAAGGAGAAAAAGAAATACTCATAATGAAATACCACCATACCCCATTAGCTTGACATTACCAAGTGTTGGTGAGATGTGGAGTGTTTGTGATTGTCATCATTTCTGTGACACAAGGCTACAGAAATGGGACTTGTGAGTCAGGCTGTCCCAGTGCTCATTCTAACCCAGAGGTGCAAGAAACACGAGGGCAGGAGGTGTGCTGAGAAGCCGGTGGATGTGAAAATTGCCACACCATTTGGGAGAATATGTGGACATCCACAGGCAGTGATGAAATTTATAAACATCCCACATCTCCCCCACACTTAGCACTGTCACTCTTGTCAACCTGTAATGTTGAACACGATATACTCCTCAACCCAGCAATGTCATTCTTCATTTATTCTCACGCGTATGTACAGCAAGACCCACGTAAAGGAACATTCTCCACAGTGTTTTTGTGCAATAACCACAACTTGAAAGCAACCCTAGTGATCAATGGGAGAGGGGATAAATACATTCTGGTATGTTCATACAATGGAAAACCAAACATAAATAATAAAGAAACCATATGGAATGAAAAGCGAGCTATGATGACAGGCAACAATATGGATGTACTTCATTAACACAATATTGGGTAAGAGAAGCAAGACACAGAAGAATAGAGACTACATGATATAATTAGTATAAAGTCCCCAGGAGACCTTTCCATACTGGTGGTTTCAGGATGCACAAATGGGTGGCAAAATGATAAAGAAAACCAAGGAAATAATTACCACTCATGTCAAAGAAATTGGGGAGAGAAGGAAGCAATATGGTAAGGATGGTAGATCCACATACTTTTGCTTAAAATTATTTATCAGCCTTCCTTTACAGTTAATACACTTTCTCATATATCTACTTCACAGTAACATCTTTAAACTATAATAAAATTAAGGAATGTCAACGGCCCTGAAAGCCACGAAATATTGAGTACGTCCGTGCTTTCAGGGTTTTAAGAAGGGCTTGAAATACACCTGCTTGCCACCATCACTACCCCTACTAGCACCACACTGCTTTCCTGATTGTTCAAGTATTCCAAACGGGTCCCTGTTACATACATTTACATGTCAGAATGTTTTATCCAAATGCATATCATAGATGGTTGATGAGAACCAGTGAAGACAGTTATGGAAAATCTTTAAAATACTAAGCATTTCTCCTCTTCCTCACCTTTATTAGCTTGGCATTAACATAAATTATTTTTTTTAATTTAATTTTATTTTTTCAGTGTCCCAAGTTTCATTGTTTGTGCACCACACGCAGGGCTCCATGCAATCTGTGCCCTCCTTGATACCTACCACCTGGCACACCCATCGATTATGTTGAATAAAGTCCATTGTGTTTTCAGAGCAGGTTCAGAGGGGAAACATTCCCATTTTTCCTCATGACAACCATTGGACCCTCTACTACAGGTTGGATGAAACAGCACCTCCCTCAGGGTGGGACCACCTTCCTGGGGTCTTTGGTCACGATGTACTCAGGGCAGAAAGTAGCTGGCCCAAATCTCAAACCCCTTCAACCTTAAGGATCCATCTTATGTTTCACATGCACCCAAATGCTCGTTTCTGATGAGCAGTCCCCACAGGACTCCGGGACCCCCACGCTGTTCTCCTTGCTCCTGGCCCCAGCAGTCATGCCTTCCAAAGGCAAGTCCCACCTCCCCGCACATTCTCCTCCTGCTCCGACCACAGCTGGCGGTGCTCCAGGCATTCTGCCCTCATGGCCTTCCTTCACATGACCCCATGCTCTCACTGCACTTCCAAACCACCTCCCCCTCTTCTGTAAAAGATTTGTTCAAGGACACGGGAGCAAACTTTGCTACCCCTTCCTATTCTGTAGCTCTCCCTTGTTCATGGCAGAACGCACCACCTCGATCCTCCTGCCGGCTCTGATACCAACTTGCACCGGCGCTTCTCCACAGCAGCACTCACCGGTATTGGGGCACAGTTTGTGTGGGTGCTGTTGTGGGAATCATAGGATGGGAAGCACCATCCCTGGGCTCTGCCCACTAGACCAGGAGCCCCTCCTCTAGCTGGGACACCCAAAAATGTTTCCAGATGTTATCAGAGGCACCTAATAACACTTTCCATGAAGATTTCTTACTTTATCCTATCTGAACTTTTAATTCTTTAACCCTCTTAACTCTAACAATCACATCCTCTGCCAACGTTAGATACCCCTCAAAGGGTAAACGCTAGACCACACCACTTCCACAGCCTCAGTCTGGACACCCCATGCTGCAGCCCCACCACCCTCCCAGCACGCTGCTCAGACCTGGCCGGGTCTCCGTGCCCCTTCAGTCCCTCCTCCAGCTCAGACTCTGAGATTTCACTGCAACTGTTACTAATAGCTTTACCTCCCTCACTCTCCTTTTTGGATTAATTAATGCAAATTTGGTTTACCTGGAAAATCCCTGATTCTGGTCAAGCCCAGCTATCTGCTTGTGTGGTACCTGCATCGGAGCAGGGGACAGTCACTGGAGAAAATCCCTCGATCTGCTAACAAGACTCACATCAAGTTGTGGCCAGTGGTCGCAGGACGCAGGACAGTGTTGCTCAGCCCCTTGTGAAACCCACGCCCACACGTCACTGACAGCCAGTCCCTGCTTCCTCCTCCCTTCTAAACTTCCAGGTACCCCATCCTCCAAAATAAATGGTCCGTAAACGATCCTTGTCCCTCTCACCAGGCAACCCCTCCAGTTACCTGGATCTGTCCCCGTGTCCTCTGTCTCTGCTATTGCACAAACAGAGGATCTAAGACCAACCCTCAACGTGCACCCGCCGGCTCACACCCCTACAACCACGCTTCCCTCTCCCATGGTGCTGAGTCTCTCTTTGGTATGAGGTGACTCCCGTTATTAGATGACTGCTCCCTGAGGGCACTCGACTTGGAAACAAAGAGACGAAACCCAAGCCAGGTCCCTCTGCTTCTCTGTGCTGCCCACGGGCCACCCACGAGCAGGGCCCCACCGTCCCAGCTCCTCACTCCTGCCCACTGGCCTGCTGGAGGGTCCGGGGCCCAGTCTTCAGGCGGATGTCTGGGTGGCACTCTTCCTCACCTCCCCTTCACTCGGATCTTCTGGTTCCATTTAAAACTGCAGCCCCTTCTCCTCCAGGCCCTGACTCTAGCGTATTACACACTTTACTTACTTGTTTCCTTGATCATCCTCATTATACTGGAAGATACGCTCCATGAATAGAAGATTTTTTCTGGCTTGTTTACTGCTGTGTGCCCAGGGCCCAGCGCACAGCAGATGCTCAATAAATACTTGTTAAGCTGATGAGTAAATGAACGACACCGTGCACACGTGCGTGACGTTGGAAGTGTTCATCTGTTATTGTCTCGTGAGAGCAGAGAGCAGGGATTGGATTTTTTTCTTTACTTCTGTGCCCACAGCGCCTGACACACAGAGCTAGATGCTGAATATTTAATCAACTAATCTTGGAGTGGTGGTCTTCTGTTCACTTTTCAGGTCTCTACTCAGCTAGAACAGGACAAGCTTTCGAATGTTCTGTGTTGCTTGTATCCCCCCAGAGCGGGAGAGCGTGTGTCAGACTGTTCAGTAATGATCTCTTCCATAAACAGGGAGACACGCACCATGACACAGCGATTTCACCAACTTCACCAAAAATAGAGGACACGTATTTTCCCTTGGATGAGATTATAACTTCGGATCAATGTTATAAAAGAATTTACTCCCCAGATATCCAGGCAGCATTGTGACCAGGAAGAATGAGACCATGTGATAGACGCCCCTCCTGAGGGACGGGTCATCCAAAATGACCTCCTGTGCCCCCAGATTTATCCTTTAATTTAAAACGGCCTCCTTGAATGCAAAAATCATTCCTCCTTTTGAATTACAAATAGCCTAAAAGAAGTAACTTTAAACTGATTCTTATTGCTAATGTTAAGGTAACTGGTTGCCACATCCTTAATGCACAACCTGCCCATGCTGAGCCACCCAGCCCCTCCTGCAGCTCCGGGAAGCTGGAAGCATTTGGCCTCAGACAGCAGAGCGTGTCCTGCCCCGGGACTCACTACCTGGTCCCGTCCTGCTGGTACCTGAGCTCTGAGGGGCGAGCTTCTCCTGGGGCTTGTTCTGGAAGCCGAGACCCTATCAGAAGCACTAGTTCTAGAACCGAGTTCTGGCGTTGTTCTCTGGTGCACACCTGCCCACTGCTCTGCTCCTTGAGGCCCCCACTCTTCTCATGTCCTTGCAGACCCCCGTCTCCCACGCCAGCCCAGCCAGGGACTGTCCTTCTATCCGTGACTCGCCTCTCCAGCACTGGTTTCCTACCAGCCTCTCCAGCTACCCCAACTGTGGTCTTTCCAGATTTCAGTCAATCCCAGGATATGTGGTCTAGGCACAGCTCATCAGATGACACAGCCACTGCCACGGAACGTGGTACAAACATCTCAGGAGGAACAAGAGTCTGGTAGAGACCAAGAGAGGGTCTTGGGATTCCATATAGGGGTGTGCGCGTGCATGTGTGGGAGGCACCAGCCAAGGCGTCCCTGAGGCTCAGAGCCGGTGGCGTGATGCTCCCCGGACAGCCCACCACCCGGACAGCTCTCCAGATGGCTCCTCACCAACATGGCCCAGGCATGTGCACAGAGTCAGACGTCTCCGGGGGCCCTACAGGCACTGAGCAGCCACCATGTGTCCCTAAAGCCACACCGTGCAGTCCTTTCCAGGGAAGGACCTCAATAAAGGGCAGAAGTCTGCTCCTGTGGTCTTGTTTATTTCTCTCTGAAAGACGAGGCCAAGAGTGAGGCGTGAAACCCAGGACTGCTGAGAGGGCACCAGGGGATCTGCACACCAAGCTCCTGCCTCTGTCCAGGGCTGCACCCCAGCGGCATGCCCACAGCTCCCTGGCAAAGTCCAACGACAGCTCAGTCCACACACCCCTCACCGCCTTCCTTCCGCACAACCCACACGAATGCAGAGAAGCAACACAAGAGCGTGTTCTGGGGAGCAGGCCCAGGACCACGGCCTGTTTGAGACGGGTTGGTAAGCAGTCATGTCTTCCTCCCGGAGTCCTACTGTCCCGGTGGTCTGAGCCCACAGTCATGTCTTCCTCCCGGAGTCCCACTGTCCCAGTGGTCTGGGCCTGTGGTTGTAGGTTACCTAGTAATGGCCACTGATCATTTTGCACGAGTTGGTCTAGACCCTTCAATTAGACCACAAACGGCTTAATGATGAGACTCCTCCTTTGTGATCTCCAGAGCCCCAAGGAGCAGAACTCCAGAACAGGGTTCAGCCACAGGGGAGTCCTTCATCCTAAACCCATGTTGGTTTGAGGGCGCCCAGTGTAGGGACATGGGATTTCCAACCCCACCACCTACGTGATGCCTGAGAATGAGTTCTTGGCATAATCCTGGAGGCAACATGAGAGGTTCAAATTTCAGATCTTCATGACACATTTTATTTCAACTCTGGTTTGAAGCTGAGTGTCCCCACGCATCAGGCATTCTGCTGGGGGCCAATGTACACACTGATGTACAACACAAGGCTTGGTCTCTGGTACCAAGAATCGACAGTCCAGTGGGGAAGAAAGAAAACACAAAGTAAACATAAGTGAGAATGTGATGAGAAGTACCATCAATGTTCCAGAAGGAGGTGAGCCGGGGAAGACCAGTCGGTGTGGAGGAAGTGACTTCCCGGCAGAGGGCATCGCCAAGCTCCAAGGTCATCCCCGGAACCGTGACTTCACCCTGGTGGGGAACGACAGCACAGTACCAGGCAGACAGGCTGCGCAGCCCCAGTGCCAACTAGAGCCAGAGCCCGTGTGCCTCTAAAACGCAAGACTCCTTCCCAGCAAGGGCCTCTCCGGGCTTGTGAGTATTTCTCTACTCCCACCTCTGCTCCCCACACACATGCAGTCTTGAGACCCGGCTGAGAAAATGAGGCCACGCGGTTAAGGTTATTGGTCAAGGTTATGCAAACACTCAGGTCGGGCAAGGTAAGAAGGCTCCAAGTCTGCCCTTAGGGTTAGCGGCCCGCTCGCCTCGGGGCGTCTGGGGGTCAGTCAGCCAGCGGCTAGCTCTGGGTCTCCGCTCAGGCCATGATCTCAGGGTCCTGGGTTTGAGCCCCGCGTCAGGCTCTGCACTCGGCAGGGAGTCTGCTTCAGGATTCTCTCTCTCCCTCTGCTCTTCCCCCATTGACTGTCTGTCTCTCTCTAATAAATAAATAAATCTTAAAAAAGAAAGAAAGAAACGCATGAGCCCTCAAACAGCCAGTCTCCTTGTCTGAGACATTCACTACTCATTCAAAGCCCAGGAACAGAGACTTAACCAAAGGGACAGCACCTAGTTTCTCACAGGGCCCAGACACACCCCCAGAACGACTTGGGGGGTACCCTGAGTTCCTACAAACTCAGCTGCGTGTATTCCCAAATCTAGCTCTGAGGCTGGTAAACTATGTCTCCTCACAATGCACAAAATGTAAATTTCCCCAGCTCAATTATATTTAGCAAGTATCTAAACATTACCTCAGTGATTTGGTCTCCCCGTTAATAACTGGATCTTCAGAATTAACCTCTCATAAGGAAGCCTTCCTTCAGACACCTGATTCTGGTTTCTCCACGTACCACAGGAAGAATCTCTGTTTTCCCATAAATCTCAGACTATATGAAAGAATGGGGGAGGCATGATTCGGGGGGACACTGATACCATTGCTCTTGTGGTCATCCGTGACCATCACAACGTGCCTCCTTCTTCTTGAGCAAACACGGGCTCTTTATTGGAAGATGCTTAAGAGGACTATGGATCAGGCCAAAATTCAACCATTGTGGACCAACCAGAAAAGTAAGTCACACAAACAACTGGGTTTTGATTCCAGTAAACCAGCATTCCAGTCAACCCCTGTTTCCAACACAGCTCCTGGGAAGAAATCCCGTGTTACAGCAGGAACCGACTGAATTACGCGGATGCGTGTCCTCCTGGAAGGAACTCTCCAGTGGTCTGCCACAGGCTCTGTGCGTGGCCCTGCTCTGATGAATATCTTTGACGATTTGAATAAAATATCAGACAGTGTGTCCATCGAGTGCACACGGGACAGAACGGAGGAGAAACAGTACCCCGAGTCACAAAAAGTTCGCAGGCTAAACAAAAAACAAAAACTGGACGAAACTAGACGAAAAGTCCTCTCCTCCAGAAGCTCAGCTGCAGAATCTCGGGAAAACCGAGGCAGCAGTTTGTGTTAGAGAAATAACAATTCTAAGCTGTTTCCAATGACATCATTTAAATGTGTCCGTGAGACGACGGACCAGTAGACTCCTGACCCTCAGAGCTCAGCCTGGTCCGCTCAGGGCCCCGTCCCGGCAGCACACGCTGGGCACGCGGCGAGTCTGTGCTGAGCGAGTCAGGGACCGGGCAGCCCACAGTGGCCGCTGAAGAAGGTCTGGTGTGCTCGGGACGCGCCGAGTCTGCGCAGACGAGCCAGGGAACGGCCGCCCGAGGCCGACCCCGGCCAGGCCGGAAGCAAGCGGACCCGGTGCGGCGAGCTCCAGGACGCGGGCGGCTGCTGGCGGCAGGGAGAGTGCTCTGCGGGCGCCACCCTGCGGGGGACCCGTCGCCACGTGTGAGCACAGACCCACAGCACGCACCCCCTCGGCTGCACTACGGACTCTGCGTGATGACGTGTCCGTGTGGCTCTGTCAACCCCGCCACCACGCCACCCTGTGCCTGCTGTCTGCGGTGCGGGGGTGGGGGGGCACGCAGGAGCTGTCCCTGCATTCTTCTCCACGTTGCTGTGAACCCAAAACTGCTCTAATAGAAATAAAGTCTTTTAAAAAGATGAAATCAGCGAAGAAGCTATTGACGTAAATATTGGGAAAAGTAAACACAGGCAAAAACCAGAACCGGCGCATTGACGGACCAGTTGACGGGCGCTGCCCCTGCGGGGCCAAGGGGTTGACCCAAGGGAGGCGTATTTCAGGGACAGGAAGAAGGAACTTTGTCCAAACGCGGAACGGCCTGACCATGACACGTCTGACCGGGACAGCAACCATTTCTGTTGCTGGACTCATCGAGGCGCGGTCCAGCAGCCTCCCGTCAGGACTGGTCAGAGCGGAGGTCGTCTGTTCCTGCAGCAAAGCACACAGTAAGTGCCTGCTGTGTGCCTGCTGTGTGGGGACGATGGGCTGTGCAGAGAAAGGGGACCTCACGGAGCAGCCCTCGGTGGCTCACTCAGGGAGCTCGCCCGGGTCACGGCATAAAGTGGGAGGCGACAGGGTTGTGCACCGTGGAGGACCTCATCCCCGGAACCTCCTCCCTGCGGGCTGGCAGAGACCGTTGCAGGCACGCTGGTACTGAGTCACTGAATGTTTCAGAATCTTCCAACAGGACGGATGTAAGATAAGACCAAGGCCGGACAGCGTCCTCCTGCAACACCTGCCCTCCACACAGCAGAGCTTCCAGATGACCCAGGAACAGAGCCATGAAGGGCTTCCTGCTCACACACCCCTACAGTCACAGCTGGAAGCCACGCATCTGGGGTGGGCTCATGCACAAAAGCACGTCTGCTCACTTGAAATCATGGGGTAAAACCGAGAGGAGCACCTCCACCCAGGCCAGTGGTCCTAGAGTGCAGAGGATGAGGCCCTGGGCACTTGCTGCCACCTTAATACACGCCAATCCAGGTCTTTCCACTCCCTGAAGAAATGGGAAAGGGAAATCCACCTTCCTTCAGGAAACAGAACATTCAATGTCATTTGGTCGCGTGGTTTCCACCCAAAGACCTCGAAGCAGAAGCTTGACACCAAACATGCCCACGTCCACGGTGATGCCGCCCAGCGATGACACGGTGACCCCCACCCCCATGCTCTACAGGTAAGTCCCTTCCAGGTGCGTCTGGGGAGAGGAAAACCACACACTGTGGCTTGCTCACGGGAAAGCTGTTCACCACTGAGGCCACAAAGGCCTCGTGTTCCACGCGAGAACCTCAGAGGAACCGAGTTGGCAGACCGGTGGGCTCTGCAGAGAGCTGCCGTCTGGTCCGATGTGAACACTGGGGTGACGGGAACCAAGAGCTCCCACGAGCAGATCAGCTGGAAAACAGCTCATCCCCTTGGCTTTCAGGGAGAGCCTGCGATTCACCTCTGTTTAACCAAGTGCCGGCCAAACGCACAAGATGTTGGATCGTTTTTTACTCCACTGGGAAGGCTCTGTTTGAGGAACACAGACTTGGGCACAGACGGTTGGAGCAACCACCTCAGAGAACGCCATTCTCCCATCATGGAGACTGAGGTCCAGAGAGAGGCCCGGCCAGGTGCCGAAGAGACACGTGATGGCGACAGGTGGCCCGGGAGTGTGGCCCCTGACTACAGGCCACGTTCTTCCGTATCCATGCTGCCGCTCTGCGAATGAAAATCACCCAACACATAACCAGCGCACACACGCAGACGAGTTCCCGAGCCACAGGTATTTCCGTAAGCACGGTTTAATAGAAATGTAACTCAGAAAAGCATTCCGGCTCCCTACAAAGGCTTCAGAGGCAACCACTAAAAAGACTTGAGGCCAAATCTGAAAGGGGGGAGGGACGGCCATATTATGCAACAATTTGTTGTCCTTGCCAAACACTGGTGCTTGGAAGTTAAGAAGAGACAGCAGGCGCACCTGTGTCCATTGGCATCGAGTTAAATCGATCCAAAAAATTAGGCCAACAGCCAATTACCTGTCACCTGAAGATTCACTTAAAGGATTTAAATAGTTTTTACAAGCATGAATTTAAATTTTCTGTGCTCCTAAGGTAGTCTTCCTCAGATATTTACAGAGACATTAAAATTTTATGGTATTATTCATGAAAAAGTAGGAAATAACAATGTGAATCACAGGTGCCTTGCAGCAGCATGTCAGCGGTTCTCTGGGGATCCCCAGGTCGTGGGTGAGAATCCCCTCGCCACTCGCTTGCATCTTTGATGTTTCTGGTTTCGCACCATGAGGAGCACACGTCCCTGACGCTTCTCTCCGGCATCTGCTGGATCTCGTTCCCTGCGACAGACCTCGCCCCTGCTTCGTGGCTCCTGATTCCCACTCTCTGCCCGTCACTGCTCTGCACCCCGGCAGACAACCGAGCAGACAGACGAACTACCCTGTCCTCACGAAGCTGGACACCGCGGAGGGCTTATTAACAAGGTCACAAATCGTGCTTTGTCAACAAAATCTTTTCTTCCATGGTCTTCAAAAGCAGACGAGGACAAGAAGTGGAGTATCTGGGAACTACACGGTCAACCTCATTCCAGCAAAGATATTCCCCAGAACTCCAGATTCCAAAATACATGCTGCAAGGAATTCCCACGACCGACGGGCAGTGCTGGGAAACACGTGTCACAGGTGTGGGCCCCCTCGGGGCCGTCAGCTACCATAGCAAGAACATGACATATATTTATTTCTCTCAGGTACTTCTAAGAAAAGTTTTAAGGCAGTTTTCATCTTTTTCTTTGTTATGACTTAGTAGGTAAACAACAGTAACCAGGGGCATGATTTCAACGCTGTATAATTTCTCGAGTACTTTCCAGAACCACCTTGTTTGCGAGTCACAGACAGCCATATGGGTCAGGTGGGGTAGGAAATCCCCCACCAACAGGCACACACAGACCCCGAGCCTTTGACCAAGGGGGACGCTGACGATGGGATATTTGGACCTTGTCATGGGGTGAGCCACCGATTCCCCTCCTGGAACAATGTTCTATCGGGGTCACTAAGAGAGATCACTTTACGTAAGCGCTCACCCCAAATCCTCCATGGAACTAGTAACGGTACAAATATTAACAAATTTCTTGCCATGTTTGTGGCTGTTGAGGACACGGCATGCTAACCGTCTGGGCCTAACAGAAAAGCCCAACATAAATACTTTTTGCATCTAGTTCTCAGAAAAGGTTTGCTTCTCCCGGGGAACTAAGATGCTCCTTCCTTTCTGATGATGAAAATTCTGGTTCTCACTATGCCTTCATTTTCATCTTACATTCCAGGAAGCTCAAAACCGAATGTGAGCAGAATCCTCACGTCTCTGGGAGCTCTCAGTCTACTTGGGCTCTTTCCCTCCACTACCAAACTGCTTCTATTCCCATTCTTTGAATTCTTATTAACAGTGTTTTTCTGTTGCTGGTGTTCAGCGGCCTCTAAACCTTTTCTGGAATGAGTAGGACCCTACGATGGTATGCATACGTTCACAAAAACCTTCAACTGACCGACAGGGAAATTATCGGTACACTTTCTAAGTGATGGGGTCAGAGTAACAGAACCTGGATGGACCCAGAATTGGAACCCAGGTCTCTGCAAATCAGTCTGTGCTTTTTACCATGCTCCCTCCATTCTCCTGGTTAACTTCAAGGTAAATACCCAAGACACCTTGCAGAGGAAAAGTGTCTGAACTTAACAGACCACACACCTCCGTCTCTGCGACTCCTGCTCCCAAGCTGACCCGGTGTGACTCGACCGCTGGCAACGCTTCATCTACACTGATCTGAATCACGAACACTGATACAATGAAAACGCCCTTTGATTCATCTAAGTAGGTTTGGCTCAGAATGGATGAGTTAACTAGAGGATTTCATTCCATCAAGAATTAAACTTTAAGAAACATAGGCCATAACTAAATTTTTTTAAAAGTCAGTTGGCTATAAATTCCACTGATGCTGACACAGACCTCTATGACCTCCTGGCAGCTAAAGATAATCTTTTCTTAAACATCATTTCCTCCTACCTAGCAGAACCCCCTTGGACTTACTTGGGTTTATGCCCAGACACCTGGATTTCACCAGGATGATCCGTTCCCGCCGCAGACTGAGAGCGAAGGCCGCCCTGTCCGTTAACGCGCTACAGCTGCAAGAGAAACTCTACTGTCCTCTACCAACGTTCGAGCTCTGGAGAGGTGACCGGTTCCCGAGTAGGCGTTACTTGTCTGCCTCGCCGTTGCTCTAGGGGCGCCAGTGGTGTGTCTCCCGGGGGGCTGAGCACCCTTTACTGAACACCCTGATCCTGCGATTCCATCAATACAAGTGGTTGCCTGCACTTTCAGGCCTATCCACTGCAAAGACAGATTTCTGCTCAATCTGCGACTACTTCAGGCATCTACTTCATCACGACGAACATCCCCTTGCCTGCCCCCTCTGGCAAACCTTTGTGATTTACTAATAATAATTACAGAAGCTTCAAATGAAGAATTACAAGCTGTTAGACACCTATGTGAAGAGTCGACCAGTCCGCGATCTTGGCACCTACAAGGCCCACAGGAAACGGGAAACACAACCTTTTTCAACTTAGAAATGCAAATTGTTTGATAAACTATTTCAACCAACAACTATTTGTCAAGGCCCTTCTAAGAATCGCACTGGGAACGCGCGGCTGGAGAGGCTGTCGTAGGCATGAAAGACGAGGCCGACTCCCGGTGAGCACCTTCCCCTGGGGTCTGGGGAGTGGGGAGAGAGGGAAGAGCAGGGTGGGGTGACGGCTGGAGACCCTGAGAGACAGAGCGTCCGCGAGCGGCTCCAGACATGAGAGGAGAGAACCGGACAAAGGGACCGGACAAGTGCCGAGCCGGGGGCAGGAGGGGCAGGAGAGTGAGCACAGAAAACGGGACACAGCGGCGCTGGCAAGGATGCGGAGACCCGGGAACCCGCGTCACTGGGAACACGAGCGGGTGCGGACGCTGTGGAACACAGGACAGAGGGTCCTTGAAAAACTAGAACGACAACTACTGTGTGGTCCAGCAATCCAGCTCTGGACGTTTGCTCAGAAGAACTAAGACGAGAATCTTAAAAAGCCACCTGCTCTCCGAGTCACGGCAGCTACTCGCGGAGCCCGGCGGCAGAGACGGTGTCCACCGACGCGCGACCGGAGAAAGACTATGGGCTGCATACACTCTCCGCGGCCCCTAGAAAGAAGGGACTCTACGACATGCCACAACACCGGGGCACCTGAGGACACTGTGCTCAGTGAGACGAGGCAGCCACAGAAAGACCGACCTGGTGCGCATCCACTCCATGAGGCACCTGAAGCAGCCACACTCGTAAAACCACAGAGCCGCGTGGCGGTTGCCTGGAGGCCTGGAGGGCCGCGGGTAGGGTGGGGGTCGATGCTCACCTGGGGGGCCTGGGGTGTCCCACGGAGCCAGGCAAACAAGCCCCAGAGCTCCCTGCACAACCGCAGACCTGTGTTCACCCACGTGTATCATCACTTGAAAAACCTTTAAGAGAGTAGATTCCACACGAAGCGTTCTTGCCACAGTAAAACAGAACTTCAGAAAAGAAAAATAAAGAAAGGCCACGGGAGAGGGAACAGGTACTGAGTCGGTGAGGCGGCGGAAGGCAGCTCAGAGCCCCGGGGACTGTGGCTGGGAGCTTGGGCTCTCCGGCAAAAGCCGTGGAAAGGCCCCTTCAAAGTCCCGTAAGAAGAGGAATGAGTTCGGGGTCGGGCTCTACATGCGATCACGGTGCATTCCGCGTAGACCAGAAGAGGAGGAGCGAGGGCCGGACGGCCAGAGACGAGGCTCGGCGCCAGCGCCAGGCACGCTGGCCTCCACCCCCTCCTCGTCAACCCCCACAGCCTTGCAAGACGTGCGGCCAACGAGAGACACTCGTGAGCGGCCGGGAGGCGGGGGAGGGGAGGTGATGTCGGAAGGCTGACGACGTCCGGCACCCGTCGCCTGCACAGCCCTGAGTCAGAGGTCTTCTCCTCCCAACCGTAGGCAGATGTGCCAACTAGAAACTGGCCTGGAAGGAAACCACTGGACCCTCCTACCCGCTGATGGCTTCAGCCCTCGCCACGAACCCAGACGAGACACTGATGGCTCAGATTAGCCTGCGAGCAGCGTCCCCACTGACAAAGGTGGGTTCCCATGCGGCGCCACGCAGACCCCGGCCTGCCCCCCACCCCAGGGCACAAGCATTTCCACACGGTCCTGAGAGGCAGCGGCTCTGGGCACGGGACTCAGGGCCCAGGGGCTCCACGTCTCACCCCTCAACTCATCTGTTCCATCACCAATGCTCTGAGTAAGATTTAGTTTGAAAATAAGGTTCTACTGTCCCCCCACATCCTGAGAGTCCCGTAAGTAGTGACCTCAGGGGACACTTACAATGTGGTGGCCTGTCCTGGGTCTCCTGGTCTTGCTTCTGACCTCTGCGCTGCTGTCCAGACCACTAGTGACTCACCTGCTAGGCTGGGTCAGCCGGACGTATGCGCCCCCCGCCCCCCTGGGCCCAACAGCAGCCTGTGACCTGATGCCCCCCCCCCGCGCCCCGCGGGGCTGCCCCTCACACCCACGCCCGCGGCCCGGCTGCCACGCGCCTGCACGCTGCGGCGCTCACACACAAGCCACCAGGCGCCAACATCAGCCTTCTAGAGGCGGCCCGTGTGTGCCCCACAGCGACTGAATCCCAGCAAGGTCGCCGTCGAGCACGACTCTTCCCTGGCCCAGCCGCCTCCTGTCTCCACAGCGGCTGCGGCTGCTACACCCCTGCCGGAACCCCTGCATCCCGCGGGGCCACAGGCAGTGGCATGTGCTCACTCCCGCACACAGGCACGTCGGCATGAAACCGGCATCCTCACCTGCGGCGAGGCTCAGGTGGTTCTAAACCGATTATATTGTCTATATTGTATGACAAAATCATCCCGTGATCGAGACGATGAGCTGTGGGCTCCCCCGACTTCCTCCCCCTCTATCAGGCCCCCCCAACTCAGCAGCCACGGCCTGGGTCGCTGTTTCAGGACCTAAGCTAGAAGGACCCAGACGGAGGCGCTCACGGGACCAAGACTCTGGGTGAGGCGGGTACTGGAACAGGGACGCATCTGAATTTTAGAGACGCTTCTGGAAGCAAGGGTGGACCCCAAATGTTCTGATGCTTCTTTGTGGAAGACCTTCGGCCTTGCAGAAAGCTGGATAACCAGAACCCGTGTCCTGTGGGCAGGATACTAGTGAGCACCATGTTCCCGGGGTGGGGGACACCTGCTCAGCCGAAGGCCGGCTCTGGGTCCCCTGCCACCTGCCGCAGCTGGCGGCTCTGCGGTCCTGCAGAACAGCGTCCTCACAGCACACAGGGTGCAGCCCGCACGCCCGCACAGGAGTGGGCCGGAGCCCGGCAGGGGAGCAGAGAGAGAGAGCAGGCGGGTCGCACAGTGAGCCACGCATCGCACACCGAGACCACATGAGTCCGGGCCTGCGTCTTGGGGCCTGCGGTCAACCAGCACACGGAGACCCTGCAGCCGCTCCAAGCAGGATTTCAGGGCAGTGGCGACAAAGAACACCCTCCAACCCTCTTCATCACGGCTGCGCAGACTGAGGACAGCCCCAGGAAGTGACTGTCCCCCGTGTGTCCTTGCAACGCTGAGTGTGTTTGCTTTCCATCAGCGCCCTCTTCATTGTCTCCCAGAGATCACGACTATGGCCACGTGCCTGTCCCCCAGACTCATCTGCTGAAACCCGACCGGCTGGTTGGGTCATGAGGGCAGGGCCTCGTGCTGGGATCAGTGCCCTGCTGAGACGAGGCACCCGAGCGCTTGCATCCTCTCTCTGCTCTCTGTCGGTGTCCGGACGTGGGACCCCAGCCCCAGCAGACACCAAAGCTGCTGCGCCTTCCAGATCTGTGAGAGGGAACATCAGCGAAGCCACCCAGATTGGGGACATTCTGCTTGCGCGGCCTAAACCACGACAGCACCCGCGGCAGGGGGGGTGAGGGCCGCTCCTTCCCCATAAACGACGCGCTCTGCCCATGTCTCCCTACGTCACAGATGCGCTCTCCACACCCACACACCCCAACGGTGGCTTCCGTCCCCTCACGGCACCCACACTGTTCAGAGGTCTTGTCCCCAGCACAGACAGACCTGCGCTCAAAGCACTGACAAGCTAGAATCCACCAGAAATCACCAGAACGGTGCGGTACTGAGCGCAAAAGTTCCAGCACGCAGGACGTTCTGAGAAGAGCCAGGAGAGCAGATCCGGGGAAGATCCGCGCCGTCTCTGTCCCGAGACGCCCGCAGGGCTCCCCTGGCCGGGAGAAACCCGTCTCGGTCCCTCACAGGAAAGGAGGGGGGCTGCCTGGCTCCCCACAAAGCCTGGCCCCTGACCTCAGGCCTCTCGTCTGACCCCAGGGACAGCCTCAGCACGTGGGGGAGGTCACGGATCATGCAAGCAGCGCTCCCCCTCCTGCATGTGAGACACGCTCAGCAGAGACCCCTCCGTCACGTCTCATCAACACGGAGACTAATCGGCCACACACAGCACGAGTTTCACATCGTTACCTGCAAAGACACTTACGGACCGAAACCCACGCAAACTCTATTTGTTGACCACGGTGAAGCCTGAGGTCTGCAGAAAGGTCTTCTTGACAAATAACACTGTCGGCCGCTGTCGGCCTCTTCTGGGATACGACCTGAGATTTCCAAACATCGTGTCGCTACTGGGTTCTTGTATATAAGAAACACCCAGAAGAGCCCAGTGATTGGCACAGGGCTGTCGAGGGCTAGCCTAGCTTGTCACAGACACACGCCCACGTATCAGTCAGACTGAGCCCTGCAGCACCTGCCTCGCTCTTGGGGGTGGGGGGACAGCAGCTGGCTGCAAGAAGCAGGGTCCGTGTCCACCTCCTCCAGGCTGGGCGGGCTTGGGACTTCCGCCAACACCACATAACTGCGTAA
The DNA here is from genome assembly GCF_964662115.1 of Mustela nivalis. Classification (NCBI taxonomy): domain Eukaryota; kingdom Metazoa; phylum Chordata; class Mammalia; order Carnivora; family Mustelidae; genus Mustela; species Mustela nivalis. Next base: position 2,016,346 of record NC_139031.1, on the reverse strand, counting down.
CTCGAAGTGACATCACATCGGTCAGGGTCTAGACGGGAGAGAAAACCCACACCGTCCCCCGAACGGGGAAAGTTTAGCATAATGAAGCCCGGACCGTAAGCAGGAATGCGCACCATCGTGGACTGGTGAGCGACAAGTAGGGAGAACTCCTAAGAAGGAAAGGACCGCAGAGCCCGGGACGGCCCCGCCCCCCACACCGCACCCGGCCGAGATCCAGGCCTTCTCGGAGATGCACGCCCATGGCTCGACCACCCACGCCAGTTCCTGGGGCGCCGCAGCAGCAGAGCTTATCCGAAGCCCTCCCTCTACGGAGCCTGGGAAGCTGTTCACAGGGAAGCGTCTGCCCAGAGGAGCTGTGCCACGACAGTGACCGAGAGGATGGCCAAGGAAAGCGGCAGGCCACCGTCCACCATAGGAACCGTCCCTAGGGGTCACCCACCCTGCTGAATGCAGGGAGGTCACGTGTCTGCACAGGTCGGCATTGGGAGAGCCCACCCCGCACGGGAGACCAGTGCCAGAAAGGCTGTCCGCGCTGCTAAAGCCACAGACGCCGCCCGGCTACGGCAGAGCCAGGAGGTCAAAGCCCGTCCTCTCGGAGGGCTCTCCACGGACCTCTGCGAACAGAGCTTCACGTCCAGCCTGCGGGCAAAGGAGAAGGTTCCGTGGGCCCGCGTCCGCTTCGGCAGAGCGGGCAGAGAAGGGTGAACAGGAAGCAGAGCGGCAGTAAATCGGTAACTCGAACACTCCGCCACGCAGCGCCTCCCCTCTGCCCCGCCCACCTCGACCCTCCGCTCAGCCAGAGGGACGCCCCTCGCAGCTGACCAGATCGCCCCCTCCTCTCCGGCCCCACGCTTCCGGGGCCCTGGCAGCTCCCCCCGTCCCAGCCGCCCTCCAGCTCCCTGTTCCCGCCACGCTGCCCGTGCTGTGGAACTGCGTTCCCGGCCCCAGCACACGCGCCTCGTGATGGCTAACGTGGGGTCCACGCGACTAGGCCACGGGCACCAGACAGCCGGTCTCCCATTATTCTGGCTGCGCCTGAGAGGGTGTCCTCAGGGAGACGAGCGCTGGAGTCCGGAGACGGAGCAGGGCGGACTGCACTCCCCAGCGTGGGTGGCCCTCCTGCAAGCGGCTGGAGCCCGGGTTAGGACAAAAAGGCCGGCCTCCTCTGGAAAGAGGGAATTCTCCGGCCTGGCTTTGAGCTGGGACATCAGCTTCTCCCTGCCTCTGGGCTCTGGACTCCAACAGAAACTGCTGCTCCTCCTGGGTCTCCCACCTGCCACCAGACATCCTGGTGCTGCCCAACCTCCAAGATCGTGAGGGCCGACCCCTCAGAACACGTGTCTCACGATACCGTGTGGACAGGTGCACGGCAACCAACAGGACGCTGTGTGTATAGTTACGTATCCCCCGGGCGCTGGCCGGCTGGGCCCCCGTTCCTCGGGGCAGGGAACTGGAGGAACACGGGAGACAAGAAGTTCATCTGGGGATGTCGCAGCCCTTGTGGGACACGCGAAGAGCCATGTCTACCCACGTGGCAGGCGGGTCCGGGCCCAGCGGGACGGGAGTCAGCAGCCGCTGAGTTGTCAGGACGGTAGGTGTGGCCCCACCGCGGGTCGGCCAATACCCGGGACAGAAGCCTGGTGCCCACCAACATTTGGGGAAGAGCCGGAGGGGGCTACCCTGGAGGTATTCCGAGGCACGACTGGAAGCAAGGGCAGCACAGAGCCTAGGAAAGACACAGTGGCCAACGGCAGCCACACGGGGTCAGGACCGAACCACCCTGGGCTCAGCGGCTGGCCCGGGACGGGGGCTGGATCCCGTGCACTGGGCAGCATCTCAGCAGTGGGGGACTCAGCTTGAACAGGCGGGAGAAGAGGAATTGAGGGGATGGAGACCCCACATCGGAGGAGCCCCTCTGGGGTTGTCCTCAGGGAGACGTCCGGATACAGTCAGAAGCGTCCGGAAAGCAGGGACATTTGCCGAGGGACAGAACGCTCCACGAGGGCTGTCCCCGCAGCGGCAGCTGGCAGAGCAGCCCCCCAGGGCAGGCGGGCATGGCAGGAGCTGGGGGGGCCAGCCCCGGGGGCACGGTCGCCCTAGAGGACAGGCAGGCCCTCTGAGGAGGATTCGGGGAGGAGGGAGAGGGACAGAGGCGGAGGCCGGTGTGGGAGGCGTGATGCCTCTCCAAGGGGGGCCGAGAGTGGGCGCGGTCACCAGGGGCTGCCGAGGGGACCCAACACTGCAGCCGCCTTGTGACTCTTGACTTCATGGCTTCAAGCCCACCTTTCTGCCGGGGTTTTGTTTGGCTCCCTACGTCCCGAGACCGCGACCGGGTCCTTCCATGGGAGCTCAACGAGTCGCATACACCAAGGGAGCCCGCACAGCCTGACACCAGCCCCACTCGGAGAGCCTCGGTCAGCACAGGCCCCTGTCGGCAGCCGGACTCCACAGACAGCAAGCCCCGCAGCGATCCTCCCGGCTAACGACGAGGAACCGGCTCGTCTGCAGCTCCCCCAGAGGCTGGGAAGGCCAGGCCGGCCGCGCCGGCATGGAGCGCTCCGTGCACGGCCGAGCAATGCGGTTAAAGGCGTTCTTGGACGAAACGCATCCTTCACAGGAATTGGAAGTGAAAGCAGCTCACGTATTAACTACACTCACAGGTGATAAATGCACGGCGCTCCCCACCGTCGCGGGCTCCGAGCCAGGCCAGGGCCAGAGCAGCAGCTCGCCGTCCAGTCTCCTCGCGGCCCCCTCCCCAGAGACCCGCCCCCCTGCCCCTCGGGGTGGCGCGCAGCTCACCCCTACTCCAGACCAGCCCTTCCTCCTCCTCGTCACTAAGAAAGTAGCGATCGCTGCGTTGGTTATTCCCGAGCAGGTGAACGACCAGGCTGACGGCCTGCATGGGGCGGGGGCCTCACAGGCCTTCCTGCGGGGGTGCCTTCCTGCGGGGTACCTGTCCGTTCACAGGGGAACGCTGGAGGCTGGCACTTGGACCCAGAGCCTCCCGCTCACAGCTGTGGGAAGGCGGGTTTGGATGCAAAGGCTTTCGACCCAGCACAGAGGGCCTGCGCCACTAAGAATGGAGAGAGGTCGGGGTGGGCTCGACCGGGACAGAGGCTATGTGGGAACACAGGGTGGCCTTGTGCAGGAGGTGGGGACACAGGGTGGCCTTGTGCAGGAGGCAGCCACCCCAGATGGGCCTTATGGGTTGAGCAGACACGGTCAGTAGCGGGTGGGGCAGGAGGACAGGCCAGGCCTGGCAGAAGCAACACCCTCGGTCAGTTCAGGGCGCTGGCCCAGTGTCCGTGGAGAAGGGACACGCCAAGAGCGTGAGGCTGCACGGCAGCAGCAGCGCGCGGGGACTGCGGGGCGGGACACCGCACTGGGCTCAGAGCCAGGACACGCGGCAGAAACGGCTCCGGGGTGGAGCATGCCTGTGGCGCACCCAGACGTTGACGATGAGGTCCAGGTCCAAGGGCGGCGGCAGGGAGTTCGGAGGAAGGTGGGGTTGGCCGACAGACTACGTTACCCAGTGAGATTACAGCTGGCGGGTCTGGAAGGATCTGGAGGAGTGATGTGTGAGTGAGGCTCCAACACAAGCCCCTCGAGGGAGGTCCCGCAGCAAGTGGCGGGGTCACCCACGCAGAGGGCTGCAGGCAAGACGGACGCACGGGAGGGTGAGGACTGAGCCAGGGCCGACGGAAAACAGCGCCTTCAGCTTTTACAAGCATTCACACGGAGCCAAAGGCACGCACGCACATGTGCACACGCACGCGCACGCACACACCCACGCGTAATCCGAAAACACCCTGTGCCCAGCATTCTTTTCAGATTTAATATTATGCAATTAATTAACCGCAGGTGTGGCCTGCCGTGGCTCAGCCCGAACGCGAAACGTTCAGGGAACGCAGAGCGAGAGCCGCTCAGAGGAAAGCCCAGCGCAAGGTGAACCAGGCATTTCGGTAGGAAGGAGGAAAGTCGAGCTGGAGGACACGAGGCACTTAGCTCTTCATCCCAAACCAGAGAAAAATGAACAAGTGTTTGCCAAGAAGATGCTTTTAGAAGCCTTGCCTTCAGAACTCAGTCACCGTCCGGCAGAACTGATGACAGACGGGAGTGAGAACGGTCACGACGGCGGCCCAGTCCGGCAGCACCCAGACCCCAGTGGCCACCACGGCGGCCCCACCGTGCGGGCCGCACACGCCGTGGCCAGGCCCGCGGAGCCCTCGCGGCCCCGGGATCGGGCACTAACTACCGTCCGCTTCGTACCGACTCAGGGAGGACACCCAGCTCACGCAAGGTCACGGAGCTGGGATCACGTTATTATGGCCGACACCTGTTAAACTTCCATTTTTGAAACAAGGAGAAACACTCGAATTCAGTGATCTAGCTCTAACCTCCCTCGTTGTTGGCTTTTCTCTTGAGCTACAGAAACCCCTTTCCTGCTTACGGGCCCGGCCAGCGCTCTGACTCAGCACCCCGGAGAGCGGCACCCTTGCCCGGGGCCTTCCCCTGGGCTCTGAGAGGGTGTGCCGGGGAGACCCTGCGGCCCACAGAGCACAGGACAGCACCCTCCTCCGGGGAGCCCCACAGCCTTTCCAGCCTGGCCCCGCGCCATCTCTTGGATGGGAAGGATTCTGAGGCCCGCTGAGGCTGGGGAGGCCCCCCTCGAGGCCACACAGGGAGGGGAGCATGCCCAGGGGAGCAACCGGGCCCTGCCGTGGCCCAGGCCGTCTCCTCCCCCAACAAGGCAGTGTCCCCAGGCTCACTCGCCTCAAACGGAGGAAGAGACCAATGTGGGAGGGAACTCCTAGGTGTCCCGAGTGGACGTCCCTTCGCCGACGAGAAGCCCCGCCATCAGATGGCCCAGAGTCCTCAGCGAGCGGAGTGTGGCCCCGACCCTCCGCCCATCTTTCTCGTGCGATGCTCTGTAAAGGCCACGCAGGCTCCCCACTGACATCCGTGCTTTCTCCTCGGAGATAAAAATAGCTGGTGAGCCTTCTAGAAGCTCTGCTCCCATTTATTGAAAGCACCATCTCAAATAAGCTTTTGTCCTAATTACGGAGCCAGCCCCTGAGGGCGGGGCGCTGGGCAGGAGCCTGAGAGCCGGGCTGGGGGCTTCCCGACCTTCTGTCTGACTCGCAGACGCTGACAGATGCCATCCAGGCAGAGGCTCCCCCGGCCAGAGTCCTCGGCTTCACCACGTGGAGAAGAAAGCAGGGAGGTAACGAGGGACAATCCTAAGGAATAAGAAGTCTTCATTCCAAGTCTCGAGAGACAGCTCATTTTCTTCACTGTCCTGCCAGCTTCCTGGACCCCCATCCCTGTTCTGCAAACGTGGAGCGGGGAGCTGGGGTCGTCGGAGACGTCCGCGGAGGTCACGTCCGAGCCTCGTCTGGAGCCGGCTGCTTCCCGAGCGGTTCTGCTCCACGTGAGCCACGCCAATGTCTCAATTTCTCACCGCCAAGTCTCGTGGAAGTCTATTTTTAAATGTATAAATATTTATGCGCTCATTTACAAAATGCTTAGGCAGTCATTTTTTGTGGAGATGCTGGCCGGAGCCCGCAGCCCGCCGAGGCGCACTCGGAGCCCCCGGAAGGAAGCCCCTTACCTGGGAAGTGGGGGCGTCCGGCCAACCACGCGGCTGTGGGGCGCACGGCTCGCTGGCGACCGCTCCCACATCTCCCGGCAGCCGCCATCCGGCTCGGAGCTTCCTTTGTGGGGACGGTCCTCTTCGCAGAGACCGAAACCGTTAACCACATTGAAGACTTCCTTCAAGTGCCCCCACGGCAAACTCACGGGAAACAGCTAAACCCTCGTAAAACAGCGGCTCTCTCCTGACCCAGGGATGGATGAGCAGGAGTTCGTTTATTCAGCAAATATTTATTGGGCCTCCACTATGTCAAAGGCCCCACCAGGAGCTGGGCTATGCTATTACACTATTAAATGTCCCAACAATTAAATTTTTCTGTGTCTAGAATGGTTTATAACTTACTCAAAGTGCCTGTGCAAAGGACCCGGAGCGTGCAGCCAGCGAGCCACAAAGATCCCGTCACTGACGGTAAATCACACGGCATAAACAAATAAGAACATTATTTAAATGAGAGGCCCCTTACTTACAGAAACCATATCACAGGTATTTTCTTTCAAGATCTAATTAGATTTAAAGCTTCATTTGGGAAACAAGATGAAAATGAACGTCTTCTCCTAAGGGTATCTGGACGGGACTCAGCCGCGTGCATAATTTTTTTTTATCACACAGCAAATTTGCCAGGTAATAATCAAACAAAAGAGCTCTGTTCCAGGAGAGGAGTAAAAGGTAAGAAAAAAGAAACCAAGCCATGCATTGTGACAGTGGACGATCCGCCAGCACGCTCCTGACCGGTCTCACGATTTTTAACCACTCTTGGAGGAAAACTCTTACTGTTTAATTCAGTAAATCCCTGTATGCTTGGGATGCACAAATTTAAGGAATGTACTGAAGTTCCTAAAACAAACTACCTTCACAGGTACCCGTGCATGCCTCGGAGCGCTCTGAAATTAAAAACAGAACAAGGACAAGCTCCACCAACCCTGAAAGAAGTGTGATGAGTCACCTGAGCCTTCATAAGGCCACTAAGTGTCCAAATGCAGATGACCAGAGACCAACTTAGCCTGCTGAAGCCTGCTTCTCTGAAAGCTCACAGCTCACCTGAAACTCATTATACTGGGCCCCATTATTTGTCTGAAAATCATAAAAATATAACTGATGTCCACTTTGATTTAAAATAACACATGAATATATGAGTAACATATATTACATAGAATATAAAGTTTATATATAACAGGCTTATGAAGAAGAGTTACACTAAACAGGAGGGAATGTTTATTTTCAAAAATATTCTTTTTTAAAAAAATTTTATTTATAGGAGCACCTGGGTGTCTCAGTGGGTTAAAGCCTCTGCCTTCAGCTCGGGTCATGATCTCAGGGTCCTGGGATCGAGCCCCGCATGGAGCTCTCTGTTGGGGAGCCTGCTTCCTCCACTCTCTCTCTGCTTCCCTCTGCCTACTTGTGATCTCTGTCTGTCCAATAAAAGATTTTATTTATTTATTGGACAGACAGAGATCACAAGCAGGCAGAGACGGTGTGGGGGAGCAGGCTCCCTGCAGAGCAGAGAGCCCGACACAGGGCTCGATGCCAGGACCCTGGAATCATGACCGGAGCCGAAGGCAGAGGCTTTTAACCCACTGAGCCCCCCAGGTACCCCTAAAATATTCTTTACTTTACGGGAATTGCTGGGAAGTTCTTTTGAGCATTGAGCTCCCGAGGACACTGACGCGCTGGTCCACAGGGCAGCGACTTTTGGATGAAACTTGGAGAGAGCTAGTGAGGCAGAGAAAGGTGGGCTCGGGGGAGCTGCTGCTGAGCGAGGACCAGGCAGGAGTGAGACTCACATGGCCTCCGGGGAGAGGACGTCCAGGACCTGAATGAGTCCCACCATGAGACGTCCTGCCACGCGCCTTCCCGGGGCTCAGTCGTGCGTCCTGGCGCAGGTGTCTGTGCGCAGGCGCACTCCCGAGGCGCAGGTGCCTGCGCGCAGGCACATTCTCTAACCTCATGCAGGTGACTTGCGAACAGTTGGAGACGTAAGGTTTGGAAGACCAGAGAGAGGAGGGCCTTGTGAGGCGCTCGTGCCCCTGCTTGCCTCCCCTTACCCCGTCAGCTTGGCTCTGGCTTCCTGACCGTGACCCTGGGCCCCCAGCTCCACGTGAGAGCCCTCAGGAGGCCACAAATGTCCCCCTACGTGGGCTGGCCCCCGAACAGCAGGGCTGCACGCCAGACTGCTGGGAACCGCGTATCAGGACATCACTTATCCCCGTCCTTGGCTCTGGGCTCTCTCCAGCGGGAGTCCGGATGCCTGGGCATGGACCACAGGTATCAGCCACGAGGCACAGTCCTCAGAGCCACTTCCCTGTCCCACAGCCGGGCCTGGGTGTGGTCAGGCTTGGTCATGGGCAGAAGATAAAGGAGGGACTCCAAGGGTGGTCCCGGGGAACCGGCCACCGTGAGCCACAGAGATCGCAGACAGCTGTGCGACACGGTCAGCCACCTGCTGGTCTTCACGCTGCGTGAAGAACCAGAGAGGCTCGGGTGAGAGGAATGGTGTTCGCAGCACAGGGGAGGCCCCTGGGGATGAGCACCATCTCACCCGCAAATCAGGGAGGACAAAGCCTATACCGTCCCTGATAAGCACTACATATTTGTGGAGAAAAAGAAGAGATGTCTGCGAATGGACGTATCCAGCTCTGTAAACATTATTATGTGGTAGTCACCAGTGATGTCGGCTGTCAGGTAAGTAACAGGGGTCCCAGACACCCTGCCCTGTGACCCGCACACCGAGAGAGGATCTGGAGCTGGAACAGTGGGGCTCAAAGGTCCTGGGGGCACGGTGTCCGTGGGAGGGAGACCTTTCCCCCAAAGGAGGGCCGCGCTTGGCCACCACGGCTCCTGATGCCTTCTTTTTTCCCTGACTTCCACGATGGACATTTTCTACACTTCCATGTGAGAAATCTTTGACCGTAGTTTTGCCTAATCGTCTCACACTTGAGAATTCTCACAATGCAAGGTATGGTGAGATCCTGTGAGCGTCCGGGTCCTCCTGCAGCCTCAGCTCACGGAAATGTCCACAACCTCCATGTCAGAGTCTGTACCGCACCCCCCAAACCAGCCCACCAGCCCACGGCTCAGCTGCTAGCTCCACTGAGGACAGAAACCTCCCCCCTTCGTGGGGACCCGTGTCTCCGCCGGCCCCACAAGCCAAGACCCAGGAGGTCCTTCCACCGGCGCCTCCCAAACCAACCCCAGATTCAAATTCTAGCTGTTACCAAAGTCCTGCCGGAGCTTCCCAGGAAAGGTTTCCGTGTGCCTCACATTTCTTTTTGGACAACATCCGCCATCATGCCTGAGACCCTGCACACCTCACCTGCCCACTCTCTGGTACAGGATGGCCCCGGGTGCCCTGAGATCCAGTCTCTACCCAACAGCCAGGGGACTGTAGGACCACAGATCTGAGCTCGTCATGCTTGTGCCCAAAACCCTCAATGGCCTCCCAGGACCCCACGAACCAGTCCCACAAGCTGCTCCTGCTCCTGCATGAGTCCCCACTGGCCCCACACCCCATTGCTGCTGCCACACTGTGACCTGGACACGCTGACCTCCTACCTCCTAACAGCTGCCTGCACACACCTCGGGGCCTTTGCACACACTGGTCCCTCCCCCCAGACTGCTCTCCTCTTACTTCCTGTTCTTCTGAAACACCCCTTCCCCCGTGGTTTCTACCAACTTCTCTCCGCTTCTCTCCGGCCTCACGACACCCGCTTCCGTGCAGCACGTACCGTAGACCGTGACCACGTTCCGAAGGGACTGCTGCATCACTGTGCATCTCCTGGCAGGAAGGAGGGCTCTTCACGCCTCGGAGTCTCCCGGGCCCGCTGTGTCCCAGCTCCCTACGGAGTGACTCCTGGAGAGACGGACAAACAAACCAATCAAAACAGCTGGTAAATCCTTCTACCTTGAATCACACCCAGCTGGGCTAAACCACAGGAGGGTAGTTCCTCCCAGAGGCTGTGTGTCCTCCAGCAGGTGCTAGGGAGACCATTACAGAACCAGGATCTCGGACTTTCCTAGGAAAGCGGCCGCCTTGGTCAGACTGTGACGTCAGCACAGAAGCAGCGGAGCGCACACACGGAGTGTCTGCCGAAATCTGGGGGGCTGTCGGGGGCTGTGGCAGGGATGAAGAGGGCACCGCAGACGCACCCATTACTCCCCCAAGTAAAGGGTGAGGGACAGCATGGTCCCCAGAGCCCGCTGGCCCCGGCCACCATGACCTGTCAGGGAAGGAGCCCCCTTTCTTCCTCCCCGGGGCCACCGCTGTTCAAACCCAGCAGAGGTCAGAGGGCGAGGAGCCCAGATGATGAAGCCCAGAGAGCTCAGCCCCCCGGGGCCCACCACAGGGCTGAGGAGGTCAGCGAACGGTCTGGAGTGCCGAGGAGAGTATCAGCGGCACCTGCGTCATCCGTGCTGTCAGATGAGCCCTGCAGGAAGATGGGAACCGAGGCCTCGCCACGTGTCGGCCCGACAGGGTCCTGCCCAGTGCGCGCCCGGTAGGCAGCAGCAGGTGGTGTCGAGGGACGCTCCCGGGGCCTCTCCGTGCGGGCACGTACCCTGCTGCGGCCAGGCCCACCCGGCGCTGCCCGGACCCTGTGCAGCACGGCCCACCCACTGTGGAAGAGCTCACTTCCCTTCTCCTCTCCTCTCTCACGAGATAAGAGACGAAACTGGAGCCGTCCGTGAGCAACTCTCATTCCTGACAAAATGCTCGGCCTCTAAAGCCTCTGGACGTCACCAAGCGGCGGTTCTGAGCTCCTCAGGTGAGCCAACCTCACAGCACGAAGGGCGAGCGAAGGGCTGGCCCCAGACGCTCTCCCCACATCCCTCCTCCAGCGCATTAAGACATTTTAGAGCTGGCTTGCAAGTTCCAACGTTAAAGTCCTGATTATTTATTTATGCCCTTTTTGTCTAAGAAGTTAAATCCCCAAAGCATCTCAATTTAGATCAAAAGCAATTTACCAAACTTCAGCTGGCTCACCTGTGCCTATGATTTGTTAATTACCTGCTTAGCATTTCCAGGCTGTGAGGCGGAGACGCAGCCTCGCGGCTGCGGGGGAAACCTCGGATACGCCCCTCCCCGGATAGAGCCTTCCAGAACGCCCGAGGTGTTCAGTGGGGGAAGCCATCCCACAGCCCCCAGCTAGTGAGCCCCATGCAGTCTTGCAAATTGCTTTTCTTTTCCAGGGAGAGGAGCTCCACGCTGAGCAAACAGACGCACCAACGCCGCGGAGCTGCTGACATATTTCTTGGCTACCCGATCAAATTATGTAATGGCACTATCGGGTCCGCAGCGATCTATCACACACGGGATCAGCAAGGACTCGCACCCATTCCTCTCTCCGGTGCCCTCGGTTTACAATTTGGCATTAGGATATTAGGAATAACAATAATTACTTGCTTTTACATAGCTTCAAACGAAAGAAATCATTCAACGGCACACATGAAAAGATGATCTCATTTCGAAGGCGGCTTTGTTGGCGTTGCTTCCTCGCTCTCTGTTGCTTCTTCCCGTGTTCCCGCCTCCCCCACGCCATTCCGAGCAGTCGTCTGCGTAAGTGTCACCGCTGTAGCCTCTGCGCAGTGCAGAGGAACCGCAAGCAATGAAGAAGATCCGGAGTTTAGAGCAATACAACGTGAAATGTTTTTTCTGGGTTTTTTCCCGCTTTCCCGTGAAGAGATGGAAAGCATAACCTTTTCTGAGCCCCACCAGCACCAGAGAGAGGCAAAGAAACCGCGGCCCTGTAAGTGGGCAGCCTCTCACGCGAGGAGTTCTTAAATCTTAATTTGTTCGCTGTTTAACTTAAACTCTGAGGGAGTTGAACATGCCCCATGCTTGGAAAACATCTAGAAAATTAAGATTATGAAACGTATTGGCCTCTGGGAGTACGTGGCAGAGCTCTGGTTCCATGCCTCTGGGCACCCGCTCTCTGACCCCCCCTTCTCCTGCCCATGCTCTATTTTTATCTCTTCCATGAAACCAGCCACGTTTTAACTTGTGCTCTGATTGTAATTATGTCCTAGCTCGTTCATTACGCTGCAAGCCCCTTTAAGGCCAGATCCTATCGCAGACTCCTCTCTGAGTCCCTCCCCCGCCCCGCCCCGCCCCCGCCCACAGAAAGCACTCAGGACTCACAGGGGCTGCCAGGAGCCAGCCAGCACTCTCGCCTCTCCCAGGCTCTGCATCCTCCCGGTCTTTTCTGCACTCCTCTCCAGAAGAGCAGCGCACCGTCTTCCAGAGGGGCGCATGTCTCCAGTGTGGCTTCATGCTCAAACAGGGGGAACGCCACCAAACCTTCACGATTTTCCCCTCTCACTCCAGCCAGTCCTATGCCAAGCCTTGAGGTGCTGGGTTAGAAAAAATGGTACATTCGAGAGAGGGACAACGAGGTATTCTACTAGTCACAGTCAAATGAATCCTACCCTTAATAATGCAACATGAAAGATCTCAAAAAACACAACGAATAATGGATCTAGAGCCACTGTCTGTTTCCCTCTGTGGAGTGCGACATGGGCAGAGCCGCCCTCCCCGATCGGGAATTGCAACCCATGGGGACAACGGAGCCGACAAAATGCTGTGCTCGCTGGGTGTCCTAGAACACGGGACTCAGGTTCCCTCTTCCGGCAGAGCCCAGCTCGGCCCTCTCGTCTTCCTCCGTCACTGACAGGCTGGAGGCAGAGCCCTGCAGGCCGACTTGTAACGGTCCCGGGAGAGCTTCCGTCCTCCACAGACCTCCCAGAGTGCCCAACAGTCACGTAAGAACTGTGGCCACGGGAAGGCAGGGGCGCACACACCCTCTGGCTCAGAGGCTCTGTAGGACGTCACCCATGGGACGGGGTGGGGAACAGTGACCCAGGCGGCAGGCACGCAGACGCAGCCAGGCTCCAGCCGACCAATACGTGCGAAGGCGCCGCTGTTGGCGTTCCTTCTTGGAGCGGCAGCGCGAGCGCACCCTGGCCCAGGGTCTCCCACAGGGTGAGCTGCAGGCACAGCCGGCTTCCCAGCAACGTGTCCAGCGCACACGCCATCTCTCCTCCCTGCCCAGAGGACACGGCTCCCGCTGAAGTCAGCACAAGAGGAACCACGCCACAAACCAGGGGGCGCCCCACCTGTGCCCCCAGAAACACCCGGACACTGAGCTCAAAGTGAGGCACGGGGAGCTCAGTGCCCCCGCGTCCCTGCCCCCTGCCTGGCAAGGCGTCATGTGTTTGTGCATTCGTGTCCGAGGGCTGTTGTAACAAGGGAACAGGAAGACAAGAGAAATTCTCTCGCCCAGTTCTGGAGGACACGTAGCCAATGTCAAGGTGCCAGCAGGGTTGGTCCCTCCTGAAGGCCATCGGGGGGGGGGGGGCACCTACTCCTTGCCTCTCTCCTGCTTCCCGCTGCCACCAGCAGGCATGGGCCTTGCTGGTCCTCTGTCGCCACGTGGTCTTCCTCCCGCATCTCTGTGGCTTTGAGTCCAGAGCCCATCTAGTTAATCCGGGATACCCCACTTGAGAGCCGTAATTATATCTGCAAAACCCTCTTTTCTAAATCAGGTCCCCTATGGAGGGCCGTACCTTTTGGGGATGGGAGCCCCAGCCCGCCCACCACACACTCCTCCGAAACCTTACACACCCCTGCCTCATTTTTCCTGCCCCGCTCAGTGAGTCAAACAAAACCGCAGTCTCCCCGAGACGTGTGCGGTCAACCACACGGACAGATAACACGACCGCGAACCAGCTTTTCCAGCAGAGCACGCTGGTCTTGCCTTTCCCAACTCCTGGAGAACAAGAACAAAGGGTTTTTTAAAAATTTCCATAGAATAGGTCCCCATCAGGACCTTAAAGCTTTAAACTTCTCTTGTAATTGCCTGTGGTCAGTTGCATTATTTCCCCGAGATTCGATTTTGTGGATTTGGATCAGGGATAAGACAGAGGAGCTGAGAGTGGAGAGGGATTATCTTCGTAGACATTAGGAGAACCTGCCGTCCACATTCCCTGCAGGAAGCCTGGCTCAGAGGAAGATAAAAGCCAAGTTTAGGACTAACTGGGAACACGAATATGTAACAATTCACTCAGTACAATGTGACACGTGCAATCCTGCAACTCCGGACAGAATACAAGGGCAGGAGGCAGCTCGCTCCATGGACAGAATGGAGAGATAACGTCTCAGAGGAAATGGGCCTCTGCTGGGTGCAAAGAGAAGGGCATTTAGAACAAAGGACAAGTGGATAAAAACGTAGAGAGAAATAAAGATTTGGAGATCATGCAGGTGTGTGTCAGGGCAGAAGGTGGAGGGAGCAAAGCTTAAAATCCAGATTGAAGCCGGTTCGGAAGTTGCCTTAAATGCACTTTGAACTTCTGCCCTCTAGACAACAGGTGTTCTAAAGCTCCCCACCTCCTACATTTTGGGGAGACCCCTGCCCCTGCCAGCACTTCTGCACATGAAAGTGCAAATTGTGCACTGAAGGACTCCAAGGCTACCATTCACATGATGGTCCGGGAGAAAGAGCCCCCCCCCAGTTGTGCAGTGTTGGACACTGCAACCGTACAGGGCCATCCTGCTCTTCATTCTCTCCTCCCACCCAACAGCCTTCTGTGTGAACGGCAGATTTTTGCAGTTAGATATTTTAGGACTGGAAGCTAGTCCTGGTAATACATCAGAACTAATCAGAATAAAGCATGACAGACTGTCATAAAAGCTTGCTTGGTAATTCATGCTAGCATTTATAACATATAAATAAGTCATGTAGAGCGTAGCTGTGCAGAAAGCCTGCAATGAGAGAGTAAATAATAAAATGATGAAAGGTTGCCAAACTGGAGTGTGTCTATCAGGGTATTACAGGAATTATTTTAAGGTTTCATTTAAGAAGAGAGCATAAGAACAGATTTATGAAATGGAAGGACGTCCAAGCTGATCACTGGTACAAACTCAAGAGCAAGGCAGCGCCATGTGACGGGGAGAGCTGGAAGCCGGCCGCCAACCCAGATGACCTGAAGCCACTGCCTGACCCTCTTCCTGAGGTCACAACAGCCATGAGACAATCGGACGCTGACCATTCTGCAGAGTCACTATGAGGCTCTCCTATGAAAACTGGGAAAACAGAAGGGCATAAATTCAGGTAAATCATGGTTTTGTCAGAATCACGCTAATTTCTTAGGCATTGGAAAGGAAATGGAGAAAGTTACCCGCTGTGAACTTTCCCCTCCTCCTGACTCAGATTTCAGCAGCTAATATGTTGGGAAGATAATTAGCAATAATCTTGCATTTAAAAAAAAAAAAAAAACCAGAGTCAAGAGAGAGCGAAGGATCTGAGGTATCTACAGTCAGAAATGTAGGAGGGGAAGCCGGGCTTAATTTGAGGAGGCTTGGGCCAAAGCCTTAGCACGCTGCGAGGGCACGTCGCTGAGTCTGTACCCATAACAACACTCCCTTCAGCTCCTCAGGTCGGCAGCTCAATACAAGAAAGATCGACGATTTGGAAGAGGTTCAGAGAGGAACAGAGTAATGACACTATTAAGGGGCTGGTTTCAAGGATTGATTTAGGAAGAAAGATTAAGGACGCTGAGTGTGCACGGCTTCCCTAATCACGGACTCAGTGAAGACAAGATAAACATCATCAGATATTTAACGGGCAGAAGTGGTGAGGATAGAAGAGGATTATTTAGACGAGATTCCCAATGTCTGTGACACATCGTACGCTGCTGTACACAGCTAGAGGATGAGGACTTGGCTCACCGAGAAGAACTGGAAACGCACTTAGCCGAAACTGGTTTACGAGGCCCGCTGGCTTCCAGAAGCCTCTACCCCAGACATTAAAATGGCTGAAAAGATGAAGTTGATCTTCATTTGTGGAATGATGGGCTGTGCTTACACTAACATAAGCTGGCATTTTGGCAGGGAATAAACTGGAATAAACGGATTCAGGCACCATGCCAATCCCTCATCCTGGTCTCCGCAGTCTGCTCGAGGGAGCCGCCACGCAGGGGAGCGGAGCTGCCGTTCTGCTCCTGTCTCTCAGCTGAAGACCCACGTCTAACTCCTCAGCCCCCACTCCTGCAGGTGCACTGGTCTCTTCATTCTAGCGAGACCTCGCCCACTCACGCCAATATTACTATTTATAATCAGCATGTTCTACGGATTCTTCCCTTGCCAATGCCTCTGGCCATCTTTCGCGGTGATTGGATTTGGCTGCTGTGGTGGTGGGGCCGGTTGATGGTGGTGAAGGTGCTGATGGTGGTAGTGACTGGTGGTGACTGGCGGCGGTGGTGGTGGTGATGGTGATGGTGTCGGTGGGGACGACGGCAGTGCTAGGAGAGGTCATGGTGGCAGTGACTGTGGTGGGGACAGTGGTGGCAGTGATGGTGGTGGTGGTGGTCATGGTGGTTGTGGCGGCGGCAGTGGCAGTGCTGGTCCAGTGAGGGTGGTGGTGGCGGTGGTGAGAGTTGAGGTGGTGGTGGTCATTGCCGTGGCAATAGTGGTGGTGGTGATGGTGCTGACGAGGGAGGCGTTGTCCCTGCCTGGCAGAGTGTCTTACCTGCAGGCTATAAATCTGTACGCACGGCACTGAGCTACAGACCACATTCCGCTTGTTTTGTCGCCACTGCTGCCCCGTGGGCTGACACCGTGCACTCGGGCACCGTCCCCACCGCTTCAGGGAGGTGTCCCTCACAGCTTCCTGCCGGGCCACGTTCCACAGCACCCAGCTGCCCCCGTGTGACTTAGCCGTTCCCCAAGGGATGGACCTACCAGGTTGCCTCCCGCTTCCCAACACCACGTTCAAAGCTGATGCAGGCATCACCGCTGGACGGCCGGACCGGCCGGAGTTTCTCTGGGGCGCGCCTGGAAGTGGGACGGTTGTACCGTGAGCCGCGGAGTATGGACGCGCTCTCGCTGCAGAATCCCAGACCGCCCTTCTGCGAGGTTGCCCCGCCGCCTTTCCTCTAAATTAGGGTAACGCCCATTCCCCCACATCCTTGCTGACACTTGATGTTAAAAGATTGTCCACGTTTTGGTGATTTTATGTATGTATCACGGTATTTCATGATTGTTCTGATTCCTATTGCTCGGCTAACTGGAACTCAAGACTATCTGATTAATGGTGAACTTTCCAAGTCAGAGATTGACCGGAACATAGAAATCACACTAGGTATTTCACAGGAAGGGGATTTAAGTTAAGGAGCTGGTTACAAAAGGGTCGGAATGACAGAAGGAGTAAATCGGAACAGGAGGAGGCCCAGAGGTGAGCTCCCGCGGGAAGCTGCGCCCTCCGGGGGCTGGAGCCACAGGGAGGGAAGCGCGTAGGACTCCGCGGTGGGAACTGCAGGAGGCCTTGGGAACCCGGAACCACGGCGGCCGGGCCTGGTGCTCCTGAGACCCCAGCAGCAGGCACCAGCTCTGCCCTGGAGCCTCGGCCGCCAGAGCCCTCGGAGGGCACAGCCCTGAGAGCCAGCTCCTGGTGCCAGGGCTCCAAGCTCCTCACCGCAGCTGCTGCGGGAACGATCAGGGTCCAGCGGAGCCCAGGGGGGCCAGCCGTGGTGACGCACTCCGACGACCAAGGCGGGGGCCGGCACACCCGCTTTGTCCAGCGGGATGAGATCCGGTGGGTCTTCCAACCTCCACAGTCTCCCCTCGGCCCGGGCACCCCAGCTGCACTGGATCCGTTAACGTCCACTTCCAGCTGCTTCAAATCACCCCCGGGGTCTGCGTGCCCTGCCTCTCCAGCACACATTCCCACCGACATGTGTCCCCAGGTCCCCTTCGGGAAGCGCAGGTGAGGGTGTGCCTGGCTCCTGCACAGGGATGGGGAGTCCCGCCTCCAGGGGACCCCGTCTTCCCATTCCCACGGCAATGACCCGACCGGCTCTGGCACATGGCAGGAGCCCACATGACCGTCTCCGCGCCCCACCGAAGGGTTACTGGCAAGTGCCAATAGCTGGCCGGCCTCCGCCAGTTTCATTCCCAGGGACAGTGTGACCGACAGCCACGCCAAGGTTCCTGCCATGTGAACGCTACACACCTGCCACCGTAGGATGGCCAGCTGTCCCCAGCTCGCCTCCGAGGGGAGACCCCGCCACCCGGCACTTACACCTGGGACCGGGAGCCCCCGGCAGCAGGACCCACTTCAAAGGCAGCGTCTCCTTCCATAGCCCACGGGAGACTTCACCAAGGTTCTGCACGGTCTGCTCAGCACCTCCCACACATTTCCCGGGACACGGCGGACAAAGGCGAGGGTGTGGAGGAGCCCTGTACACGAGGAAGGATGTCCTGTCACCCTAAACCCGTGGACCAGGCTCCCCAGAAACAGACTCTGAGGCGAGGCGGGCAGCGGAAGTTCTGCTGGGACGCACATGGCGGATACGCCATGAAGGCACAAGGCGGGGGGCTTGGGAAGAAGGATAAGCAAACCGCATCGGGATTGACACCAAGCCCTCGTGCAGTCTCGGGGCCCCTGTGAAGCGGAGCGACCCTTTCACAATCATCGCAAGTGGAGGCGGCAGGGCTGGGCCTCTGCATGAACCCCCTTCTGGAAGGAAGAGATGTGTCCGCGGTGATTCTCAGTGAGGCATCCCGGGAGCCAAAGCTACTGCTGATCACTGTGAGGACAGGCGCCGGGCAAAACCCTGCAAGGACGGGGGGTGACCCCCTGCCCCCTCTTCACTCCAGGGAGGCCCTGCCATCCCCACCTTGGGGCTCCAGGCCACGGTCAAGGCGCTGCCCGTGAGCCACCGTATCTTCTAAGAAACACTGAAACAATATACATCCTGTGCCCATTTTTCTATTCGGGTTCAAGTCCTTTTCTTATTAATTTCTAAGAGTTCTTCATGTAGCCTAGTTTGGACATGACCAGGACCTTCTACGCTCCTACACCTGAAGGCGTCATCAGTGATGCCCTTCCCCGGAGAGCCACCTTGAGCCGGAGGCGCGCACGCCAACCCTGCTTCGCCTGAGGGCCTGGGGTCTTCGGAGCTGTCTCCCACCTCCACTCTGCAAAGATATTCCGCTGCATTTTCCTTCATTAACTTTATTGTTGTTTTTTAAAAATTTGCGCCAAGTTGGACTGTATACGTTGTGAGAGGTGGGGGTATACTAGACCTTCCCATTTAGTGGGTCAGTTTCTCCAAACCCTCCTGCAGAGCCCGTCCTCCCTGCTGGGCGGGGCCGCGGGGCACAGTCCCCACACCCCAGTGTCTGGTTCTGGGCCCTGCGTCCTGTCCTGCAGGGACTCGTTCCGTCGGGTGCTCTGTGCTCACTGTGGACTCTAATGCCCGTCCCACGTGGTACGGATTTTTCCTGTTTGAGGAAAAATCAGACATTTCTCGGTTTCTTGTGCACCTTTATTTTTCCAAATTAATCCATTTTTTGAGTTTCTGAAAGAAATCTTGCTGGGATTTTTAGTGAAGTCATTGACTCATCTGGGACAAACTGACATCTTGACGGTGTCAACTCCTGCACCCGCAAGCACGATCTGTCATCCCATTGATGAAAATCTCCTTCCCTGTTCCACAACAGGGTGTTTAAGCTTCTGTACAAAGTCTCCCAGACTCTGTCGGGTCACGTGTCCACACTGAGCGGCCGCGTGACTGTTCTCCGTGCAGCTTTGTTTCCACCACACGCCCCCGCCGCCCACCGTGGCCGGGGGAAGCACCGCCGAGGAGTCCGACTTCGGGCCGCGTCCAGCTGCTCCACTGGCCTCTCTTGCGGCTTCAACATCTCCTCCGCTGCTGCCACTCCGTCTTCTCTACGGACTCGTACGTCGCGTGACAGACGCCGCCCAGTTCTCTACAGACTCGTACGTCCCGTGACAGACGCCGCCCAGTGTCGTCTTGTTCCGTTCGTGCCACGCGTCTGCCTTCGCTTTGCCGTCTGGTCCTGATCCTGGGATCAGGATCTATGTTGGAAATTAGAGACCGTGTCTGGACCGCAATCATAAAGAAATTCTCTAAGGTTTCGCCATAAAACACATCGCCTGCTGGTCACTTTTGTTTACATGACCTTTTGAAATCAAGGACATTTCTTTACAGCCTTAATTTCTGAGAAGTCTCTTCGTTTGTAAATGTTGGACGTCATCAAATGTGTCTTCTGCACCTACTGAGCTAGCGGACGACCCTTCCTCCCTCGGTGCGTCAATGTGGCAACCGACAGAGAAGTTTCCAGTGAGGAGACACTTGCTCTCCCGGAACGAGCTATGCTAGGTACAGTGCACCTGTAAGACCCTCCGAGTCGAGTCAGCAGTGTCACTCCACGCACACGGACAGTAGCGGACGAGGCGACAGAGCTCTCAGTTCTTCTGAGCTCACACAGAGTCCTTGGACGTGTCCCCTCTGCCTGGAGGGATCTGCCTGGCTCTTCACACTGTAGCTCCTTCTGAACACAGGGTCTGGTCTCACATGTCACGACCCCATGGACGCCTTCCCAAAGCTCTGCTAGTCACTCCCTGTCCCCGATCACTCCATGAAACGGCCAGTCCTTGCTTACTGACCGTTGCTGTCTCCCGACAGACTAGAAGCACACGGAGAGCACGAACATTCCTGTCTTCCGTACTCTGTGTTCCCACTGCCCAGAACACGTTCTAGAACACAGCAGACAATCCATCAGTATTTAAGTCCACAAGGTCACAAGTCGACGCACCACGGCCACATGATGGGTCCACATTGGAAGCCGCGTGATCATGCCGGTATGTGCAGGACCACCTGAAGAATGCCGTACAAGGCCACAGATCCTACAAAGGCTACAGGACACTGATATCCGGGGATGTGAGTGACCGGCGAGAGAAAGAGCTTGTTTAAGATCCGAAAGTCACAGGCAGGCATGCAGGCACTAGAGGCCTTCTTCTAGCCAATGTCACTAAGCTAATCTTGGAGAGTCCTTGCAGAAAGTGGCCATCGTGCCCAGTTTTGGGCCTTCCATCTGCACACAGCAGCCTGGGGAATGGGCCAGATAAACCAAACTCCCCAGTCTTCAGAGCTGGAATTTCTCTGGAGAAAAGTGTCCAGTCAAACGACAGGACAGTAGAGTGTACAGACTGTCCCGGTCACTAATGGGGGAGGAAACGTGGGATTTGGGGATGACCAAGAAGCCACCCAAAGCAGTTCCTAAAGGGCAGGTATCAGAGGACGTGACGAAGAGAACAAACCCGGAGTGAGAAGGGGGGACATTCCCAGGTCAGAGGGGAGCCCGAGAACCTGAGACAGTCTCCCCAGCCTCACGCACACACTGGCCTAACAGCATCCTCTGCTGCGCGAGCCTCCTGCCGGGGAGGGCGGAGGCACGCGCGGGAGCCCCTCCAGCTCCAGGCAGCTTCTGAGCTGCTCGGGTTTTATCACCGCGCAGGATGAGCACAGCATGTCTGCCCCAGCGCCCAGCTGTACCTCGTGCCGGCAAACCCCGAAGCCTGCACAGGTGGGGGAAGGGGGTCCTCCTGTTGGGAGGAATGCCCCAGAAGGGGAGCATTGTAAGAAGGCGAAGCCCTCGTGCAAACACAGCCACCGTATAGAGATTTCTCTCCAAAGGGGCTGCCTTTGGTCATTCCTACCCTGGACCTTCCTCCAGAGACGCGAACAGGACCCGTGCTGGGGCGGCCAGCTGTGGCGAGGGCAGCGCCCCAATCTGGAGAAGGAGGAAGAGCTCCCGCTTGCCCTGCTCCCCGCTGGGACGTGGTCCTCAGTCTGCCGTTGCCCGCGCAAAGCGATGGACTTCAAGTGGTCACCAGCGGTCCGTTCCCGACCTCACTGAGGTCTGAACAGCCTTGGGCCACTAGGAAAGCATCTCACCTTTCCAAAGCTTGTGTGCTTCCCACAGACGCCAAGGCTTTGTTAACACGCCGACGGCCTTTAAACCCCATGAACATCGCTCCTCCCACGGTCCAGTACACTCTGCCCCTCCTTGGGCTCAGATTGCGTCCTCTACTCCTACTTGTGGCTCTAGGAAGTATGTCCTAACGTGAAAGGGTGAAAGCTCAGCCACGTCCACATGTGCCTTCCGCGTCCTTCGTTACTCGTGCGAGGTCCGCTCTGAGCAGCCCAGTGGCAGCGAGGGCCAGTGCGAGGCGGCCCGTGTGCTCCTCTGTGTCGCTCTCTGCTTTCCTGTCCGGGGCGGACGCGTCACGGCTCCTTTGTGCTCCAACACCGGGTGCCCCCGTTGAGGAAAGACCACGTTCACCCTCCTGTGTGTGCACCTCTGGGGGCACCGTTTAAGCTTATTTCCTCACATGGCATTAAATCAAGACCAAACAAAGATCTTTAGAGGCCTTAAGTCCCCTAAAAGATTGCTACCCCCTCATTTAATTCAGCAAAAACACTATTATTCCCCAAAACTGGGTATAAATAAATTCAACAAGTTTTGATTCTTCTTGACAATGTCTTCAATGCCTTCAAAATAAATTAATTAATTCTTTCCAAGACCATATTTGCTGTCCTGATTTTGGAGCTTCTGTTCTGCTCATACCCAACTGCTGTGAGATGACCCAGGGCCAGAGAGAGGACCTCATCCCTTCGTAAGGAGTCCCAGCGGCCACCAACGGCTTTCCTCCAGCCGAGCCAGGTGCTCTCTGGGGCACCAGACTCCCCCCCGACTGTGATCCAGAAGTCCCTGGACCTATGGGAATCACTTCAGAAACCCCGAAGTGAATCCACAGTAATCCAGATCCTGGGGTTCAGGAAACACACCGCAGAGGGGCTGAGGTCAAACTCCGGGAAGGTGGAGGGGTTGGCACCTGCCGCCGCAGCTGCCGGTCCTGAGAATCACTGACGTGGACGTGGCTGCACAGTGGTCCACGTGCATCTGGGGACGCGAGCGGCCCAGGGAGGGGACGTCTGCACATCCGGCACTGGCCAGCCGCTGCAAGGAGCAGCGTCCCCAGACACAGCCACATGTGCTATGGCTCTCACAACCCTGCAGTGGGCGCCAGCCGGGCCCCCACTGTGGACACTGAGGCTCAGTGACTTTCCGGGGGCCAAGACCCAGCTGACCTTGAGCTTAGAAGCACATTCCAAATCACCTCTCCTCCAAGTGGGCCCGGGCTCCTCCCATGTTCTTTATTGAAATGAAATTCCAGCAGGAAAGCAAACACACAGCCGTGCGACTTTAGACCCGCAACAGTACTGCCTTCGCACTGACGTTTGGTGTGCTGGGTTCTGTGACCAACGGGGCAGAGAAGGAGAGCCCTACGCGCTGTTTACGGGCTCAAATCCGTCATTTTTAATGGCCCATGATTGTCAAATCAGCAGGAGGGGAGAGAGGCTCATGGTTTTGATCTCACTTTTGGGGGGTCACATTCAGTACCAGGTCACTGGGCAGACGGCACACGGTGGGGGGAGCCCCCTGTTGACCTGAAGATTTACCCAGATAGTCTTAAAATCCATCTGGGGGACTGAATCCCCTGGGGCTTCGCGTGGACATTGCTAGTCTCAATCAAGGACAGTGAGATTACTAGCGGCCGTGACACCTAGTGACGTCACGTCATCTCTTCACACCAGCATCAAAGTAGCTGATCCACGGTTATGAAACCATCGCAGAATTTTCTTGGTGATACTGTGATTTCTGTGGTACGTCTGGGGTGTGTGTGTGTGTGTGTTGAAATTCACGTGCATATTAGGTGTTTTAAATGCCGGGAGCGTAATAACAGCAGGACCGCGAGCCAGTAGTTATGAGTGGAAGCCCACGGAGCCCTCGGGGAGGGCCGTCCGCCCAGAAGGAGGGGCCGCGGTGAGCACTGCTGACGGGCAGGTGGCAGTGACGGTGCTCGGTTTCTGCTCCCCCACTCCCGACCGGGCCGTGTGCTGAGGGCTTCGTACTGCTGGTGAAGGAGTGGGGGGTCAGCAGAGACTTGATGTGCACCTGGCACCCCTGTGCCACCTCGCCCAGACTGTGGGGGAAGAAAGTCTGGCTCCCCTGGGAAGGGCACGTGCCCTGTGCCTCGCTCTCCCACACCACCAGAGCTGGAGTCAGATCGGCGGCGCCCCCCCGCCGCTGGTTGTCCCAAGGACCCCATCTGGACAGAGAAGGAACACGACAGGTAAGATGGTGCCGGCAAGGATGGGCTCCCACCGAGGTCTCTCCCTTCTGACCGAATCCTGGGCAGACCTGGAGGTGGCCAACTTTTGGCTTCTAGAGGATGACACCCTCCCGCTTGAGATTTCTGGTTCCGAACGCCGAGACCTCGCCGGCGTGTAGGTGAAATGCACGGCACTTAGTGCGAAGTATTATTAGCTCAGATGACTTCGTGCTCTCCACTCTGTTTTTAATGGATAAGTGTCTCCATGCCGCAAAACCACCCTGCAGCGGGCAAGGAAGGCTAAGACAGGAGCCGCACAGGAAGAGAGAATGAGGCAGGAGGTCCGGCCGCTGGAAAGCACCGGGCATGGGCAGACAGCGGGGGGGGGGGGGGGGGGCAGGGCGTCCGCAAGGGCCACAGGAAAGAGGCAGCCGACATGAAGAAACCTGAGAAGCAGGCAGTGGTGTCCACCATGGAGTCACCCGCTGCAGCATATGTCAAGCTGGGAGTCACCGGCTGGGACCCCACACAGCAAACCCAGCTCCGATGTCCGGCCGGCCCCTGCAGCACTGGCTCTGCCTGCATGAAGCAGACCTTTCAGCGGGGGAGGCTAAGCACTGGGTGCGGGCTACCGTCTCCAGGGGGTGTGGGGTTCTGAAGTGCTAGGGCTGTGTGCAGTCAAATTAGACAGGAGGAGGACAGGAATCCAGAAGAAACGACGGAGCGGGACCAAAGAAGAACCTGGTCTGGTGGGGAGGATGGGAGCCCAGCAGCTGGTGGGAGGGAGGGAGGGAGGGG
This sequence comes from Mustela nivalis, assembly GCF_964662115.1. Classification (NCBI taxonomy): domain Eukaryota; kingdom Metazoa; phylum Chordata; class Mammalia; order Carnivora; family Mustelidae; genus Mustela; species Mustela nivalis. The sequence goes on along the minus strand of NC_139031.1, from coordinate 1,991,923 downwards.
GCGGGGCAGGGGAGGGGCTCGCAAGGGGCCGGGCAAGGAGGGAGGAGCTGGCGGAGGACTGCGGGGGGAGGGGAAGGAGAAGGCTGGTGAGGGGGAGGGCAGAGGAGGGAGCAGACTGGGGGTGGGGGGCGAGGAGGGGTGCGGGCTCCAGCCAGGAGGTCGAGGAAGGAGAGGCCGAGAAGCAGCAGCAGGACGGGCAGCTGGGCAGAGAGACGGGTCCCCCACACCAGAAAGCGTTGGCCGGGTTCCTGCAGACGGACTCTTCCCAGACCTGGATGTGCTCCGCAGAGGCGGGCAGCTGGCCGGAGGGGCCCCGCTGAGAGCCCCTGGAGCGACCCAGTGCGGCCGGCCGCTCCCCCTGCAGAGTCACAGGCCATCAACGTGGGTTTGTGTGGTGACCTGGAAATGAGGAGGTGGGCGGCGGGCACTCGGGGACAATGTCTGCGACGTGGCGCGGAAACACGTGACTCCGGGGTGCAACGACTTTCAGGAACTCTTAATGACTAGAAAGAGATGTTTGCTAAGATCTCAAAATTACAGTATCAAGAAACAGAAGAACCCGGAGATTATTAATACATGCCCGCTAGCTCATGGTCCCAGACCCCCCGCGTCCCACGCACGCCGGCCGCCCCTGCCCGACTCACGTCTCCAGCCTGGCCGCTCGCCGGGAGGATGGTGGTTCTGTGCTCCATGTTCCACGAGGTCCTCATCCCGGGCCCTTTCTCTGCACCTGAGCCCACAGATGCCGAGACCACCTGCCAGCCCCCCCTCACGATCACGGCCCTGAAAGGTCCCCTCCTCTCGGGACCTGAATCGTCCCCACCGCCTGCCCAGAGTCCAGCCATGGCTGCTCTGGGGGCCGCCCACAAGCCCCTGCCCCGCTTGGACAGCATCTGTTCTGGGGGCCCCGTGACTCCCCCCACCCCCCGCACTGAAGCTCGGCCCGCAGCCCCCAACAGAAAGACCAACGTGTAAGTCTTCATCTATAAAACCCGTCCCTGAACACGCACGGACAGGCACCAGCTTAGAAACACATAAGATGTTTTTCTGGGTGCTTAAAGCTGGAAAATGTAAGAAAACCACGTTTCAGATAATAACACACAGACACCACAGGTCTTCGGAGGAAGGGGAGGGAGCATTTCAGAAAGACGTCCCAAGAAACTCTGAGCTTGAAGTGAAGAATGGGACAGGTCTGGGAGGGGTGGAGGGAGTAAGAGCTTTTAGCAAGAAAACACCCTCTTTACAGCCGCGGGTCCAGAAAGCTCAGGATGTGTTGCGAGAAGCCAGCGGGTCCCCCAGCACACACCCAGAGCTGCCGATGGGCAGGCGTGGTTCCAGGACCCGCAAACCTCCCCTGACAAACAAGGATCCTCACACGGGTACGGACTCTGACCAGGGACTGGTGCCCGGAGAAGCAGATCATAGAGGAGCAGGGCTCTGGGGAGGGCAGGCTGCAGGCCGAGCGGAAGGCCCAGCTGAGGAAGGCCGAGCTCGCTCAGGCACTAGAATTCGGATCAGAAGTGCAAGGGGCCCAGCCCTGCCCTTCAGTCCTCGCGGCAGACTGTGGCCTGGGCTCCAAGCATTAGGGCCTCTATCTTCTCGTCTTTAAAATCAGGGGTAGAAAAATAGTAAAAGTAAAAAAGCGAAACAGTGAAATAAAATAAAATCAGAGGTAGGACCAGATCTCACTCAAGAATTCCATGATGGTGCTTACATCTTGACTTTCAAATAAAATTTCTGGGGTGAGCAGGAAAAACAAATCTAGATGCTTTGGTTCCATTGACAGGTGGCAACTGTGTTCATTTTTCTCATTTTGGTGACAAAAGCTCAGTGTACGTTCGCAGACTCTCCTTGTATTCAAACCTGGTTTCACTCGTCATCCAGGAGCCACGGGCACAATCTGTGGGCCTGAGGTCAGGAAAAGAGAAAGCCCGCACGTGATCCCTGTCCTCGAGCGGCTGTGGGGGAGGCCGGTGGGGGTGGATGAGCTCCTGAAGGTGCGTTGGCTGCTCAGGAAGGGTTCGTGCTGGGGAGGTGGGGGCCAGGCCCTAACTAGCCAGCACCGAGCTGTCAGACACAATGACAGGACAGGGTCTGGGCAAGACAGAAACAGAGAAGCGGTGCGGGGCAGAGGGGGACAGAGGGCTTGGGGGCAGGAGGGGTGGCCAAGATCTGTCCTTGGTGACCGACACTGGCCCTTGCTGCTTCATCTTCGGTTCTGACGCGGGAAGACTGCCAGCAAGTGTCCCGAACACATCCCAGGCCCAAGGTCTTTCTGTAGTGCGGCTGGGACAGGTGAGGCTTCCAGCAGCAGGTCCGGGCTAGGTCCCGGCTAGGTCCCGGCAGGTGAGGGGTCGGAATTCACGAGGCCCTCTGGCAGGAATCAGGGCGCAGTCGTAAAGTGAGCGATAATTCAGGCACCTTCAGTGGGAGTTCAAAGCCAGTGACACAGAGAGAAATCTGAGATACAGAGTTCAAAGTCGACAGCAGCGAGAACAAATTGCCGCTCGGCCTGAAGCTGGGCGGGAGGGCTCCTTGCAAAGCTCCGCCCGCAGCTGGGGGTCCAGGCGGGGCTGTGCCGCCATCCAGGCAGCTTTGAAGTCCCGGCAGATGACTGCGAAGGCGAGGACAGGGCGGGTGGGGCCGGCATCAAAGCAGACATGCGGCCGGCGCTGGCTCAGGGTTGGGCCGATCTCCAGTTACAGCCGCATAATCCACGGTGCTCACCACTGTTTGCTCAGGGTTAACGCGGAGTTAGAATTCTGGTTTTGTTTCTCACCTAGGGAAAAATAGCTTTGTACAGCGAAGTCACTCAGTAAAGCTTGGAGAACTCTGCTGGCCCTCGCAGGCTGGCTTCCGGCCTGCGGTCTGGGCCCCGGCCGCTGACGGCTGGAGTGTAGCGTTCCCGGCAGGCTGGAGGACCTTCGAGGACATCCTTACTGAATCGCAGCCTGTCCCGGGAACCACAGAGGCCCTTCCCCTGCCGGCTCCGAGCTGAGAGGTGGCCCCGTTGCTCTGCCGGGAAACACCGGACGGTGCCCGCGGTGGAGGAGGCAGGGACGGAGGAAGGTGCATCGCTGTTCTCCACCCTCGAGGCCTTGGAACGTCATGAAAGTCTATGGAGAATTCTGCCCTGCTGCGTTTTCAGACTTTTCCCCAGCTGACGGAACGCCATCAGCTTAGTTAAGAAAAGCCAAAGGCCTCAAACTAGAACTTTGAGAATAAATGCGGTGGGCAGGGGCCAGCCCCATGGAGAGTGCGCCCAACACTGCAGAGGTGTGGGGCACACCCTTCCCGAGAGGTGTAGGTCAAGGTCGGCAGCAAGAGAGGGAGTCCTGCGTGCACGCGTCAGCGCCTGCTGAATACAGGCACTGGCCACATGGCATGCGTTCCAGCCCCTGGACAACGCGTGTTCAGGCTCAGTCCCCCGGCTAGGGCCGCACGAGCGAGCCACCAAGTTAGAGCTCCCGGCACGAGTCCTTCCTCTTCAGACCCAAACCTTGTACTGCTTAACGGGGCTATACCACACTAGCGATCTTGCTCCCTATGTTACCTCACAATAAACCATGTATTTCTGTGCAAGAAAATTCGAGAACTCTAGTGTGCGATGCGTGCAACACATCCTCTCTCCACAAGTGGTTGCTGACCGTGTCCCAATCCAGCCACCACTAAATCAGAAAATGACACGAACAGAAAAATCACAGACACGGCTCTTGCCCCACACGCTCCGAGCATGGAGTTGAGAAGAAGATTTGCCACCGATTACGTGCGGCAACGGCTCCCAACCAGTAAGACCCGGTGCTCCGCGGTTTCCGGGGCGGGGGAGTGGGGGATGCACACAGGTTGCGATGAGCAAAGACCTTCCAGAAGCTGGTCTGGGTACTCCTGGATGACTCGAGGGTCACGGCAGGTGGAGGGGACATGTGGCTCTTGTGACACAACCTAAAATCTAAAACAGCTAAAGCAGGGTGGGAGGATGGGGGTGTGGGGGGCTCATCTGGGGTGTGGTGACGTCGGGCTGCGTGGGGGACCGGCCTTGGTCCCACTGCGGCCCTGCACCCCCTCTCGATCTTTCCCTCTCCGGTGACACAGGTCAACTTCAGACGCGTCCTTGCCCTCGGAGCTCACGTAACCAACCATCAGTGAGTGCCAGCAGGGTGCACAGCCGTCACCCAGAAATCACAACTGCGAGAGTGTGGGGTGCATGCAGGAGACCCACACAGGCAGACTCTGGCCCTAGGGAGCAGGGGCTTTCCCAGGGGACACGGGAGAGGTGGACGGGAGGAGGGAGCTGCTTGAGGGAGCACGGACAGGAAAGGCACAGGTGCGAAGACAGAGCAGGGGCAGGAACAAATGCAACTGTTCTTCCAGGTCTGGGCCTTTTTCTCGCCACTGCTGAGGAATGAGTGGACATTCCTGTGCTGTGTCCTACTGGTCCATGAGATTGCTCAGGGTTTTGCCAGAAATGCCGACCTTATAGCACAGCCCGTCCTAGTCCGGAGTACAGAGTGACTTACGTAGTCACATCTGCAAACTGGCAGCCCTCCCACGCCCATCTCAGCCAAGGAACGCCTTCCTTTTGCTTGTGTGGGACAAGGACACTCTGCTCCTCCTTGGCATCCCTCTCCATGGCCAGCACCTGACCCATCGGCAACAAATAGGGCTTTACCCTCGGAGCACAGCCGGGCCCGGGGCAGAGTGGCCCCTCCATGGCCACGCTCATGGCCACGTTCTGCAGAGGCCCGTGTGCTTCTGCCGTGGGCCTGACCAATCTTGTTTCAAAGGGAAGCTGTGTTCCCAGACCACAGAAGATGATCGGTGTTCTTGGGGACACAAGAAGTCAGGGGCTGCTGGTGGGGAGGCCGGTGGCGCGGCGGCGGCAGACGGCAGGCCGGGCCCTCCGGAGCGGAACGTAGAGCTGCCCGTGCCGCAGCAGCGCACTTCTGGGTGCAGACATGGGAGGAAGCTGGGCTCACAGCCACGCTCACGGCAGCAGAAAGTGGCAACAGCACAGACCAACGGGCTGAGCACCGTCTGTTTCTCCGGACAACGGAATCGTATTCAGGCTTCAAGAGAAGGGAAATCCCAACCCCCACTCCCACACGGTGAACCCCGAGATCATAACGCTCAGTGTGGGAAGCCGCGCCCAAAGGGGCCCGTGCTGGGGGATTCCTCAAACGTGGTCCCTGGAGGGTCAGACACGCAGGGGAGAGTGGAGGGAAGGACTGGGGCAGGGGAGGGGACTCTGTTTCCTGGGGACAGAGTCCCAGCTGCACAAGATGAACAAGGTGAGGCGCTGGGACGCTGGGATGCCCGTCGGGGTGGCGGAGCTCCAGGCCGGGGTTGGCTCAGAGATGGCGGGACGCGTCTGCTCTATCTTAAGTGTGCCCGACCCCAGTGAGACGAGACAGAAGCCAGAGGAGCAGCTCTCAGATGTGGCTCTGACCTGCCGCTCCCCCGCGCAGCCCTCCTGTGGCTCCTGGCTTGTCCTGGGTCTCCCACCCCCGACACCTGCTTGTCCCCACGGCACCTGCACACCCGGGATGGCCCTGCACCCCCCCCGCCCCCGCCACGGCGGCACAACCCCCTCTAGCTTCTGTCGCAGCACTTTCCACCTCGGACGCAGCAGGGCTGTTACTTACTTGCTTATTTATCATCCGTCTCCGAAAACGAGCCTGTAAGTTCTGCTAGAGACGATTTCTCCTCCTGACCCCAAACACCCAGCACGCGCCAGCACCGCCTCCTGCCTCGGTCGCGTGAGCGAAGGAATGAATGGATTCGTCAAGTTCAAGTGATCAAGGAGAAAGGGCGTATTTTCTTTAAAATATTAGCATTTTCTGAAACTCTGAATCTGTGTATATTGATCTTTTCCTTCGTGTGAAGGTGGCGCTGCTGAAAAGAAGCGCCCACCGCTGTGCGCAGCCGAAGCACAGAAACCCTAAGTACCGGCCCAGAAAGTGGCTTCACAACCGCACGACCCTGTCGGCCGCGTTCCCTCTAAATCCCCGTCGCGCGCGGCTACCTCGCGAATGCAGCGAGCGCGCGTGCAGGGGTGTGTTGAGGCCGCGGTCACAACTCAGCAGCAGGAGTCGCACGAGGACCGCCCCTTCGCGCGGCGCTGTCCCCGGTGGCGATTCTGTAAGGAACTCACGGCCCGGCTCGGCTTCGCCGGCTCCCGGGAGCCGAACGGAAGAGCCGCGTTTCGGCCGCTCTGCACACGACAGAAAACTGCTCTTGAGAACGCCGACAACATTCAAACCAACGGCCGGGTGGTCCGGCAGAGAAGGGCCTTCTTCCTCCAGCAGCATCTTCTCCTAAACCTCGGCTGTCCGCGTGGGCGACGACCCGGCTGTCACGTGTCACCGCTAGACCAGAGTCCCCCCGCCCACCAGCCCCTTAAAATACTTCGTTTCCTTTGCATCGGATTACGCTGCGTTATCTCCCTCCCAAGCGAGGCTGCTGTTTTCCTGGCGTGGACCGTCTCGGGCCGCAGCCCAGCCGCTGGAGCGGGCGCTGCCGTCTGCGGTCCGGGAGGCCGCCGGCCCCCCGCGGACGGGACAGACACAGCGGCACACAGACAGCGGGGGAACACTCTGCAGGCTCAGGGAGTACCCCGCCTTGCCAAAACTACAGAAGAGCACTGCCTTTTTGCACCAAGGCAGTGTTTCTGGATATTTCGCTTCCTTGGGCCTCACTCTAGGCTGGTGGGGAAGCCAGCGCCGGTGGACTAGCTCTTAGGAGCACAGGTACGTGTCCGGGCATCCGAGGTCAACCCTGGGGCAGAGCACGTGAGGCGGGTGGTCCTTCGGACGGCTCCCGCGCGGGGCAGACCCGCTCCGCAGGCGGCTGAAAGCTGCGGGAGTGCGCTTCCTGCCAAGTCCTCCAGAAAAGACGTTTTTCTCAAATTGCTTTCAAAGGGAGCAAAGGTCCTGTTGCCGGCACAACCTGGTTAGGTGAGAACACGAAGACGGCCACTCTGGCCTGACGCCTTGGTCCAGCAGCCCAGAGATACTGCAGGGACGGAGGGAAGAACCAGGGCGCTCCTCCCCGAGGTCAACCCTGAGGCCCGAGGTGGACCGCGGCTCCCAGTCCCCACGTCGGCCGGGCCCCCGGCAGAGTCCTCGTGACTCCAGATGGAGCTCAACCTCAGCCCCGGGGGGAGGCTGTCTGTCTGTCTTGGCGGGGGGTTGCTGGTTAAGTAGTCTACCCAGAGTGCATTTATTTGGGAAGGTGGGGGAGGGACCCTATGGAAGAACACTAGGGTTTCCGGAACAAATTCTGGTTTGCCCCGCATGCCTCCCCCAGGCCCCGCCTCTGTGGCCTCAGGTCAGTTTCCCAGACCCGGCCCGGGCTTTCAGCAGGGCGCGCGCATCTGACCCCGCATCTCTCCGGCTCGTCACCTGTGCTCCCGGATGGTACCTTTGGATGAATTCATCAGCATGATCTGTGTCTGTGCCGAGGAGACGCAGAAGCAGGAGAAGAAAGTCCCAGCGCAGAAAGGAAACCCACGGGCCGGGGCCACCGTCACGAGCGAGGTCTGGCCCCAAGGAGGAGCCCCACAGAGTGACCGCTTTTCCTATTTTGCATTCTTGGGACGAACGCCCACAAGCTATGTGCCCCAAAGCTGGGCCCTGGCAGCTGACTTGTTAGCACAAAGCTTTGACTAGAGTCACCCGTTGAAATGAGTGTTTTTCAAGATTTTTGTCACCTCATTAATAACTTCACTCCAAGATCACAGATCCTTACTTCAAATTAAGCATCCAACCATGGAGTTAGTATCTTGCTGACCTCCCTTACAAACAACCTGTGACAGTTCAGTAGAAGTAGGACTAACTGCCTCTCCCGTGTCTTTACTTAAAAATACTGCATATATGTTGTTAATTATCTTTCCACGGCTGCACAAGTAAGGGATATAAAAAGGTGCACTTGTGTCTTTGAAATTATTTCACAAAAATACGTGTGTGTACGTGTATGCACACAGACACGGGCTTTTGTATATCCTTTAGTTGCAGATCAAAATGATTCGCTCTAAACTTTCATGCAAGAGTCCTAAGTGAGAAATTCCACACCATTATCTCAAGGCAGTGAGTCCACATCTACAGGTCAAATGGCTTGGTTATTTCATTTAAACTTATAAGTGCACAAGTTACCCCATCAGCTTTGTGAAGTTGTTCCCACTTCGTATCCTGGGGGATGGCGTCTACAGTGCCTCGAAAGCATCTGCTCTTTGTACATCCCGACAGTTGCGGTCCTTTGAGAGGCCGGGGCCTGGGGACCATCGGACACCATAGACGGCAGGATCGCGGGGCCACGAATCTCAACCGCAAATATATACACTCATATTCCCTCACACCCTCGGGCTAAACCATCAGCCCCTCTTCCCCCAAGTACTTCTTACGCCCCTGGTGTCTGAACATCATGTGCTTCAGCTTAGAAAAGTCTTGGCAGTCTTTCCTATCACATGATAGCAGGTGGGGGCCAACCCTGGGATTTACCCAGTTCTGTCGAGCGACGTACAAATGTCACTTGGGAAATGACAGAAATGGTGCTGAGCAGAGCTAGTGAGCATCGCAGCCTGGCCAGTGTGTGGAGCAAACACCGTGCAAACAGACAGAACTCAGAAACAGAGAGACAAATAAAGAAATGGGCTGGAATCCGCAACAAGTGAGTTTGGACCCGCGCAGCCCTCCCCCGGCTCGACCCCGGCCGCGTGGCCTCACAGGTCCACTACGGAGCTCTCAGTGCCTCAGCCTGCTTTCCGTATCGTAGTTTGAGGGTTTTACCAATTTTAAAGTGTTTAGTCCCAAAGGGGAAAGAAAAAACCACCACTGGTTATACACACTTAAGTTTGTCAAATGTTAGTTTGGCTCTTACTTGGCTTGTTATCTTGGAGGAAGAGTCTGAATCGGTTCATTTAAAAAACAGTATTGGTAGAAACACACATTTGATGGCATTCGGTTTTTCTTCCGGAATGGGAGCCCTCTGTGAGTCATTTCCCTGTGCTGTCCCCAGCGGGCTGCGGGGTGGGCTGTGGGCCCAGACGGAGACAAAGAGCCAACGGGGCAGCCTTGAAAATCAAAGCTTTATTTATCTCGAGAACAAGAGAGTCAGAGTTCTTTCATGGTCCAGAAATTATTTCCATGCTTTAAAAAAAAATGACTGGAAGCACGGAAAGCTCATCTTTATAAAAATTATTATACCTTTAGTTTGCTTCCTGCGGAAAGGTCAGAGGGCCTAGATCCAATTAATGGTGAAATCAACTTCAGCCCACGACGTAATTTCGTAGTGACTGCATTTCATCATCCCACCGTCTCCGAGACAAACGCTGCTACTGTGTTCGTCACCTCAGCCCGGGTGCGAAGGGACCCACTGTTGGACTGAGTCCCCATCTTCAAGGTGGAGCCCGAGTGCGGCTTCTCTTGCGCCGGCGGTCTGCGAGGGCGATACGGCCACCGTCCTGCCTAACGACCGGCAGCAGACCAGTCTCCAAGTTCCTACCGTAAATGCGACTCGAAAAGGACGACTTCGTGCCCTCGGGGGAGGGGAAAAGAAGATGTCTGGGGCATCGAGCGAATGCCTTCCCTGCTCTACGTTCTAAGGGCAGCTTTTGTGTGTCTTTGTTGTTTGTAGCTCAGGAGTTGAAGTGGGTTTTCCTGCCTGGAATGGTTGGAATTCTTCAAGTGGCAGGAGGGACACAAGGGCTGCGGGCTCGGCGACAGTCCGGGGGACCCACCGCCCCTTCCAGCCCACAAAGCAGACAAAGATGAAAGACGACGCCCTGCCCCAGAAGGTGGCCGCGCTCTGAGGAGGATGGAGCAGTCCGGCCGGCCGGGCAGGGACCGAGGCACAGGCCGTTCCCCGGGGGTGGGGGGAGCCCCACGGCATGACCCGTCCCCAGCACTGCTGCGTGTGTGACACAGTCACACCTGCCAGGGAGTGGGTCAGCCACCGTCACCGTCAGAAAACCCAAGGGACCAAAAGGCTCTGCTCTGCAGAACAGATGAAACCTTCCAGGATGGCGGGGACAATGTCCTTGGTCGCCACGGCCTGGCCACCTTCTCACCCAACGGGCGCAGCGTGGATGCCTGTGAGTGTGAGGGTGGGAAGCCTCCGGAGTGAAAGGGGCCTGGGGTTCCGAGGGCCGTGGAGGGACCCTCCCGCACGGCATCCCCCATGTGGCCGTGTCACAGCGCACGGAGCAGCCAAGGGGTCAAGAGGGAGCCGAGCTCTCCCACCGCCACCGCCTCCCCGCGGCTCCGGCCACTCCGGCCTCTCCGGCCGCGCGCAGCCTGCGAGCTCGTCCTGCTCTTACCTCCCGGACGGCCGGTGACGCCCCCGTCCCTTCTGTTCTCTACAGTGTCCTGGTGGATGTGGACAGGGGACGAGACCCCTCGGCCCCGGAGTCAGAGTCCACAACCGGGGTCTCCTGCGGGAACGGGAGCCCGCGCCTCCAGAACGCGCTTCTCGGGCGCCACGTCCAAGCCCTGAATTCGGTGAAGAGCGAGCGAGCGAGCGGCGGACAGGCGAGGGCGGAGGGCGACGGGGGCGAGCGGCCAGAACCGGAGCGGGGGCCGTGAGAACGCTGGGAACGGAACCGGAGCGGGGCCGTGAGAACGCCGGGAACGGAACCGGAGCGGGGCCGTGAGAACGCCGGGAACGGAACCGGAGCGGGGCCGTGAGAACGCCGGGAACGGACGACGAGCGCGCCCCTCCTGCGACACGGAGCCGTTCCCTGCTTCCCCGCTTCCCTCCGCGCTTCGCGGGGAAGACGCCAGCCTCTTCCCCGTCAGTCATCACTCCCGCCTCCCAGGGCTGGGGACAAGCCAGTCGCCTCTCCCTGTCCGAGGCTGTAGAAACCGAAGCCCGCGCCCTTGCAGGCCTGCAGGGGAGGCTGACCCGGACGAGAAGCTGAAGCCCGGGCCTCCGGCGCCGAAGCCGCTCCACTCTGACAGGTGGGGACGAGCCCAGGCCTCCGCCCTCCGAAGCCGGCCTTTGCTCCAGGCCCTAGTCTGTCACCTGCGCACGCACGGACAAAGGGAACTAATGTGAATTAGGAGGGACTCCGAGGTCCTCCGGGATCGTATCTGCACGGGCGTCACGAAGGGACAGGGGTGCCGGGGGTCGCAGAGCCAGCAGGCAGCCCAGCCCGGCCAGACTCCCTGGGGCAGGCTTACTGCACGGAGGGCCCGCCGTGGCCCGGCACACACACACGCAAGCAGCACTCGAAGGACGGGGTCGGTACACGCCAGACGACCCAGCACGGAACTTGCCCCCCTTCTCGGCTGCAGCTGGGGGAGGAGGCGCCCCAGACACGGATGCGCCAAGGACCCGTCGTGCCGAAGACGCGGCCTTCACAGGAACATAACAAACACAAAATATCCATAATATCCCCCTCGTGGAAACCCGGCACCATTGTATCCGAATCTGTCTTGACTATCAAGTCCAGTGGCTGGTTGTCTACAAATTTTTAAATTATGACTAGTGACCTTACCCTTAACTAAGTGAGGAACGGGGAGGTGCAGGGCAGCCCCGAAACCTCTCCCCGTGGCCAGTGGTACCAGGAGAATCACAATGACCCCGAGACAGGCTCTGTCCACGCGTGCCTGACTGGACCTTTTCTCTTTGGGGAGGGAGAAGCCCATGGACTGTTCCATGCTCCCCCACCCCCGCTCCCCAGTTTCCGGATTCCACGTCCAGGAGCTCTGTCGAGTCTGTCCCACCCTCTGTCCGTGCTGCCCCCCGAGGCAGTGTTCAACACCGTCTGGACAAATTCATCTCTCCTCACTCAGACCTGACCCTGGCGCCGCCGCTGCCTGGTACGGAGCCCGACACGCAGCAGGTGCCTGTCCACTTCTCCCCGCGCTGGTGGCCGAGGGAACGGGGTCACCCCCGGCTCTCGCCTGCCTCTGCTGCCCCTCCCTGCACACTGCGAGCGCCGGCTGTCGCAAGCTCTCGTCCGCCGTCCTACGATCGGAAGACTGAGAAGCGGTCTTCTCTGAGACAGAAAAGGCACTTCTTAATCTCAAAATAGATGTTCGGCGAGAGGAGTATTTTTATAAAAATAAAGGATAACCTGCGAGAGCACACAATAGAACTGTAATTTCCACAACGGAATTCGCACTGCTCGTTTGAAGCCTCCGCGGTACACATCCCTCCGCATTAGCGACCGCGATAAACAGTGTTTTCAGAGTCAAACACGGCAATTACAGCGTTCCTGGGCCCTCGCACGTCTGTTCCTGTTCCGCTTCGCACGCAGCTCCTCCGGACGTCCAGTCGGCGCTTCGGGAATATTCACTCGCTAATTGTAAACTCGCGGTGGCCATTCTTAGCCTGACTATTCGTGTGAAATCCAGGAAAGCCAAATTTGCCTTGAGCAGAGTGATTTTATCACACCATGTGACCCGGTTTTGTTACCGTCCAGATACAAAGAATAGTGGTAAGGTTGGAGGTAAAAGTACATCGTAAGCGTCTGCTCTAAGCTGGTTGGCCACGGAGAGCTGCAACTCCACGGGCAACCCAATCTTGGGCGGCAGACGTTACCCTGTGCCTCTAGTCCTCTGGTAAAAATAGTCACTAACGTTGTAGTATAAGTTACTCTAGTGAATCGCTTTTCACAAGTGGAAGGGAGGATCAGAACACAGAAATGCAGAGGCGGCGGGGGAGGGGGGCAAAAGCATCAAAATTTCGCCGCCCACAGCCTCTGCATAAGTTCTCTCTCCTCCTCCTTCGAAAATCAAGGCTGGGGAGGAGTCTTTCTACAGTAACTGATGAGAACGGAGACGGGAAAAAGTATCCTAAACACAGTCTTGGAATCCCCACAGTTTGACACTGCACGAAAATCCGGTGAACCTAGAATACCAGAAGCCCTAATTCCCAAATTCCATTTTTAAAATAATAAATGAATGCGTTAAGAACATGCAGCATGGCGCCCTCTGGTGCCCGCACAGAGCAAGGGCGTCCGGCCGAGGCGCCGACCGGTCCCCTTTGTTAGCCCAGAGAGGAAGACGTTGAACACAACCCTCTGTCGTCGCGTCCGGTCCCAAAGTGCTACAAAAAACAGACACAGTCTGGAAACCAACTTGAAAATCATTCCAAGTTTAGCCAAAATGACCTGATCTCGAGACAGAGCACGTGACGTCCGACTGACACCAACACTCGTCCTGGCACAACGTCCCTCTTCCCACAGAAACCTATTTCTAGATAATGAAAGCATTTTCCACGTGAGAGTTCTTCGTCCTGGAAATTCACGGAGCAAACGGAAGCTTTCTTCGCCAAGTTCTGTCTGTAAGGGCACGGGGGACCCCTCCTCCCACACCTAAAGCTGACTTGGAAACTCAAAGAACTAAAGGAAATGAAAGTGCGAAGATCCCCGCGCTGCGCTGACTTTCCCTTCCCGGAACACAAGCAGCCTCTCCTGACCGCATCTGCATGGAAACGGGCCGGTCGGCAAAGCCCTCCCCACCGTGCGAGCCCCCCTGGCGGCCACCCAGACGCACCCTCCTCAGGGACACCCGTCCGGCCCCTCCTGCCGGCCCCACGAGTGGCAGTGAGTCACGGCATCTACAAAACCACCGTCGAGCACGGAAGGCCTGGCTTGTTTGATCTCATTTCTGATTCCCTCCTGACGGCAGCCCTCGCACCAACAGCCCCCCCCCGAAGGGTCCTCAACAATCCGGGTCGCTGGCGGGGCCGCGCTCACCAACGACCGTCCACGCGAGCCTAGCCCCGCGGTCACACGGGCCCAAGACGTGGCTTCGGGTGCATCCAGACTTCAGCTCTCTCGTTCCTACAACGGTGTCCGCCTTGCAGAGTCCGGCCTGCAGGTCTGGTATCTTCTCTGGCGCTCAGCTAGCAACTGCTTGTGGTTTTGGACTCGGCCGGCCAGCGGGGCCCCTGCCCTTCCAGCTGAGCCGTCGCCAGCTGCACTCCTGGGGAGGATGAACTTGACTTTCTCAGGAGGCCGTGCCGCCTCGCCTATTTCCACGGCTCCCTACATCACCTGTCCCGCTGGAATGCCTGTCCCCTCCTCCCCCCGACCAGAGTCCCCCTCAGCTCAGTAGGCGGGGCCTTCCGGTCCCTCGGGGCCACACGTAGCCTCATCTGCCTTAGCCGACTGATGTCCCTGTCCCAGTGGCTGGGCTGCAAGCCGGGGACGGGGCCGAGTGCGTGAAACGACCCAAGTCTGAGGGAGGGTGATGAGAACAGCCAGGAGTGGGAGGGAGCGGCACTGGGCCGGGCCCGGGGGCAGCGAGCCCACCCCTTGTCTTTGGTACAGGCCGGGGGCCACATGCAGGCCTCAGCAGTGGAAGGGGAACCACCGCTCGCACGGCCACTCCGCGGCAGAGTCCCAGCCTCCTCCCCCTCCCCCAGCACCTGTCTGTGCTGCTCATCAGGGGAGGCCCTGCCCGCCCGGGGGAGGTGGAGCACGGAGGGACAGGCGCTTCTGGGAGAACCACAAGTCCACGCCAAGCTGTCCGCCGCGAGCGCCCCTTCTGTCTCATCCAAACACTTCACGCACAGCCCTCACACGGGGCCCAACAAGGTGTCCCACCTCCATAAATGCGACCTCTGCCTCGGAGTCCCCAGCAGCAGGGTGCACCCAGGTAGCGCCAGTGCTGAGGACAGGGGCCATGGAAAGCTCTGAAACCGCAGGCTGGAGGGCTATGGCCCCTTCTACCGGCGGCAAGAGTCCCTCCTCCCTTCTCGGCCAGCAAGCTGGAGGCATCTCTGATCTCCAGAGCCGCGCCCAGCGGCAGCCTACACCAGGCAGGCCTCCCAGGCTCAGAGGTGTGGCTCCGGCAGGGGCAGTGCGAGTCGGGCCGGAACTGGGCCAGCTTCTCCACGGGGTGCACGGCGCACCCCTCCCCGCGACGTCACCGCATCCACACACAGAGCGGACGCCAGTCATTGCTCCTTGATCTTAATTACCAACGAGCCTGGGACCCCTGCTGACCGCGGGCCCCCAGCCCCGAATTCTTGCCGAAGTCACGGTGCGTAGAGGACGAGCGAGGACGGCCGCAGGAACCCCCTCTGAGCCCGGGGAGGACAGAAGCAAGGGGACAGCGCTGGCACTGGGCGGCCGCCCCGAGAGGATGACGCCGCCGACGCAGAACGTCCCAGTGGAAAGGGATCCAGAGCTCCACGCTCAGCGACACCCCAGGGCCCCCCAGGCCAGCTCTCAGGTCCGAGCGCCTCGTCTCCTGACTGACTCCACGGCCCAGCCTGAGAGGCAGGTGACCTCTGGGGGGACACGGAGAAGCTGGGACGCGAGCTCTGAGGACGTGAAATGCTGCAACCGCTGAGGAGACGTCTGGTGGCTCCCAAAGCAGTGACACGGAACTGCCACACGACCCGCCAAGTCCGCCTCCCAGTGTGACCTGGTGTGACCCAGAAGTGTCAAATGCCGGCACACGCCCGCACTGGCCCGGGGCAGCGCCGGTCGCTCGTGGTGACTAGGAGGCAGTCACAGTCCCAACATCCCTCAACAGATGACACGACCCAGATGGGCCCTGTCCGCGCGCTAGAGTGTCCTGTAGCTCGTACGCCCAAACACGGAGGGAACCTGAGGACAGAGGTCGGTCACGAGAGGTCACGTGCGGAGTGAGTCCGTCTCTACGGAACGTCCAGAACAGCAAGTCTGCAGAGCACGAAAGCCGACGGGTGGCCCCGGGGCCGGGGAGGGGGAGGCCTGCATCGCCGGACGGCAGGGGACGCCGGACTCCGGCCAGAAAGCCTCGCTGCTCGCTTTCCCACAGAAGTCACTGGGTTTCTTCGCGCGGAGAAGCTGTGTCCCGTGAAGAACCTCCGCGCGCACTACTGACGCCCGTGTCAGCCTCCGTGCGCTGGGCTGGGCTCGGACCCACATGCTGTGCGCGTCTCGCCCGCGTCCATGACTCTGACGTGGACCACCCGTGGGCTGCGCGTTTCCCAGGCTGCCGCCCACACACCCACGTGTAAAGGCGCTCACCGGGCGTCAGGAAGTCGGACGACCCCCTTCCAGGTCCGCCGTGCGGAGCAGGACGTGGGCAGCCCGGCACCTGGCGGACGTTTAGCAAACAGCCACCCACGGAACCCCGTGCCTGCCCTCAGGACACCCTCCGCGCCTTCACTCGAGAGTTACAAAACGAGGGAGAGCCGTCTTCGATACTAAATCAGTTATCACCAATATTTAAAGGAACGCTGTCGTAAATTGTTTTATGATTATTTTATGATTCGCCACATAATTTATTGATCTATAATTATTTTTAAGAGAGGGAAGCCTCTACCATTAGCTTCATGTCATCAGTTAACATTTTCTTTGAAGCAAAGACTCAGCAACAGCACCCCCGGCTCAGCCACCCCGCGTGGCCAGTTGACAGCGGTCTGACCGCCGCGGCCTGCAGCGGAAGAGGAGGGCGGACACGGAGACGGACGGTCGCCTGAAGGGTGCGGGACGGCGCCAAGTTCCGCACGCTCGCCACGTCGCCGTGATGAGAGTGTGCGCGTGCGTGTGCGCGTGCGTGTACGCGTGCGTGTGTGCACGTGTGTCCGCGTGTGTGAGCACGTGTGTGTGTCTAGGGCTGTTGTTCTGAAAGTTGCCAGGCATAGAAAATTGCTCAAAATGATATCCCAAACCCAAACTAACAGCCGACGCGCCCTGCGCCAGGACTCCCGAGTCTCCGACAAGGCGGGAAAGAACCCAGCTGCCCGTCCCCTCACTGGCTTCCTGGCAAACAATTCTTCGAAGTGATCGTGTAACAAGCTACAGGAGAGCCTGGAGGGGAGAGGACAGTACAATGTCAGCGGAATCCGCACGAGGCCCCAGGGCGTCCCCGGAGGCGACAGGACGCCCGGGCTCCTCTGTTCTCTGCTGTCCCCGCACTCGGGATCTCTGATTGGTTGGGGGGTTACAAATCTCTCTAACTCGCAGAGCGAAACAATGACAGGAAACTTTTTAAAGAAAATTGGGCTCTGTGTCGCTAACAGGTGCCCGACGTTGCCACTGCGCACCCGTGTGCCCCGTAGCCCATCACCGCGGACTCCTGAAACGCTGTCGGTGCCGGCCTGAGGAGGGGTCGCCGACGCAGCCGTCGTGGAAGCACCAGACAGGACACAGGAAGGGCAGAGCAAACAGTGAAGGTAACTTAACTGATGGGACAGACAGGATAAAACACCGTGTGGGCACGTGGGACCCGCTGAAGCCTTGCCTCAAAGGAGTATGTGTGAGGACGACTGGTGGTCAACTCCAGGGTCGGCCTCGGGAGACCAGCACTAGACTCCCCGGGACCCCTCCCTGACGTCATCGAACATTTCCTTTGGTGGGAGCCGCTATAAACTCTGCCCACCCCGCTCCTGTTTCCAGACGGAGTCACACCCAGAGGACGGACCGTCGCTTACTGCCCACGCAGCACTCGCTTCCTTCTGGGAAACCTCAGGTGTTGGTCCCAACAAACCACACACTGAACGGGCCGGATGCACGCACAAGTGACCAGAAGCGTGTTCATTTTGGCCTCCTAGCGTCCCTTTAAGGAGGGACAGCATCACAGGTAACCTCTCTGCTCCAGACGAAAACCCAGCAGGCCCCATAAATTCCCCAACTGTTCAGGGGCTTCTGCCCCAAACTCAGTGCTCCCTCTTGAGCCCCCAGCAATCTGATGACCACCAGCACAGCTAAAATGTGTTTCTCTAGAAAAACTAACAGGCAAACTTCTGGGTGAACTGGTAGAGAAGACAAAGACACGATTTGGCAATTTTTTTCTCCCGAAAAAGAGACGTAATGCCAGATATAATTAATGACACAGCTTAATGCCAAAACTCGAAAACTTGGACAAATAGATAAATTCTTTGTAACTTACAAGAACTCAAAAATAAATAGAATTTCTCAAGAAACCAAAGCAGTGGTTAAGAATTTTCCCAGAGAAAAAGCACAAAACAAGAGGTTTTCATAAGTGAGTTCTAGAAACTTCTCAAGACCCAGACCGTTCCATTCTCACACAATTCTCTCCTTCTAGGGGATGAAGAGAGAGGCTGCTCCCACCATAGGAGGCCGCAATAAACTAGATGTCAAATTTACACCAGACCGATCGCATTCATGAACACAGAACCCAAATCCTAAATAAAATATTAGTAAGCGAGGCCCGACAGTGAGTAAGAAAACACGGTATGTCCTGGCCAAGCCTCAGTTGTTCCAGAAATGCAAGAGCGAAAAATCCACGACTTCATTCCTCACATTATCAGAACATCCTACAGCTGTCTCGACAGACACGTGGTCAAACCTCATTCAAGCTAGGAACAGAAAGAAACGTCTCTAACCTCATCAAGCTTGTGGCTAAAACACCTGCCGTGAACGTCCTTCTTCATGGGAAGACTCCGGAAGCAGCGTTCCCTCGAGATCAGGGACTGGTCAGGCCACCATGGACGCCCTCTGACTCAATGCCGCAGCAGAGAGCGGAGTCGGCATGTAAGGAAGTGAAATACATTCAAGTCAGCAGGAAAGGAAGAAGGAAGGTCATTACCAACTGTAGAAGGTACGTACAGGAAATCAGTGACATACGGAAAGACGTTCAGTCTCACCACCGATTACCTCCATGTAAACCAGGAGCACACGAGCCACCACGCCACACCCACGATGTTAGAGAAACCAAGAATCCTGACCACACCAAAGCCCAGAGTTTATGGGGACCAGGGTGTCACAGAGCGCAAGCTGACACGACCCCTTCGAAAGCAATTTGCTGTTATTCAGTGGCACCGACAGTCCGGATGGCCCCCTATCCAACAGCCCCACTCGTGGGGTATGTTCCCGAGGAAGCCCGGCGCACGAGCCTGAAGAAAGGTCTAGGAAAGTGTTGGCTAGAAAGAGCTCCGATGTCCTCTGCGGTGAGTGGAGACCCAAATGGTCTCACGTTCGCACCGAGGAACGGTCTGTGACGACAGAAATGATAGGCAGCAGCCAGGTGGGACAACCAAGTTGCCTCGATTCAAAGGCCTTTCAGAGCAGAAGTGGGCAGAGCCACTAGGGCCCAACCAGCATGGGTGTTCAGAGCTCAGGTCACGGCCGAGGGCAGACTCGCAGGGTGTTTGGGGATGAGGTGAAGAGGACTCCGAGGCAAATCAGCGACCCAAACAGTCACGGATCTGTCCTGGGTCTCGGGCTCGCACAGCTGCTCGAGCAACACCCTTCTCTGAGCGACGGACACAGGAGGGCCTGGAGGAACCTCGCACAGTGGAATGGAGAGGGGGTGGCGGGCTAAGCTGCTCTAGGACAAGAAGATGCCCGAGGGACATGAGAAAAGACCAGGCCTATAAGGAGACAAGTGCAAAGGCCCCGAGGCAGGCATATATTCGGTGCATTCAAGACCATCAGGGAGACTGAGAGCTCCTGGGAGGCTGGGCGACGGGCGATGAGGATGGCAGCCTGGTGACAGTAAGCACTCGAGGGGCTTAGTAGGTTCCAACCTCCTGTGTCTTCTTAAAGCGCACCCACACACAAGGGATCCCAGTCTAGGAAGCACAGACAGACCGCCCTTCAGTAAAGTCAAGAGTTACTGTTGTAACATGAATAAGGACTTGCGAATTTACTTCTCCATCACTGATCTCCCCTCAGGCAACTGAAGTTCCTAGCTGTGAACCACTCCTCTGCCTCACTCACGTTCTTCCTTTCAAGCCTAAAATTTCCAGTTTATCAAATTTCTTCCCCAAACTAAGGTTTAAAACTAGAGCAAAAATGCAATACTAATGAGCTAGAAATAGCATGTTGCTATATAGTAACACCAAAATCTAAAATTAGATTTTTGATCTATAAAAAACATAAAATTCATTATTGTGCCACTCGATTCTGTCATTTTTCTCTGGGTCAAGCCTATCTCAAAAAGAATCGTTATTACCCAGAATCACAGAGAGCCCGTCCCACGGTGAGCGCGAGATGGAGCAGGTAATTGAAGTCCACAGGTAATCCAGAAACCTCATTTCAGTTCAATCTCAAAACTTTCTGCCATCAATATGTTATTATATCTACGCTCAAGTCACAAAATTGGTTGATTTATGAAGTTGGACAAGTTTCATGGCCTAAGACCTCTATGTCCTCCATTACCAAGTCGGAGAGGCTGCCCAGACAGTCTCACTGGCCCTCCCCCGCCCGGTGCTCCCAGGACCTCCCCTTGCCCCCATCCCACAGGCCAGACGGCCCGCGAGGGCGCCTTCACCCTTAGCCGCCAGTGGGCTCGGAGCTGAGGCACCGAGGTGTTTCTCGGAGCCTCCGATCCAGACCTGCAAATGTCCAGGCCACGGTAAATCATCCTCAGGAGTAAAACGACACGGGCCGATCAAGCAGGATACTGTGACCTTCTGTCATACAAACACACAGACGCACAACGCCACGTGAAGGACGGCACGCGGGCTGAGCGGATTCAGAATCACCTTCGTCTTGCCGTGCAGAATCGCCACCGAAGCCAGAAGAGGCCCCCATCGCACGGACACGGGGCTCCCTTCTGTTATGACGTAATTATATCTCCATGGGCTTCCTCCCAGCAGATTTCCCCACTGCGCGAACCACACGAAGCTCCCACATCACCGATCTCCCCAGTGTGTGGGGCTCGCTGTGCGATAGGTCCTCCGACTTGCTTGCACGTGACCGAGGTGCTTGAAAACCACGCACTTGTGCCGCGAGTCATGCTAGACGCCCATCGACGTGGCAGGACCACGCCTGCTCCTCAGCCCACAAGCGTCAGCGGCTAGCTCAGCTACGTGCCGGACGAAAACCTCGGCCTCGGCATTTAGTGACGTGACGCTGCAACACATTACTGACTGCGTGTTTTTCACACCGACCCGATGAAGATGCTGCTGGGTCCACACAGGTCAGCCGCGGGCCCACAGTCACAGTCCCCAGGGCTGCATTTGAACCTGGACCGCCCTTGGGCAGCATCTGGAGAAAGCCAAGGGGAGCGCAGGAATGCACGCGGGGGCTTGGATAGAGCGGCTCCGTGGTTGTGGGACCCATCTGGGCTGGTATTTACACTCAGGGTCTCTCCTGTGCCTGAGGGAAGAAAAAGATTCAGAAAATGAAAATGCCCCTTTATCCGGGAGCCTCCGTATCCAGGGCGCTCACGCACAGCCGGCAAGCCCACCGGCCCTCAGAGCTGTGTATGGACCCAAGTCCCCCAGAGCAGGACACTCCTTCTCCACCTGCTTCCATCTGCCCGGTCCTACGAGCTGAACAGCTTTGTGCTTCGGACCCCTCGAGATATTAAGATGGGAGAGCAAATGGGTTCTTTTATAAATATATATTGTTCTTATAATCAGAAAGAAGTCATACACTTAAAAGAAAACAATGCTTAGCGTATTGGAGTGCTCGTAGAACACAGGAGCATAAGTAGGCAAAGAATTCTGGTGGAAAATTTGGTAAAGGAAACTTGAAATTTTTCGGTTTAATTTAATAAACATATTCCCGAACACTGCAATCACATGTCTAAGAGTTTGTTTTCAGGAAACAAAGTCTTAGCACTAGTGGGCTCTTCCACAGGTAGGCCATGTCCGAATGGGATTGCACATGGCTGACAACGGTACAGACCCAAAGCAATCAACACTGAGAAAAAGATGAAAGCCAGGAAGTAAAGATTGGCAGTAGGTATAAGGGTGGTCACCATCTACCCATGTACCTGCATGGATGGCTTGGGTGGGCGGATGGACGGATAGGTGAATGGATGGACGGACAGATGGATGGATGGGTCAATGGATAAATGGGTGGATGGATGGACGGACAGATGGATGGATGGATGGATGGACGGATGGATGGATGGACGGATGGATGGATGGACGGACAGATGGATGGATGGGTCAATGGATCGATGGACTGATGGATCGAAGGTTGGATGGTTAGATGGATGGATGGACCAATGGACAGATAGAGAGACAGACTTCCTGGCAGTCAAGGCAATGCTTACAGCATCCTTATCTGAAGTAAATATACCAGCTCTTGTGAACATAGAGTTTTCCCTGGTCCTGAGCAATGCGATTCTGAACTACGCCATCAACGGAAGTTTTCTTTAAAAGCTCATTTGAGCTACATATGACTGTTTCTTTATCGGCCTTATGGACATAATATAGAAGCACGGCTATGTATCTTTATTTCTCTAGAAGTCCAGATGATATGGCACAGGTCACATAGCCTTATCTCTCTTTACAAATGGAGCTGGCAATGGGGAATAGTGGAAAGGAATGACCATGCTTTACATATCATCCTTCCAGCCAAGCCTTCCACAGGGAAAGCTACTGAGACTGAGGACTATTTGGCCATGCAGGGAGCAGAGACTGTCTTACTGAAAAAGCAGAAGAACCCAACTTGTTCCTTTGGTCATAATGGAGGAAGCTGACAAGTAGGAGCTGCTTGGACTTACGTGACTTATGAGACTGCATAAGGAGGTTCCTGAGGCCATAGAGTTCTGTCCAATGAGCCACATCTAATTTCTTTCTCCTGCTGTTACCAAATCCCCACCTACTCAAGTGCGAACATTTAGTGTCCCTCTTGTGTTGTATGTGCCAACAGACTGCACACAGAATCAACGCACTGAATAAGCACCTTTACTGATTTTAATAGAGGTATTTGAGATATCCATCTAAGTGCCAAAGGAAAACCACCAAAAATGATTATTTGAGTTTGGGTAAAATTGCAATTTAGATGATATTCTTGACCCTGATTTGCTAAATCAAAGGCTTCTTGATCCCACTCGAGAAACATGAATATAGAGGCTAATCACTAGCATACAGGAAAAACACTCAATTTCTCTCTAAAAAAGTGTACAAATATTAGAGTACACATCAAATATTTAAGGAGCTAGGTCTCAACATTAGTTTACACCATTTAAAATGGAGATTTGATAAATTAGAACATCATTTTTGCCCTCTCAGTTCTCAGGATGGCATTAGGATAAAATGCCTCAAAAACCATTTAAAAGCTTAAATCAATATTAAGATCATTCAAATTGCCCAGTTAACAATTTCTGTCTATGGAGTCAAAGGTTGATGGTAGATACATAAATTCTATGAAATGTCTTAAAAGATTCTTGACGGGTTTTTTTTTTTCCTATTAGTTGGAGGGATGGGTGTTTTATAATTAGCACTAGGAACCAGAACAGAACAGCAGTCTGAGAGAGAGAGAGATGACCCAAGACAGGTTTTAAAGGACAGACGAGTCTAGGCGGCCAACAGGATTTAGGACGCTGGGCCACAATGGTGCCACCAGCAAGGGACACGTTTCAAGCTGCCCGAGCAGGCCTCACCTCCTGAGTGTGCGCCTGCCCTTCCCAAGCCCGACCACTCTTCAGAGGCAGCACAATTTCCAGAACTGTCTTTGTATGTGTCAGACTTTGTAAGTCTCAGACGGCTTCCACAATTTCCTCACATGTCCCATCAGGGTGACCTTGCTCTACGTTATTGGTGGGGGGGGGGGCTATCACCTGTTTTCCTTAGTCCTGTTTTCATATCCTTGCCGAATTTAAGCAACTAACTAGGAAATTCTGGCCAAGACTAAGAAGACTGTCTCTTTTTTTTTTTTAATTTTTTATTTTTTATTATTTATTATAAGAAGACTGTCTCTTAAAGAAAAAAAAGAAGAGTATCTTTTTTAAGGCTGTAGTGTATCTTTGTATGTAAATTATTTCAAAGAAACACTCCATTTCACTGGGTTCGTGAAAACAGTTTAACTTTACCCTGGAAGCAAAGCAGTGGGCCCTTCTGCATAATGGCTGGGGCTGCATTTTAAAAGAGCAACTTTCAGGGGCGCCTGGGGGGCTCAATCAGTTAAGCATCTCTCTTCAGCTCAGGTCATGACCCCAGGGTCCTGGGTTCAAGCCCCACGTAGGGCTCCCTGTTCCACGGGCCACCTGCTTCTCTCCCTCCCTCAACCGGCTGCTCTGCCTACTTGTGCTCTCTATCTCTGTCAAATAAATAAATAAAGTCTTTTTAAAAATGAAATAAAAAATAATAAAATAAGATTTTAAAACAGAGCAACTTTCAATATGTAACTTTCCCATCAATCGCACAAACACACACTATGCCAATCACACAGTTGCCTCCAAGAAAAACAGGGACTTCTTCCTAACCCTTTAGCCATCAGAAAAGCTTGACTGTTGCCTACTATAGAATTTGGCCTGAGATGGCAGAGAATGGTTTCTCCCCAAAGCAAATGTTCCATTTTTCCAAAATTGTATTTGGATCGTCATTGATGACAGACCTAAAAATACTTACTAAACCTACAGAACTATTCAGTCCTACCAGGGATTCCACCAAGGGCACCATCAGCTGTTCCCACCTTCTCCCCAGGAGAGCCCCCCACAACCCCTTTATGGCCGCCCAATATCCCCACCTCCAGCCACAACCACAACCCTCCCAGGGGCTCAGACTCAAGACACCAGGGTCATTCTGCTTCCTTTCCTTCCCTGACACAACAAGACACGCTGGTCTTATCCCTTCAGATCCGCAAATGCTGCTCCATCCCCGCAGCTAGATCACTCTGCCCAGCTGCCAAATACTGCCCCCCCACCCCGAGGCTCTCCTCAGCCAGTCCTGACTCTGTCTCGGCAACATCTCTCTCGCTTCCTTCCAAGCTCTGCTCCCCACCTTCAACTGTCTGTTTGCTGTTCATTGGCTCTGTGGCCCCGCCGGAGCGTGAGCTCCAGGAGAGCGGGGGTCCGTCCGCGCCAAGAGCGCACCTGCACGCGGGAGGTGCGCAGAAAGCCTCTACCGAGTGGGTGTGCGAGTAGCAAGTGTGTGTAAGGATCGTGATACTGAGAAAAACACACGATAGGGTTGGGACCTTAAGGACCCGATGGCCGGAGACGAGGTTCTGTAAGAGCGCCCAGAAGCGTGGAAGGGAGAGCGCAAGGGCCGGGGCGCAGCCGCTCGGACAAGGACAAGGGCTCGCAGCTGTCGGTCGGGTCCGCGGCTAGAGCTCAGCCCCGGCACACCGGGGCCTGGGAGCCCCAGAGACGGAGCGCGGGCAAGCGCGGAGCCTGTCCCCAGCCCCAGGGGCAGCTGGAGAGAACAGCCCCACGGGAGGAAGCACAGAGGCGCAGGCGGGAGGCGCTCCCGCGAGGAAGAGCCGAGCCCGGATCTCGCAGGGGCTGGCGGAGCGCTGGCACACGCTGGCTCTGTGCTGGGTGAGGTGGGGGCATTTTTAGCTCTCCCCGGAGCGCTGCGCAGAGGGACCCGCACTGCAGCCCTCTGGGTCCTTCTCAGGCTTGCGGGCTTGCTCTCGCCACACCGCACCGGACCGAGGTTTCCTTGCTTCGTTCAGCAGCACCACGCCCTCCCCCATGTCAGGCTCCACCTCCAGCCGCCCATTTCTGTGCCCTCGACACCCGGGCACGAGCACCGCTCCGGAGACAGGCAGGAAGGGTCTCTGCACCATCGCGCGCCCTGGGCAAAACCCGGCAGGCAGGCTTTGGGTGCCTGATCACAGGGACCTCCTGCCCTGGAGATCATCGCAGATGAGCCACAAACCAGACACACTCCCACATCTGTCTCGAGACACGCCTCTGCGGAGCGCACCTCGCCTGTGTGCAGCACAGGCCGGAAGGGTGAGGGGCAAAGCTACAGCAAGGGCCTCACCCCACGGGGGAGTCGTGGATAAACACCCCGGCCTCGGGGGGACCAGGCAGGGCTGGGTCCCATCCGGGGTCCCCGGGGGGACGAAGCCCAAGCCAACACCTCCTGGTAAACACAAGCCCCAGGTCTTCCTGGGGCACCCATGGTCGCACAGAGCCCTTCCCTCGGTGGGTCCCCATCAAGCTTGACTTAAAGCTCCGCTGTGGTTGTCTTGAATTTTTCCATCACTTTTGAACAAGGGATTCTGCGCTTGTCTTTAGCACTGGGCCCGCAAATTATGGAGTTTGTCTAACTTGCTGGTCTCCTCCTTCGCGAGGCTCTATAAACCACTTGCATCCAGGGGCACCTGGGTGGCTCAGTGGGTTAGGCCTCTGCCTTCGGCTCAGGTCATGATCCCAGGGTCCTGAGATCAAGCCCCGCATCGGGGGGAGCCTGCTTCCCCTCCTCTCTCTGCCTACCTCTCTGTCTACTTGTGATCTCTCTTCCTCTGTCAAATAAAATCTTAAAAAAAAAAACAAAACCCACTTGCATCCAAGCCCTCGTCTCGGGAGCCGCACTTCGAGAAACTTGCAGAGTCAGCAGAGCTCCTTGCCTTTCTGCGTACTCCTCCTCCGATCTGTCTCCTCCGTATCTCCTTCAGTCTCGGGACATCACAACCCAGCGTGGAACATGAAGCCAGTACATGAAGCCCGTTCTGGTCCCCCATCAATCGAGGTCTAGCTGCTGTGATTTGTACAGACAACGTGCGGCGCGCACACAGTACAATGACCTTCTTACCCTCGCTCACGGATCATTCCGAGAAGCCTTGCGCCTCAGGACCTTTGCACTTACTGCCTCCTAGAATCACCCTCTACCCATCAAAAGTGTGTAACATGGAGAAACACACAGGTATGCTCAGTCTGTTCCTACACAGACCAGGGCTAGGATAGTCATGTGAGGATTTCTTGCCTTTCCAATGATTTCACACAGGCTCCTCTAAAGCCAAACTCCCCAAATATCCACGAAGTGCCTTCACTCTGCTTCACCCATGACGCGAATGAATTTCGGAGCCCAGCTCAGTACAAACTGAACTATGCCTCCTCTACAGATGACTGAACTCAGAGCGAACCCCCAAACACTTCCTCTGAGCCCCGAGGCTGCCCTGCGAAGCCGTCCTCACCCACTCGACTCCACTAACCTGCACAACCTGAGGACACAAGCTGGTGCTGGTGGACATTCTAGAGTAAGGAAAAGTCTCCTCAAACACCCGGGACTGGGCCAGTTCCTGGGACGGCGCTCAGTTATTCCATGGGGTCCGACGAGCCTCTAAAATCTTAGCAGGAAACTGACCGAGAACGGTTGAGACAACGGAGCTTTTCCTTTTCCTTGAGAAACATTCCGTACCGACGACACGTCCGTCATGTAACGGTTAATGTGAGTATTTTCCTCCCCGAGTCCATTAACTTTAATGTGTTTGTTGAGCATGTGTTATGAGCCGACCATTATGGAAGTACACGACACATTAAGATACGGTTCCAGTCCTCAAACAATGACAAATCTGGCTGGGAAAGCAATCTAGCTATACTTGAAAATTGTGATGAAGTTAAAAATATCCTTAAACAGACAACGTATGCTGTAGGAGAGCAACAAGTCCCTGAAGACTCCAGCACACTTTCACTACAAGGTCTTTGCCCCGGGGTTGGTCCTAGAACGACCTTTCCCTTAGACACCGCCAATGTCGGCTCACTCACTCAGGTCTCTGCTCAAGGGGCTGCACATGGGGGCTTCTCGGACCACATCCTTGCACACCTGCCCCCAGCCCTTCACTTCTGCACGCACCATTAATGCAAATCCACACAGACTCCTGTATCCCCAGCGTCCGTCTTCCCTCCCGGCAAGTGCACGGCCTGTGAGGGCAAGAACCCGGTCTGCGTCTGCTCACTGCTCCGTCCCTGACGCCTGCAGGAGCCCCTGGACCACAACGGGCACATGACAGAGAGCTCCCTGGTAAACGCTGAAGCAGAGTCGTACAGGGTGGCGTATTCCACAGTAGGACATCATGAGGGTTCGGATAGTTTCCAGGAAGGGTTAGGACCGCCACATCCGATTACAAGCTTCGTGAGAGATAAGCCCTACTGACCGACATCAGCCCGGAAACCGGGCCGGCAGGCTGATCACATATGTACCCCGAAGAAATACTGAATTTGTGTACAAACAAACATACGTAGACTATTCGTGACCCGTAGCTAAAGATGAGCCCAGTTAAACATTCTAAACTCTGAACGGGAACACCGAGGCTGGTGTGAATTTTAGATGTCTGCATAGTTGGAAGCAAATTAATCCCCTACATCTCTGAGCCGTATCTTATAAAGACAGACGCTGTTCAGCCCGGTCGGTGAGAGACAGGAGATGGATGGTACGCTGTCTGCTCCGCGGCGGCTGGGCCCTCCCGGGGGTCAGGGATGGGCCCTCCCACACGACAACTCTTTAACCTGGAGGCTTGCTTCCTTCTCGATGGGTTTCAGTCTGGGTGGTGTACTGTGCTCGCCGACAGAAATCAAAATTTCTCGGACGTGTGGTCTTCATCCAGTGAAATAAATGAAGCTTCCAGAAAACCTCTAGTGGCAGAGTCAGGCAGGAGCTGGCCGAGCAGGGTGCCTGAGGCCAGAGGAAGGGGCAGCACCCTGGCCCGTCCGCTCCTCGCTGCGGACCGACCTCGCATGCAACCTCGCCTGCCCCTTCTCAGAACCGCTCCAACGTCCCCGGGTGCCACAGCGCTCCGCGATTACTTACCCCACCTGCGTCGCCTGGCGCTTCAACTGTCTTGTAGCGGAGTCTGTGCGTGCCTGATTTCGGGGTTTCCTAGGCTGGTTATGTGCAAAGCACGCGGTTTCAGGATGTGTGTGGGCCCACAGGTACTTTGGCCACAAAGCCGGGCGGGCCACCCGCCACGACCGTGCTTTGTGGACGGAAGAGGGCGAGCATCCTGAGACTCAGCCCCAGTGCCGCCAAGGCCAGGCCGGGTAAAGGGTGAGCCCCGCGCTTCCTCGGTCCCCCAGGGCAAATCTCTCCCGCGATGGGGCAGATTCCTTAGTAAAATGCCAACAAGCGGAGACTTTCGTCCCCCACTTACATACCAGAGTAACTCTGCTACCACGTGAGGACGTCCATGCCTAAACAAAGGCAGACATAGCAGAAAGCATTCTCTTCCCAGGGGCGGAGAAGGGGCAACACGCGATCTGTTTACAAGGACGGAGGAAAACCAAGGTAAGGAGCACGGCAAACCCACACCGGGGAGGAAAGCAGGGTCCCCGCGTCTCCGTTCGGCCCGCCAGCTTCCCTGCGGCCCCTCCCACTGCGGCAGGTGGCGCGGGCAGGGAGCCCTGCACCCGCGACCGGCACGCGGGCGAACCCCACCGTCCGACGGCACCGCTGCCCGGAACAGAACACAAAATGACAACGGGAGAGCCGTCCAATTGGAAGGGCCACGGTCCTCTTCATCTCTCTGACAGGAACCAAGCTCTGCACACTGCCAAGGTGTGACTAATGCTTCCTTATTCTGAGCTTACCTAATTCCTTTTCTTTTCCCATGTAATTCTGCAAGGCTTTAAAACAGGAAGGGAACATTTGGCCACGAAATGCTTTACATGATATAAAAATCCACCCCCCCAGTCGCCACCCCAGCCCCTCAATGCAAAGCAAGTTTTATTAACACAAGGCAAGTGCTCAATTTAAAGAGATCTGCGGGCATTAAAGCAGGTGGCCTTATGTCTCGGACATGAGTGCTCCTGGTGGGTGAACTCTCAAGCCCTGGGCTTCAGTGTGATTAATGCCTCGTATTTGGAAAGCGTCCAAACTTATTAAATCTGATGGAGTGAAACGGCATAACTTTCTCATATTATTTCCAGGAGCTGCGACCAGGCTGAACTGCGGTGCTGGAGGAAACCAGGGCAAGGCAGCGGGGCAGGGAACCGGGAGCTGCGGCTTATTTACAAAGAATCCAGCGGAGGGAGCGGGGTGTCTCGGCACGTACAGGCAGAGCTCAGTCACCTTGGCCCAAGGCACAGAGTGAAGGCTGAGCACAAAGTCAACACAACCTTCCCGCGTCCTCCGTGGCTCTTCCACACGCCCGAGCTTGGCGCCCGACTGGAATCAAAGGAAGAAGAGAGGCTCTGCCCGGTGAGGCCCCGCCCCCGCCAGCCCGTCCCCACCACGTCATTTCGTCCCCGGTGTGGGAGCTGTATCGCCGGCGGCTGTAAACCGTCCCTTCCCACAGGCAGCTCAAAACCCGACCTCGTAGGCCTGCAGCCCAGACGCGCGTGTCTGGATCCGACCGTCCGCAGGTTGAGTGGTTCTGCGATCGGGCCCGCTCGGCCCTCCGAGCCGGTGCTTCCCGAACCAGGCAGCCTCCGCCGCTCAGACACTCCCTGAATTCACTCGGCTCTGCCTCGAACAAAGTGAAATTCCAGGGACACAAACACCCGGAAGAAAACAACAGCCTCCTGGGTGTGTCCACACCAGGCGGGAGCCGAGCGGACGGGCCGGGCCGGGCCGGTGTCCCCACAGAGGGACACAGAGGAGACCCGGCCCCGCACGGACGTGCCCGAGACTTTACACACTGGTCATCTCCACACGCAGACGCTGGCACTCGGGGTCATTATCTGAGAAGGAGAAACACACCAAAGCGCTGACCCCAAGCCCGCCCCAGCCGGCGACGGGCTGTCACGGCGGATCCGAGACGCGGACGGAGCTGGACGGGGCCTCCCAGGCTCTCCACTGAGGAAGGAAGAGCAAATACAAGGGGAAAGTCTGCCAAACAACAAAGCTTCAATTTATTATCAATTTAACCCCCAAAACCCTTAAAAGCCTGGGGGTGACCCAGGGCCTCTAAGAGGTGGACCCGGAGTGCGGCAGATCAAGGCCGAAGCCCCGCTGCTGGTCTGCGGGGATGGAAGCAGCCGACCGCAGGGACGGCTCTGCTTGAATCCTCACCTGCCACGCAGCCAAGGGAAACCAGGAAGGGAGGCAGGAAGCTTTCAGACGACACGCGGAGCAGGTGCGGGCTCACCGCGCTGCTGGGGGCTCCAACCCGCGCCCGACCCCGGCCACCGGCTCTCCTGCGCGGACCAGACTGCTCGCGGGAACGTGCGGCGAGCTCCACGCCGGGCGCGAACACACGAGGCCTCCCCGGCTGTTCTCGGATGCAGGTTCTACCGGCTTGTCCCAACCGGGACAGCGACACGGGAAACTTACCTGTGCTCCAGACGCAAGGTCCCCCGAGCCTCCGGCCCACAACGCCGGCACGCGTGCTTGGAAGGTGCTAGGAAAGGAAATCTCAGACGTCCTATTACGAGAGAAAAACCGCGTAACTGTGTGAGGTGACGATTGCCAGACAGACAGTGCACGCATACATCAAATCCCAGAACAATCCACGGAGTAAACAAACAAACCGAAGGACCAGGCTTCACTTCGTCTCCCCACGAGTGCGATTCTTGGGGTCTTTCCCAGAGTTGGCAGACCTGACCCGCTCCCCAGTAACAGGACCGTCGCCGTCGCCCTCCTCCTCCTGAAAGAGCGCGGTGAGTTTGGAACAGAGGACGGCTCCGCGCTGCGGTATAACACTCCCTTGGCATTTTCAACAGATTTTAGAAAAGTCGCCGGGTTTGAACGTGCCTGCTGCTCACTTCGCAGACCAGCCATCTTCCGCCGTGAACCACAGGCACCTGCCCCTTCGCCCGCTCCCTGCCACCTTCCCGGAAGCAGGGCGCACTCCGCGGGCGGCACGCTCAGTCCGGCCACACACCCGCCGAAAGGACTGCAGATGTTTTCACCGACAGACGCACCGGCTTTCGAGGTGTTTACTGTAAAAGGAAACAGACCATTGACACTGCGCGCTTTGCGTTTGTGCGCGGCCAATCAGGCGTCCCTGGAAACTAAAACCAGGATTTCAAAAAGAAACCCCATTGCATCAAAATGAGTAGGGGAGACAGACGTTAATAAGGCTGACTGCTCATACGACATGAAGCTCCCAACATCACAATTCTCTTCTACCGACTGTCTGGGAGGCAGCCAGGAACGCACTGCCTCCTCCTCACGGCTCTTCACGGGCTTCTAAAATGCCAGGTGCACCCTGGCCACTTGCGTTTCTGTAAATCGATAACAAGGATCGATGCGAGCTTTCTGGCCCGCGGAAGCTAATGGTGAACGTAATGTGTTGGGCAGAGAGAAGAGCTGTTTTCAGCTTCTGGAAAGTATCTTCTCCAAGGTAACTTTTTTTATCTCAATCAATGAAGACAGCAGGGCCCCACGTCCACTGGGTCACCCTCGCTGGCCCCACAGCCCTGCTCCCAAAGCCGGCCAGACATCCGCACCCCCGCTCCTTCCCGTGTCTCGCATGCACTCTGCACTGCCCACCTGGTGCCCAACGCAAGGTCATGGCTCCCACTCACCCTCCTGAGTGTCCCAGAACGGTGACCTTCCCAGCTCAAATCAACCTGCTGAGGGGAGCGGAATCAGACCTTGGGGCTGGGTCTGCATCCGTGGTCAGGTCCTGCGGATTTCCAACCTTGCTAAGCTGATGACCAGCGAGTCCAAAGAAATCGCTGCTTCCCTGTCGAGGAGGGAACTCGGAACAGCAGCACACCTAAATCCCAGGTCCCCAGAACAGCCCGGCCCCCCTTCCCCGTCTGCTCGAGCTCTTCAACCCGCTGCCACCTGACCGGGCCCAGGTCTTACCGTCCCAGCACAGGGCACGCCTCTCCTGCGCCCTCCAGGACAGCATGAAAACACGGAACAACTCTCCTGGAAGGCACGGCAGCCCAGGGGTCTTCCGGCAACGCCGAAGGACTGTGTCCCCGCTATGCCGGTGCGCTTTGTGCAGGCACGAAGTAACGTTCTACCCCAGCAGAAAGTGACCCATAGACTCCGTCAGTTCGAACGAAGTGTGGACAGGGGAGGTACGGGGGACAGCACTCTCACCTCCCCTGACTCGCCGGGAAGCAGGCGGCTCCGAGTGAACGGGCTTCAGCAAACGTGCCCTGAGCCTGGAACAGACTCTGGAAACAGACCGGCAGCGCTGGGACCACGGCTGTGGACACGCACCCCGGCAAAGGTGGACTTGAGTCGAGGAAACGAGCTGGACCAGGGGCCCAAACCTCTGGGATTTCAGGAACCACTGGGATCTGACAGGCTCCCCACGTAGCTGCCCCCATCAGGATTTGGGGAAAGCATCAAGGTCAGGGCCTCCTTTCTTTCTTCATTCCTGGCCCACATCACACCACGCAGCCACACCAACGCACCGCCTGAGAACCACCGCCTGTTTGCAGATGTGGCCATCCCCCGTGCGCTCACGCCGCTCTGTCTTTCGGAAGAGGGAAATCCCCGCAGTGGGCACCTTTCTGCAAGGGGCTTCCAAGCCCAGGGACAGTGGGCTCTGGGGATGCTCACAGGGCACCACCGCTTCCTGCTGCCCGGCCTCCGGCCCCGGGAGCCATGTGGGCGGGCGGAGAAGGAGAGCCGGCCAACCCCACGCCCCGCTGCCCATCGGCACCCAAGGGCGTCCGCCGGCCCCCGCCTGCACGCTCAGCGCGGACCACACACGCACGGGGCTGCTGCCTCGGGAGCTCTCACCACGCAGAGCCACGCGCCCTGTGAGCATGGCTGCAGGGTCCACCGTGGGCAGCAGAGGACGGCACAGGCGTGCGACTTCTGTCCCCGACACGCTCCGTCTTCGGTCACCACCATGCGATCCGCACCTAGCCACCTCCCTGTGGAACACGCAGCTGCACTCGCAGATGCGCGGCGCTCAGGGCCCCGGGCCAGCTCCCAGCAGCGCGCGAAGGCTGACCAGGTGGCGGGTCCATCGCCAGCGCAGAGGGACCCACCGCACAGATTGGCCAGTACCGACGGGGTCCCTCCGCGGGGAAGCTCGCGGGAACCACGGCGCGCTGGGGCTCGAGACTGAGCAGAGACATCAGGAGGCAAAATACACAATTTACTGGCAATGAATAACTTTTAGTATATTTCAAATATTTCATAAACACGCTTATAGCAAAGGAGCTATCTGTTGTTTTCTGGAATTCAGGCTTCGCTAGGCATCTCGGACGCAGTGTGGCTGTGGCAGTGACAACTCGGCCTCTGGCTTCGTCAAGCCCGCTCTCCTCCACCCCTCCCCGACGCTGGGACAGACAGAGCAGGCTGCTCCATGCTGCCGCAGGCCGTGGGACCGCCCCTCGCAGGTGCATCTTAGGGAAGAAATACTCATGGAGGCCGCATCACGAGGCCCTTCAACAGCTTGGCTCCCCTTCCCACTCCCGAGGTCACGCATCCAAAGAGATGTCCCCATGGGCTCACGTGTCCAACCACCAGCGAGGCAGTGGGGTGGGGGCGGGGCTTGCGTTCCAGACCCAGGAGCCAGGCCTGCCGGTCCCCGGGGCTCCGCTGACAGCAGCCTGGCCCCCTGGTCCAGAGTTTCCGTTTCTTCCGTAATTCCGAGCTGTTCCAAGAGCTCCATGTTTCTCTGAATGCCCTGCAGGTGAGGGCTGGCGTGAGCTCTGGTGGGCACCGCGCTCGGGGCGCGCTCCGTTCAGCAGGCGCTCCTGGGGACCCCGGCGGCGAGGGCAGGGTCTCCGGCAGCCAGCGTGCCAGCCCTGGGCTCTCAGGAGTCGCCGTCCTGCACGTGAGCACGCCCAGGTTTGCAGACTCATTACAAGACCCAGGAGGCTGTCCGTCCGTCTGTCCCTTCGGTAGCCTCAGGTCCACTCACTCCGTCTGAATCTGCTTTATGATCCTCAGGCTGTGCAACAATGTCCCTTTCCCCGTGGCTGGGCCGGAGAAATGCCCTCCCCGACTCTGCTCACGCGCTCGCCCTCAGGCCTCCAGGCAGGCGCCTTAATCCTGGAGGGAAGCGCGGCCGCCACACCGGGCGCAGACCAGAGACCTCGGCGGAGACCGCGGCAGACCTGTGCCCCTGGTGACACATTAACTGCTCCGCCGGGCTCCTGCAGATTCGGCCCAGCCCCCGGCCGGCTGCGGGGCTGCTCCTCATGCGTTCTCCAGCCGCTCAGAGGAAACCTGCACCGTCAGGCTCTCTCCAAGGCCAGGGTCCCCCTCACAGGCACCCGCTTCATCCCCTAACTCTCCGGCATCCAGGCACCCACTGCACGTGCTCCCCTTTTCCAGGCCTCTTCCAGATTCTTGGGTCTTCAGGATGTATCCGCTACTCATTAACTTTTAACTTGGCCGTTCCTCCCCAAAATCCACACGGTGACTGACCTGCCACCCCCCCGCCAGCCCCTCCAGCATGCGCAGGCAATCTTCAGCTTTACCCGGGCCACCAACGGTCACCGAGAACCGTCACGGGCCTGCACCCCAGGAAACAAAATGAGGGAAAGGCGCGGCTGACCCGGAGAGGCGCAGGGCCTGGTGGAGGAAGGCGCGGAGCAGGAGCGCGCACCGGGGCGCCGTGGGGCGTGGAGGCAGGTGCAGGGGGGCCTCCCGCGGAGCCAGTGGTTGCTTCTGTGTGTGTGGGTCCGAGGCAGCTCCTTCAAAGGGGTGACATGTGACCCGGAAGCTGAGAGTGCAGACAGGAGAAGCAGCTTGCCCAGGCGAGGCCGGCAGTCCCAGCATCGGCGGGCCCCCCGCGGTCCGCCGTCAGCAGCGTGCCGGGTGGCTGGCGAGGAGCCGGGAGCCTGCACGCCACGCGAAGAAATGTAACTCAGCTCCTACTTCCGATTACACACCAAGCGCGGTTACCGTCGTGCGAAGCCGGGACAGACCGCTCCCCCGTCCCCGTCTGGAACCCCCGTTCTAACGGGGTGGGCGGCAGTGAAGAAATTGGCAGACCGTGTCAGACTCAGAGTGATAAACGCTACAGAGGAAACCCGGAGGGAGGAGGCAACAAGAATGCGCAGGTGACATTAATGTTTACTTCAGAACCGTTTTTGGATTTGTAGAAATGATGCCAAAATGGGCAGAGAGCCCCCCTCACGTTCCCCTCTGGTGCCTCTGCCACCACGAAGAAGCCAGTGTTGCTGTGGTCCTGGCAGAACTCCAGACTTGCCCGCATCTCACCGGCTGTTCCGCGGACGTCCTGCCTGGGCTCCAGGACCCACCCAGCACATCCACTGCCTGGCGTGGTCGCATCCCCTTAGCCTCCGCTGGGCCACCTCAGTTCCCCAGCGCTCCTGGGTTTTCATGACCTCGAAGGTTTCAGAAGTACCAAATGCCCTCAGTGGGAGTTGTCTGACCCCGCTCCCAGGCTGGGGCTGTGCCCAGAGGCTGCACGCCCTTCACCTCCTATCATGACAGGGGACAAGATGCTCGGGGCAGCCTCACTAAGACAAAAGACAGACTTCGAGCAAAGACCTGAAGGAGATGAGGGAGTGCAACATGCAGGTAAGCCTAGGAAACAGCATGTGCAAATGTCCCGAGGCAGGAATGGGCTGGACATATCAGGAACAGCAGGGAGACCAGGGAGACTGGACACAGTGCCCAGGAGAGCAGGACTAAATGAGGCCGGACAGACAAAGGAGCCTGATCACAGGCAGTCTGGTAAGAAATGAGGATGTTTTTGAAGTTTTTTGTGCAAATGACTGACACAATCAGACCAGTCCTCGATGTGCCTTAGAGACCGTAGAAATCCCCTCTGCATCTGGGGGCAGGTGAAGAGCAGCAGACCCTGTGGCCCGCTCTCCCTGCGGTGGCAAAGGCTAATGCAAAGACGTCCCAAGCCAAGTGGAGCCGAGTCAGTCAGTCTTCCTCCTAGAAATGTGAGCCAAGAGGTCCAGAAGGAATCAGGTGGTGAGTGAGGGGAGCCGGGGCTGGGAGGGCTTCACATCTGGGCTGAGCTGGCCATTGGAGGCTCACGCTGGAGCAGAGGAGGGCTGCCGGCCAGCAAGAGCAGCACAGCCAAGTGCCGTTCCAACCCCTGCTGATGTGACTCCCCTTCTGGCTTGCAAGAGACCCAGCTGCTCGCTTCCTGTCTTTGACTTCTCCAGTGCCTTAGATCGATGCCCTTCCTCACTTTCCTTTACCCGAACGTGAATGGGTTTCTGGTGTTTGCAACTAACAGAACTCTGACCATGACAAGAAGATTAAGGTGGCGAGTTGGCTCTTGGCAGACTAGAGGGGAGGGACCCAGGATGTGGGTAGACCAGCTGTTAAGACCTTTCAGGGGCCTTCCGGGCCTCTGATGCAGCACTGCTCCACCGTGTGAAATCAGCTCATGCCCATCCCATGGCTAGCGGCGCCGTTCCCATCATTTCCAGAGGAACTAGAGCTCCTGAAGATGAATCCTAGAAACACAGCACCTTAACGCTCCAGGAGCAGTTCCAAAGGGCAGAACTCCAGGCACCCGAGTGCGGGTCGGAAGATGACTCTGAGCAGATGAGCTTTCACGCGCCGCCATCCAGGCACTCCCCTCCCCCCGCAGGTGATCCTGGGACCACAGGGGAGTGTGGCAGGGACCGCACTGCAGGGCTGCTCCAGTGCCCCTCTCGGCAGACAGGAAGCTAGCAGAACAGAAGGCATCGTGAACATTGCCAAGAGGGTTTAACTAAATCTCAAGCTTTGATCACG
Source organism: Mustela nivalis (assembly GCF_964662115.1). NCBI lineage: Eukaryota > Metazoa > Chordata > Mammalia > Carnivora > Mustelidae > Mustela > Mustela nivalis. The sequence continues at coordinate 1,954,789 of NC_139031.1, read as the reverse complement.
AATGTAACAAAAATATCTCATTATCAAATGATCTTGCCAATTTATTATAAGGCAATATTTCCTTTGTTCCTATATCAAAGGAACCACTGGTACAAGAATCCACAAATGTGTTAGAATAAATACTCCATCGTGAAGGAAGGACCCGTGCAGGTCTTCAGATGCCTTCCAAGCCAGAGAAGAGACTAGAAGACTGAGCCGAGAGATGACTCCGCCCCAGTCCCACAGCTGGCGACAGAGACCCAGGTCTCCTCTCCGACCCACCGCGGCAGCCCACACACCAGCTCCCAAGCGCACCTGTCATCACCAGCGTCAGCCCCGTGCTAGTGTCCCTTTCTATGTCTGTGAGGGGACTGACTGGTCACTGGTCCCCGGGCCACACACGGTCTTCCTACACAGTGACAGTCACAGGTTTAGAAAAACACGTATCCCCCCTCTTCCTTCTCAGAAAAGAGAAGTGAGCTTCCAGCGGAAGCAGAGAGTCGGCACAGGCATGGAGACACCGGCGTCCTGAGCCGAAGAAGCAAGAGGAGCCCTGGGGCAGCTGGGGAGCGGCTCCTCCACGGTCACGGTCTGGACCAGAGTGAAAGCGGCTGTGTCCCCGCTCGAAATCCCAGGTGAGGAGGACAGGCCACCCCACTGCGTTTCCACGCTCGGCATTCAGACTCTTCACCAGGCTGTGCTCTCTGCCGACAACGCTGGCCTGTTTCCCTTCCCAGCAATGTTACTCTCTCTCGTGCCTACAGTTTCTAACAACTTGGTCTGGAGTTTGGTGAGTTCCAACAACCGTCTTGTAGACCAGAGCATGGCTGCCCCACTCCCCTGCTCTCCCCTGCTCAGTCTCCCTCCAGCCCTCACCGCCCATCACCAGCCCCGGCCCACGGGAAGACAGCCCAGCACAGGCCACGGCCAGAGGACTGGTCCCCAGAGGAAAACCAGCCACAGCAGGCAAGCACGCCAGGACAGCGACCTTCCTGCCGGGGGCCTTCCCAGCCTCCTCCCCAGGTAGGTGGGGAGGGGCTGCAGCTTGGGGCTCAAGGTGGCTTGGTTCAGGGTTGGGGGGCAAAGCAGCCAGAGAAGCAAGGGTTATTGTGGGAACAAAGAGCCAGCGGGCAGCTGAGACATGCTCACAGGTCCCTGGCAGACAAGACACCGTGCCTTGAGCGGGGACTCTGAGCAGGCTGTGAACGCACAGGCAGAGACATCCATGAGACCGCTGTCCCTTCGCGCGTGAACTCAAGCCACACGGGGCCCAGAGGGCAGAGGGTGGAGTCCCTTCCGCGTCCAATGTCAGAGAATAACCTCGAGTCAAGTCACTGTCACACCACCCAGGCCCAGGGGACCTCTGGGGAGCAGGCTGGTGGCAGCTGGACAGAGAGGGTCTTGCTGCGTGCTGCAGGGGGTGGGGAGGAGGGGAGAACACTGTGATCTGAGCCCAGCAGGGCCACCTGCCGACACCCCTAGAGGCACAGGCCAGAGTCACAGGCACCCAAGAGTATCACCTCAAACGGCCAGTTTCCAAATGCAAGTTCCCACATACACAAACACAGAGAAAAGTATGAGCCATCCTGGGCCGTGGGGGGTGTGATCAATAGAAGTGACTCCAAGTGGACCAAAAGTTGAATTTACCAACAATTCTTTTTAAAAAGTTCGCTTTTGTAAATGTGTTCAAAGCTTCAAAGGAAAATAGGTTCAAAGAACCGAAGGGAGATGTGTTAGGCATGAGTGAGCAGAGCAGGAACAGGAAACACGTGGAAACCAGACCGCAGGCCGACAAGTACAAAGAAGGGAATGGAAATGTCACCTGAGGGACTCACCTGCACAGAGCGGCAGGAGAAGAACAAACCCAGGGAAGGGGGACAAAGACAAGAGAAATGCCTCCGTCCGGAGAACAGGAGGGAGGAGGCTGAGCACAGACGAGCTGAGCTCCAGAGCCCGCAGCAGCACTGTGTGTCCCAACACACATGCAACAGGAGTCCAGAAGGAGACACGGTGAGGGAAGAAAATGTATTCAAAATAGTGTACAAAGAATCCCAAATTTGGTTTAAATAAAAGTATGATAGAAATCCAAGAAGGTCACCACATCCAGGTGGGGTGAATGGTAAGAAAACCACACCCGGACAACAGCTTCGTCAGACCACCAAAAGTCAAAGATGAAAAAAACAAAAAAAAACAACCTCTTGAAAGCAACCAGAGAAAAGAACCCACACACAGCAAGGAACAAAGATACAACTGAAAACTGATTTCTCGCTGAGGCCAGAAGATGCTGGAATGACACAGTGTGCACAGAAAAAACTCTCAACCAACAGCTCTATGTCCAGGGAAATGATCTTTGAAAACTGGTAGTGAAGCCAAGATATTTCTAGATGCACAGGAATGGAGAGAACGTACCGTTACTGAGACTGCACCGTGAGTGCTGACGAAGGAAATCCCCTGGGATGAGAGAAACCGAAGCCAGCAGGTAACTCGGACCAGAGGAGAGGATGGAGCCAGGAACGGTACGTAGCAGTCAGTAAGAAGGTGCGATAACGCACGCTCTTCTCTTTCATCCATTACCTTCTGTAAGGGTGTTTAAAGCAACCACTGTACGTGTTGACAGACTCTAACATACAGAATATATGGGTGCGCGGGTGTCCGTGTGTGTGCGTGCTCACAGGCGTGCACATGTGTAGATAATTCTACTCACTACACCACAGCAGATCGCCGACATTTTGCCAGAAGAAAGTCATCGTTACCATGAAGCAGACTGTAATGAGTTCACAATGCCTACATAACCTCTGGAGCCATCACAAAATCATGTTTATAGAAAATCAGACAAAGAACTGTAAGTAAGAAGTCAATGGAGAGAGAAAAGTGCTCTACATAAATATTTAACACAAAAGACGGAAGAATGAGCGAGCTGAATGGCAGACATGAATCCAACCATATCAAGAATTACATGAAATACAAATGTACTAATCACTCCCACAAAAAGGCAGAGTTGCCAGACTATAAGTAAAGGCAAAATCTAACTACACGCTATCTACCGGAGACACACTGTAAATCTGAAATTATAAAGACAGCAAAAATGAATAAGTATGCATAGTTCATGCATGAGAGACCTGGAGCAGCTATAAGATACCCAACAAATAGTTTTTAATCTAAGGAATATTACTCAAGACAAAGAGGTATTAATGATAAAATGCTCAGTGTAGTAAAAAGGCATAATAATTTAGGCATATATGCCCCTCCCTACAGAACTACAAAATATATGAAGCAAAATCTGACAGGATTGAAAAAAAAAAAAAAGATAATAGCTGGAGACTTCACCAGTCTTCTCTCCAAAATTTTAGATCCAGCAGAAAGACAACTGGTAAGGACAGACACCTCAAACCACACAAACAACTGATATCCATAAAACCCTCCTCTCAACAGTAGCAAAATGCTCATTCTTTTCAAACACACATGGAGCATTTACCAGGACTGACCACAGAGCAGGTCTCAGAAAGTTTAAAATCATAAGGAGCATTGAAAGATGACTCTGGGCAGCATAGACATTTTAACAATGTTTATTCTTTCGATTCATAAGCATGGAACATTTTTCCATCTCTTTGTGTCTTCTTTGATTTCTTTCATGAGTGTTCTATAGTTTCTAGAGTATAGATCCCTTACCTCTTTGGTTAGGTTTATTCCCAGGGATCTTGTGATTTTTTGGTGCTATTGTAAATGGAATTGATTCCTTAATTTCTCTTTCTACAGTTGCATTGTTAGTAAACTCTTCAACACTGGCCACAGTAACTTCTTCTAAGACATGTCTCCAAAGGCAAGGGAAACAAAAGAAAAAATGAATTTTGGGGACTTCAAGATAAAAACTTCTGCACAGCAAAGTTAACAGTCAGAAAAACTAAGAGGCAACCCATGGAATGGGAGAAGATATTTGCAAATGACATTACAGATAAAAGTCTGGTATCCAAGATCTATAAAGAACTTCTCAAACTCAACACTCCAAAATCAAATAACCCAGTCAAAAAATGGGCAAAAGACATGAACAGACACTTCTCCAAAGAAGACCTACAAGTGGCTAACAAACATGTGGAAAAATGCCCAACATCATTAGCCATCAGGGAAATACAAATCAAAACCAGAATGCGATACCACCTTACACCAGTTGGAATGGCAAAAATTAACAAGTCAGGAAATGACAAATGTTGGTGAGGACATAGAGAAAGGGGAACCCTCTTACACTGTTGGTGGGAATGCAGGCTGGTACAACCACTCTGGAAAACAGTGTGGAGGTTCCTCAAGATGTTCAAAATAGAGCTACCCTAGGACCCAGCAATTACACTACTGGGTATTTACCACCGAGACACAGATGTAGTGAAAAGAAGGGGCATGTGCATCCCAACGTTCATATCAGCAATGTCCACAATAGCCAAACTGTAGAAGGAGATGAGATGCCTTCAACAGACACATGGATCAAGAAGATGTGGTTCATATATACAATGGACTATTCCTCAGTCATCAGAAAGGATGAATACCCAGCATTTACATCGACATGGATGGATCTAGAGGGGATCATGCTGAGTGAAGTGAGTCAAGCAGAGAAAGATGATTATCACACAGTTTCACTCATATGTGGAACATAAGCAACAGCACGGAGGATCCTAGGGGAAGGGAGGGAAATCTGAAGGGGGAGAAATCAGAAAGAGAGCCAAACCATGAGAGATTATGGACCCCAGGAAACAAACTGAGGGTTTCAGAGGGGAGGAGGATGGGGGGATGGGGTAACAGAGTGATGGGTGTTAAGGAAGGCCCGTGTTGTGATGAGTACTGGGTCTTATATGTAACTAATGAATCACTGAACACTACATCAAAAATTAATGATGTGCTGTACAGTGGCTAACTGAACATAATAAAAAAAAATTATAAGGAGCATGGTTTCTGACCACAGTAAGAATTAGACTTTAAATTAGTAACAGAAAAAATATTCTGATAAATCCCAAAAACATGTGGAAAGTATACTAGATACTTATAAATGACCAGAGGAGAAATCATAACGAAAACACAGCAGGAGCAGAATGAAAATGGAAACACCACGTGTCAGAATCCAAGAGGTGCAGCTAAAGCAGCGTTCAGAGGGAAATTCATCCCCAGAAACTTACACTGGGAGAGAAGGAAGTCTGTAGTCAGTGGCATGAAATTCCAGTGGGAAACAAGGAAGCAACAGATACGGATCAATAAAACCAAGAAATGGCTCTTTGACCAGCAGTAAGATTTATAAGCCTTTATCTAACCTGATGAAATACTACACATTCATCAGGGCTACGTATGGAGACCAGAGAGAGTGACAATTTCTTAGTTAAGTGAACACACGCTTAAGCAACAGGCCCAGCAACAGGAGGCCACTTCTAAGAACCTACCCCAGAAAAATGAATGTGTCCACGTAGGAACCTGCATGTGAAGGCTCCAAACAGCTCCATTCATAACATCTAGAAATTAGGAAAAAGCCCAAACACGCATCGTCTGGTAAACAAACAAACCAGCCGCAGTGTGTCTGTCCCGCGAGGCAGCACTCCGCCGCAGCAGGGAAGCAACCACTACCACGTGCGGCAAAGCGCATGAATCTCAACCCTTCCCGCTCCTGGAAGAGCTGGACACAGAGGGCTCTGCAGCGCGTGATTCTGTTTCCCCGAAGCTGCGGGGAAGGCGAAGCTCTGGCGGCTCGGCGCTGCTGGAGGCTGGGGTCAGGGGAGGGGCTGACCGCAAAGGGGCAAGAAGGGGTTTGGGGTGACACGAGTGTTCTAGAACATCGTTGTGGCCATCGTTGCATGATTTTACACTCATCAAAGCTCAGTGAACCATATACCGTGAGCGGGTGCGTTGCCGTTTACATGATTACACACCAGTAAATAAGACTATAGTGTGTGTGTGTGTGTGTGTGTGTGTGTGCGCGTGCGCGCACGCGCGGGCGACAGAGACCGCGAGCTGGCGAGCACAGACCCCGCTGCTCACTCTGCCGGGCACCCCACACTGCTGACAAAGGCCCACCTGACCTCCACAGCGGGCTCGCTCGATACTGTCGAACACGCCACTCCTGGGTAAGCCTGCACGCCGACTGGTTTCAACCCCAAATCATCTGCCCCTTCTAACCCAGTTTCTTGAAACCCTATTCCACTACCTGTAGACGCTCAAATCCCGGGAACGCGTGGACGCCCAGCCCACTCTTCCTTCTGCACGGTCCGGTCCGGCTCTGCTCGCCGTCCTTCCAACCTCGACTCTCCCGCACGGGGAGCAACGCTTCCCTCCCCGAGCTCCAGGCCCGCTGCCTCTGCCCGTGGTTCCCCCGCATGCCACCTACCGAGTCACGGGCAGAGTGTCTGGGCTTTCCCATGCGGAGGGGAAGCGCCATTGATCACAGGTTCGCGCTTGGGGACCCGTGGTTGAGCAGATCTGCGTGTGTCGTCTGTGTCTTCCTGGATCTGCCGGCTATTGTGCTTGACCTCCTCCCGGACAACGGTTCTAAGCCTTTCCACAGCGCATCCTCTGGGCCATCAGAATGTTAATGGCCGTTCCTGAGACACCTCTGGGCATTGGTCCGTCTCTGGCCCTCTGCCCCCCGGCCCAGCACTGTGGACTTCCCCAACGCTCAGCCTGCTCGCCGTCTCCCGGTAAACTCAGCCACTTCACAAGCACCGGCCCGAGGATGGCTTTCCAACCCGTCCTGCAGCCACACGTCTGCCCCCCTTCCTAGCTGGCTTCTCCCACAGCTGGCCTGGAACGACCAGGGCCCTGCACACCAATGCCCCCACCCCAGGCCAGCACCACCCTCCCGTTACTCACCGAGTCTCAAGATCATGTTCCTACGGTGTCTTCTCTGACCCCAGTTATGACTGCACACACAGGTGAGGTCAAGCTTCCTTGTTTTTTCACATCTCAACGTGATGAAGACGGTGCTTTACACACCATAAGCAACAAACAATATTTTTGAACTAAAATCCCTTACCTTTGGGGCGCCTGGGTGGCTCAGTCAGTTAAGTGTCTGCCTTCAGTGCAGGTCGTGACCCTGGGGCCCTGGGATCGAGCCCCACGCCGGGCTCCCTGATGAGCATGGACCCCGCTTCTCCCTCTGCGTGCCACTTCCCATGCATCTGTTCGCTTCTTCTCTGACAAATAAATAAATGAAATTTTGAAATAAAATAAAATAAAATGCTTTCCATTCATCTCCACAGCGCGTGACTGTGCCGTGCCCCTCAGAGCAGCCTCTTCTGTGGCTTCCTGTCTGTCTGTCCCTGCCGTCCTCTGAGTGTCTCATCCTTGACTTACAGCCACGCTACCGCGCATGCGCTGGTTTCCTTCAGCCCTGCCTCTCGTTTAAGCCGTTCATTGGAGAGCTGTACTTCACATCAATCTCCCGCCCCCCAAAAGCCTCTGCTACCATGGAGGATGCGGCCCGCTTGTCCGGTGTGGACCAGGGGCTTTCCCGGGTTATCTCCGGCGCCGCTTCCCTTGTCCCCTTAGTCTCCAAATCATGCCCATCCTTCGGGGTCCAGACCAGCACCTGCCCCCACTAGGAAGCTGCGCCATCCTCTCCAAGTCCAGAGCGTTTCTTGCCTTCTACTGTTCTCACGTCTTGTACTGAAATGCTAAAATGTATTTCAGAAGCAAGGACTTTCTTCTTCTAACGAGATTATCAAGTCCTTGGCGTGGCCGTGGCCGGTGGAACTTCATCTGCAGCCCTCATGACGCCCAGCAGGCGTCGGGGGAAGATGGCTGAGACCTACCGCATCAGAGAACGGGATCACGAGGGCGCTCGAGAAGGCCGCGTACCTCACAAGTCTCTCCTCTTGGCCTCTTCCACAGAATTCCATTTAGGGTGGGACCCCATTTTCCCAGAATTAACATTTTTGTTTCGGTGACATCGGTTTTCCCAAGAAAGTTCCTAGGGTATTATTTTTGTGTATTTTGTCATTTAGAGGCAGAGAAAGCACCAAGGCTTGAGACAGGGTGTTCAGAAAACTGAAGTGTAAGGCGGGAGCTCATCCCTTCACCGCCTCCTGCTATCCAGAGCCTGTAGCCGCGAAAGCCCGTACTCCCCACAAAGGCCACCAAGAATGACGCAAAGAATGGGCGTGAGCAGCGGGTCAGTCTGGGGTCTCGTGTATCCCCCCGAGGAGCCCTTCCAGAACAGAAGCAGCAGGGCCAGCAGCCACATCAGAAACGGAGGCGACCGACAGAGACTCAGGAATGCCGGGAGAGTCCAGCGGGCACCCGAGTGTCCTCGTGCCTCTGAGGGACTGTCCCCTGGATCGTTCTGGAGGAGGAGTTTACTCCTCGTGGCCGGCGAGCAGGCAGTCCGGTGGCTAGGGTCCCAGCCCCGGGGAGGGGGAGTCCACTGCCTGGTCCGCACCCCCCTCCGGCGCCTCCTCGCCACCCCGGGGAGCTCCTTCCTCCGTCTGGGCCTCAGTTTCCTTCTAAGAAGCGGACACAGTCCTAGTACCTGTGAGTTCGAATACACACTTCGCCGTAGTCGGTAAACACCACCCGCGGATGCTAGTGTCGGGACCGTTTACGCAGACGTGCCCGCCCGCGGCCCCATCCCATCCCGCAGGGGCGCCCGCCCTCACGCCGCGCCCCGCCGCCAGCCCCCGAGCTGGCCAGAGCCAGCCAGACTGTTCCTATGCGGGTTCCGGTGCCCAGACCAGGAAGAACTAGACGGGCGCAGCCCCCCCCCCCCCGAGAACTCTGTGCCGACAACTGTCGTTCCTCACTGCTGATCCGCCGCACCTAACAGTAGCCCCGCGGAGTCAGAACAACCGAGCTCGGATGGCGTGTTCTCGTCTGTCTGACTTTTTCTACCATCAACACATTTTGTTCATGATTCTGCTCAGCCTGACCTGAGGGTACACCCCCAATCCCCCCACCAAAGGCACGACACCATCCTTCTTTACAAACATCCCTCCTTCCTAAGCGGCTTTTTCTTGCAAATCTACAGCGGCCTGCGGGACGCGATGGCAGGAGACGCGCTTGTCTTCGTCAACCTCCCGAGGCACGCACCTGAGGGCAAGAAAGGTGCTCATTCGTGCAGAGGGGCTGACCCGCGGTGTCCCCAAACCAAGCCTGTGGTCTCTCGCGAAGGAAGCCGCCAGACGTTCTGAAAGCCTCGTCTCCCCCGAAGCACGGCACGTCGAGAGAAAACAGCGAGCCTATGGTGAACACTCTTCCCCGGCCCTGCGCGCCCCGATTCTGCTCACACCTGCCTCCTGTGGCATCTGGACGAGCATTTAGGAGGCTGGACACCCTTCCCCACCCCAGTCCGGCAGAGACGGGGCATGCGAGCCGTGCTGGCCGGCTGGGAGCTCTTTCTGACGGATCTGCGTATGGGGGAGACGGGGCCACGTCCAGCCCCAGGGTCCTGCAGGCAGCCACCACGACGGGCCCTGCGTGGGGGCTGCTCTGTGGCTGCTTCTCAGACCCCCGGGCGCTCTGGGCCTCAGCCCCCCTTCCAAGCCTGGTTTTCAACCTTCAGTCAACCTTGGGGCCTCCCAATAAACCCCCCTCTTTTTTTGATCTGACATGGCATCATGTCTACTATTATCAACCAAGAACTTCGGCCACTACAGTGGCTGGAGGCCGAGTATTTATGAGGAAGGACCCCACAGCCGGTCCCACCGCGGGTCGCGCTCTCCCTCCGCACCAGAACAGGGTCATAGGGAGGACACGCGCCATGTGCCTCACACCATCCCACTCCCTGGGCGGCCCTCACGGCTGGGGGACGTCGCTCTGTCTCTGAGGCCGCGAAGTGACGGGCCAGGACGAGAGCCTGTGTGGCTGGGGCTGTTGCCCCAGGATTACACAGTTAATGTCCTAGAGACACTGAGAGGCAAACACAGACATCTGTGATCTCCGCACCTAACACCCCTCTTCCCCTCCCCCACTGCCATTGCCTCAGTCAAGGACACGCAGACCTCTAGCTCCTGGTTCCCGCAGAGCGCACCGCGGTCCGTCCCCACAGGCACACCCTGGACTGCAGAACACATGCGGAGGAGAATCCAGAGCAGGTCGACTGTGGCTGAGGCTCTGGGTCCCAGGGGCTCCAGGATGGAGAAGCAGAAACAGAGTCCAGAGGAGGGGGACAAACATGGGACAGCAGCCAAGGGGCCACTGGTGCACCAGCTACAGCGGCCACCCAGAAAACGGTGGGGCCTGAGCCTCAGGAGAGAAGGGGGTCCGGGAGCTGTGGTCAGGACACCGCACGACGCATACTCGCGAGGAAGTAACTGGGTGATGGCTCAGGTTCTTCTCGCTTGTCTTCTCATCCTGTTCCCCAGGCCGGGATGGAAGCCTCCAGAAGGAACTAACTCCAAGCACAACACCAGCTAGAAATCACCCTCCAATGCCCTGTGTCCTTTCTCCCTTTGACTCTGCCCCCAAAACGGAGGTAATTAGCTCAACTCTGGGACTCTGGGCTCAAAAATCTGGGCGAGCATCTGCAGACATTTCTGGAGGAGAAACAGATGGTTCAGCTGCTGTGGGGAGAAAGTGAGCAGGTTCTCAAAGAGCTCCACACAGAACCACAGGACCCAGCAGCCCCAGCCTTAGGTAAGGACTAAAAGCACTGAAACAGAAGCTCAGACAAAGTCCCTGCACACTCATAACCGCAGCAGCACTGCCCACGACAGCCAAAGGTGGAAATGACCCAGGCGCCCACCCACGAGGAACGTGTATGCAAAACGTGGTCCATCCAATCCCTGGAACGTTACTTGACCTCGAAAAGGAACAAAAGGACAGATACCTGCTACAACGTGGCCCAATCCTGAAAACACGATGCTGAGTGAAAGGTCACATTCTGAATGATCCTACTTACGTGAAATCTCCTAAGCACATAGGTCCAGAGACAGAAGAAGGCCGGTGTTGAAGATGCTTTAGGTCCAGAAACAGGTGGTGGGTGCACACCAATGTGAATGTGTTAACTCTTCAAAACTGGTGCTTTCCTGCAGTATGAGTTTCACCTAACTGAACAAATACAGTACGGGGCAGTAATCGCCCCATTCTGCAGATGAGCAGGGAAAGACTGAACTCGGGGCCTAAACTAGGTTTGGGTCTAGGGGCCGCTCCTAACCTCTCTACTGAGAGCATCTCCAGACTTCTGCCTGCAACGGGCTGGGCTTGGGCCGGGAGAGGTTGACTGTCCCTCAACAAAATATGGGCACAGTGACTGCATCCCACTCGGGCCGCACAGCAGGCTCAGAGACGGCGGGAGGTTGGCCTGTTAGTCCCACTCAGTTTGGGGAAAGAGGCTGGTCAGTACCCGGATGTTAATGATACAGGACAGTCTTCCGTGTTTCCTATCCACAGGGATGATTTCCAGGGATGAATGTCCTAGGACTGTCACAAGGAAGATCTGGGCGTTTCTAGGCCTTTCTCTTGTACAGTTCCATCTTAAATGCGCGGCTTGCCTATTTCTTCTCCTTCCCACTCTCATTTGTGCTTTGAATTATTTGAAATGTGTCCCATTATATTAACACTTTTCTCATCTGATGACTTCGTGGCCCTATTAGTTTTCCAGTGTTGGGCAGAAGTATTTTTAGCCTCCTCATGCTATTAATTTAATTACTTTTAATTTGATGATCTGTACTTGACATTTCTTGATCTTATGTTCAAAACTAAAGTCTTCATTACGCTCGCTCTAAAAAAGAAATCATAGCAGAGTTTTCTTTGATTATTGGTCAAATCGTGTCACTGAAGAAAACCAGATGTCAGATATGAAGCTACTAAGTATCAAACAGATTATAATATACACGGAGGAAAATGTGAAGATATGACAGCTGATACAATTCTATCTTTAAATACATATTCTTTTCCATCCTCATCAAAAATAAAAATGTCAGTCTAATAGCAGAAATACATCACAGTGTTTATTATCTGCCAAATGAGAGGGTTATAAATAAAACCAATTCTGTGTCCTTGTAAAGGATAGTGACACCAGTAAGTCCCGAAGCCAGGAAACAGCATCCCGTCCTCTGCTCTGTTCATCGTCCTCTCTCTCCGTGGGGTGGCCCTTTCCCTGTCCCTGGATCTGCCGGTTCGTGCCTCCCCTCTAGACATCCAACAACACACCTGACCCTGTACACAGAACCAACCTGCAAAGAAATCAACAGCCACCAAGAAATCTTACGGTTTTTTGAACTCTAGAAATAAAAGCGGAAGGAAGTCCAACAACAAACCCGTTATTTCAGGAAAGACTTTCAAATAAAAATCTAAAACTCCTTTCTAGAAGGAGTAAGTGCTGCAAGGGACAAGATACCATAAACTGAGAGAAATCAATAAATATGCAGATGTGATCTAATAAAGAAAACTGCACCAAATCTCAAGAATGTCTTAAACTCTGATAGAATCTGAATAACAAAGACGGCTTACTTCCTACAATTATATTTGTAGAAAGAATTCCCAAAAAAAGGTAAGACTTGGTCTGTGCATCTCTTTGCTTTTTCCTCTCCGATTGTTTCCTTGTGTGACGCAGGTGGTCGCTGTGTCCAAATTTAGGTGAAGGAAGCACATGGTGCTTGGTCCTCGCGCACCGGTACTCGCGCACTGGTACTCACACTGTGGTACTCACGCACTGGTACTCGCACACTGGTACTCGCACAGTGGTACTCGCACAGTGGTACTCGCGCACTGGTACTCACACGCTGGTACTCACGCACTGGTACTCGCACACTGGTACTCGCACAGTGGTACTCGCACAGTGGTACTCGCACAGTGGTACTCACACGCTGGTACTCACGCACTGGTACTCGCACACTGGTACTCGCACACTGGTACTCGCACAGTGGTACTCGCACAGTGGTACTCGCGCACTGGTACTCACACGCTGGTACTCGCACACTGGTACTCGCACAGTGGTACTCGCACAGTGGTACTCGCGCACTGGTACTCACTCACTGGTACTCCCGCACACTGGTACTCGCGCACTGGTACTCACGCACAGTGGTACTCACACAGTGGTGCTCGCGCACTGGTACTCACGCACAGTGGTACTCACACAGTGGTGCTCGCGCGCTGGTACTCCCGCACAGTGGTACTCGCACAGTAGTACTCGCACATTGGTACTCGTGCACCGGTACTCGCACATAGCCCGTGCTGCTGCGGCCTTGGTGACTGGCTTCTTCCTTGACAGTTTCAAACACGTTATGTCGTCTGACCTTCGGAGGACAGCTGCGAGGTCCCTAAACACCTCAACGTGCCCCTCTGGGCCCCGAGTCCCCTCTGCGCTCGGGGCCGCATGGGGCTCCACGCTCATGTCCTTTGCCTCCGAGGAGTTCACACCCTGGGGGGAGAGATGGACATGGGAACAAATCAGGACCAGAGTGACACCAAAGCTGCCAAGCAAAACTTTCCCAAGCGAGGACAAGAGGGGGTCCAGGAGGCTCTTTTCAGGGACAGCGCCCATCTGTGAGCAAGCGGCGCACACATGAGGTTTGATCAGCAAACTGGCTTTGCACAACGGTGCACACGAGCCAGGTGGCTCATGCACCTGCACCGTCTGTGGGGCCACATCTGTGGGGCCATGTTGCTATGGGGTGGGGCGAGCAGAGCAGGTGCAGCCCCGCGGTGGCTGTCGCCAGGGCACGCCCCCAGAGGCCAGCCGTCCAGAGCCCCGCAAATGAGGCCCCTGCCCCGCACAGAGACGGCCTCAGGGCCACTGCGCAACCTGTCCCGAACCCCCTCTGAGCCTGGAACGTCGAATGACAGCTCGGACTGTCCTCTCCGCAAATCCAAATGTCGAATGACAGCTCCGACCATGCTCCCCCAAATCCAACCCCCAATGACAAAGTGAGTGGAACGGAATTGAAGCACTTTTACTTTTATTTCTTCTATTCCCAGAGAACTCTGGCCACTTGTACTTTCCTGGTTTCGTGGAGAGAATACGGTGCAATTTTAGGACCTAATTATACAGTTCGTGCACTTTTCATTAGCCCGTTCATTTATATTTGTCCTTCTCGGGTTTAATCATGCAGTCAGAGGAACCTTGTAAAACCCTCAGACAGGACCTGGCACCAGGCTCTGCACATATTCGGGCTTAATTAGCTCGAGCAAATCTGAAAAGCAGAGAAAAATCAGGAGGATGCAAATATGATGGAAGAGAAAACAAGGAACACGCTCCTCCTCAACACGGAGAAACAAAGAAGGGCCCCAAAGAAACCCAGCGCCAGAGATGAGCAATCTCTGCCAGGTGCAGGGCGGGACCCCCAGATTCCATTCTCAGCCCCCCAACCAGTTCATGAGCCCCAGGACCTCACTGCCCACCCCTGGCAGTGTCACCAGCAGAACCTCTTCAAGCACAAAGAGCCACTGACCTGTTTTCTGAAATTGAACAGAAGCAGAAGGAAAGCGAGGGGGTGCGGCTCGCTGGGCAGCGGGCTGGAGGGCAGGAGGGCCCCCGGGATGTGACCATCGCCCCAGCGTGGGGGAAGAACAGAGCAGAACCACCCACTTTTCTCGGCTCCTACAAGCAGCCACAGCGATGGTTGGGCTGATGAGGGACCCCCAAACCCTGGCTGAGAGACGTAAACGCCAGGAATTCTCCATAACTCAGTCTCCAGGCAAATCTGCATGGAAACGACAGAAACGCCGTCCCACCACCTGCGACTCCACACCTGAGGCCGGTGATGGAGGTCGCTGGGGGCACAGAACGGAAGTGAGGAAGATGGAGGCCACGTGGCCCTAGAGACCTTGTTGGCTTTAAGGTAACCCAACACTTGAAAGAGAAAACATCCTCACTCACAAGACCCGGAACTTAAGGAACACGAATGTTCTTCTGGAAACAACGTGCTTCGCTTCCGTTCATGACCAGCTCCCCCGTGCCACCAAGCCCTCGCTGAGCGCGTGGCCCGTGGCCGGCGTGACCACGGTCCGCTCCGCTTGGAAGGACAGTAAACGATACCGCGTGCCATGCTGAGGCGGTGGCCGTGCAGTGCGCGAGCCGGGGGTCTGTGCAGGAGCCGAGGCAGAGCGAGTGGACGGGGCGGCCCGCGGCCTGGAAGAGAAGCTGCACCAGGACACTGGCTCTTGAGCTGAGGCAGAGACTGAAAAGAGCCTGGGCTGGTGGAGAAGCACACGGTGAGTGATCCCGTAGAAGAAACGCCGGGGAGATCACGGGGGCAATGATTTCTGCAGGGACCAGGGCCAACAGGAATCGTGAGTCACAGCAGGAGCCCCTGACCATGGACACCAAAGTTCAAGGTGGAAATCCGAAGGATTTGGGTAAGTGTATTAGTTTGCTAAGGCTGCCATCGCCAAGACCACAACCGTTGCAGCCTAGACTGTAGGGTGGAGACCAGAAGTCCAAGCTCAAGAGGTGGAGCAGGCCGGCTCCTCCTGAATCTGTGAGGGGGAGGGGCCGTTCCCGGGCACTGCCCTCGGCCTGCGGTTGACCCGTGGCATCCCCCCTGCCTCTGAATCCCCCTTTCTGTCAGGACAGCAGGCACATTGGGCCAGCACCACCATGACCTCACCTTAACTTGATTACGTGCGCAGTGACCATGTCTGAACAAGGCCGTGGGGTTGGGACTTCAACACGTGAATTTGGGGATGGGGGGGGACAATTCAACCCGTGGTGGTAAGCTGTGCTCTAACTTTCACAGATACGATGTCCCAGAATGAGACCTACAGACAAGGAAAGACAGAATCCTGCAGTATTTTAAGAGTTCTACACATCACTCTTCACCGGATGCTCCGTGGCTCCTATTTCTTGCCTAAAATACAAAGTTATTTTTTGTCATCTTTCTTAAGGCTGGGATGTCACTGATGTCTCCCTGTCGAGGGCAGCAGAATTTCTTTAAGTGAACATCTCAGTCAATATAGGGGACGGTGAGCAGGGGCATGGGGTCCCTAGGGCGTGGGCATTAAGGAGGTCACGTGAGGAATCACGGAAGTCTACCCCTGAAACTAATAACACAGCATATGTCAACTAAATCTAATTGAAATGAAGAGTGAAGAATATATATACTATTTGGTGCCTCCATTCCAGCTAGAAAGAGGCGGTCCTCTGCTTAGCAAACTTATGGTCTATACTGCGTTTCTTTTCCTTTTGTGCATCTGCAATGTTCGAAGTTTCTCAGGTGAATATGCATTACTGTTTTATTTTCCTTCTTACATTCCGATTCCTTCACCCATTTCTCCCGCCACCCAGCTCTGGCAACCATCGGCCTGTTCTGTGTGTTTTTAGATTCCACATACAAGAGAGACGACAGGACGTATGCTTGTCTTTCTCTGTCAGACTTATTTCACCAAGCATAATGCCCTCCCGAGCCATCCATGTCGTCACAAATGGCAAGATTTCATTCCCTCTTACGGCTGAGTACTAGCCCACTGTGGGGCATGTGTGTGTGCGTGTCTACCATCTTCTTGCGCTGGCCATCAGTAGACACTTCCGTTGTTTCTGTATCTTATCATGAGTAATTCTGCAGTGAGCATGCAGCGTGGACATCTTTTCAAGTTAGTGTTTTTGTTTTCTTTGCATAAATACCCAGAAGAGGGGTTGCTGAATCATATGCTAGTTCTAGTCTGGAAAGTCTGAGAACCCTCCATGCTGTTCCCCACAGTGGCTGCACCCGTTGGCCTTCCCATCAGCGGGTGCACGGGGGTCGGTCTTCTCTATGTCCTTGCCAACAGCTGCTGTTTCTGACCTTTCGGAAAACAGGCATCCTAACAGTATGAGGGAACATCTCATTGCGCTTTCGACTCGCATCCCCGGACGGTGAATGATGTTCAGCCTCTTCTCGTGTGCCTGTTGGCGATCTGTGCGTCGTCTTTGCAGAAATATCCACTCAGATCCTGTGGGCAGGATTGAACTGAGTTTTGTTTTGGTTTTTGGGTTTTTTGTTTGTTTGTTTGGGTTTTGTTGTTGTTGTTTGGGTTTGGGGTTTTGTTTTGTTTTGGGGTTTTCTGCTGCTGAGCCTATGGATCTGTTCTGTATTTTGGACACTAACTGTTTTATCAGATGTAGGATTTGCAAATATCATCTCCCGTTCCATAGGCCACCTTTTTATTCTGTTGACGGTGCCCTTCGCTGTGCGGAAGATTTTTATTTGATGTAGTTCTACTTGTTCATTTTTCCTTTTGTCACCTTTGTTTTTTTGTGACAGATTAAAAAAATCATCACAAGATCAATGTCGACAAGCTTACCCCCTAGATGTTCTTCTGGGGGTGTTATGGTTCAAGGACTTTGTTCAAGTATTTAATCCATTTTGAGCTATTTCTGTGGATGGTGTAAGACAGCGGTCCAGCGTCCTTCTGCCTGTGGCTGTCCAGGTTTCCCAGCATTTTTCAAAGAGGCCGCTCTTTCCTCACTGTACTTTCTTGGTTCCTTTATCAGAATCAACTGATCATATACACACAGTTTTATTTCTGGGCTCTACTCCGTTCCATTGGCCGATACGTCCCATTTTATGCCGATTACGGTGGCTCTGAAACACAGCGTGAAATCAGGGAGCACCGTGCCTCCTACTTTGTTCTTTCTCCAGATCGCTTCAGCTGTTCAGCATCTTCTGTGGTTTCGTGACAATTTTAGGGCTGTTTGTTTTAGTTCTGTAAAGAAGACCACTGGACTATCAATGGAGATCGCACGAGTCCGTAGATTGCTTTGGGCGGTGCGGACATTTTAACATCTAAGTTCATGCAAGAACTAACATTTACTAAGGACCGTAACCCAGACGGGAGCGTCCTGGGCCCCTCTGGTGGAGCCTCTCAGCCACACGGTTAGAGGCCGCTGTACGCTCTCCCTTCCCGTTCAGGCAAAAGGTTTGGCTCACTCAAGCAAGCACTTGGTGGCTGAGGGAGAACTCGGCCCCCACGGGCCAGACCGTCCAGCCTCTACGGCAACCTCACAGACAAAACAAAATTTGCTTCCAGAATCATAACGCAGACAAACTGCAAGATTCTCAGCCACACAAAAAGACGAAATTGTGTTCACTGGGCATTGCTCCCGTAACGGAAGTACCAGCAGAGCTCATGCCTTCGACAAGGACGCCCGAAGATTTCCAGCAGGTGGCTGGAAGGGGACACTCCCCATGTCAAGATCAACAAAGTTCTATGAACACACGTCCCCGTCCCTGGACTCCGAAGTTAGGCTTCCTTACGACCTACACCGGCTGCTCTCTCCTTCCATTTGGTGAAAATCTGTATAAGTTTCGTCTTCAGTAGGCTCTCGTGGCCCATAAATTTTAAAGACGATTAAGTAAGGTTACTAGTTAAATCTTCACACTAAACACTGTGCCTCCAACTAAGGGAAGAATTCATCGCTTTCTCCCCCCCTTGATATCCTGACTCCTGAGAACAAAATAAGTATTATTGTGGTTATTACCCACTGTGACCCTCAATGGCCATGTGTCAAGCTTTACAAGTAGATTTTCCTTTTTTTCTTTTTTTTCCAAGTTTTTATCTAAATGCCAGTTAGTTAATATACGGTGTAATGTTAGCTCCAAGAGGACGGTGTAGTCATTCATCACTCGCCCAGAACCCCCACCGCCGGGTCCCCAGCCCCCCCCCGCCCCCCCCCAAGGGGTCCTCAGTTTGTTCTCTAGAATTAAGCCTGTTTTCTGGTTTGGCCCTGTTTTTCCCCCTATGTTCACCTGTTTTGTTTCTTAAATTCCACATACGAGTGAAATCATATGGTATTTACAAGTGGATTTTTAACTCACAGGCAAAATTCACTGGTATGAATTCTGTGGCCCCAGGGTCATCTCTTTCAGATTCCATGAATATGATTTTATAGTCTATGAATATATAATTATAATATAATAATCCCATTTATTTATCATAAAAGCTTCAAAATCCTATTTTATTTTATGAAGTTTAACGTAGAGGGCCTGACAGTACACACACTTTTGCAAAATCCAAACAATAAACTGAAGGATGGTGTAACTCGACTTTCTGGAAACACAGCTCATCTGAGGTCACAGAGAAGGAGAAGTTCTGAGGACACTCGGGGGGGGGGGGCATCAGAAAAGGCATCAGCACAGAGACTAAGGAGAATGTCAGCCTTGTATCAGACCTAATAATGGACTTTTCAAAGGGACGTAAGGTCCCGAGTCCAACATCTTCTAAGTACGTTTTTTGAAACCTTGGGTTTACGGAAAGTTAAAGTATGTCCTACAGACTCAAAAGGGGCAGAGGGTCAACAGACAAACAATTTCAGGAAACTGAGTTTAACCAAATTAAGCAAGTTTCTTTAATTCAGAGTATTTAAAGACACTGTGATTCTCAAGAGGGAGAGAAAATGTTTCACTTTTTTTCCCAAATTTACTTGACGAGACTCCTTTCCCACAGAGCACTCTATAGGTTCAGTGCACCCAAGACAAGGCTGGGAGCTGTTCATCAAATGGAGAACCTCTCCATGGAGATGAAGACACTGTGGCCAGGGACAGCGTGGGTCCCTGGACAAGAACGCTCCTGCTTCCCCTCCGACAGTCCTTGGACGGGCTGCCACCATGTAACCCGCCAGTATTTTTAGCTGGTCCTGTGCACAGAATTGTGCTTGTCTAAGGAGGCTCTGAGCGTGGCCTCGTTCAGCTCTGTCCAGCGCCAGCTCCTGGCAAACCCAAGGTGCTACATATGTGCACGTGTGAGGAATGAAAACAGCGGACATCGCTGGGCACTGCCTGTGTCTCAGGGGCCGTACTAAACCCTTCCGGGAGAGGCGTACTACTACGACCCCCTTCTCCAGATAAGGAAACTGAGCCTGAAGACGGCTCGTGGTCAGTAAGCAGGCAGCAGATTGGAACCCACCCAAACTCCTTGCCACCATGCACAGAGGAGGGTGTCTCCAGGCTAAAGACTCGGGAAATGCCACTGACGATGGCTAATGAGTGACCCAGGGTAACAGCATCAGGAAAAGGTATTACCCTGGTTCGGGGCGTGCGCTCTCCATTGCTGGTGTACTAGAGGGCTGAGCTAATCATTAAAAGACCTTGGTTTTGTCCTGAATCCTGCATTTCTACCTGGTCAGGCTTCTCTTCTTCTGAAATCATGCCAATGGGAGGCATTCCACAAAGACTGCTGTCCGCTGTCCTCAATGCCGCTAAGGTCAAATTCTTCAAGGAAGTAAAGGCTACAAGGTATTTCCCAGAAGAATGGTGACAAGAGAAGCCAGGGGCTTTATGCCAGAAATCTTGCCATGAAACCCCCCTGTTTTTCTCTTCAGTGCTAAATTGGTCAAAATTATAAAACGGGCATCCCTCCCCATTCTTGACTTACAATTGAAAGATGAAGAAGAAAGTTTCTTCTCGGTTACCGAGCGGGGACTCTGATCTGTGACTAACACCGAGTCGGAGCATCCTGGGAGCGTCCCGGGTCATAAGGCGCGTCCCTGTGACTAGGCCGGGACTTCGGGGGCAAACAATTCACTTGCGGAGATCAGACACCCAGAACATTTTAAAAATACCACATTTAAGACATCCCAGATTTCGTGTTTTACAGCAAATGTCACATTTCTGAGCGTGGGGGTGAGCTGGCGAGACCCTGTGGCTGGAGCAGGTCCGAGAAACTGGGAGGAGAAGCCAGAAGCGTTCCTGCACCCAGATGGGGCTCTGGGAAGCCTGGAGCTCCTGGAGAGCCCGAGGGCTGCCGGGGGTCGCGGCCGAGCAGCCGTCCGCCCGCTGCTGTCCGTGAGGCAGGAGTCCTTCGTGGGCCTCCATGTTCTGGCCCTTTCTACGCCAGGGGTCGTTGTCTTGAGGTGACGGGGGCCTCCTGTCTGGAGTCCCCCCAGTGCAAAGGCTTCTCTTAGACACTCGTGCCTGCTGGAGTGATGACGTAGAAAGTCCCCCCACTTCGTCTCTGAGCAATCTCATTTCTACAAAAAAGGGATCCCTGAAATGAACACTGTGCTTCCAAGGGGACTCTGAGTCTGACTTTCCTCGTCTCAGAATAGTCCCATAAAACAGGAAATGTGGACACCATGACTACCACTGGGCCAGTAAAAGGGAAGTCTGAGGCCCTGACGGCTAGAGACAGAAATAAAGCAGCCCCCAAGTGAGGGCACGGGCAGTGGCTTACGGACATGGTCAGTGGCTTATGGACACGGGCAGTGGCTTACGGACACAGCCCGAGATCTCCGTGGTAATTGTTCATTTTGTTTGTTGTGCGGGAGGCATGGTGTTTACACAGGAAAATCCCCTTGTTCTGGGAGGGTGTGTGCTGAAGCTTTGCAGGATAAAGCACGCTGATGTCTAGACCATCTTTCATTTACTTGATAGGATTCAGCAAAAATGTTCTGGTGAGATGCGCAGGGAATAGGTGATGTCTGCTTCTGTGTCTGCAACATCCTATTATGTTTAGGCTTAAAACTCTTCCTAACAAACAGAAGAAAAAATAAAGTAAGCCGTTGATAATACCTAACACGTATCCTACAGGTATCATTACGTACAAATTACAGAAGCAGATCTCAAGACCCAGGGCAATTGATCGTGTTTGTTGGAACAGCAAGAAGGAGAACGCACCGTCTGAACTCCTCTATTATTAGGACATTGCACAAGAAATTAGGATCCGTTCTGCTTGAGCCCGATAGAAAAACACAGAATCTCTGCTTGGACAGGCGCTAGCCCGTGTCAGCTGCTGCCTTGGGGAAGCAACGACTTCGAGCCAGACAGAGCTGTGCCCTTGACAGTGACATTTCAGAGAGCCTCAGAAGGCAGGCCAAGGCAAACAGTGCGGCTCATGAGAGTGGCCCCTGGCCAGCCTTGCCCCCAGCCGCTGCTGCTGGCTCCTCTTCCTGCTCGATACTTGTAATTCTGACCTTCGACCTGCCCGTGGCCTCCGCTTGCTCCCGCCCCACTTCCGGACCCTCGCGGCAGGTCTCATGCAGGGACGCCGCTTCCCCGGGCCGAGGCACTCATCCGGGCCCTGACCTCTCCCTCCACACCCAGCCCACCCCGCTTCCCACCCCACAGACAGGACCGAACTTGCCACATACGCCCCAGGAAATTAGCTTCAAGGCGGGTGACATCTGTGATGCCAAGAGACACGATCCACACACGCCACTCACTCCAAGTCCCGGTCATTCAGCACGATGCGGCCGCGGGCTCCGCATGCCGGGCGGGACACACGCACACGCCTCTACACGCTCTTACTTTGTCAAGTGGTAATTTGAACTGGGGACAGCGATGATCTGCGACTGGTTCTTCTCCGTGCACTCCGGCTCATTGCGGGCGCCTGTGATACGTCGTCTGGGTGCTCGGTCATGACCCCGTCCCCTGAAGGCCCACGTGTGTGAGGGCCTCAGAGCCCGGGACTGACCATTCCCGCGGGCACCCACGAGCTCTCTCCACGGACGCGTCGCTCTTCGTCCCTCTCACGACCAGCAGGAGCAGAGACTCTGTCCTATTTGACACCGCGGAGGTCCGAAGAGAAGAACAGACTGCTCAGTGCTTCCCACATGAACGACGCGTTGCCTTTCCATTTCTCATCACATTCAGCTCCGAGGTTAATAAAAACATGTGCAGTTTTCTAAATGGGAAAAATCTCCTCTGCAAGGACCTTTGTTACCACCCTGGTAGCAGGACCAAGAGAATGACAGCAGAGCCCTCATTTTAAAAGTGCTTTGGGGTGAGCCTGGGGGGCTCCGTGGGTTAAAGCCTCTGCCTTCGGCTCAGGTCATGATCTCAGGGTCCTGGGATCGAGCCCCGCATCGGGCTCTCTGCTCAGCGGGGAGCCTGCTTCCTCCTCTCTCTCTCTACCTGCCTCTCTGCCTGCTTGTGATCTGTCTATCAAATAAATAAATAAATAAAATCTTTTTTTAAAAAAAAGGTGCTTCGGGATTTGATTTTTTCAGAATACCATGGATTAGGAAGAGCAGAGCTACCCTGCCATGCAGGCAGAAGCCTTCGAAGCTGAGGGCGCTGCCCCTCCAGGTAGTTAAAATACACGCGCTTTAGTTACCAGGCAAATACGCAGAGGATGTGCGCACGGAGGCCCAGAGAAATGTCCGCTGCACCACCTTGCCTTGCCCGGCTGCTGGGCCGGCGTGACCACACACATTCTCTCCCATCCTTGCCACCACTCGCCGTCCTTCTCTGCACTTCTCTGGGCCAGGGCCCACCCTGGCGGAAGCACAGTCCCGATCCCATGACTTCTGGTTTTGGGTGAGTCCACTGGGAGACTCGGGCGGGCGGCGGATGGCCAAGGAGCCATGTCTCCAAGGCCTCCTGCCCCCCGGATCCTGCAGGCACCAGCTCTGGGGGAAGCAACTTCCCAGATGGTTCCCAGAGCCCTGGGTTGGCACGGCTTCCTCCAAAACCCTCACTGGCAAGAAGTTAATAAAGAGAAATCAGAATAGATTTCAGCAAAACAATCAATATGCCATGTTCTCGTTACCTCTCGCTACTCTCGTTAACTGCTAATAAGACAGTTTCAACATTTAAAAATCTGGCAAAAACCACCAGAGGCCTCATCAGCTTGAACACGGGCCATGGAAAGGCCCAAGCTACAGCTCAGCTCCTCACACGGCGCGTCTCGGACGCCACAGCCCTCGAGTGACCCCCCCCCCCAGGAGCACCACACAGAGAAGTGCCCAGGTTGACGGTCACATGAGGCCCCCCTGCTCCGCGCCACCACCCGGCACAAGGGCAGAGCCCCGCAGAAGCCTGCCTCCGCCATCCCCTCACCTCTGGGAAGAGGCTGCGTCCCATGGGCAGCAGCCGACAGAAAGCCCGGCGTCGGCCTGGAGCTGGCCGTCCCGCCTCCAGCAGCCGCCGCCGCCGCCCGCCCCGGGAGCTCAGCACCCTGCCCGCAGCGACCACACCACCAGCATCCAGAAGCCTTTCTCCACAGCCACTCTGCCACAAGGAGTCAGGTGTGATTCGTGAAAACAGGAGAAATGTGCTTTTTAAAATCAGACAGACATGGTAAAGAATCCTGCTTCTAGGCAACCAGTAGTCTCCTGGAGAAGGAAAGAAAGAAAGAAAAAACACCTCTCCTGAAGTTTGTTTAGTAGAAGAGGCTCTGTGCCCAGCAGTGGGTTTCCCGTTCCTGGTTTCCCTGTGGACTGTTTCTGAATCACCGAAGACCCACCACGACTTTTCCGTTGCAAAAACACCAAAGGCATCTGGGAACGACGGGTTACGGACGCCTCATTTGTGCTGCGGATCCTCTGACTTCCTCCGCCTCTGTGTTCCCATCAGAAAGGTCCGTCAGCCCTCGTGTGGGGGGGCCGCGGGCCAGCTCCCCCCAAGCTGGCTCCAAACCGCTCCACAGCAGAACATGACTTCGCAGGAGACCAGAAGTGAGACGGGGCCAGGAAGGCGTTTCCCGGTAGCGGCCAGAGTTCCCCTCCCTATCAGCGAGTTCCCCTACTCTGCCCCCGAGCGGCTGTCCTTTGCCCCGGCACTCTCTTCCCTCTGGAATGGGTGTCCTTTGAGGCCTCGGACGCTGCACGTGTGACAAGACAGCATCGCCTAGTGGAAAGAACGCTGGCGTAGACTCCAGGACAGCCGAGGGCTCCTGGTTTCCTGGTGTCTTGGTTTTCTCTGCTATAAACTCAGACGAATGTGCCACCACCTTCTACCTCACCGATGGACCCCGAGACAAAGGCAATCAATCCGGAAGAACTTCTACCTCGGCAAAGGAGAGTTAGACGTGGAGTTGGTCACGTCTCTGCTTTGAAAGTTCTCATGAGCAACAGTCCTGCCAGTCAGCGGCAGCAAGAGGCTCCGTCCGGACTCCAGCTGGAGGGACCGGGTGTGAAACAGGGTGTGGGGGCTCCAGCGTCCTTCCCCACCAGGAGCCGGCGTCACACCCTTCTGTCCGCAGTGGTCCCTCTAGATGTGTAAGCGGCCATCAGGGTTGTTCCTCGGATGCTGCCTGCTTGGTTCCAGTTTTTGCCTTTCGGCAGGAAACTGTGGAAAATTCCAACTCTATCTAACTCCAGAGTTCCAAGGGCTCTGGAGGGACATCTGGCAGGCCTCTGAGTCTTCCAAGACATTCCTCAGTCTACCCCCAACACAGATGCCCTGTGTTCTGCCTCTGGGGTCAGAGCCTTTCTGAAGACACGATTCTGGCCCCACCCACAGCTTTAAAACTCAGGAATTAGACAAAGTCAAAAGTGGATGAACGCTTGCAGCTTACAGGAATAGAAACCAAACATCAGGCTGTCTTGGCCTCTTGGTGGCTTATAAACAATGGACACATTTCTCCCAGTTCTGGAGGCTCAAGTCCAAGACCAGGGGCAGGTGGTGGGGGTCACTCCCTGGTTCACAGAGGGCGTCTTCTCAAGGCCTCAGTTGGTGGCAGGGCCAGGGGGTGCTCTGGGGTTCCTTCTGTAAGAGCAGCGGCCCCATTCATGAAGCCCCACGCCCATGAACTAACCACCCCCCAAAGACCCTGCCTCCTAACACCAGCACCCTGGGTGAGGACTTGGGCAGAAGGATCTGTGTGGGGAAGGGACACAAATGCTCAGACCATAACAAGAGGCAACACTATAGTGGAAATAGTTACAGTTAAAAGATGCCCAAAGTTCCCTCTGGCTGTAGAATCGGTGTGGTCTCTATGTGAGACTTAATGACCAGCTTCACAACCTAACCCAGTGGCAGAGCATGTGTCTGTACCACTCTGATCCCTTCAGCCTGTCATCTGCTTCAGTAAGATTTCCTCTACTGCAATTTTTTATAGGGTCTCTGTTCCCTGTATCTTCCTAAATAAAATTTGCCTCTTTTAATGGAATATTCATAATCTTCCCAAAAATGTGACATCAAACTTGTGAGTCCAATACCTCTGTGTCGCTCAAACCAAGTCCTCCAATGCAGGACATCACAGAGATCCCAGACAGTCTCCCTGATTCCAGCCAACACAAATCTCCCCTGGGTTAGTGCAGGTCCTTGATGAAGCAGATGCCGAACGGGAATGGGATGTACAGGAGACTGAGGGGGGAGGCAGTACAGGGAAGAGAAGAGGAGAGGGAGCAGGAGGAGGCAAGGACAGTCCCCATGCAAAGCCACAGGCCTGACACCCATGGAAGAAAAGGGGAAGAAAGATGAAGGCTGCTAGACCACCATGTGGCTAAGTCCCTGCCGGCCCGCACGCATCCCACGCAGAGTAGAGGACCCTCACGACGGAAAGAAGTAGCCAGGCCTGAGGACCGACAGCAGCCACACACACGGGCCGGGAGCTGCCCCGGAGGACACGTCTGCATCCCGGTGCACAGATCTGGAGGTGCGGAGCACAGGGCAGGCCAGCTGCTGCATCCTGTGCAGAGGGGGGACTACTGTCGTCCACGGCTATCAGGACCACTCTCTGGGCACCGCAGACCCACTTCTCTACGTGCTTTTGTAAGCAGCTTCCCATGGCTCCTCTGGGCTTAGCTTCCTGCAGGAGCTAGAAGTAAAAGTTACAGCCCGAGAAAGTAACCTCCAGTATTTATTCCAAATCTCCACCCCTCAACGGTCGCTTCCTCAGGTCTTGGTGACTTATTGGTGGTACAACCTGGACCCTCATCTTTTCTCAGGCCGCAAGTAGACAAGGTCACACCATGGCAGTCCCAAGGGAAGCACCTGACAGGCAAACACACTCCCCCTGCCCCTCTGTGCACCAGCAGCCCAGCCTCTTCCACTGGTCAAGGTCAGCTACCCCCGCCAAGACCATGACTCTCATCTGCAGCCTGGATACAAGCAGTCCAGAGCTCCTGGAGTGGTTGGGCCTATGGTGTAATTAAGAACTGGCGGTTCTCATTCTTGGGGGCCTAAGACCCCCCTGCCTGCAGAGCCCAGAGCGGGAGAGGGCAGGATTATTACCATGAGGACCAACTGCGGGCCCTTTTGGACAGAAGCAAGTCAATTTGCCACCAGGTGGCTGGAGTCTCCACACGGGCTTGAGCATATCAGGGCTTAGTGGAGAGCCTCGTTGCCGGCCGCTTGGCTGAACGTTCAGAGGAGCTGTAGCTAAACCACCTCTGGTAACCGGGGCCTCTGCGTTGAGGCCACGGGTCACCTCCACCTCTGCCACCATGTTCCCCATGACAGTCCTCACCTTCCAAGGCCAAGGGCCTGTCAAGGACGTTCCAGCTCTGTGGGCTTCTCTTCTAACGGACTCAGCCACCAGTCTGACTCCTGGCCTCAGTCTCTGTCTCTACACCAACAACCCCCAAACCCACCTTTCCACTCAGGAGTCCCATCCGCTCACTCGTGTCTTCCACCTGAACCTCCACTGCCGTATTTCAAGGCACCTCAAACTCAGCCGAGAATGAACCCATGAATTCCACGCGGTCTGCTCCTCCAGAGTCCCATCGTGAGGACGGCGCCGCGGTCCAGGACCCGCATCCTATCATTCACTCGTTCTCACACACCTGTGCTTGCTCATGACCCTCGCCCTAATCAGAGCCCCTGTTGTCTGTCTTAACCTACAACAGCTTCCTAGCAGGTCCTTCCGCCTGTCCAACTCCAAACCATTTTCTGTTTTGCAAATAGGGTAATAATTCAAAGATATTTACCTACTTAAAACAGCTCAAGAGATAATGTCTAACGTCATTAACATGGGAAAAAGGGCTTTTTGGTGTGGCCAGAATTATGGAGAGTCCAGAAAATATAACTCGTGAAAAACAGCTGAAGAAACTGAAATAGAACCTGTGTCTACAAAACTTGAGGGGAAGCTGCGATAACCACCGTCAGGTTTCTATGGCTCTAATCTTTTTACTTCATCGAAATGTGACTTATCTGAGAGTATAAACTTAGTTCTCAGGTGACCTTTTAAAACAATATCAAAACTAGTACCTGTCACATATAGACTATATGAAATATCATGTCTATAAAAATAAGAACATAAATTCATAATGATACATTTTCATCTTACTTTCTTGGACACATTATTACACTGGTTCATTAAGTACTTTATAGCTTGCTTCAATATTTTTGTGGGGCCAGTACCTCCTTACCACTCTTTTCAAAACTTCCATAGTTAAAAAATAAACATAATTAAACACAAAAATAAACATAATTTTTAAAAAAAACTTTCATAATTATGGACTCAGTTGGTTAATCGTCTGCATTTGGCTCGGGTCATGATCTTAGGATCCTAGGATCAAGCCCCCCGTCAGGGTCCTTGCTCAGCAGGGAGCCTGCTTCTCCTCTGCCCCTGCCTCCTGCTCCCCCTGCTTGTACTCACTCTCTCTCTCTGACAAATAAATAAAGCCTTTTTGAAAAGTAAAAAATAAAACTTCCATAATTATTCATAGTTATTCTATTCTGAGTTCATGCAAACTAGTTAAAAATAGATAAAAATAATCTGGCACATAGTAATCTCTAAATAAATGTTAATAATGATGTAATTGCTTATTAGGTTTATTCAGAGCTTTAAAATAATTTTCTCCATCCAACAAAATAAAGAGGGACTGTGATCTGATTTTCATTGATTCTTTTGGCCCTAGCAATTCATTTCTTCAAAGACTGACATCTCCACAATATTCAGTGTCTGTATGAACAAAAGATATCTCTCCTTTTATTCTATCTCTTTGTTTCTACCTCTCAATTAAATTAATAATAATTTCCCCCAAATAGGTTCTATACTTACCATCTTAATAGTATTATTTTAGATAGGAATCATTGACTTCAAAAAACAAAATACCAAACTAACACAAAAAAGGAGATTCTGTTAGAATATACCCATAGAATTCAAAGGCAAAAAAATACCCAAAAAACAAAATATAGACAAATGTCACAGGGACTGAAATAGGGTCATCGGGAGCCATGACTCTTCCTTCCACCCCTCTCCCTGGAGCCACGTGACTTCCTGATTGCTTTTTCCATGAATCTGCTCCATTCCTCTGCTTCTGTCTTCAGACCAACTTCTCTACTTACTCATGGTTTCGCTTTCTCCATAATTTTAGTTGACACATAGCTGTGGTTTGCCATGGCCCATTTCTATCCTTGAATGAATTTAACTTTTGCACCCCCTTCACCAGTGAACCCTATTAGTGTCTGTGTCTCTTAGCTCATATTCATGAGAAAGAAAAGTCTAATGAATTGTTGGCGAGTCACTGGCTGGTTTGGATTAGCAACTTCCCTCCTGGACCAGTCAGTCCCATGTGGGTGTGAAGGTGGCACAGTGTGAGGGGCAAAGCTGTGAAAGAGGTGTGTAGTACGGTGGCTAGCCGCATGTATGACAGTGGCCGAGACAGGCAAGGTCTCTAGAAGTACAGGAAGTTGGTCAGGAAATAATGCACATATCCAAAGGTATTCTGAAACACTGTACACAAATTTTTTATCCTCAGCAGAAGTTGCCTTTCATTATATTATCCACAAGTTATTCCCATATATAGTAATAACCTTGCCATTTGTATATTTATTATATATCCAGCAACTGTACTCACTGAATCTGATTGTTTTTAACTTGCTCCCTTTTAGAGTTCTGTCCTAACACTTAAAATAATGATTGATTTTTTCCCTCTATTTTAAAAATGTGTTCCTATTATCATGTCATTTTTGTATCAGAATAGCATTATACAATAGAATACTAAGCATTCATTGTTTTTCATGTTTTTAACAGTATTTCCTCCAATGCTTCACTATTGAGTATCATGCAGGAAATTAGGAAATTATATCACAAATATTTCAGAAATGTAGATGAATAATAACACAGATGGAACAATGTGAGACATGGAGGACCAGCTTGCAACTCCCAGACCTGAGAGAGAAAACATGGTGAGAAAGAGGAGGAAGAAAGCCGGGAGCAGATTCTGAAATGAATTGGGAAATGCCCTTTGTCCACTGAGTAGTTGAGAGTGGCCTTCCTGGAAGTCCAGGAGGTCTGCGAAGCAGAAAGTCAGAAGCACCAAGGGGCTCCCTCCTACAGTGGTGGTGCCAGGCCAGAAAGTGTGTTGGGCAGAGCCTGCTACCCCCCGACATGGAGGTAAGCCAGAGAGAGGACTGCACAAACCCAGCTCCTGGTCTGAGAGTCATCTCACCAACTCTAGTCATCTTAAATAATATTTTGGGGTGGAGCAGAACTTGTGAAGAATAAACATGATATGCTGTGAGGGCAATTACCCTGCCACGGAAACCCTTACATTATGTAGTACTCTAAAATTGAATTTTAAAATATTACAACATGCTATAAGCAAAAATCCTTTCTGGTTTTTTTATAGTCATTATTTTACTATGGTAAAATATTTTTGTTTTTAACATGAGTTAAGCCAGTCATGTTGATCAGGTAACATGTTTTAGTTAGCATATTATGTATCTATCTGCCTTTCCAAAAAGTTCAAAATCTTCTTAGAACAGTAGCCATGGTTTATGCTTCTTTCATATTCTACATAGCAGCTGTCATTTTGCTGAAAGTACATTCAATAAATACTTACTGAATATAAACAAAATTGCAAAAAGCTGTTGATAGCCAGGAATCTCACTACTAACCAGGGTCATTATCTCATAAATATTTTTTTGGTATTAGGTGGACTAGAGTTCAAAAGAGTTTGCATAGGCTGGTACGAAACCCTTTCCACCCCAGCCTGAAGCCGTCACCCTGTAACACGGTGGAAAACTGGAGGATGTGATGGGTGTGCGTGTGGATGTGCACAGGGATGGGTGAAGCTGATTTTGCTTCATTGGTTTTTTGTTTTCTGTGGAAGAGAAATGGGGCAAGTACAGCCCCTGGAAGTCCAAAGCACAAGGCTTATAAGAGAGTGCTCCAGCTTTTTCTCGGAATAAACTCTTTTTTACTTTATATATAATTTTAGTAATCTTGGTGTCTGTCAAGTTTTTTCATTGAATGTTTTACATAACATATAAAAATTTCATTTTTTAAATAAAAACTGAAGACATTTGCTACCTACAATTCTCTTGAAAGAACTGGACTGTGTTTAGGAGCAGAGGCAAAACAAAAATGGTATTTTCCTTGGTTTGTTTATCTTTTACATAAATCAGGAAAACATGTTTTAATTCTTTGAAAGTAGAGACCAGATGGGTGAATAGATGTCAGGCACGATATACACAAAATTCTGCAATCCTAAACGCAGAGGGAGGAGTAGAGAGCACGCACGCTAGTAGCCTACGCACGCACGCATCCAACCAATGGTTGGTCAACAGTGTCATCTTCCCACACGTGGGGTATGTGCCGTGTGAACGCACTGACCCACCGTGTTAACTCCCCAGTGCTCAATCCCGTGGGCCCGCTATGAGATTTATGGTATCTATTACTGGGTTGTAGATCAGCCTAGATATTACATGTCAGTGTAAACACCTTTTCACACTCTTCACCATATAACT
Organism: Mustela nivalis; assembly: GCF_964662115.1. NCBI lineage: Eukaryota > Metazoa > Chordata > Mammalia > Carnivora > Mustelidae > Mustela > Mustela nivalis. The sequence continues at coordinate 1,923,569 of NC_139031.1, read as the reverse complement.
TGTCATTTTTAATCTCCTGCAGTGATGTTAAGCATCTCCTTACCATCAAACTGTAAATACAGCACAGACCATATTTTCTACGTGACTAAAAGGGATGATTGAAGAGTCGATTGAAAAAGAAATTCCTTGATTCATGTCACCTGCAGTTCCCCAGGAATATGCTATGATTTACGTCCCAGCACGGGCTGTCGGATTAGTTCACTCTGGGCTAAAATGGCAAACCATTAAAGGCATTAAAATTTCAACAAGAATGTTATCTGCACAGTAAGCACGAGAGTGACATCTTGTGCCTACAAGCACACGAGTTCTTGTAGAGCTTCCCTTTCCCAGTGAGCATCTGGAGATGACGCATCAGCACAGAGCCAAGTTGACAGCATTTAAGCACGAAAACTTACAAAATGTTGCAAGTGCCTTGGTACATGGATCAGCCCCAGCAGGGGGGTCTGTTTTCACTTTTCAGTTAGCATTTACAGTATGCAAATGCCGGTCTACAGCTTTTTTCATTATTTATGTCTGGAGGGGACAGAAAGGGCACGGGACGAGCAGCCCAGAAGCCAGGTTTCCAGCCACGGCTCTGGCCATTATTAACTCATCGTGCTATTTCCTCACCTGTAAAAGAAGAGCTTTACGCCTGAGGCCAACCACAGAAACACTTCCGTACTTACAGTTCTTGGATTATTCTGACACGAACACTGTCAGAGAGAAAGAGAGAGAGGAAGGGACGGAGGGAGAGAGGGAGGAAGTGTCATTGTGAAGGACCACACTTTGGGTGACTCACAGCATTCTTGCCCACTGACACCTGTAATGGTTACCTACAGGCACAATAATGCTGCATAACAAATAACCCCAACTTTAGGAACTCAGAAGTGTGTATTTGGCCCATGCATCGGATGGCGAGCGAGGAGGTCAGCTCATACAGGTTGGGTCCAGCCAGAGCAACTCAGCTCTTCCTCCTGGGACTAGCAGGCCATGGGCTCCCAGAGCAAAGACAGATGCAAGAGAGTGAGCAAACACACAGTTCTCCGGATGCAGGCTTATACCTGAGCGCCATCATATCTACCTTGTCTACTGGCCAAAGCAAGTCACAAGAACCCAAAGTGAAGGGCGGGGAGGTACATCAGCCCCTGTTGGGGGAAGCACAGATTCACATAATGAACCATGTGTTAGAGAGAGGAGTGAGGACTTAAGGCAAGTACACAGTCTTTCATGCCAACACACAAGACGAAAATTAATTGGAAAAAGAGTAATCCCAATCCACATTCCCACTCCCCTGACACAGTGGACACTCTAGCCCAGCTACTGGAACCCACTTGTGTAATTTAAGTTAATAAGTACTTGTTCTGACCGCCTCTGAACGAGACTTGGGGTTGGACTGGGGTGGCTGATCTGGTTCAGCAAGCTCCTGGCACCTGTGAACCTAGGTCTGCCGACAGTCACCGCACAGGCAAAAGTCAGAGATGCTTTCTTCTCATTACACAGAACACTAGAAAAGACACACTACCTAAATACAAGTTTCACCCAACTACTCTTCCAAGACATATATTCAAAATGCAAATGAATAATAAAGCAGATAGATATGTAACCAGAATCAAAAATGTAAAGTTTTCCTTTTATAAATCACTGCAGAATAACCTAAATGTTAGAAACCCACATGTGGGAAACTTGACATACATCGGTCAACAATGCGAATGTGAAATTGTTTCTGATTTGTTGGTACTAAAGTAATTTCCTTCCCAACACTGTAGCATTCTGATTCAGGCGTGTTTCTGTGAGTTACGCGTTGGAGTGATGCTATATCCGACACATTACATGAGCGGACATGAAAGATCTGTAAGGTCAGAGTATGCAAACCTTAGTAAAACGTCTCAACAATTTGAAATAAACAAATCAAATCCAAAGTCTCTGGGGGAGGAAACAGAAACATGGCACTCAGGTGTCGTCAGCAAGCTGTCCAGTGGCTGGAATCACAGGCCTGGTGACCTCGCTGATTCTAAGATTGTCCCCTTTGCTGATTGCCTTCTGTGAGCGGTTAGAAGACAGTTACCAGTAATAGTGATCGTGGAGAAGGGGAGGTGCAGTACATTATCTGTGATCCCTCCAACCTGGGCTATTTCAAAGCTCTAGAAGGTCCTCCTAGATGTATGTACGGAGCATTGAGCCTGAAATGTGCTCTCCGATATTTCAGGAAGGTGTCCCTCTACATCAGTGTCCATTACAGAAGTTTGAAAATGTCCACCTGTGTTTGAAAATCTCCCAAAGACAGAGGGGAAAACATGCAACAGTCAATATATATCTTCCAGAGGCTTCTAGTCAAGATATCAAAACAGAGTCAGTTTTTGACGAACCCTCTCTGCCCCATGCACTTAACATGACGGATAAAATCTACCAGACAAAAATAAACAAAAAACAGAAAAGATACAAGCTCAAAACGACACAAACAGCCCAAGGACCCAGAGGCAGCCCTCCGGTGTAATGGCGCCAGCAGGACTAGACCCCAGGCTTGCTGGAAGTCAGGTCTGGAAACAGACTCACCAGCAACGATCCAGTGTCTCAGGCTGGGAGAAGAAACCCACAGGCCAAGACCCAAGCAGGTGTTTGACTCCCTTCACGCAGCCACCAAAACATGCAGAACGAAGCCAGAGAATGGCCTCACCAGAGCCGTCACACACCGCTCATCCTTTTGATCACGAATGCAAAAATTCCAAATAAAATATCAGCAAATCAACAGTGTAGAGAGAGAAGGTAGCATGGCAGAGTAGGATTTCACGTAAGAATGAAAATGGCTCAGCCTGAGATTGCCTGGTCAGGCAACCCTATCGAGTTGACAGATGAAAGAGCGAAAGCGGGGTGATCTCAACGGATTCAGAAAAATCATTTTATAAACTTGGCCATCACTCCTGCCGACCAAGTGACTCACACAATAGAAACTTCACTAACCTGATTCCCATCCCCCCTCCCCAAAAAAAGATCATCAGAACCCACTGCAGGCTTCCCCTCTAGCTATGATAAAGGAGCTGGGGGCAAACAGGGCTCCTGCCAAGAATAAACAGAATATTCTGGTGGGGGCAGAGTGAGATGCCAGAAAGAAATTCTGTTTGAAAGCCCTGGAGAGCCACTGGGGCCATCGGGGCCCGGGGAACAAGAGCGTGGGCAAGAGGAAATCACAAGGAAGGTGAGCCCACATCCTGCAGCTTTTCCCTTCTGGGCATTTGCTGACCCTGGGGCAGGGCAAGGCTGTGCACCTAGACAGAGGGCCGTCCGCAGGCAACCCTGAAGGGCAGAGGAAGCTGCTAGGGCTTTGGCAGTCCGGCCAGGACAGGGGGTCAGCCAGAGGTGTGAGGGGCTAGGGCCCCAGCTAGAAGGGAAGAGACTGCTGGTCACTGTGGGCCGTTACCTCTTCCCCCCACACACGTGCAGGGGCAGGACGCGGTGATGCAGGAGTGAATTTGCAGGTGGTTGCTAAGAAATCCGGGACCAGGGGCAAGGCCAGGCAGGGGAGAGGGCCAAAGCCTGCGGGAGGACGGGCAGACAGGAGATCCACAGCCCGGCCCTGAGGGAGCCCAGCCTGCAGCTGCCGAGGCCATCACAGCCACGTGGGCCCAGAGAAGAACGGGCAGACCCTGTCTGGGAGAGGAGCAGCTCAGAGGCCTCCAGTTGTTCGCGCACAATGTGCAGCGTTAAGGGGAAGAAGGCCTTGCAGGACAGGGACAGAGCTGTTTCACCAAAGTCAAGGACAAACCAGCCGATAGAAACAGACCCATATCTGAAGCACATAGTAAAATCACCAGGTAAGCAACTTGAAGCGGTTATGAATGTGTACAAGGAAACGATGGGGGATGATGACAGAAGGGATATTCCCGTCAGGAGCGAAAATCCGGCGAGAAGAACCAGATGGAAACGTCAGAGCTGAACCACACAGTAACTGGAGTTACGACCTCCTCGGAGCAGCGCACGCAGACGATGCGCAGCGGAAGGAGACGCTCGTGGCGTGAGGGCAGGTGTGCAGAGAGCACCCAGCCTGCGCCAAGGAGCGGGGCGCAGGGAAGAGCAGGCGACCCGGGACACGGGGCTCCAGAGGGACAAGGGCCGGACAGCACGGAGAACGCATGTGTCGGCACATGACGACCCGCTTTCCTAAAACGAGTGGAAGACGTCATCGAGGCACAGAGTGGGGAATTTCTGCCAGTTCCAAGCAGGCTCCGTTGCGGAGGGAGGCTCAGCAAACATCACGCGCTGCAGCAAGCCTGAAGCCCGAGAGGACGGCAGGAAAGCCCTCACAGCCCCAGAGCTGCTCACGGTGCGTAACACCGACAAAACATTAAAAAGCCACATTACATTCTTTAAAAGTTGACAACCAAGTTCCTAGCCCGAAAGTCGTGCCCTTTGCTCCGCCGGAGAGCCTCGTAGCGCCGCACCCAAGTCCCTTCTGGACCCGCTGCCTATCGGCCTCCGCTCTCCAGGCCGGCCTGGCAGCAGGACCGCCCCGCGGCACCAGGACCGCGGTTCCTCCCAAGACTGCTTCCCCGCAAGGTGCAGGCCCCACGAGCCCATGGCCCGCCTTGCACACCAGCCTCTCACCAGTAGTTCCTGAGCCAAACGTCTGGTCACGGCCCACCAAGGTCCCCATGGGTTAGCTGATGCCATCTGTCTCTCCCCGCGGCCATGCGGCCGCTGAGCCAGTGCTCACCAACCCCCAAGCATGCAGGCTCGGACTGCGGACAAGTGAGCAGACCGAGACCCGGAGCGCAGAGGCATCGGGAAGAGAGCGTTTTGTCCTCTCTCGTGTCACACTCCAGACGTCACGCGTGGCTGGAAGAGAAGGACCCAGGCTGGCCAGTCATCCTGGCCGTGCTCAACGTGTGACACTCTCTGGGTCTGCCCTGGCCACCGGCAGGCAGGCAAGGAGGGGTCGGGGCCGGGGCCCTCCTCCTTGTGCACACTTAGCCACGCGCCACGCCTCCCTGCGCGAGTGTCCGGGCAAGGTGCCTCGAGCTCTGACCTCTCAAACATGGAACAGGGAGAGGCTGACAGAGGCAACCCAGAGCACCACGGGCCGGGCCTATGATCCCACCAACCCTGGCCCTTCCCAGGGAGGCAGGTCTGCCTGGGAGTGGGGCCGGGCCAACCAGATTGTGGTGTACACAGTCTCCCGGACTCACCCCGGGCTCCCGCCATCCTCACCCAGACCGCCACCAGGCTGTCCGCCCTTCGCGCCTCCTCCGGCCGGCAGGACGAAGGGACTTCAGGACCTTTACTCCCGGCCCTTTGTCTACTTCTGTGCCAGCCTGCGGAGCCCTGGCCAGTGTCCTGAGGTCCAGATCCAGGAAAGGAAAGGTCACAGTGTTGGCTCCCTCCCAGAAGACCCTGGACCCCCCATAAACAGTGTGCCCCCCAAACCTGCATCCCAAGAGAAGAGCTGCATTAGTACACCAGACCTAGTACACTGTGTCCTTCCTTCACCCCAACAGCCAGCGCTGCCAAGGCAGGGCTCTAATGAGGAGACACCGATTCACAGAACAAACAATTTCCTCTAAGGTAGTTTCCTGCGTTCTCATAGAGACAAGCAAGCAGCGGTGTCTTTTGTCGACATGTATACACACACACACAGACACACACACCACAGACACACACACACATAGACACACACATACACGACACACCTGCACCAGACAGACACACACACCAAACACACACACACACACACACACACACACACACATAAAAGACCTGGGGAAACCCCCACATCCCAACTGAGGCATTCCATTACACAATAAATAATCAATGCCACTTGGGGACATAAGACAGACTTAAGAGAATACACACTGTTTGTTCCCGAATGGAAAAACTCAGCATTGTAAAATCTCAGTTCTCCCTAAACTAGTAACTTAATTTCCATCTGAATCTTCATGAGATTAATTTAGGAATTTGAACATTTTATTTCACAAGTGATGGGGACTCACGTACCAGTCTCTCTGTGGGTAGAATGAGGAAGACTTGTACTACCAAATAATAAAACGTTAAAAGAGTCATCAGAATGGTCTAGAACAGGTGGAACAATAATCATATGCATAAACAGAACAAAACGGAATCCAAAAATAGATCCCAGCATATGTGCAAATTAAACATATAATAAAGGAGGCATTGTAGATTATCGTAGTCATGACCGAGTAAGAAATGGTTCTTAGAACAACCGTATTGTTATTTAGAAAAAGATGATGTCTTGGGGCACCTGGGTGGCTCAGTGGGTTAAGGCCTCTGCTTTCGGCTCAGGTCATGATCCCAGGGTCCTGGGATCGAGCCCCGCATGGGGCTCTCTGCTGGGCAGGGAGCCTGCATCCTCCTCTCTCTCTGCATACTTGTGATCTCTGTCTGTCAAATGAATAAATAAAATCTTAAAAAAAAAAAAAGAAAAGAAAAAGAAAAAGATGATGTCCAACCTAGATCTCACATCTTCCATTAAAATAAATTACAGGTAGACTACAGATGAAAGGGGAGGAACTAAGAGCATAAATGAAATAATTAGATGACTATTTCTGTAATCTACAGGGAAGAAAGGCTTTCTAAGACTGACATCAAAGCAGAAACCATAAATACTAGTTGAAATGAAAATGTAAAATATCTTCATGCCAAAAAATGCTGTTTATTAATTAAAGTCAAAACAGTAATATAATTATATTAAAGGGGAAAGTATGGGTGATATAAAATAGTTAAATATTCTTCAGTCGTACAAGGAGATCAGAGAAAACAGTGTCCGAAATGCTAAGTCAAGGAGCTGCAAGTTATGATAGCAAAGATTTGGGAAACAGGGTTTGTTCCATATTGTAGAAAAACTTACATGCATGTCTGTAGCTCTCTATCTTTCTGCCTATCGCTATCCCAAAGAGCCAAAAGTACCAGGATGCAGAGTGGACAGACTTAAAACCCCGTTGTTTCCTGTCCAGCCCTTATGCTTCTAGAAGCTTCCTTGGTCCTTATTTTGTGCGGATGGAATCGGGAGGCAGTGGTCTCACAGCTCATGATGGAGACCGGCTCCAGTGTTCCATCGCTGTGTGTTAACCCAGGCACACCCTGTCCCTCCTCCAGCTCACGTGCCTGACTCCGTTCAGCGTGCTGGACTCAGTTTCCCCACCTGTCCAACAAAGAAGTTGGACCTCACTGCTGAGCCCTTCCTAGTTCTCAACTAAAGGTTCCGTCCCTGGTGTTAGAGAGGACGGGAAATATGGTGGAAGGTCCTGGAACAGAACCAGTCAGCTTCTCTCACCCCAGTCCCCGTCGTGTGTGTGCACGTGTGTGTGTGTGTGTGTGTGTGTGTGTGTGCGCGCGCGCGCGCATGCATGAGTGTGTGTATTCGACTGTACAGACCCTCACACGCTGCCGGCTCTAGAGAACACTGACCATGGCAGTGTGAACACTGACACATGGGACCGTGAGCGGCTGTCACCAGGGCCGTGCACAGGTATCCCAGGCCGCCTCCCCCACCCCGAGCTGCCCCCAGTAAGTGACGGTCACTCTGAGCACATACCACTGGGTGCCCCCGGAAGCCGCGGAGCCTGTTAAATCTGGTATCACCATGGGCTGTTCCTACTCGCTCCTGCGTGACCACAGTGACAGAACACCAGAGACCCACCCGTTCTGACTCATGCAGGCGGCCTGGCACATGTGACATCCCAGCGGTGAGGAATCAGCTGAGGCTAACGTCGATGCCAGGACAAGAGGTTTCTGTGAAGTTCCCACGAGAAAGCCCAAGAATGGAGGGTCCTGATTTTCACAACACGTTCCAGAATTCCTCAGTGCGGCTACGGCCACGGTTTCGTCCATCATTCAGGCTCCGTGTAGGACGTTCTAAACTTCATGATAAAGTTAAGAAGGTACCAGCCTGGAAAGCAGACATTTCCCATAAAATCTGACTTTCCTCCTTGAAAAAGAGACAGAAAAGTGATACCATGTATGCGTCAGGTGCATCCGGAAAGTTTGGGGTTAGGATATAAACAGGCAACTGTAGAATCAGCATGACTTGAGTAGAGTAGTATGTTGAATTTTAACATTTTTATAGTTTTTAAATGAGATGAATTGTCAATTAATTAGATTCTCTCTTGAGGGCAAAGGGCCAGTGAAAGCTAAGCCCCCATCTCCGGTACCACGAGGCTGGGGCCGGGGAGGGAAGCGAGAGCAGGCCGGCTCCTGACGGGACGGGGCGGCGGGTCCGAGTGGGGAGCGGACGTGTCGCACGGATGTGGCCGGGCCCCGCACCCCTCCCAACCATGAACGGACGGACCTCCCCGTGCAGAACTGTGACCGACTGAAATGAAGGCCCCGCAGCAGGCATCGCCGGGGTCCGTCTGCCTCCGGACCTCCTGCAAAGGCTGCCCCTGGAATAGGGGAAAGGGGCGCTGCGTCACCCTCTACCGTGCGGGCTGCGGCAGCCGGGCGGTGGCGAGGGATGGCGGCCATCGGGGGCGCGGGTGCCAGCCCAGCTAAAGACATCGGACTCTGACTTCACAGAACACACCAGGCCTCTGAAGGAAAAACAGGAGCTGCGAGTTAGGGTGACTGTGAGATCCGTGTGAGATTTAGGGCGAACCCCGTCCAGGGCAGAGAAAGCCCGGAGAACTCCACGCGTCCTGGAAGGGGCCCCGACAGTGGGTGCCGGGTTCTAGGAAAGGCACTTCTGGTGCCCCCACCCCAGTGACCCGACGGTGTCGTGGAGCATGAGGTCCCCGAAGACGCACCTCAGCCACGTGCCCCGCCGGCAGCTGCGCTCAGCACCCCGGACTCGGCCGCGGGAGACACGCTCGCCGCACACACGCCGGTGCCCCGGCCTCTGGAGGCTCTCACGGCCAGACTCCGCAAGCCGCGCTCTGGCTCCGGGCGCGGATCTCATCCGTTTGCTTAGGATAAGTTCATCCTGGGATTTGCAGAGCTCAAAGGTTCAATCCTGAACCCCAGGAAATCATGACGGCGTCTCCCGCACTGCCCTTATCTCGGTGTCCCCCAACACCGCCACCGGCGACGAGGGTTCACAGCCTCCACGGCTCTGTGGGGCAAAACCTGCGGCCCACATGGGCACGAAGGCCGGCGCTCGCCTGGCGCAGGCCGGCTCCCCGGCCCCCAGCGTCTCACACGGCTCTTCCAAGCGGCTCTCCAGGATGTGTCCATGCCCTGCACGGTGCGAGCGCATGTGTGCGTGTGTGAGGGCACGGATGTGTGTGTACATGTGTGCGTGTGCACGTTGGTGCATGCATGCGTGTGCGTGCGTGTGCCTTATTCACAAATGCACCTCCATACCCCGGGCTCCCCTTGTAAGCTCCCCAGCTCCCAGGGTTTGGTGACGCTGCTTCCCGTCTGTCGTGGCCAACCCCAGCTCCGGGCAACAGGAAGCCCCCGTCCCTGCTGTCCCTGCTGCACTGGGGACCTATCTCCTCTATAGCGACTGTTCCACGAAGACGCTGGTCCGTCATCTACACAGAAGGCTCCTAGAAACGAGTGATTCCATCATTGCACATTGAGGACCCTGGGATTGTGGCCTGCCGCGTACACACGATAGTAAGTGAACAACTAGCCTAAGAGCTACCCATGTGCCAGAGAAGACTCAGTGCGAGCCGTGTCCTGGGCGTCCCCCCAGGGGCGTGGGATAGAGGAGATAATGGGGTGTGGCGTGCAGGGGCTCCGCGGCCCGAACCACGAGGGGTCCGCGTGCAACCCGACAGGAAAGAGTCCCCGACCCCTCGTCCAGGCCAGGGCTCCTGGGCTCCGTTCTCTTGTAAAAGTACCTAAGACTGAAATTGCCTGTGAAATCAAACATATTTTCTCCCGACAATTTTTTCTAAATTGGGTAAAGAAAGATATTAAATCCAATTTATAATATAATAAATTTTCCAAATTTGAAAAACTACTCTGTATTCCACAGGGAAGACTCGGGCAGGCGGACTGCTGCTGTGACCCTCCCAGGCTCCCGCAGATGGCTTTTCACCATGAAGACCTCATTTTACAGCCCCATTTTTCTAAGTGATATCCTGAACTAAGGAATAATTTAGATAATAAATCCATTTCAATTACTGTCCATTAGAAGACAGGAAAACATTAAACCCAAGCAAAGCAGGTAGGAATTACGAGCCGCCTTTCAGGTGAAAATTAGCAGAATGCACCGCAGGTACCCCTCGATTCCAGCCCGCGCCCCCTCTTACGAAAAGAAAACCTCCGTCCAAATGACACGCTTCTCTGCAGCGCGTGTGCGTGGACAAGCCCGCGCGGCCTCCTAACCACAGTCGGCGGCCCTGGCAGACGCGCAGGACGACCCTCCTCCCGGCTTCCCTGTCCTCCCTCCCTCTGACCCCTTCTCTCGCGACTCCAGAGCTCAAGATCCTCCCGCACCTCCAGACAGAAGCAGACAAGAGCCCATGTTTGGCTCCAACTTCCAGTCTCTTCCGGGATCTGACAAGCTGAGCACAGGTCCGCGTCCACCCGGGTCCCAGCTCGGGGTCATGGGCGGCCAGGACACATTGAACAGACGCGTCTTTTATGCAAAGCAGGTCGGCATCTCAGGGAAAGACGATTGGCTCAAAATCAAGCAAATACCCCCAGAATGTGTCTATTTCAATAGCTTTCCCTAAATTTCTCCCTAAAGCATTTAAGAAAACACATTTTGCAGTAGTGATTGATGCTAGTATCTATTAAAAGATGGAGAGATTGATTTTTCTGCTTTCACGGGAATCACAAGCTCCTGCATATCTTAACCGTCCTTACACAGTGAGGTCACGCGCGGGGACCCCGGCCACCCCCTCGAGCTCTCCCACGGCCCTGCATGTTCAAAGGAGCGAATAACTGAATAGTGATGATTTTGTTTCCATCACTCACACTCGTGGAATCGGGGGACAGGCCTCAGGAATTTAGGAATTCCGAGAGGCTTTCATGACAACTGATCAGGACTGGGGAAGGGGAAGGGGCGAGGTTGATCAAAACTCACTTGTCTGTCGCAGAAACTCGAAGCGCGCACCGGCCGGTGCTACAGGGAAGGGAGGCGCACAGCCCGCACGTCCCCGAGTTCGGAGTTCTTCATATGCCCCCGCCTCCCCTGCCCCTGTCACCGGCCGGCCGCCAGGCCCGCTCGGAGCACCACCGCCCTTCAGCTGGGTCCCAGAAGCCTGACGGGCAACCTGTTGATGAAACCCATTACTGCAGGGGATAAGGAAGGAGGAGACAGAAGCAGATTTAGGAATGACTGGGATAAAACGATACTATTCATGTCATAATGGCCACTGAGAGCCGCTGGGATATAGCCTTTAAAGAGGAGGATTTTCAACTAAGGAGTCACTGAACGCTCCACCCAGAGCCAACGATGCACCCTGTGCTGGCTAACTGAACGTAATAGTAAGTAAATGATAAAGTAAGATTAAATAAAATTTTTAAAAAATAAGGATGAGATTGTTGGGTTAATCCTACGCCCATGTTCCTATGGGCAGGATTTCGTTGGGATGTCCACAGAGAGAAGGCTCCCTGGACAGCCCCAACAGGAACAATATAGACACGAAAAAATGTAGTATATACAGGGTTTGGTACAATCTGTGCTTTCGGGCATCCGCTGGGGCTCTTGGAACGCATTCCCAGGGGATAAGAGGGGACAACTGAGAATACCTGTTTGTCTTCCATTACAGTGTGAGCTATATGAGGATTTGGCTAGTCACAGGGGGCAGTCGGCCTGGCCTACAGAAATAAGGAAATGATGGGTTCAGGGCACACTCCCCCCAAATATGGTGCCGGGACACAAGTGTTTCCCGCTGAAGGAGGCAGAGACAGCGCAGGAAGTTCTCTCTGACGACCCGACCCCGCCCTCCCTGAGGCAGGTCACAAGACCCTCACGAGACAGGCCCCCTGGACGCAGGGAAGGGAGAGCCCGTAGCTCCTAGACGGAGTAAAGCGGAGCAGAGCCCGCAGTCTCCCCACGGGCTGCCCCTACTGCGCGCTCCTGAAGCACCCGTGCTCCCCGTGACGGTGCAGTGCGCTTCGAATCCGCCATAAAATACTGGGGTCTAACGGTTTCTTTGGGTTTTCATTTCCTTACGCTCCACGTCAGGTGCAACCTGTACATCTGTGTGCTGTTCTCCTGCTCGTCTGTCTTTGTCAGAGTAACCGTCGGACCCAGCCGCGGACCCTTGGGGGGTGAGGAATCAAGTGTTACTCTCCTTCAGAAGGAAGGAAAGTAGGAGCGAGTGGGGCAGTGGGGACGGGCTCCCTCTACCCGAATCCCCAGACCAAACAAGACAACCTGTCGGCACAGACCGCAGACTATATCCTCCGTGATTCTAGCAATATTGCTTGACTGCTTCCGAGTGGCTCCGGTGCCTCGTGGATATAACTTAAGACGCTGACACTCTTCTCTTTCAGCTTATGGTCCCGGTTAATCATTTGAGCCAATACTTGGCCAACTTGGATTTACTTAATTGCCAAAGCTACTCATCGTCCTAGAAACACACTCTAGGACGTCACACCCTGTGCCTTCTCTGTTTCGGCTTCCCTTGTGGTCCCATACCTCGACACCACACATACGTCAGCCCCCGCCAACTCCCCAGCCTTCACCTTTATCGGAAAAAGACACGGCATTTGATCGAGAACAGCAATTTCAAAATTATGATCTTCTCGTGGGCCATCCTGGAGCCAGCCCTCAACTCAGATTCTGCCCTTCTAGCCCCAGAGCAAGAGAACGTGCCCAGGAATCAGCACTCAGAAGACCGGCCTGCAGACCGCGGGCTCCCAGAGCGGGGCCTTCTTCGTCTTTGTGGTCCCGGCTCCCGACACCAGACGTGAGCTCGTCCGACATCAGTCATCACTGAAGGATTCTAATATTTCCATCGCATCACACCGAAGCTTCCACTAGGACTTCAGGTCACGAAATAAAGCTGCCACTTTCTGAGCATCTCCTTGTGTTGGGAAACATCTCACCTAACTTAACCCTTGCAAAAGTGATGTGAGGTATGGACTAGGACAAGGAATCAAGGAGATCAAGCAAAGTGTCCAAGTTTGAAAGCTGGTGAATGATGGAACGGGTTTTCAAACCCAGGACCTTTCTGACCTCAGATCAGAGTTAAAAACCAATGATCTTTGCTGACCAGCTCTGTGAGGAATCAGAGCATTCGTTTGAATATGACCCCTCCGGCCCCCAAAATGTGCAACTTCCAGAAGACCCACGAAACTTACGAGCTGACGTCATAACACGTATCTTTAAGACAAACGAGGCCGGCGCGCAGAGGATTGCCTTTCCTATTTGAGATCGATGTATTGAACCTGCTCCCTGGTCCTCAAGGGAGCTTTGACGTGTTCATCTTGCCCTGATGGGTGAAACAGCAACATAGAGACAGGTGTTTGAGACACATGACATTACACAAGCTGGGAAATAGGATTACCTAAAACCTCCCTTAAAAATGACCGTTTCTGGGGCACCAGGATGGCTCAGTTGGTTAAGCATTCAAGTCTTAGCTTCAGCTCAGGCCATGATCTCAAGGTCATCAGATCAAGCTGAGCAGGGAGCCCGATCTGGGGCTCGATCCCAGGACGCTGGGATCATGACCTGAGGCGAAGGCGGAGGCTTAACCCACTGAGCCACCCAGGTGCCCCAATAATTTTAAATTTTTAAAAATAAATAAATGACCCTTGTTGGGGAGCCACGGTGGTTTAGTAGGGTAAGTGTCCAACTCGATCTCAGCTCAGGTCTTGATCTCAGGGTCAGGAGTTCAAGCCACCTCTTGGGATCCATGCTGGGCATGCAGCCTGCTTTTAAAAAAAAGAAATGACCCTTCTTGAGCACATGGGGTCTAACGGAGGCCAGAAACAAGAGTAATAGGCAGCATTTTGACACTTACTCTGAGCATCTGCTACACCAGAGTTTGTTGATATGAAATCACGTCACTTCTTGTGTCTTAAATCCAAGACAGTAGTTAGAGCCACCTAGGGCGACCCTGGCACATTTCAGGTTCCATTCGTGGTACCCACGGGCACTTCCTTGTAAACGGTCCCTCCCGTTCCTTCCACTCCGTACTAACCTCCACCCGAAGGTGTCCCTGTCAGAGCTGTCACCTAATGAACCAGCGAGCGCTGGGCTGTTCCAGCTGAATTCACTGAGCCTGGATGGGGCACCAGGACGCGCAGACCCAGGGCGGGGCGCCCGTCAGGTGGGCCCCGTCAGGTGGGCCCCGTCAGGAGCTGGACGTAGCCGCACCCACAGGACCCTCAGCACTTTGTTCAGACACGGGAGGAACGCTTCGCTCTGAGCAATGACTCGGGGAGGCGGCCAACGTCTTCGGGCTAGCACCATGCCCGCCTCCTGTGAGGTCAGCCGGCCGTCCCAAAGGCAGAGGTAAAGCCGAAATGTGGGGGCCCCAGCCGGCCCTGCCCCTCCTCCGGGCTTGAGGAGGAGCAGACGGAGGTGGACGACCAGGTCCCCGTCGCCCTGCCCCAAACCAGAGAGCTGCCCTGCACCCCGCGCCCCACACCCCTTCTGTGCTAAGCCTTCTGTAGCCTCCACGGCTCCATTCAAGGCCACTTGCAAAGATACTAAAACCGCCTCAGCCGGGGTACGGCTCCACGGCATAACCTGCTCCTCGTTCAGAGAGCGCTCAGTAGTGAAAGCAGCAGCAAAGTCAGGAAAATGGCTCCTTCATACGACTCCTGAGTTGTCAGGTGAAAAACAACCTCATCACCATATATATATATATATATATATTTAACTTATATAACCAAGAAAAGCAGATTTTATTTTAAAACATAAATTAAAAATTCCTTGTTTACCCTTAAGTATGAAACACACGGGGAACCCTTTTCATCTTATTGGCAGGTCTTGAAAATAAATGTAACTTAAAAATTCTCATTGCTGATAGAGACCCAGAACAAGCTGTGCTAGAAAAGTCATCATTAGACCAAGAGCTGCAGCATCGAGACCCTCGCAGTCGGAGAAACTGTGAATGAGCTCTGCGGCAGGTCCCCTGGTCCTTCCTCTGCAGTTACTCCCACGGAGACCCATAAAAGATTAATCAAGACAAGCGATCGATAACTTCCCAAGTGCTAATAAGCCCTGCCGTGCTCTGTGGTATGTCAAGCAGCTTATCACGTTTGGCCGCATGGAGATTTATAGAAAATCCATAGTTACAACTGAAGGGTGAGGTAATGCAGCACTTAGTAAATGAAGCTTAGAGCTGAGGCTTGATATCACACATTCCCAAGACTGGCAGAAATTTGTTTGGGTCCCCCTCCTTTTTTAAGAATCACAAGGGAAAAAGAATCGAGTCACTTGACCCGTGTCATCAGGGGTGTGACGGGGACAGCGCGCGCCGTCCCCGTGACGGTCCCCTGCTCTTCCACGCGAGGCAGCAAAGTGCCTTGGAAATCAAGGATCGTGTCTTCTGCTCTTTCTCATCCAAGGGTCAACTTCTCCTGGAAACTTTTTGGAAGTGACGTAGTCTATCTTTTGGGGCCATTT
This sequence comes from Mustela nivalis, assembly GCF_964662115.1. Lineage (NCBI taxonomy): Eukaryota > Metazoa > Chordata > Mammalia > Carnivora > Mustelidae > Mustela > Mustela nivalis. Next base: position 1,908,103 of record NC_139031.1, on the reverse strand, counting down.
AGCTTCCTGCTCACAGCTGAGCGGATGGATCAACAGGTCCCGTGAGCAGATGGGCTGATGCGTGATTAACAGTTCGTAAACTGTGGGTCTTGACCCTTAGGTCACACCACTGAACTGCGCACCACGGCAGGCTATTAATTAAAGGCATCAAATTGTATGTTTTGTAAATTAATCTTTGAAGTAATATTATACCGACAAGAACATACCTAATCAAATAGATGGGCCACGGCGCTCTCATTCATGTGGGAACATGAACTAACCGTGAGTGATTACCAGCGGGCTCGGGTGGGGGTAAGCAGTGGCAACATCAGACCAGGAGATCCACATGCGGCAAATACGAAACCGCCAGGTGAATCAATTTGTAACAGGAAGATGTATTAAAAAATGTGGAAAAGGCCAAATACTCTTTTTTTTTTAAGATTTTATTTATTTGACAGAGATCACAAGTAGGCAGAGAGAGAGAGGGAAGCAGGCTCCCCGCTGAGCAGAGAGCCCGATGTGGGGCTCGATCCCAGGACCCTGAGATCATGACCTGAGCCGAAGGCAGAGGTTTTAACCCACTGAGCCACCCAGGCACCCCAACGCCAAATACTCCTAATAAAGAATAGAGTTCACCACCACATCAAACCGGTAGATGATGCTTCTACAGCAGATAATGGGAGCGATGCTTAAAGATAAAGGAAAACATTTCCTGGGCGAAATTCTGGTATTTGCAATACTTTCTGGCCCAATTATGTGGTGACTTTTTTTAAATCGGAAAATGCTGGTGCACAGTGAGGTTTAAAATCCCACGTTAACGACACTGCTCCCGTGGGTCAGCCCACACACCTACCCACGCACCCACCCGCTCGCTCCACCCTGGCCGCTGGCGAACGTTTATTTGACGCGCCGCTTTCAGAAGGTCGCTTGGTCCGACAGTTTCCGTGGTGCCGCATCTCTGTCCGTTTACAGTTCAGTTTCTCGAGCGGCCAAACCACACAGCAGTGGGTGGAACGTGTAAGTAGCCCTAAACTCGAAGCGTATGTATGGCCTCAGAAGTTGCCCGGGACAAGGGCTGCACGCGGGGACATTCGCAAGTCACCTCCATCAGCGGGCGGGCCTTGGCCCTCGAGTAACAGGAAAAGGCATCAAATCGTATGTTTTATAAATTAATCTTTGAAGCAATATTATACCGACAAGAACATACCTAATCAAATAGATGGGCCACGGCGCTCTCACTCATGTGGGAACATGAACTAACCGTGAGTGATTACCAGCGGGCTCGGGCGGGGGTAAGCAGTGGCAACATCAGACCAGGAGATCCACATGCGGCAAATACGAAACTCTGGACGGCCTCGAAGGTCAATGCAGGGGTTCAAGGACAGCTCCGTGAACACGATGACTTCCCTCCCTCCAGGCTGGCACCCAGCAGCGACCTTGGCTACGAGACCTGCACAAGCACACCAGTGAGAGCAGCACCGGCTTTCCGCGACTCTCTCTCTGAGGTGGGGAAGAGCTTCTCCCACAGCCCCCAGTGAAGTTCTCCTCAGTCTCAGAGGCCAGAACCGGGTCAGGGTCCCGTCCCTAAACCGGTCCGCAGACAGGCTCACGGGACGACCCCTGGATCCACCAGGTCCTCTCCTGAGGTCAGTCCCGGGAGCTGGTGCTCCGTGGGCTCACGGTCTCAGAACGGCACAAATGCGGGCTGTTACAAATAATACTCAAAGCACACACCAGTGTGGTCCCCAGCCAAGGTCCGGCAGCCTCAGGAGGGGAGGTCACAGCACAGCCCTCTCTCGTTAGTGAGGCAGCGTGATTTTTAGCTCCTCTGCACTTGAGTCCCTCTGTGCATGTGGTTAGTTACCTTCTCACCCAGCAAGATCTGGTTCAATGATTTAATTACATCAGAAACTATAACTAATTATTAAGGGACTGTTCAAGGTCACCGCCTCATAATCATAGGATAATTATCCTTGCTGTAAAAATCACATAATTTTGACGAAATATAAAATTTACATGGCAAATAAACATTTAATTAAATGGTAAGTTCAATGTAATTATTATTAAATAATCCATCCAAATATAAAATCACTACCCAATGGGTTATAACGATCAGCCCTGTTACTGCCAAAAGTTCCACATGGTTACTCGTGTCTTATGAAAGGAAATGATTCTAAAATCACTCACCGTGCTAAAAACAGAAGAGCTTTTTTTGTTTTGCTTTTCGTCTTTCGGGTTTATTTGCTGGTGTTTGTGTTTACTAAATGGTGTCTTAAGTCGTTTCATTAGGGTTCAATTCATGGAAATTTAGAACAACGACGACAAAGGCACAATGTAGGGGAAAAAACAAAGGAACGTGAAGAAGAAACAGAAACAAACAAAACCTTAGATTTAAAAAAGAAGTCTGAAGCCAAGAACACAATACCAGGGCTCCATTAAAGATCCGTCGCTACTTTCTGGAGAACTTGAGGAGAAAGACAAAGTTTCCATTTCTCCCTCAACAGGAGCAAATGGTCACAGGTCACACGAGCGTCCCCTGGTTAAACTTATTCACAGAGGGACAAGCAGGCTCAGAAATCCTCTCTCATCATTTATTTCTTCTTCTGAAAACCAGGACCAAAAAAAAAAAAGACAAAGAAAAAGATCTATGACAATTGATATTCATGCCCATTTAGCCAAGTTTAAAAAAAACCACAGTCCACGAACCCGTTTGGACAGATCGCCGCCACAGGCTGCATTTTGTTCTAATGTCTTCCCGTTCTTCGTCACTTCCCCGTCTTGCACTCATTGTCCTTGGCCCGGTCGTCCTCCCGCGCTGGTTTCCATCAGCTCGGGGTCCCACAGGTTTTGTGTATTTGCCGTACGCTGGAGGGAGTCCATTTACTGTCTCTTTCGTTCCTCGACAGGCACTGCTGTGCACAGAAAAATCATTCAGGTTTTAAGTTCACCAGCACTGGGAAAGCAGTACGAAGTGAGGGGAGGAGAGGCAAGGCGGGGCGGCCGAAGTGAGGACACGGGACGGCCGCGGGAGGGGCAGCAGCACGGGCGGGACAGGGAGACGCCAGCGCGGCCACCCCCAGCGGGATTCACGCCACAAGCCCTGTAGGCGCCCCCAGCGTCCAACACCTCCCGCCATCTCTCTACCGGCGCAGAGCGAGCTCAGGGGGGACGCTCGCCGCCCTCAACCAGAGGGACAGAGCTGGGCTGCCGCACGCCGCCTGGTGCCCCCCCGACCTCATGACTGGGAGGAGCCCCGTGACCCTCTGCGCCCATCATCTTACATGAGCATTTCCTGACATTCAAGATGGAGCTTGTTACCAGCTGTCCCTCAAACACCAGCAATGAAGGGCATCATCTCCTCCCTCTCTGGGCCTCGGCCACAGTCAAACACGTTTTTGTCACTTTGCCTTCCACCCGACACTCTGGTCCTCCCGAAGCGCTCCGGACCTTTCCCTTGGGAATTCACCACAACTCGGTCTTCCTTCTTCCTGGGTTCTCTGGGGCATTTAACCCAATCTACACTCCGTTCTCCCCACCGGTCCCCCCAAACCTCCCCCTCTGTTAGGGACACTGACCCTTCCTGCTCTTGCTGCTTCCTGTGGCCACTCCCTGGCCCAACTCGACCTTGTCCAGATGCCCATCCCCGTGCCCTCCGCCGGCACTCCAGCCCGGTTCCCCATTTCCACAGATCCTCAGGGGCTTCTTCTAGAAACATCTCCAATCAGTCTGGGACTCCTGCTTTGTTCCTGAACCAGGTTTTTCCAACCCTTCCTGCCTGGTATTTCGTGGCACCTCCACCAGCCCGTGATTCTACCCCTCATGCCACGCCACTGTCATCATAGCACACCAACGTGCGACCCCAGCGAGTCTTCCAACGTAGGCACAAATAACAGACTTATCTTCCTAAAGGCGTGACTCTTCTTACGTAACTCCACCTCAAAAGATGTCCCCCCAAAAGTCCTCTTCATCTGAAGTTCAAGGTCCCCACGGCTTTACGGAATCTTACTACCGTTACCTGGGAGGCGACGCAGCCTCCAAGCTTCCTCCTGCACTCTTGCCTCTCCCAAGAAACTGTCTCTGTGCTGATGCACCCTACACCCCTTTCTTAGGAATCTTTTCGAACTTGTCACCTTCACATAATTGGTATTTAGATATAAAAAAAGCCTGTATTATTACCGAACTGCTTTTTTTGTCCCCAAACCTAAAGTTTATTTTTCATTATTGCTGAACATACAATTGGTATTTAATAGCTATCAAACACTATTTTATTTACTCAACAACTACTTACAGAGAACTACCCCGTCACTGGTATTGTGCTGGGCACGGAGATACAATGGTGTGCAAGACAGACAGGATTCCCACCGTGAAGATGTCTCAGTCTGCTCTGACACGGGAGTTCATGTGCCATGGACGACCAGGGAGGAAAACCTTGGATCTGGGGACCGTGCAATGCAGACGTATTTAAATATCCTATAGGCCAATGGACCCTATTGCTATCTCTGGACCAGAAACCCATCTGCTTCCCTCACCTAAATCCCCACACAGAGATGCCTTTAACCCTAACTCATTCGCGCTCTTCTTTCTCTACAGCCTGGTCTTCCATGGACCATCGCTATATGTGACAAGGAAAATCCAGAATTTTATAATGTACATGTCATACTATGTGGAACCACCAGAGCCATCTCACAAGGATTCTTTTTTTCCTAAAAAAAATTGTCAGTACATGTTACCTCTGCAAAAAGATTAAACTTTAGACAGCTCATCATCCATAAATATAGTCACTGTGAGCAACTTCCTCCAGCTTCAGTTCCTTTTACACCTGCCCATGTAACACTGTTGTCCCCTCATGCTTTGATCTTGTTCTGCTAAGAGTGTGTTATATTCTCTATATTATTATTGAATGCTCTAATAATATTAATTCCCTCGATAATCTAAGAGAGATAACCTAAGAGAAGAAAACCTCAATAGCGTGTAAATTTCAGCCTTCGTTGGCATAGGAACTTCCTCCATGCTCTTTTCTTGAGATGATCTCTGGAAGATCCCCAGGTAACACTCAAAATAATATACACCTTTTCTTATGTCCTCCACTCTTGATTCTTATCAAGTATTTCTGTTTACTGTACCTAGGTCTTTCCAGTTTCTGCTTTTCCCAAAACAGTAGACATTGATCATGTTTTCTGAAATGAAAGACTAATAGAATCACAGGTTAAAATGGCGAGAAATCAATCTTTAGGTTTGAATGATTAAATTTAACACTTTTGAGACAACGGAATATAAGTGACAAGGTGCAGCTGGATATCACCCTCTGGAACCTTGGATGGAGATGTGAGTTGGAAATAACAATCTGAGAATCATAGACACATAGACAATATACAAAAAGTGAATGCCCCCACCTATATCTGTAGGGTTAATCAGAATACACACATAAAAGAAGGAAAATTAGGAAGTTCCATTTAAAAGTTCTCTTGTTAGCAAGTCTGGTCATTGGCATGAGAAACCTAAAAGTTTAATAGCCAAAATGCATGGTGGTCACATTAATTCTCCTGCACAAGTTTGAAAATCAGAAATATAATCAAGTGAAATATAACCAAGTAATATATCATGGTTTTTCTTTGATTTTTCAAAACATCCAGATCATATTACTTCAATCTAGAGGATTTGCAATGAAACACAAATAGCAAAAGTTAACAGTAACAAAGTATATCATTTTGTAACTACTTAGTAGCAAACTACAATATTTAATAGCTACATAGTAACAAACTAATAGTAAGTAGCTACATGGTAATGAACTGTGATATTTAGTAGTTACATGATAACACACTATACTATTTAGTAGCTACATGATAACAAACTACAATGTTTAGTAGCTACATAGTAACAGGCTGATAATTAGTAGCTACATAATAATAATGAACTACAATATTTAGTGGCTACAAAGGAATGAACTACAGGATATAGTAGCTACATGGTAACAAACTATGGTATTTATGGCACTACATAGTAACAGACTGCAGCGTAGGTGACCATGTTCACCAATACCGAGGTTGTCCTAAGGATGATGAACCATGAGAGACTGTGGACTCTGAGAAACAGCCTGAGGGTTTTGGAGGGGGGGAGGTTGGGTGAGCCTGGTGGTGGGTATTAAGGAGAACATCTGTTGCATGGGGCACTGGGTATGGTGCATAAACAATAAATTTTGGAACACTGAAAAAAATTAAATTAAATTTTTAAATCTTCCTGTTTCTAGCAGGCAGGGGGCAAGGACCCAGTTTGAAAGATACCCAGAGCATTCACCATTACAAAGTCCTTTGCAGGGAAAGACTCCTCCCACCTGAGCGGACAGTTACCCACTCCATGCCCCTCCAGCCTTCCTTTCTCCCCTAAAGTGACAGAAGTCAGGAGGTTGGGTGTACTTGCAGAAAGGCAGAGCATCAGAGGAGGAATAAATGAAGAAAAATACAATTTTTTTTCATATTCTGACCTAATCTGAAAGATGACTGCCTTTTTCCGCATCAGTAACCACAGTAACAGTGCACCGGGTGGCTACAGCGTATGGGGAAGTGCCGCGGATGACAGCAACAGTGCGGGGGAGGAGCATGAGGCTTGTGACGCTTTGCTATAACGTGCCTGCCGGCCTCATGAAGCAGTGTAGTGTCATCTGAAAGAGAATTTAGGTGAATTGTAAATGTATGTTCCAGACTGTCAGGCAACCACTGAAGGAAAATCTAGAAATAAGTATAAATGATGTGCTAAAGAGAGAGAGAAAACGGGACCAGATGACATCAAATAAAACCGGAGGAGGCAGAGTAAGAAGGGGAGGTCAACAAACAAAGAGTGCAACAAGCGGAAAACAGTTACACACATGACAGGTGGCAATCACTTTAAATGTGAATGGCCTAAAGACATTCATTAAAAGACAGGGACTGTCTTATCAGAGTGGATAAAAAGCCAAGACTCAAATTAATGCGGCTTCCAAATAACCAGTGCACTTGACCCTGACCAATCACGGCACTCTCCCCAAGCTTAGAGCTCTTCAAGGATGGAGCCTAATTTGTTCAGCATGTCTCAGCAAAGGGGTGGACACTAACAATGATCAGAATGCCCACCTATGATTGTGCATCTACTATATGTGAGGCACTGTGACCTCAAGGCATGAGAAACCCTTAATGCCAATTTGGTGAACAGATGCATAAATGAATTAATGAAAGCTCCGAGCAAGCTGAGTTTTCTCTTCATCTGTATCTATGCCCAGCTTTCTTTCCAGGAGGTCTTCTCAGACCTGGGTTTATCAGAACTACAAAGGGAGGGAAGATTTTTAACCCAACCCTAAGATCCCCATGAAACAATTATCTCAATTTAGTCAGTGAACTTTTCATCTTTCCCTGCCTCGCCACTCACGAACACTGCTCAGGAATGTCTCCCTGTTTTTTCTGGCTTTGTACACTTTCCAGTTGGAGAACAGGAAATGAATAAAGGACATAGGCTGGTGGCTTCACCAGTTGGCCTATCATTACGTAACTGATATCTATCTAACAGGTAAAATGTTAAAAACACCTACCTACGTTCAGCTATGCAGGGTGCTGTGTAACCAAAAGACAAAAGTAAGTGGGATGCAGCACCTAGAAAATCGCTAATGTAACCCACAATCACCAATTTCCGATGATCCGAATTCACTATTGTTTTCACTGATTTATTTCGTAGTAAGACAGTCACATATTTGTTATGTATTATATACATCCAAAATACCACCATTATTTGGGTGTTTACTTTGTCTCTTGAGGTTCCAGGCTCATTTTTTTTTCAGAAAGGGGTTTTATACTACAGATATTTGAAAACTCTGATAGAGCAGTGAGAGCACAGTGTGGACTCAGACCTGCGTGTGAATTTTGGCTCTGAAACCTACTAGACTTATCACATGGGCCGAGTGACTTAACCTCTCAACTTGGTTTCTTTATGGATTAAGTGGGGATAATGCCTACCTCACAGTTCTTTAAATGAGGCCAATAAGCTTGCTTTCTTGGCTGCCTCTCCTCAAGGGGAAGATATCATAGAAATACTGCCTTGGGTATTTTTTAAATGCTCCCTTTTGAGAATCAGCATGAAATCGATACTTTGTAGGCTAGCAACGGCTTGCCAAGTGTCAAAATGTAAAACAGCAGAGTGACTGGCTTCAAGAATTTTCTTAAATAATAAGTTTGGGTACTGAGTAATTGATTAACCAAATTATTAGTACCAGATAGGTTTTTATCAAGTTTTACAAAAAGGGCATAAACATTTAAGATGCCATCCACACAAGCTAACTTCCAGGAGAAAAGCAGGACTTTATGGAATATTTATAAGATCCAATTTAAAAGAGTTCCAGGCCGTCAGCCAAAAAAGGTGCAAGATAGTTGTTTCATTTTTATAACTTAAGCTTCCTATGAAATTCAACAAAACAGAAAAGGAGGAGAATTTGAAAAGTTTTAGGTGCCCAAATAACACTTTTCTTGAGATCGTTCTTGAGATCGTTCGATAGACTCAGAGATGTAGATTTACGCAGTCATCCGTTTCTTTCCAAAGAATTCCCGAGATGTGATTAGAAATTCATTATGCTGCAAAAAATAGCTGGTCCTTGGTGGGCTTTCAGCGTAACCAACATACGGAAGGAAGCAGAGGGACTGCATGAAATATCCAGATGGACACAGGCAGTGGAATTATTAAACCATTGGGCAACAGTGCGTGTGGCACGGTGGGCAAAGCCCGTCAACAGCACACCTGACTCACCCAGTGAGGAGGAGGGTCTCTAGCAGTGTAGACCTCGAGCCTTCTCCTTGGACCATGCGCAGAAATGGCTTGTCCCTAAGCAGCAACCTAAGCTTGAGTGACCTGGGGGAAATGTTCACACCAATGGTCATGCGACAGTTCACCTTGTCATGCAGAAAAGTACAGATTCAGTCAACTGTATGAACTAATTTCTTTTAAATCCAGACTCACTTGCCCCAGATCAATGGAAGCGGTGCCATTCACTGAATAAAACGGAAGTTGTGCGAAGACATAGTGCCCGATGAGTAGGGCTACCGTGGCCCACTTCTAGGAATTCGGGGCCAGGACTCATGCAAACGAGGTTTCTCCCACTCTGTCATGTCAGAACTAGTTCCACATAGAACGATTAAAAAACAACACACGGCTGAGCCTAACAGGAAGAGCAGAAAACCCCAGAGGCCAAGGGCAAAAAGAGAAGGCAGAGGAGAATATGCGCCAGACGATGCTCTGGCGACCCAAGACTCCAGGGGCCGGGACTGGACTGTGGGGCCACAGCTTCTGAGCATGACCAGCACCTGCGGCAGCAAACTCCGGCCCAGCCCGGGGTCAGCCCGGAACCCCCAAAGGCCGTCGGTCAGCACCTGCGGCACAGCAGGACGCCTGCCATCTCTCCACAAGATGTCCAAGAAGGGGACCGAGTCTGGATGTGCAAACCCAGAGGGCCGGGAGGGGCACGGAGCACAGAGACCGGTGTCAGCTGCGTCCGGAACCGCGGCAGCCCACGTGCGCTGAGACCGCCGCAGTGAGCACACCACGCGCGGAGCTGCGGACCAGGACAGATGAAGTCACACACACACACACACATGCATGCCCACGCGCACACCACAATACACACCTTAGTTTTTCCACTGCTGAGCTGTGGAAACCGAACCACGCGAGAATTGTCATTTTCCCCACGGTCAAGGCGCTGCTAAGGAGTGCAGCTGATACCTGAACAAGGCCATCTGGCTAGACCACAGCGTCTGAAACCCAGTGTTGACTCCAACTCTGAACCTCGCCACCAGTGCACTCGCGCAGCCGGATGAGACAGGAATCTGTGTCCCTGCCGGCAGAGGTCCCTCTGAATGGAGGCTACAAACTGTGAGTCAGAGGAGATGAACCCAGTTCTCTCCAAACGTTAAGAAAGAGCTCGCGGTACCTAAAGGGAAATAGTTAGCCTTCCGCGCAGGTATGAGAACAAACTTAGAAATGGATGAGTGAAGAGGACAGCTTCAGTTTGTCCCCCCTAAGAAAGGAGAGGGAGGGCGGAGTGGACTAAAGGTTTGGGTCCCCCAAACGTGTCTGCTGCGGCACTGACTCCCAGAGGGCTGTGTTTGGAGACGGGGCCCTTGGGGAAGTCGTCAAGGTTAAATGAGGTCAAAAAGCTGGGAGCCCGACCCAGCAGGACTCGTGTTCTGGGAGAAGAGGGAACTCCAGAGAGCTCCGCCCAGGGAGGATGCAGCCCAGGGAACAGGCTCCCTCCAGAGTCCGACCATGGGACACCCTGATCTCGGCCTCTCCACCTCCAGAGCCGGGACAGGAACGTCTGCTGGGGGAGCCCCCATCAAAGGCATTTTGTTTTGGGAGCCTGAGCTGACTAAGACAGAAGGAAATAAAAGTAAGAGCAGAAAGGATGGAACAGGAGGAAACCACAGACACGTTTGACTTCATTGACTTCTGGGGCCATTTTAATCTACAGTAACTTCGGGCGTTCACAAGCTAGGTCCCCTTCCATTTTTCTTCTTCAAAACTGCCTTTGCTGTTTTTGGTTCTTTTTATTCTCATCACTTTTAGAATCAGCCCATCAATTTCCATAAAGTTTTGCAGTATTTTTATTGGAATTGCACTGTATCTACAGATGTACTTAGAAATAATGACATTTTTACAATAGTATGTCTTCCAGATCAGGATATAGCAGGTCTCTCCATAAATGAGGAGGGTCTTTATAATTCCCAGTATGGAGATCTTACATATCTTTCACTCAGTTTATGACTAGGTGTTTCATGTTTGGGATACTAGAGTAAGTTATTAAAATTCTATTTCTAATTGCTCAATGACCATGTATAAAAATGCAACTATCATTTACCTTTTACCTTACAACCTTAAAAACTTCACCAATGAATTCTAAGAGTTCACCCTCAGGTTCTTTCAGATTTTCTGTGTACACATCCCAGACTCCAATACCTGAACAACCTTCTATTTGCTGAGTGATTTCCTCAGCTGTGTTCCTGACTCTATTGTTTAAAGTAATAGGAATTAAGCCTCTGTTTTCTTTCAGTCAGATTACAGGACATTAGAGGAACCAGCACCTTCTCTGTCCGCCTGTCTTCTGCCCGGGCTGCGCACAGGGGCAGCATACCGTACTGTCTCTTTGTGAAATGATCTGTATATGAGATCATGTACCCCTGTCTTTCCTTTGTCCTGAAAACAACTTTCTTCTTCGATTTTATATCCCCAACACCTGCTGCAAGACAACAAGCTCTCAATAAGTATCCGTGGGACCGAAGAGCCAGACTAAGTCACCGAGCCCAGTGGTGGCCAAGGTCTTCACGCCATGACCTCACACAGTCTTACCGAATCTGCATAAAAACCCGGGAGGTAGGAAAAGCACATATAATGAATAACCAGGTGACAGGAAGCTCTGGGTCAAAATAATAATTAAGTAGGGGTTGTTGACAATTACAAGCCTGGCCTAGGGCAGGCCCAGAGCCTGGGACACGCGTACTTTCCCTCTGTTTGCATACAAAAATGGAAATGCTGAGAATGTGACTCCAGGTCAGATTTTTGAGTGGTATGCACAGGGAAAGAATTGCTCTGGTTCATTATTGACAAGTGTATCTATTCTTAGCGTCTGAGGCTTTAGGACTCAAAGGGCTGTTGTGGCCTACTGTGAGCCACTGTAGAAAGCAAGACAACCTCCTGGTCTTCTCTAAAACTGACCATAACTAGGCTACATGGCTCAAGTCTACTGTCAAGATAGGCTGTTATCCACTGAGGGGTGAGTTAAAGCCCTAACCCCACATGTGACTGCATTTGGAGAAAGGGCTTTTAAAGAGGCAGCCGAGGTTAAATGAAGCCATAAGGGCAGGGCCCGATCCTATACGACCGATGTCCTCATGGGAGGAGGAGGAGGAGGAGGCACAGGGCCGGGCCCAGAGAAAAGCCACCTGTGAGGACACAGAGGGGCGTCTGCAGGCCGAGGACGGGCCTCAGGACAAACCCACCTGCTGATGCCTGATCGTGGCCTTCCAGCCTCTAGAACTGGGACAGGAAATGGGAGCTCTTTAGCCCCCGCCCTGCAGGAATCTGTTACAGTTGCCCTCCGCTGACAAAGACAGGAGCACTGAGCAAAACTATCGGACCCAGGCCCTCTCTCCCGGGTCTCTATCCCCCTGGCTTCATGTCTCTCCTCCTTCATGACACCCCCCCTCCCTTCTGTGGCCACGAAACTCAAAACAATGGCTCTTCCACTCACCAGGGTCTTCTGCAGGGGTGCCCTACCTTGGTCCCTGTCTCCTGCATTCCCAAAACTCTCCCATCCGCTCTGTGCTTTATACGTGGACATAAGAGGAACCAAAGGAGAGGAGGGGGAGGTGCCCTGCTGCCAGGGAGGCCCCGTCGGCGGAACACAGCCCCCCCACATTCGGAGAACATGGCTGTCCGCGTCAGCGACCCCGTCTACTGGGGGCACCTCGCCCCTGAACAAAGGGAAGAGGAGCGGCCGCAGCCGAGCAACGGTTCTCAGCTCGTTCCAACTCAGCTTGTTCCGGAGCCAACTCCGTCCCCACATCCTGGGTTGTTCAGCACAGCAAGGGCAGCAGATCAGCCAAGAAAAAAGAAAAATTGTTACCGGTAGGTTCTTCGATCAGTCACTGGTCAGAAACTGCTCTGCTGGACAAACAGTTTGCATGCACCAACCTTGCAACAATATATTTGTTTAAACTCTAATTTTTTAAAATACTTAAATTCTTTTATTTTTAAAGATTTTATTTATTTATTTGACAGACAGAGATCATAAGTAGGCAGAGAGGCAGGCAGAGAGAGAGGGGGAAGCAGGCTCCCTGCTGAGCAGAGAGCCCGATGTGAGGCTCGATCCCAGGACCCTGGGATCATGACCTGAGCCGAAAGCAGAGGCTTAACCCACTGAGCTACCCAGGCACCCTAAATACTTAAACTCTTATAAAAAAATTCTTATTCCTTTGCTTCTTCTCGTGACTTTGCCGATGTTCCACCTACGACGTGGTGCCCCATTGGGGTCAAACGAGGCTCACATTTCTAGTTACTCCTACCAGTGTATCAGAGAAATAGGGGAACGTGTTTGTGGCTCTGTGCTGCCGTGTGTTGTTCTCTGATGACTGGTCTTCCCGCGACATGTGGACCACATTTTGCTTCTATAATGCAAAGCAAGCAAGAGCCACAAACTTTGTTCCTGCTATGTCCCACCAGGTCCTTGGGCTGGTGAAATCCAATAACGTCTGTAGCCCAATTAGTAGCACTGTGCTGCCATTGGTAATTTACCCAACGGACACAAAAACACTAATTCGAAAAAATACATGCCCCCTATGTCTAAGGCGGCGTCATCAACAATAGCCAAGGGACGGAAGCAGCTCCGGCATCCATTGAGCAATGAATGGAGAAAGAAGATGTGGTGTGTGTGCCGTGGAATATCGCGCAGCCGTTAGAAAGCAGGCAATCTCGCCATTTGCAAACCTGTGCTTGGAAATAGGGAGCATTAGCTGAATGAACCAGGTCAGTCAGAGAAAGACAGCACCACGTGATTTCCCTCATATGCAGACTTTAATGAACCGAACAATGAGCAAAGAGGGAAGAGGAGAGACGAGCAACCGAGAAACAGACCTACAGGGGTGCGGAGGGGAGGCCCGGCAGGGTGGCGGAGGACGGGCCTGTCCTGAGGAGCGTGGGGTGGCGCAGAGAAGTGCCGAGCCACTCCGTTGTACACCTAAAACTAACGTCACACCGAGAACTAAAGCCATATTATGCCAATGTTAATTTCTTAGGTGTTTTTCTCAGTGTTGATCCTTCTATGATGGTTAAGTTTGAAATCACCTTAAATTAATACAGTCCTGAGACAGGAAGGGCCTAGCTTTCGGGCCAGATCTCTGTCCATGTGCGTGACATAGTGGTGCCTCCCTGGCCCCTCCCCTCCTCCTGAGAACGCAGGGCTGACAGGCCCATCTCGGGGCCAGAGGAGCCACAGGCGCACAGAAGTACACACCCCTGCTCCCCAGGGCCTCCCTCTCACGGCTCCCGCAGACACGAGTGGATGACCCCTCGGGTCGCCTCCAGAGTGCCAAGGCCTCAAAGTCCACGTCTTCCCACCCGTGACACGGGACCTGAGGGCTGGGCAAGAGCTGTGACACAAAAATGTCCCCGCAGCGAAGTGGCGGCCTCAAGGTGGGGGCAGCCCTGTTCTAACTGTATTTAAGGGACCCAGACTGGCACCCTCCCGGAGGCCCCTCACCAGCCATGTTCACACCGTGTTTGAAAACTGGGCCCAGGACACCCCCGCGTCACGACTTTCAGCTTTTCTTGCTGAACCCCCAGCTTTGGATGCTAATACAACCTGAACTTCTGGAGGTAAACTTTCCTATAAAAAGCCAAGCTACTGAGCGGCAAAGAAAGTCGGCGTCGTGGTCGCGCCTTCCCTCGATGGCTCTCCTGCCCGTCACCGACAGACACCAGCCACTTTCACCAAAACGCCACGTTTGAGAACGACACAGTTGGAGAAACAGCTGGACCAACTTCCAACACGCTGGGGCCTCTCTTTGTCCCTGGGGCCCCCACACCGTGCCTCCTTCTGGAGAATTCCTCCAGGCTTTACAATGCCCGCCCAGGACCAAAGGACTCCCAACACGGTGCGCTGCGAACCTCGAGTCCTTCCTTTCTTCGCTGTTCTTTCTGCCACTGAGTGGGGGCCTGAGGGGCGGGCGCAGCGTGCCCGCAGGAAGCGAGGGTCTGGTGGGCGGCAGGGTCTCTCGGGGGCTCAGCGCACCCCCAGCCCCGCCGCCACCAGGAACAAGCTCCCTCTGTCTCGCGGCTGTGACAGCGAGGCTCATTGTCGCCGGCCGGGCCGCAGGGACCGCCACAGAGCTGTGCGCCAGCCACTCAGCGAGCAGGAGCTGTTCATCACAAGTGCTGGGACCTTGAAAAGGACTCACATTCCTGAGTCATATTTGTTCCCAGGCTAATTTGATTTTGGAAAAACCAGGTTTCCCTCCCAAGAAAGACAAGGCGGACAAGAGCAGGCTTTTAGCCAAAATAAATGGGAAGAAGAAGCCAATTCAATTTCTACTCATCTCACGGACCCTCTCCAAGTGAGGCCTGAAAGAGGGTCTGCCACGTCACCTGTTTGTCCCTGTGACTTAAGACAAATCCAGCTGACCACGGCAAAGCACGTCCTTTGTCCCCATGTCAGTTCATTGAAAGGGGACATGTTTACTAACAGCTTAATCTATTTAGTGCAAATAGTCCTTTACATTCTTTTCCTCCATCGAAACAAAACAAAAAAGGCTTCAAAACCCGCAAGGAAACTTCCAAAGTCATAGCTGGCCTTTGCAGTCACACCATGGCTTTGTGCACACTATGGCCCAAATGTCCCGCGCTCGGCTCCTTCATGTCCGCCCTTTGTGAAACACGGGGGCCAGAGCTGGCGTTTGAGTGGCCGTCCTGCATTGTCACAGCCCCACACTCTTGCACTGCATAAACAGTACAACAGCAAAGAAGCTCACTTTGACCCCAAAAATGCCTTCCTCCAAGAATCAGCTCAAAGAAAAGCACTTTTCTGTTCCGCAGAAAACTGACCAGAGGCTTCGTTGGACTTGGTATAGTCAACAAGTAGAGAGACGCTTGTAAGTTCACAGCAGAGTGAACCGAGTCACTTTCCTGCAGCTGTCACGCAGCTGCGTCCGGAGACACCCGTTTCCACCAAGGGCTCAGCCACACAGAAGCTGCAATGTCCGAGTTTTCAGAGAAGCACAATATAATTCTGACACTGTGCATGCTTGTACTTCACTTTAATACAGAGAAATCTTTAAACTGGATTTAACTATAGACTTTCATAAAATTAAAATGCATGATCGCATAAAATCAAATCAGTCTTTAATTGAAACAATAAAAGTCCGCACCGAAGTCATGGTCTCTGAGTCAACAGCCCCATGAAATAGCAGACGCAGAGCCAGTCTTTGCCATCTGAGTTCCTGCTTCTCCAACATCTCCGTGATCTAGAGACGAAGTTCAGAAACAGACTCAAACCGCACCCCGCCGGGGCAGATTTCCACCCACCTGAGCGGGAGGCGCCGGGCGGACCACTGCAGAGTGAAACGGCAGCTCCAGAGCTGGAGAGGTTAAAAACAACAAGAAGAACCCATGCCAAGTTCATACCCGTCAGATGAAAGTGAATTCGATGTTGTTTCACTGCACACCAGAAATCATGTTTCCCCGTGTGATACACTACTATTGCTAATTTGTGGATTATAGGATCTATAAGTATGATCTCCAGTTTTTTCAAGTATCACAAAGGAAGCCAGTAAGAAAATTTGACGTTACAAATGCACTTTATTTCTAGGAAAGGCTCCGACTCATTTGAATCTTCAAGGTAACACCGGTTGCTCCTGTGGGTGGAGCAGAGGCTGAACTGTTCCCACGTGAGCACAGCAGACGGAAGGGGGAAAGGAGCTCAGGGCAGAATCATCACTGCTACGTGTGTGTCTCGGATGATAACAACCCGTTCGCTCCCGAGCTGGGCCGGAGAGCGGTGAGAATGGGGGTGCGGGCAGCGGGGAACAGGGCGGGGTGAATGGAGGTGGTTGTGCGCGCGGCCCGCAGAAACTGGGGGGCAGCCTGGGGTCGGGGTGGCGGGCAGGGCCGGAGAAGAGCGCACCGGCTGAGGAACGGCAAGGCCTGGGTGCGGGCGGCGCAGCCCGTGCTGAGGTGGACCAGACCCTGAAGAGGGCAGGAAGAACCCGCCACGGCCACCCAGAAGGTCAGCAGGAGGCCAGCGTGGAAGCAAAGAGCACTCTGCAAACAGAAGCCGGTGCGCGGCACCGGGCTGACTCGGCGGTCGGGGTCCGCTCCGGCTCCCGTCACGATCCTGGGGTCCTGGGACCGAGTCCCGCATCGGGCTCCCTGCGCAGCGGGGAGTCTGCTTCCCCTCTGACCCTTACCCTGCTTGTGCTCCCCCTCTTCATCTCTCTATGATAAATAAAATCGTTTTTAAAAAAGTTTTAAGAAAATTAAAAAATTTTTAAAGAATACATTTAGTGGAGAACAAAATGAAAATTATTAAACTAAAAAATATAATCACTAAAATAAAAAACCAGGTGTCCTCAAAGCCACAGGAAAAAGGAAGTGACTGTCCTGCAGGGCAGAGCTACGGAGATTGCCTACACCGGGGCACAAAAACATGGGCCAGAGACAGAGCTTCAGGGCCGGAGGGGAGGCAGCACGTGCCCAGCACAAGGGCTCCAGGGTGCGACTGACTGACACAGCACCGTGAGCAACGACAGACGCAGTGCCACGTCCCACGCGGGCAGCCGGAGCCACAGCACCAACACGCACCCCTACTGCGCACCATGTCCCTGCACCCTTCCCCGCCGCCCTCCGGGCCACACGCCTGGTCGGCACAGCTGCCTCTCCTCTCGGCTCGGGCTTCTCCTGTCGCTGGCCTGGGCTCCTGCGCCAGCCCCGCCGCACGCCGCAGACACCGACGCGCCCTCCGTCCGGCGGCCCCTCCGTCCACACCGTAGCAGCCACGGCCGCTCACGGACTGCGCGGCCGCTGGAAGTCTGTGCCAGACTCCGGACAAGCACATGGAACACAGACTTGTTCCGCGTCCTCGAGAAGCCCCAAGCCTCCTGCAAAGACCAACACATTGAAAACAACAAGCCGGAAAATCAGATGTGTCATAAAATACATATACGTGTGAAATTATGACAGAAGTACGAAGGCAGGCGGGAAAATCAAATGCTCCGTCAACGTCCCCGTCCCCTGTGCACAGGAAGTGAGGACAGCAAGTCCACCCCTGCTCCCCGAAGGCCCAGGCTCCCGGCGACGTGGCGCCCGTCACTCCCCTGCGTTCCAGAGCTCTAGCTCCTTCTGCTCGCCGCGGGCCGACTCGCCTCACCCCTTTCCCCGAGCACATGGGGCTCCGGCCACCGCCGCCACCGTGTGCCCCCCGTTCTCGACCCGGCTCGCTCCCCCCCTTGCCCACAGCCACCTGGGCGAGGCTGTCCCAGGAGCACGCCTCGGGCTCCTGCTGCCTGCGGAATGTGCGGACACAGCTATGTTCACCTGTTTTGTGTTTGTGACCCGGGTCTTCTCAATCAAAACTTCAAGTCCCCTTGGAGGTGTTGTGGAACGAAACGAGACCAGAAGATGAGACTTCTGCGTTCCGATGATAAATTATCTTATCGCCTTGTACGAGCTACTCAATTTTGCCTCTGTTTCCTCTTCTACAGAACAAGGGTCACGGGCCAAACACTGTCGTCTCCTGCCTCGGCTCTCAGCGACTCGGCTGCATTCTTCCCCTCAGTGAGGACGGTGAGACCTACCCCGGTGGCCTCCTCTCTCTTCTAGGAGCGGACTCTGCAGGCAAGCGCAAGGCAGGGACGAGGCCAGTCCTTACGGGGGGCACTGCCACACGCTCCCAGTCCAGCAGAGACCACCTGCCTGACTCCAGAGGCATCTTCGCAAGCAGGCAAACACGGAAGGTGGAAAGTGTTCTTGCGTACCTAGTCGGGCGCTCCACGCTGTCCGAGACCGACCTCTGCACCGGGGCAGGACCGTGTCTAAGACTCGATTGTTGTGGTCAGAGTCTGAGAACGTGGTTTTGGTGGATAACTTTTTTCCACTACTGAAAGAAAACAAAATGTATCTGGCAAATTCTGTTTTCATTTCAGTCTGAAATGAACAGAACATTAAGTAATTTTTTTCTTGGCATAAACATTTCGTTTAGAACCCAAGGACCTGGGGTGCCTGGGTGGCTCAGTGTGTTAAGCCTCTGCCTTCGGCTCAAGTCATGATCCCAGGGTCCTGGGATTGAGCCCGCATTGGGTGCTCTGCTCCGCGGGGAGCCTGCTTCCCTTCCACCGTCTGCCTGCGGCTCTGCCTACTTGTGATCTGTGTGTGTGTCAAATAAATTTTTTAAAAAATCTTTAAAAAAAAAAAAAGAATCTGGGGACCCCTTGCAGCTCGGTATAAAACAAAACTGGACTAAACGCACACTTGTCACATTGCTTTTATTCCTAAACATCACTGACAGCAATGTATTGACGTTGCTTCCGAAAGACTCCTCGGCGATAACATAGCAAGACAGAGAATTTAGGTTTTTATTTCACGTGCGTCTGACAAGGTCCGCATCTGGCCGGAGCCACCCAGACCGCAGGCCGGGGCGCAGCATCCGAGCAGCCCACACGGGGGGCTGGAGCGAGCCCCAACCCGACGACGAGGACGAGGACGACCAGGACGACTCTGGGGCAGCCGCTCCTCAAATCAGCTCCCTGGAGTCACCTGGAGAGCTTGTTAAGGGACAGATGGCCCTGATTCGGGGAGAACGGGGGGCCAGGGGCGGTAGGGATCTAACTGTGTAACAAGCTCCGACGCAAGCCCAACCCTGCTGGCCTGGGACCACCCCGAGAAGCAACGCGGAGAAAAGACGGGATGACCAGGGGCCGCCGGCCTTGTGAGGGCAGCTTTAAAGCTCCCCGAGTGACTATAACGTGCGCCCAAGTTACCCAGGAGGAGCCCAGGCCGAGGCCCGAGCGACTTCCTCGGCTTCGTATCACTCACAGACCTGGGGATTCTTAAGTCACCAACGAAGCCACGGACGGCTCCGGAGATTTTCTCCCAACCGACATGAGCAGTGTCACAGGTCTGGCACCAGCCCTGGGCGCTGCGGTCTGTCTGCATCTCTGTGCTCATCCTGAGTCGTGAGCGCGAGCGGGGACCTCGGCTCTCCCGTCCGCTGCGGCACCCGGTGCCAGGCCCAGGGGGCACCCAGCGGTGTTTGCTGAATGAATACACGGGGGCTGTTAGAGCCTTTCACATAGGGAAGAGTCACGGCCAAATCTGCGTGTCACATGGGTCTCCAACCGAACCCTGTATACAGGATTTAAAGACAAAAACAGAGAGACCTTTTCTTGTATTGCAACAATCCTGAAAAAGGTAAAGAGAATACTGGAATGCAAGAAATAGAAAAGGTTTAACATTTTTTTCAGGCAAAATCTGTAAAACTCAAAGACAAGAAACATTGCTTACTTTGGAGAGCACCTGTGGGTTTTAATTTATCAATAGACTCCTCACTTATGTAATTAAGAAGTACCAGACTTCTCAATTCTACGCCGGCCCCATCTCTCCTCTTGCCTTACGCTTTGTCAGACTTCGACGCTCAGTGACACACAGCATCAGAATTTGGCCTTCAGGGCAGCTCTCCACCATCAAGGCAAAGTGGCAAATATTGGACCAGAGCCGAACAGATTCTGCAATCACAAGTAAGCCGCACGAGCAAGGAGCTTAGCCCCCAGCTCCTCCCATGCTCAGCCTCTCCTAACCGACAGCTGCGGCCTCAGAAGAGCATCCTCTGAGCAGCTGACTTCGAAACGGAGCGCTCAGGCTGGCGCACGGCTGGCTGCGCACCACGCGCTGGTACCACCCCAAACTGGGCAGATGGGGCACTGCAGCCCCACGCGAGACTCGGAAGGATGGCAGTGGAGGGACGTCCTTGCCACTGCTCAAGCAAAGCCCCCAACTGCTCATTTTGCCCAAAAGGAAATATGGCCAGAGATATGGTGGACAGTAGCGATCACTCTGGTGGACAGAGGTTTGGAAGGAAACTTGGGAAATGATCGGGAGCGCGGGGAGGCGGCGCGTGGACAGACTCTGCAGAGGCACCCCGTGTGCCTCTATTTCAGCTACCTGGGACGCTCACCCAAGGGCCACTTCACCTGAGAAGGACTGGAGAACCAGACTGGTGATGGGCCCGCCTCTGCTCCCAGCCACGCGGCCTCGCCCCAGGGGCTCCTGAAGAGCAGGGCAGAGGCTACCAGAGCGGGGCTGGGTGGGCTTTGCCACTCGAACTCCCACTACCTAAATCTGATGCGGCGATGGCCGCTACCCAGATCGCCAACCCCAGAGACCAACTCGGTGTCCTCAGCATCCCACCCCCACCCCGGGGAGGGCGCCGGTGACAGCCTGCTGCCTGCCCTGCCATCGCGCCCTTTTTCTGGAATAGACAGCTACTCTGAGCAGAGGCTTGTTTTCCCTAACCACATACTTTTGCCAAAATCACCATCCCGCAAATGACGGAACAGCTTTATCCTCAGCAGACATTCCACACAGCACGGCTGCGGACCGGGGAGTTCACAGCAGACTAGGGATGGGAATCCGGTCCTGTCCACGACACCCACGGGTCTGCCTGTGTTCTCCGTTACCGAAGCAACTGGCCGAATGGTAGAACGGCCTTGTCCACGACTCAGTTGTGGGCCCAGGTGTGCAGCAACACCATGCAGGGCCAGTGTAGGCTGTGAATCAGTGACCAAGATGGGGTGCAAAGCTCCCCTTGGGTGTGTATCCCAGGAAATCCTTCCTGACTCCCGTCTCCCGAAGCACCCACACGTAGACCGAGCTGGGTTCTCCGAGCATAATCATTACTGCGCTTGACTAAAACCATCTGCCTACATGTTACTCTCCCTCTGTCCTAAATCTAAAATGCTCAAGGGCAGGAAATGCACCTTACTCATCTCTACTCCGGGAAGCTAGCATGGTCCCTGCCCGTATACAGCAGGTTACAAATACTTGTTGTGTCTAACCCATCAAACGTTACAATGGATGTGCTTTGACACACATACAGGCAGCTCTGCAGCAGTCACCCAAAAAGTACAAACACCAAGTGACCACATTGCTTCAATACTTCCCCTTATTTCATTCAACCCCATGCAGGGTATTTAACCAGATGTAGTTCTTTTCTTTTCTTTCTTTTTTTTTTTTTTTTTTTTTTTTTTTGTCAGAGAGAGAGCATGTGCACATAGGCAGGCGGAGTGGCGGGCAGAGAGAGTGGAGGAAGCAGGCTCCGGAGCCCGATGCAGGACTTGATCCCAGGACCCTGGGTTCACAACCTGAGCTGAAGACAGCAGCTTACCCGAGCAAGCCACCCAGGTGGCCCGACACGATGTATTTCTAACCACGTCTCTGCAGCAGAGCCATCTACTCCCCTCAAAGTCATCACGCACACACAGACTACAGGGTCTACTTTTTCCCCTGTATCCCATGCTGATCACAGGTGAGATATAAAATAATCATTTACAGAGGTTTTAGATTAGAAGTAAAGGAACTAGGAAAAGAAGCATAAAGAAAATATCACCTAACAAATTTGTAGACTTTAGCTAAAGCAAGAATTAATGGAAAATTTGTGGTCTTAAATGTGTGTGTTAGAAAAGAAGAAAGCTGACAATAAATGAGCTAACAGTCCTTCTCAAAAAAAGAAAGAAAAGGAAAAATATGTAAAATAAACCAAAGAAAATAGAAAAATGAAATAATAAAGAGCTGGAATTAATGAAGTAACAACATTTGATAAACAGAACCAAAAGACAAAATCTTGCTCCTTGAAGAGATGAGGGAAGTTGACAAGTTTCTGACACTGAGCAAGGGTTTACAGAAGAGGGAACAAACCACTACTATCAGGAATGAAAACAGGAAGATCACTACAAACACTTCAGAAATTATAAAGATAATGTCATAAAAAGCTTTATACACAAATACAAACATTTAGAGCAAATTGAAAAATTCCCAGAAAAATACAACTCATCAAACTGAATCAAGTAATAAAACTTAAATGGTTCTATAACAATTAATGAAATTGAATCAATGATTTTCCTACTGAGAAAATATTCAGACAGTTTTATAAGTGACTTCATCAAACTTTCAAGGAACAGATCACTAATCCCTGAACAAAAGTGAAGGAACAGGAGGGAAATCCTTAACCAGATAAGGAATATCCGCCAAAACCTGAAGCAATGTCGCTTCAGCGGCAACACACCAGAAGCACGGCTGTACTACCAGAAACGCAGCAATGACCGCCACCATCCCTCTTCCACGACACCAGGCAGGCAGGGCGGCAGGCACAGCAGAGAACGAGACTAGGGACCTCACAACTGGGAAAGAAGGAATTTCATTATTTACAGATGATGTGGCTTCCGGAAAACCCAAAAAGCATATTTAGACAAATTATTAGAAACGATCAGAGTTTATCAAAACCGCTCACCAGACAATCCACATACAACACTCAGTACCATTTCTTAAGCAGAGACAGAGAAGAAAACTAATAGCATTCGAACAGCAAGGAAGGGTGCACCTGACACCGACGGGCCACGCCGGCACGCGGACATTTCCTGACGTGTTGCTGAAAGGCATCAAGGCAGAAGTACAGAACCCGTGGAAAGATGATGTTTCTGTGCAGAGACTCAGTGCCCCGAGGTGCTCTCCCAGAGCGCGTGCAGACACAGCAGAATCAGAGTGCTAGTCCCCGTGAGGCTTTCTATCGACGGTGACGGGCTGATTTTAAAATTCAGATGAAGCAGTCGAGGGCCAGGAATAGCCAAGATAACTCTTGAGGAAGGTCATAGGGGACACGGAGCCCGCCAGACAGCAAGAAGCATCATAACTCCAGAGTACATAAGACAGGGCTGCAGCGTTTACAACCAATCATTGCAGAAGAATGGGAATCCCACAGTCAGACCCAGGAGGAAAGTTGGGAAGTTTATATAAAACAGAGACAGGTTGATTCCACCGAGGGAAGGACAGCTATTTATTAAATGGTCCTGGGAAAAAATAAGTATCTTCCCTGGAAAAAAATAAGGCTGAACCCCTACATTCTTTCATAAACCATCTATTCTAGGTAATTCAAAGACACTTCAAGCGAAAATAAACTTTTGGGACTTCATCAAAATCAAAAGCTTCTGCACAGCAAAGGAAACAGTCAAAAAAACAAAGAGGCAACCCACAGAATGGGAGAAGATATTTGCAAATGACAGTACAGACAAAAGGTTGATATCCAGGATCTATAATGAACTCCTCAAACTCAACGCACATGAAACAGGCAAACATATCAAAAAATGGGCAGAAGATATGAACAGACACTTCTCCAATCAAGACATACAAATGGCTATCAGACACGTGAAAAAATATTCATCATCATTAGCCCTCAGGGAGATTCAAATTAAAACCACATTGAGATATCACCTTACACTAGTCAGAATGGCCAAAATTAACAAAACAGGAAACATGTGTTGGAGAGGATGTGGAGAAAGGGGAACCCTCTTCCACTGTTGGTGGGAATGCAAGTTGGTGCAGCCTCTTTGGACAACAGTGTGGAGATTCCTCAAGAAATTAAAAATAGAGCTTCCCTATGACCCTGCCATTGCACTCCTAGGAATTTACCCCAAAGATACAGATGTCATGTAAAGAAGGGCCATCTGTACCCCAATGTTTATAGCAGCAATGGCCACGGTCGCCAAACTGTGGAAAGAACCAAGATGCCCTTCAACGGACGAATGGATAAGGAAGATGTGGTCCATATACACTATGGAGTATGATGCTTACATCAGAAAGGATAAATACCCAACTTTTGTAGCAACATGGACGGGACTGGAAGAGATTACGCTGAGTGAAATAAGTCAAGCAGAGAGAGTCAATTATCATATGGTTTCACTTATTTGTGGAGCATAACAAATATCATGGAGGACAAGGGGTGTTAGAGAGGAAAAGGGAGTTGGAGGAAACTGGAAGGGGAGGTGAATCACGAGAGACTATGGACTCTGAAAAACAATCTGAGAGTTTTGAAGGGGTGGGGGTTGGGAGGTTGGGGGAACCAGGTGGTGGGTATTATAGAGGGCACGGATTGCATGGAACACTGGGTGTGGTGAAAAAACAATGAATACTGTTTTTTTAAAAATAAATAAACTGAAAAAATTTAAAAATATATATATAGTACTTAAAAAAAAAAAGATACTTCAGGTACTGTCTTCATGACCTGAAGGCAAAGAGAGATCTTGTAGAAAACAGAAAGCACTAACCATAAAGAGAAAGTTTGATAAAGTGGGCTACATTACAATTAAGGGCTTCTCTTTACCAAAAAATGATATAAATAAAATGAAAAAGTAAGTCACAACCTGGGATATTAGCAACAGATCTAACTGAGGAAGGACCTACAGATGACTACATATGACGATACTAGGAAAAGGTAAATGACATTGATAAGTAGAAAAAAGATATGAATGGAAATTTCACAGAAGACAAAATAGAAGCAGAGAATTATCATATGAAAAGTTTTTCTGCCTTAATAATCAAAAAAATTAAAATTAAGACTGCAATGAGATTACATGTTACATTTAACTAGATTTAAGAAGCTGAACAATGCCAAATGTTGGAGACATGGCAGGTTAGTGAGAACTTTACCTACCCTCTTGGGAATATATGTTGCTACAACCACGATGCAACCACTACACAAAGCATCTTAGGGGCACCTTGGGGGCTCAGTCAGTTGGCTGAGCTCAGGTCATGACCTCAGGGTCTTGGGATCCCACACTGGGCTCTGCTTGCAATTCTGGCTCTCCTTCTCTCTCTGCCCCCCCCCCCAAAAAAAGCACCTTGACATTGTTTTCCACAGTTGGGCGTTTGCTTACCTCACCTAGCAGTTTTGTTATTAGGTATATAACCTAGCAAAGTTCTCATACCTCTACACAGAGACACCCCCATAGCAACCCTGAGCCTAATAAAAATAAAATAAGCTAAGAAAAACCTGAATGGCCATTCACTGGAGAATGGGTAGACAAATTAAGACAAATTAAGGTGTAAGCATCACACAGCAGAACACTGTATAGCAGTAAAAAAATAAATGACCTACAACTACAGGCAACAGCACGGATGAATCTCAAAAACAACATTACTTGAACAAAGTCCTAGAAGATGAAAATCAGTGTGGTGTCATTTGTATAAAGCTGAAAAATGAAGAGGAAAATGTTTACAAGTTGCTGAGAATTAGAAACACAGAATAAATATAGAAACAAAACCAAGGAGATGATAAACACCAAATTCAACATGGTGGAATGCAGGAGAATCCTGACGCAGAATGAGAAAGGAACGAGGTACATGCAGTGGTAGATCTCTAGTCCCCACACCGGGGTGGTGGATTCAGACATTACTGGATTAAACTTTCACACATATATTTATATATAACATGTAAGAGCAAGGAACTCTACTCCACCTTACCCTGACACCAAAACCAGGCAAACTCATTATAAGGAAAGAAATCCACATACCAATAACCCTCATGAACACAGACATAAAATTCTAGCAGCAAATACTAGCCGATTGAATCTGGCAATACATAAAAAGAGACAGAATTTTTACGATTGCTCTAACACAAATATTGTTAACCTTTTTTACCAGATCACTGGTCTTTCTTTTTTTTAATAAATGAAGCCTTAAAACCAAAAAAAAAAAAATTAAAATAAAAAAAAAGAGTAATATTCCATTATCATTTGGAGCTTATCCCAGGAATACAAAGCTTGTTCAACATTCAAAAATCAATCAAATCCATTATATAAGAGACAAAAGAAGAAAAACCACATGATCACATGAACTGGTACAGAAAAGCATGTAACAAAATTGAACATTAATTCATTATAAATATACAGCAAACTGATAAGAAAGAAATCTCTTAATCTGATAAGGGGCATCTACAGAACAATCTAGAGCTAACATTACATTTAATGGTGGAAAAACTCACTATTTTCTGCTTTAAACAAGAGAACCAATCACTACACCTATTCAACATCACACTCTAAGTCCTAGCCAGTTCAGTATGGCAAAAAAAGAAAAAGAGGGGTGCCTGGGTGGCTCAGTCGACTGAGCATCCGGCTCTTGGTTTCAGCTCAGGTCATGATCTCAGGGCCATGAGATTGAGCCCTGCATCAGGCTCCACACTCAGTGGGGAGTTTGCTTGAGATTCTCTCTCCTTCTTCCTCTCCCCATCTCCCTGAGTGCTCTCTCTCTCTCTCTCTCTCTCAAATAAGTAAACCTTAAAAAAAAAAAAAAGGAAAAGAAAAGGCAATAGAAAATTTGCTGTCTTTTCAGATGTCATGACTTTAGAAAATCTCAAAGAATCTACAAAACAAACTTCTAAAACTCATAAATGAGTTTATCAAGTTTGTAAGATATAAGGTCAATTCACAGAAATTAGTTCTATAAACAAGCAATGAATCATGAGAAAGAAAATAATTAAAACTATACCATTTACAATAGCTCCAAAAATGATATATCTAGGTATAAATACAAAACATTTTTTGAAAACTGTAAAACCCTAATGAAAATAAAGGAAGAAAGAGCTTATTAGATGGAGAGGCGTACTGTGTTCATGGATTGGAGTATTCTCTCCAACCAACCAACTTAGTGCAATTCCAACCAAAATCCCACCAGGACATTTGTGTATATAGTCAAGCTGATTCCAAAATTGATATGGAAAGGCAAGGAATCCCAAATCATCAAACAACAGTGAAAAAGAGAGCCAAGTTGGAAGACTCCCACTATCCAATTTTTTTTTATTTTTTTAAAAGATTTTATTTATTTATTTGACAGAGATCACAAGTAGGCAGAGAGGCAGGCAGAGAGAGAGAGAGAGGAGGAAGCAGGCTCCCCGCTGAGCAGAGAGCCTGATGTGGAGCCTGGTCCCAGGACCCCAGGATCACGATCTGAACCAAAGGCAGAGGCTTTAACCCACTGAGCCAGCCAGGTGCCCCCACTATCCAATTTTAAGAATTACTATAAAGCTACAGAAATCGAGACAGTATAGTTTTGGCAAAGGAAGCAAAAAAAAAAAAAATACCTATTAATGCAACAGAATAGTTGAGAAATTAGCCCACATAAATGGCCATTTGATCTTTGACAAAAATACAAAGACAATTAGAAGAAAAATGATAGTGTTTACAACAAATGCTGCTGAAATAACTGGATACCCATACTCAGAAAAGATTAATGTTGGTATAAACCTCTCACCTTGGGGCATCTTGCTGGCTCAGTTGGTTAAGCATCCAATTCTCCATTTGGGCTCAGGTCATGATCTCAGGTTTGCGAGATCAAGGCCCGGGTCCCGGACTCCACACCGGGCAAGAAGCCTGCTTAAGATTCTCTCTCTCCCTCTGCCTCTGCGTCCCCCCCACCGCCTCTCCTCATGCTCTTGCGCAAATAAATAAATAAATAGATAAACAAACACCTTATATAAAAAGGAGCCCACCATGCACCATAGATTTAAATGCAAACTGTTGATCTATGTACCTCTTGGAAGAAATCATGGGAGTGATTTTTGTGACCTGGAGTTAGGTAAAGATTTCTTACCTATGACACCAAAAGCAGAATCCTTGAAAACAGAAATTGATAAACGCCTTCGTCAAAATTAGAAATGTTTGCTCTGCAAAGATACTGTTAAAAAAAAAAAAAAGCTATAGACTGGAGAAAAATATTTGCAAATCACTTATCTAACAAAGGACTTGTAGCCAGAAAACACAGTAAATTCAAACAACCCAATTAAAAAAGAGGGGGGCAAAGACTGAACAAATGCTTCGCCAAGATACATGGGTGGAAAATAAGCACCTGAAAAGATTCTGAACATCGTTCTCCGTTTGGGGAAACTTAACCCATGCTGAGACAGAACCGCACTGGGACGGCTACACGGAGGGAGACGGAGAGCAGAGGGCGGGGGAAGAAAGTCCGCCCTCACCTGGTGCCAGTGAGGATGGGGGGCAGCTGGGCCACAGCCACAGCGCACTGGGGAAAGCAGCGAAACCCCCCACCACAGGACCCGGCAGCCCCACTCTGAAACATAACCTTAAACAAAACCCGCACATGATTGCTTACAGTGGCTTTATTTATCGTTACCAAAAACTGGAAACAACCCAGATGTCCAGCAACCCGTGAATGGCCATCGCAGTGAGGCGGACGGGATATATCTCAGCCATGAAGAGGAAGGACACACACACACATCACGGCATGAACGAATCTCCAATGCGTGCCGCTCAGGGGAGAAGCCAGATTCGGAAGGTCACGTATTGTATGATTTGGGGTATATGAACATTCTGGAACCAGACAACACTACCGGCCCAGAAAACAGAGGAGTGATTGCAGGGGCTGGGGGTGAAGAGAAGGGACTGGTGACAGAAGGCCCCAAGGAACCTTCTCCTGCTGGTGGTCATGTTGCCAATCTTGACGTTGGTGATCACACGACTTTGGGTCTTGTGAAAACGCATGAAACTACACAATTTAAACAGTATGTGCATCACTTACCTCCATAGACTTGACTTTAAACACGTATCAGGTATAGAAATAGAAGCCCATGGGAAACCAGCTGCTTCGGAAGAGGAGACAAAGTGCAGCGTGCTGGGGAGAGCGGAACAGACCGTGTCGCACCCAGACCAGGCAGTAGTTTGTAGCTTCGAATAACATTTCTATAAGCTCAAATCTCCAATAATTAAATCTATAAAACAGATGGAACAACAGAGCTAAACATCTTGTAAGAGAATCATATGTATTTATGTCCTACATTCCAAACCTCTTTCTTTTACCTTTTTATGGATCTGAGCCATTGTTCGTTAAAACCAGAGGAAATGGAAGCACCCAGCGATCCTGGAAAACAACTAATTTATCTCACAGTATAATCAACTCAGCCTCAACAAAAAGAATCTGAAACCAAATGTTCAAATGAAGAGTATATGCCTTTGTTTTCCATCCAGTTTTTATGGTGTTTAAACAAGGATTTTTTAAAGCCTTGACTTTCAGAAGGTCACATGTGCAACATTTCCCTAAAACTTCGTCTGCTCTCTCAACAAGGTGAGTTTCCTTAATGCTGCTGCAGATCAGGTAAAAGGCATGCCGAGGGGAAAGTTAAATAAAAAGCTATCTCAAATAGCATTTTTTAAAAGGCAAACATCAACCTTGTAAGTATTAAAAGCACATTCTAAAATCCACTCTGATGACAGTTTAAGAAAGCCGCTTTTATGTGCGCAGAGCCCTGCTCTGCAAGGTCTTTTAAATGCGAGTGTTTACCTAAAAATACAGGCAAGGGCCAGAATCTGGCCTTGAAGAGGCGCCTTTTGATTGCACACAGTGAACTCAATCTTTAACTAATAAATTGTCCCACACCTTTGTCTCGCCCAAGAAAGGCAGAGGTCTGCTCTCACAAGAACGTACAAGCCTCTTTAAAGGAGCAGGGTTTTTCACTCTGAATCTCTCTACTTGTTGATTTAGAGCTTCTCTGAGTGACAATGCACATCACTGGCTTTTTTTTTTTAACTCTGTCATCTGTGCTACTGAGTGTACTTTGACTCAGATCAAAGTTGAAAGCTTCCAGAAAGATACACAAACCACAGTGTGACAAATAGCATGCCGCGTCTGACCCGGCAAACAATAAATTACTTTCATCAGCCCAGGTAAAGAATCCCATGTTTTCAATTCTAATTCTGAGGTCTGAAATGATAGAACTTTACCACATTCTCAAAGAACGAAGAGCTTTAAATAACAAGGAAAAGCCGTAAGTGAAACTCACGTGCTCCACCACTGAAATTCTCATTGTTCAAAGGACTGTGGTTTCAATTTGCCCTCCTCTGAAGCCATTGTGAAGTTTAAACTAAGTAGCATCAGTTTAACCAAAACATGTTCATTGGACTCCATTTTTTTGAGTTGAGAAATAATTTGCAGCGTGTCTGTGCCCACGAGACTATATAAAAATGTCTTTGATATTATTCAACAACAGTACAACCGACCATTCCTTTCCCGCATAGACCTGTGTAAAGGGCCCACAAGTGACAAATGACATCGGACAAGAGATGCCCGCTTTGTCAGGGCCGCGCTCTCCGGTGCCCGTGGGGACCACTATGAGCAGAGACGGCGGCTCACCGAGCGTCTGCTGTCTGCTGGGCCCTGGGGAGATGCTTTATGTAGATGACCTTAGTCCCTCCGAAAATCCTAGGAGGCAGAAATTTCTACTCCCATCTTCCAGATGGGGAAACTAAGGCGCAAAGCCTTCAAGTAACCTGCGCGAGGTCACACACCTCTGGAAAGTGAGAGAGCCCGGACGTAAACCAGTCTTTTCTAAAACCCAAGTTGCACTGGACTCACAGGGGAGAACACGGTCTTTTAACAAGCGTGTGAGTGGCCCTGATGGTGAAAGAAAGGACACACTGGTCTTTTGTTTCAAATCCTTCCTGAATCAAAGAGAAAAAAGGTCATCCTAGCTTGTCCTCCTGAGCACTTCCATTATGTGTCCCCCAGCGCGGAGACGGCGAATTCCACAAATACTCGTCGGGTGCCTCCTGCGACAGGGTGCTGGGCTGTGTGGTGGGACCATCATAAATAAGAAAACAAACAGAATTATTATTGGTTCTCTAAGAATTAGGTTTTTGATTTATTTTTTAAATATTTTTTGGATTCAGATGTCCTGCCAGCAAAATAAAATCAGTAAGTCCAGAACATCTGAGCAAAACATTCCACATTCCAAACTGTCACTAATCCTTCTGTCCCCTACAATGACCCAGAATAATTAGGGAACGTGATTTGTGCCATTGGGACAGCAATTGATAATCACAGAACAAAAACAGGGCCATTGTAAACCGCTGAATGGAAGGTCCCGGCGCTTCTTCCGTCCGCCAGACGCGAGAACGCACTGTGCTAGCGAAAGCCCGTGTCGTTAGAGCAAATAATTCATCTTTCCTCTTGAGCAAAAACCAAATATTCTTGACCGGATTTGCTTAGGGATGCCTATGTTTCATGGCTATAGACATCTTTTGCGAGGGTTATTATAGGTTTTTTCCTATAGGAAAAAAAAACCCTTTCAGTTCAGAATCTAAACCTTTCTTCTCTCCACGACAAATTACTGTCCAAAGCGTCTCCAGGCAGCAGAGCACTTTCCCCTGCTCTCCACCCTGGAGCTAGCCCTGGCCCCCGCCCCTCCTGCTGCCCGTCCTCAGCCCCACTCTGCGGCCGCAGCGGCTCTCCGGAGATCCTGGCTTCCTTCCTCGGAGGGACCCTACTGTTTCAGCACCGACCTGGCTGGGTGTTCCCTGCTCTCGCTGACCCCCGGCTTGCTCCCAGCCCTCAGTGCGCGACCTGCAGGAGAGCAGTTCTCGCTCCCAAGGTCCTCAGTGGCTCTGTATAAGCCCGGCCCCCTCCTCCCCATCTAAAGCCCTTCCCCAGCCAGACCTGCCCTTCCCAGGCCCAGGACAGGTCTTCTGCACCTGCACATTCCCATTCTTCCAGGCACTTCCTCCCACACTCGGCAGGCCTACACCCTCCCTGTCCTCACAGTCCAGCTCTGCCCTCCAAGCCCACTCTGACCCCACGCCCACACCTCCAAAGCCAAGTGTTATCTCTGCTCCAAACCCACGCCAGACTGACCCAGTGTTCCTCCCGGGCGCAGTCCACCTGGATCCGAGCTCAGCATGCGCACGTCTTTGTCCTTCCAAACTCACATCTCCTTGAGGGCACGACTCTCCCCTGGCCTCCCTGTTACCTCTGCAATTCTCCAGGCCATTCTTTCATAAAATAACCATCTAAGCAACACTAGTTTAATGAACAAGCAAGTCAAATATGAATTTAAAGACATGGCCATCAGCTTTCCTAAGTCGGTTATGTTGAGAGTAACACAGAAGCAGACACTAATGAAAATAAACATGAAAATACACCCAAACCAAACTACTGAGAGGATTACAATAAAATAGAACAATTTCAGAGAAAGAGAGAACTAATATTTTACGTACTATTCTTTTATTTAATGGTTCCTTTTTGTATTTATACTAGCATAAAACTACATCTTTTTCTGTTAAAGAAGTTTAAGCTCGGTAACAGTTCTCAACACGACACTTGTCCTGGTGCAGTGTTTATCCCCTCCATGAACGAGCATTTGAAGAGTTAGAGAGCATCTCGAAGCATTCACAATAGGGCACTCACAGCTGGGGCAGCTGGACTTTTCAGGCCTCAACTGTACGCATCGCTTTGCACACAAAGCGTGATGATATCTTAGAAAACCGCACACCTGCTGGACTTAAACATACTCCACTTTCATTCGCATCCATTAAAGGGTAATAAAGGGATAGTGACAGTTATTATAATAGGATTTAATGTGAGTAAAAAGTATAACGAGTCTGCAAGACTGTTGCTACCTACAGGCTCACAACTAAGAAACCGAGCACAATCAAGAAGAAATGAATGGAAACTTTGCTGTGGAAACTCCCAGAGGGTTTCAGCGATGATGAAAATAAATTGGAGTGACAGAGAACGCAGACGTTCACAAAAACATTTACTTCCAAATTACCTTTGTCTGTGAAAAAATACAGAGATCTGGGAGCAGAAAAGTAGCTTAACGGCCTCATTTTAAACATTTGATCTATGTATTAACAAATTCTAGGTTCATGGATTAAGATCTCATTTTCAAAGTATTAAAGACACATTTCATATGTGAAAACTAATGCACAGCCATCAGTGAAGTTGTTTTCTTACATGCAACTATTTCACTTGCCTGGACAAAGCAAGTCATGCAGCCAAGCACAGGGCTGGGCGCGCACAACGGCAGAGACACCAGACAGAGGGACTGCAAAGCCGGCTCCAGGCCTGCACTTCTCCCACACCTGCCCGTGGTGCCAGGCGACTCTGCAGGACCGCGCATTCTGACTCTGGGCCCCACCGTGTGACTTGTTTGCCCGGTAGCACATTCGCAGACACCGGAGCAAAGGCTTGGAACAGGCTTGCGCACTGGGGCTGGGCCCCTCGCGCTTCGCCATCACAGGAAGAACGCGCCTGGGCTCGCCGGCTCGAGGACGGGAAGTCTCCGGAGTGCGGCTGAGTGGCTCCGGTCGCCCCGGCCAACCGAGATGAGCCAAGGGAATGCCAGTTCCATTGCAATAACAGCTCTTTTGGGGGTTTCCTCTTCAGTAAGTTGCCTGTTCATACAGTAAGTGATCCCAGTTGAGACCAAAATCACCTCCAAACTAAGCCCAGCCCAAAGTGCCAACCTGCAGGCTTTCCTGTAAGTCAAGTGAATCCAACTGTTTGTGACGGACCCTGGGCTGGAGAGGGGCTGGAAGCCAGCGCTGCTGGAAGGACGCAAGAGTGACACCGAATCTACAAACGGACTCTCGCCAGAACGTACGGGACAAGAACACTGCCATAACCTGCGGCGACCGGCCCGCAAAGCCAACCACAGT
Source organism: Mustela nivalis (assembly GCF_964662115.1). NCBI lineage: Eukaryota > Metazoa > Chordata > Mammalia > Carnivora > Mustelidae > Mustela > Mustela nivalis. The sequence continues at coordinate 1,874,084 of NC_139031.1, read as the reverse complement.
CACAGCAACTGGCCCCACGTGGTCAGGACCAGGCCAGCGAAGCAGCCCCTCCTCCCCACTCAGGACAAGCTAGACGAAGCCAAATCTCCCCCATACCGGCCATGCAAGATGCCCCATTTCTGTCTAGCCTCCTCCAGCTTCCCTGTGCCGACAGCCTCCCTCAGGGCCCTCTAGAACCTTCTGCTTCTCCCTGGGAAGCTCCCGCAACACCCCCCCCATGCCACCGAGTGTCACTGAACTCGAGTGAGTGTGCTGAACCCCCGGCAGAGCGCGCTCTGGATAAAGACCTACGTGTCCTCACCTGGCAGGTTTTCTTCATTTCCACAACACGAAGGGCACACAGAATTGTGACTACGATGACGAGTCGTAACAGATACCTAACCAGGAGCCACATGGATGCGTCACAAACTGCGACAGTAATTAATCTGAGTAACTAATGCCAGATCAAAACGCTGCACCATCACGTGTGTTCACTTCCACTTAGTCTGCAACAAAAGCGTCCTCTTTTGTCACAGATGATTCCGGAGACTTCTCCATGCTCCCAAGAGCCTCTCTCAGCCTGTGGCCTGCAGACCTTTCTCTCTTGAAGCCCCTTCTTGCCACAGTCCTTTTTCATTCTCTCTTCTAAAATCGTTGTCTGGTCTGGGGCACCTGGACGGCTGAGAAAGTAGGTAGAGCATGTGACTCTTGACCTCAGGGTTGTGAGTTCAAGCCCTATGTTATGGGTGGAGTTTACTTAAAAACAAATAAATCGGGGCGCCTGGGTGGCTCAGTGGGTTAAGTGACTGCCTTTGGCTCAGGTCATGATCCTGGGGTCCTGGGATCAAGTCCCACATTGGGCTCCCTGCTGACCAGGGAGTCTGTTTCTCCCTCTCCTCTGCCCCTGCTTGTGATATCTCTCTCTCTCCATGAAATAAATAAATAAAATCTTTAAATAAATAAATAAATAAATATTACTTGGTCTAATTCTTCCAGATTTTCAATCAGTAATGGCTTTATGTGATTCTTATCAATTACATTGAATCCCAAATCTTACACAAGATTTGTAATTCGAGCTTTGCAATCTCTTTGCCTCATATTTTTACAGGTTTGCAGTATCCCTTCTGCAAGACATTCCCAAGGATCCTGATAGCACAGATGACAGTGGGACAGGGGAAGGGACATTCGCTAATCTTATAAATGTTTCAGTAAAGAAATTTGATGATGAAAGTAGGATATCAGTACTTCAATGTTTTTATAATTTCCCCTATACTTTAGAAAAATATTTTAGAAACAAAAATTCAGTACGAAAGAACTTTTATCAAATAATAAAACTCAATAATTTTTATTTTAAAATAGTAAATACAGTGTGATTCCCTTTATATCAAACTAATTTTTCACAATCTATCTGTATATGTGTACTGGAAATACAGCTAAATGATGTTCACCAAATGTTCACGATAATTCTGGGAGGTGAGATGTTAAGTATGTGTACACGTGTGTGCATGCGTATGTTTACTTTCTTCTTTGCACAGTTACATATTGGTAGAAATGTTATACCAAAGTTCTATCATTTGATGAAAAGGTAAGGGTAGTCTTTTAGAAAGTCCAAAACTTGAAAATATACAAATGAAGATCTGAATTCATTTATTCAACAATCTCCTGACAATTTATGAAGGTGAGAAAATGAGAGAAATTTTAGAAACATGCAATACCAAGTAAACAGTAGGCACTAGAGGACAATGTGAACATGGAAAAACATCCTGGGGTCATAGAAAATAAGGGTAGAGAGACTAAAAGGACACATAATGAGGGGGAAAGGGAAAAAAACTAAGGAAAGAGAATGAAACGAGCTAAAAACACAGTTAAAGGAAAAACAAAACAGTCCAATAAACAAAAGCTCATCCAGACTCCCCAATTCTGCTTTTCACTCCCACACACAGAGCCTGCACCTATCACTCCCACCCTCGCACCAAGAAAAAAGCTGAGTAAACTGAAAGTCAACAACTCTTCTTAGAGCAACCTGAGGACTGGGGTCGCGGGGCAAACCCCCCCCAAAAAACACCAGAGATACACAGGAACGCAAGACACCTAAGCTTACTGGGTGGGGCTGCCACTGGCAGACATGCTACACGGTAACTGGGAACGGCTGTGTGCTGAGTGTGGACGAGCTTTGGGGTTAAAAATCACAGCAGAGGAGGAGGAGTCAAGATGGCAGAGAAGTACCAGCTGAGGCGACATCAGGCAGCAGGAGATCAGCCAGATAGCTTACCTAAAGATTGCAAACACCTGCAAATCCAACGGGAGAAGGGAGATCAAAAAGAAGAACAGCAATTCTAGAAACAGAAAATCAACCACTCTGAAAGGTAGGACCGGCGGAGAAGTGAATCCAAAGTGACGGGAAGACAAGACAGCTGGGCTGGGGGCCGGCTCCCGGCAAGCGGCGGAGCAACGGCGCACAAAATCGGGACTTTTAAAAGTCTGTTCCGCGGAGGGACATCGCTCCAGAGGCTAAACCGGGGCGAAGCACACGCGGGGTCAGCGTGGCCTCAGGTCCCGCGGGGTCACAGAAGGATGGGGGTGTCTGAGTGTCGCAGAGCTTGCGGGTACTGGGACGGGAAAGCCGGCTGCAGAGACGGAGCCGACAGTAGCTCGCAGCTCGGGGTGACCTTGAACCGGTCGCAGGCTCGGTGAGCTCGGAGCGCGGCCGGAGGTCAGGCAGACGGGAGTAACTGGGCGCTGTTCTCTGAGGGCGCACTGAGGAGTGGGGCCCTGGGCTCTCGGCTCCTCCGGGCCGGAGACCAGGAGGCCGCCATTTGTATTCCCGTCCTCCGGAACTCTACGGAAAGCGCTCAGGGAACAAAAGCTCCTGAAAGCGAACCCGAGCGGATTACTAAGCCCCTGGTAAGGGCGGTGCAATTCCGCCTGGGGCAAAGACACTTGAGAATCACTACACCAGGCCCCTCCCCCAGAAGATCAACAAGAAATCCAGCCGACCAAGTTCACCTACCAAGGAGTGCAGTTTCAATACCAAGGAGAGCAGCAGAATTCCAGAGGAGGAGAAAGCAAAGCACGAACTCATGGCTTTCTCCCCATGATTCTTTAGTCTTGCAGTTAATTTAATTTTTTTTTCAATTTTTTTTTCTTCTGCTGCTGAATTTTTTTTAACTTTTACCCTTTTCTTTTTAACTTTTTTTTAAGATTTTATTCATTTATTTGACAGACAGAGATCACAAGTAGGCAGAGAGACAGACAGAAAGAGAGAGGGGGGAAGCAGGCTCACTGCTGAGCAGAGAGCCTGATGTGGGACTCGATCCCAGGACCCTGAGATCATGACCTGAGCTGAAGGCAGAGGCTTTAACCCACTGAGCTACCCAGGTGCCCCTCTTTTTTAACGTTTTTTAACTAGTTTATCTAATATATTTTTTCTTTTTTATATTTTTTCTTTATTTGTTTTCTTTTTTTAATTGTTTCTTTTTTTTTTCTCTGAACCTCTTTTTATCGCTTTTCTCCCCCCTCCCCCCATGATTTGGGGTCTCTTCTGATTTGGTTAAAGCGTATTTTCCTGGGGTCTTTGTCATCCTTTTAGAATTTTACTTGCTCCTTCGTATACTCTTATCTGGACAAAATGACAAGGCAGAAAAATTCACTACAGGGAAAAGAACAAGAGGCAGTACCAAAGGCTAGGGACCTAATCAATACAGACATTGGTAATATGTCAGATCTAGAGTTCAGAATGACGATTCTCAAGGTTCTAGCCAGGCTCGAAAAAAGCACGGAAGATATTAGAGAAACCCTCTCGGGAGATATAAAAGCCCTTTCTGGAGAAATAAAAGAACTAAAATCTAACCAAGTTGAAATAAAAAAAAAACTATTAATGAGGTGCAATCAAAAATGGAGGCTCTCACTGCTAGGATAAATGAAGCATAAGAAAGAATTAGTCATATAGAAGACCAAATGACAGAGAATAAAGAAGCTGAGCAAAAGAGGGACAAACAGCTACTGGACCACGAGGGAAGAATTCGAGAGATAAGTGACACCATAAGATGAAACAACATTAGAATAATTGGGATTCCAGAAGAAGAAGAAAGAGAGAGGGGAGCAGAAGGTATACTGGAGAGAATTATTGGAGAGAATTTCCCTAATATGACAAAGGGAACAAGCATCAAAATCCAGGAGGTGCAGAGAACCCCCCTCAAAATGAACACCCACCACCTTAATAGTAAAATTTACAAGTCTTAGTGACAAAGAGAAAATCCTGAAAGCAGCCCGGGAAAAGAAGTCTGTAACATACAATGGTAAAAATATTAGACTGGCAGCAGACATATCCACAGAGACCTGGCAGGCCATAAAGACCTGGCATGATATATTCAGAGCACTAAATGAGAAAAACGTGCAGCCAAGAATACTATATCCAGCTAGGCTATCATTGAAAATAGAAGGAGAGATTAAAAGCTTCCAGGACAAACAAAAACTGAAAGAATTTGCAAACACCAAACCAGCTCTACAGGAAATAATAAAAGGGGTCCTCTAAGCAAAGAGAGAGCCTAAAAGTAGTAGATCAGAAAGAAACAGAGACAATATACAGTAATAGTCACCTTACAGGCAATACAATGACACTAAATTCATATCTCTCAATAGTTACCCTGAATGTTAATGGGCTAAATGCCCCAATCAAAAGACACAGGGTATCAAAATGGATTAAAAAAAATAAAACCCATCCATATGCTGCCTACAAGAAACTCATTTTAGACCAGAAGACACCTCCAGATTTAAAGTGCAGGGGTGGAAAACAATTTACCACACTAATGGACATCAGAAGAAAGCAGGGGAGGCAATCCTTATATCAGAGCAAATAGATTTTAAGCCAAAGACTATAATAAGAGATGAGGAAGGACACTATATCATACTCAAAGAGTCTGTTCAACAAGAAAATCTAACGATTTTAAATATCTATGCCCCTAACGTGGGAGCAGCCAACTATATAAACCAATTAATAACAAAAATCAAAGAAACACATCAACAATAATACAATAATAGTAGGGGACTTTAACACTCCCCTCACTGAAATGGACAGATCATCCAAGCAAAAGATCAACAAGGAAATAAAGGCCTTAAATGACACACTGGACCAGATGGACATCACAGCTATATTCAGAACGTTTCATCCCAAAACAACAGAATCCACATTCTTCTCTAGTGCACATGGAACATTCTCCAGAATAGATCACATCCTCGGTCCTAAATCAGGTCTCAACCGGTATCATAAGATTGGGATCATTCCCTGCATATTTTCAGACCACAATGCTCTGAAGCTAGAACTCAACCACAAGAGGAAGTTTGTAAAGAACCCAAATACATGGAGACTAAACAGCATCCTTCTAAAGAATGAATGGGTCAACCGGGAAATTAAAGAAGAATTGAAAAAAGTTCGTGGAAACAAATGATAATGAAAACACAATGGTTCAAAATCTGTGGGGCACAACAAAGGCAGTCCTGAGAGGAAAATATATAGCAGTACAAGCCTTTCTCAAGAAACAAGAAAGGTCTCAAATACACAACCTAACCCCACACCTGAAGGAGCTGGAGAAAGAACAAAAAAGAAACCCTAAACCCAGCAGGAGAAGAGAAATCATAAAGATCAGAGCAGAAATCAATGAAATAGGAAAAAAAAAAATAGAACAAATCAACGAAACTAGGAGCTGGTTCTTTGAAAGAATTAATAGGATTGATAAACCCCTGGCCAGACTTATCAAAAAGAAAAGAGAAAGGACCCAAATAAATAAAATCATGAATGAAAGAGGAGAGATCACAACTAACACCAAAGAAATAGAGACAATTATAAGAACATACTAGGAGCAACTCTATGCCAACAAATTTGACAATCTGGAAGAAATGGATGCATCCCTAGAGACATATAAACTACCAAAACTGAACCAGGAAGAAATAGAAAACCTAAACAGACCCATAACCAGTAAGGAGATCGAAACAGTCATCAAAAATCTCCAAACAAACAAAAGCCTGGGGCCAGACGGCTTCCCAGGGGAATTCTACCAAACATTTAAAGAAGAACTAATTCCTATTCTCCTGACTGTTCCAAAAAATAGAAATGGAAGGAAAACTTCCAAACTCATTTTATGAGGCCAGCATCACCTTGATCCCAAAACCAGACAAGAATCCCATCAAATAAAAGAAATACAGACCAATATCCTTGATAAACACAGATGCAAAAATTCTCACCAAAATACTAGTCAATAGGATTCAACAGTACATTAAAAGGATTATTCACCACGACCAAGTGGGATTTATTCCAAGGCTGCAAGGTTGGTTCAACATCTGCAAATCAGTCAATGTGATACAACACATCAATAAAAGAAAGAACCAGAACCATATGATACTCTAAATAGATGCTGAAAAAGCAGTTGACAAAGTACAGCATCCCTTCCTGATCAAAACTCTTCAAAGTGTAGGGAGAGAGATCACATACCTCAATATTATCAAAGCCATCTATGAAAAACCCACCGCAAATGTCACTCTCAATGGAGAAAAACTGAAAGCTTTTCTGCCAAGGTCAGGAACATGGCAGGGATGTCCATTATCACCGCTGCTATTCAACATAGTACTAGAAGTCAAGCCTCAGCAATCAGACAACAAAAGGAAATTAAAGGCATCCAAATCAGCAAAGAAGAAGTCAAACTATCACTCTTTGCAGATGACATGATACTATATGTGGAAAACCCAAAAGATTCCACTCCAAAACTGCTAGAACTTGTACAGGAATTCAGTAAAGTGTCAGGATATAAAATCAATGCACAGAAATCGGTTCTTTACACCAACAACAAGACAGAAGAAAGAGAAATTAAGGAGTCAATACCATTTACAGTTGCACCCAAAACTATAAGATACCTAGGAATAAACCTAACCAAAAAGGCACAGAATCTATACTCAGAAAACTATAAAGTACTCATGAAAGAAATTGAGGAAAACACAAAGAAATGGGAAAATGTACCATGCTCCTGGATTGGAAGAACAAATATTGTGAAAATGTCTATGCTACCTAAAGCAATCTATACATTTAATGCAATCCCTATCAAAATACCATCCTTTTTTTTTTTCAAAGAAATGGAACAAATAATCCTAAAATTTATATGTAACCAGAAAATATCTTGAATAGCCAAAGGAATATTGCAAAAGAAAGCCAAAGTTGGTGGCATCACAATTCTGGACTTCAAACTCTATTACAAAGCTGTCATCATCAAGACAGCATGGTACTGGCACAAAAACAGACACACAGATCAATGGAACAGAATAGAGAGCCCAGAAATAGACCCTCAACTCTATGATCAACTCGACAAAGCAGGAAAGAAAGTCCAATGGAAAAAAGACAGCCTCTTCAATAAATGGTGTTGGGAAAATTGGACAGCCACATGGAGAAAAATGAAATAGGAACATTTCCTTACACCACACATGAAAATAGACTCAAAATGGATGAAGGACCTCAATGTGCGAAAGGAATCCATCAAAATCCTTGAGGAGAACACAGGCAGCAACCTCTTCGACCTCAGCCGCAGCAACATCTTCCTAGGAACATTGCCAAAGGCAAGGGAAGCAAGGGAAAAAATGAACTATTGGGATTTCATCAAGATCAAAAGCTTTTGCACAGCAAAGGAAACAGTTAACAAAACCAAAAGACAACTGACAGAATGGGAGAAGATATTTGCAAACAACGCATCAGATAAAGGGCTAGTGTCCAAAATCTATAAAGAACTTAGCAAACTCAACAACCAAAGAACAAATAATACAATCAAGAAATGGGCAGAAGACATGAACAGACATTTCTGCTAAGAAGACATCCAGACACACGAAAAAGTGCTCCACATCACTCGGCATCAGGGAAATACAAATCAAAACCACAAGGAGATATCACCTCACACCAGTCAGAATGGCTAAAATTAACAAGTCAGGAAATGATAGATGCTGGCAAGGATGCGGAGAAAGAGGAACCCTCCTACACTGTTGGTGGGAATGCAAGCTGGTGCAGCCACTCTGGAAAACAGCATGGAGGTTCCTCAAAAAGTTGAAAATAGAACTACCCTATGACCCAGCAATTGCACTACTGGGTATTTACCCTAAAGATACAAACGTAGTGATCCGAAGGGGCATGTGCACCCGAATGTTTATAGCAGCAATGTCTACAATAGCCAAACTGTGGAAAGAACCTAGATGTCCATCAACAGATGAATGAATAAAGAAGATGTGGTATATATACACAATGGAATACTATGCAGCCATCAAAAGAAATGAAATCTTGCCATTTGCGATGACGTGGATGGAACTAGAGGGTATCATGCTTAGTGAAATAAGTCAATCGGAGAAAGACAACTATCATATGATCTCCCTGATATGAGGAAGTGGAGATGCAACATGGGTGGGCGGGGGTTAAGGGGGTAGGAGAATAAATGAAACAAGATGGGATTGGGAGGGAGACAAACCATAAGTGACTCTTAGTCTCACAAAACAAACTGACAGTTGCTGGGGGAGGGGGTTGGGAGATGGGGGTGGGGTTATGGGCATTGGGGAGGGTATGTGCTATGGTGAGTGCTATGAAGTGTGTAAAACATAGTGATTCACAGACCTGTACCCCTGGGGATAAAAATACATTATATGTTTATTATAAATAAATAAATAAATATTTTTTAAAAAACAACACACAGCAGATACCATCTTATGGGGCCACCACACTTTCATGAGTTTTACCTATAGGAGGCCTGACCAGGTTCTCTCAGTGAATATTTCACAAAAGTCCCCCTAGTGTTTGTGGCAGTGAGAGAGGTAAGTAGGCATTCTGAAATAAAGCCAGAGCATTCTCTTCTGGTCACTCTGCTCTAGGGATCTGCCCTCAGGCGACGCATTCTTGTTGGAATCTGTGTGACCTAGACTGAGACCCTGCTTGTTTTCCTGTCTCACATAATGGGAGGGGAAAAGGACTGAGGGACTCTGTAAAGGTCACAACCCAAGGATATTAGTCCATTAAAGGAATAAGGATTCAATCATAATATTATAGAATGCTTCTCCTCCCCAACACCTTGCCCCCATCCACAGAGCTCCAGTATCATCAAAGTGGGTCACAACTCAGTGAGCTGATAATGGAGGCACAGCATCTATTTAAAAAGGAGTCTCAAGGGATACCCAAGAACAGTGGAGGTGCTCCCAGTAAGAACACTGGAGGAAATGCAAGCTTTGACACCTACAAGTACAGTGAAGATTAAACACAGCACAACTACTTTCCAGATAAAAGTACAGCTCTCATTAGAGGCCTATTTGCCTCAGTTCTTATTACAATACATATGTCTGGCTTTCAACAACAAAAAAGAGATGCAAAAAGGGAGGGGGAGGGCAAAAACAAAAGCAAGAACACTGTCTGAAGAGACAAAGCAAGCATCAAAGTCAGACTCAAATATTACAGAGACCTCTGGAATTATCAAATGAAAAAAATTTTTTTAAACTATGGCTAAGATGGTCCAGGAGGAAAAGTGAACGACATTCAAAAACAGATGGGCAATGTACACAGAGAGATGGAAACTCTAAGAAAGATCCACAAGGAAATGCTAGAAATCAACACTGTGGCATAAATAAAGAGTGCCTTGATGGGCAAGGAAATCAGTGATCCTGAAGATGTGTCAATAAAAGCTTCCAAACCTTGTGCTCAAACAGAAAAAGTAATGAAAAAAAATGGAAGAGAATATCCAAGAAATCTGTGGCAATTACAAAAGATTTAACATACTTATAATGAGAATACAGGAAGAAAGAGAGGTGTATAAGAAATATATGGAGTAGTAATGGCTAAGAATTTTCTAAAATTAATGAAAGATATCAAACCACAGATCCAAGAGTCTCAGAGAACATCAAGCAAGATAAATATCAAAAACTGTGTGCCAAGGCATGTCATATACCAACTGCAGAAACAAAGAAAAAGAGAATATCTTGAAGGAAGCTGAAGAAAATCACCTTCCTTACAGAAGATTAAGAATGACACCAGACTGTACTTCAGAAATCATGCAAACAAGAAGAAAGTAGAGTAATTATTTAAAGTGTTGAAAGAAAAAAAACCCAGTAACCTAGAATTCTGTATCTAATGAAATTACACTTCAGAAGTGAAGGATAGGGGTACCTGAGTGGCTCAGTTGATTCAGCAACTGATTGTTGGTTTCAGCTCAGGTCCTGACCCCATAGCTCATGGGATCAAGCCCCACGTTGGGCTCCACACTTACTAGGAGTCTCCTTGGATATTTTCCCCCTCTGCCCCTTCTCCCATTCATTCTACACTTTCTTTCTCTCTAAAATAAATAAATCTTTTTTTTTTTTTTAAGTGAAAGAGACACTAGCAATGAAACATCTGATAAGGAAATTAAGAAAATAATTCCAGGAGAGGCAAGATGGTGGAGGAGTAGGGAACCCATTTCAACTCGTTCCCTGAATTTAGCTGGATATCTAACAAAACATTTTGAACACCCACAAAATCATCCTGAGATAAAAGACTGTATATCTGGATATCGACAAGCAGAAAAGTGACTGTTTTTGCAAGGCAGGACATGTGGAGTCATGAATCTGTTGGGGAGATATCAGAAGATAAACAAAAGGGGGAGGGAGCCTCCCTAAACTGACTCCTGGAAAGTGGTATAACACTAGAGTGCAAAATCAGAGCCCTAGAAATCTGCTGTAGTGAGAGACATCCCTCTTTGAAAGGGCCTCAGGAAATGAAAAGGCAGAATTCTAGGTAGGGCATTGTGGTCTCAGGATACAAGGAACCACAGAGCAAAAGGGGTTGCCTGAACTGGTAAAGTGCCCTAGCAGAGGAGCCAGGTAGCAGGTTATGGTCAGCAAGCCAGGAGGGGACTCTCGGCTCAGATCACTATAAACTCTGAGCCAGGTCTGTGGATAATTGCTCTTTTCCTGAGCAGCCTGAAAAAGTCTGGAACCCGCACCCACAACCGGGCAAAAACTTGCAGAGTGATAGCCGCCCAGAAGGGGCTTTAGGGCAGCACCCAGACATGATCCAAGAGCTGCTGGTGTGCACACGAGCCTGTAGCCACTTGAGGTTTTGAAATAAAAAAGGGCAATGGCACTCCCAGGCCCCTGGGACTACCTCTGAAAGAGATGCTGTGGGCATGCACTGTGGGAGACTGTGGGAGCATACAGAAGTGGAGACTGTTCTTGAGGGCTTATCAAAGAGAGAAGACTGCATTTTTTTCTGCTCTGGGCCATAGGTTGGGTGTGGGCCATTTTCGCTCTGATCCTTGGAAGAGGAATGGAAAGCTTCCAGGAAACAAAAGCACACAGAAACAGTTCCCACTGAGCCCATTCCCCCAAGAGGGGGCAGAGCAACACTGTCCACGCAGGGTTACCTGAGAAATAGCATGGCAGGCCCCTCCCTCAGAAGACGGGCTGGAAGAACAGCTGGACAACAGTCCTATGGCTCTCACAAAACTGTAAGATCCCAAGGCCAAAAGAAAATAGTACATTGAGCTCCAGGTGTTGACTGAAGCCAGATATAATTCAGATAGTTTTTATTTTTTTCAGATATAATCCTCCTTTTCTTTTTCTCTGTTTTTCTCCTTTTACCTTAATCTCATTTCAACTAGATGTTTATTGTATCAACTTTTATTTCCTGGTTGCTTTTTAACTTGTATTTTTTCACACCTGTATGTTTCATAGATACATGCCTCATTTTAGTCCTCACTCTCTTCAATTTTATCGTCACATGTATATACATGTAAGTTTTACATTCCTTGGAATTTGGGGATGTAGTGTCTGTCCTCTAACACATGGACCAAAATACACCCAGGAACAACTGGAACATCCTGATTTGCCCTCACAGAGATCATAGGTCCCCATCCCCATTGTTTTCTTTCTTTCTTTTTTTTTTTTTTTAATTTTTTGATTTTATGCTTGTGTTTCATTTTGGCCTTGTTTTTTGGTGGTGGCTTCTGACCACTCCAGATTTTGCTAGGTGTATCTTTCTTGGGTCATGATTGATATTTTGGACTCTGCTCACTTGCTCAACCATCCCTCAACAGAATGACTAGGAGGAGGAACTCTCAACAAAGAAAAGAACCAGAAACAATGTCCCCTGCCACAGAACTAATGGATATAGATATAAACAAGATGTCAGAGATAGAATTCAGGATAGAAATCATAAATTCAATAGCTAGGCTTGAAAAAAGCATTAGTGACAACATAGAATTTCTAAGGGCAGAAATGAGATCTAACCAGGTGAAATTTTAAAAATGCTATGAATGAGAATACTCTTATAGCCAAGGTAAACGAGGCAGAAGAGAGAATCAGTGTTCTAGAAGATAAGCTGATGGAAAGGAAGGAAATTGGGGAACAGAGATAGGCAGCTAGTAGCACATGTTGGAAAGATTAATGATGCCATGAAACATTCTAATGTCAGAACTCCTGGAATCCGTGAGTGGGTGGAGAGAAAGAGAAGGCTACGAGGTATATTTGAGCAAATCATAACTGACAACTTCCCTAATCTGGGGAAGGAAACAAGCATTCAAGTCCAAGAGGCAGAGAAGACCCCTCCCAAAATCAATAAAAATAGACCAACACCCTCATATGTAATAGTGAAGCTTACAAATTTTACAACCAAAGAAACTATCCTGAGAGTAGCCAGGGGGAGGATGTTCCTTACATATGGAGGTAGGAACATCAGAATAACATCAGACCTGTCCACAGAGACCTGGCAAGCCAGAAAGGGCTGGCAAAACATATCTAGGGTACTAAATGGGAAGAACATGCAGCCAGGAACACTTTATCTGGAAAGGCTGTCATTCAGAATGGATGCAGAGATAAAGAGCTTCTAAGACAGGCAGAAACTAAAAGAACATGTGACCACCAAGCCAGTCCTGCAAGAAATATTAAGCGGAATTCTGTAAGCAAAGAGAAACCCTGAGAGTCATGCAGACCAGAAAGAAACAGAAAATCTACAGAAATGGGGGCTCTGCAGGCAATACAATGGCACTAAATTCATGTTTTTCAATAGTTACTCTGAATTTAAATGGGCTGAATGCTTCCATCAAAAGGCCCAGGGTTTCGGATTGGATAAAAAAGCAGGACCCATCCATATATTGTTTATAAGAGACTCATTTTGAACCCAAAGACAACTCCAGATTGAAAGTCAGGGGATGGAAAACCATTTATCAAACTAATGGACCTCAAAAGAAAGCTGGAGTAGCAATCCGCATATCAGACAAATTAGATTTTAAACCAAAGACTTTAGTAAGAGATGTAGAGTAACAATATAGCATACTTAATAGCATACTTATCCAACAAGAAAAATCTAACAGTTGTAAATATTTATGTCCCCAACATGGGTTCAATTATATAAACCAATTAATAACTAAAATAAAGAAACATAGTGAAAATAGTACATTAATAGTAGGAGACTTCAACAGTCTGTTCACAGCAATGGACAGATCATCTAAGGAGAAGATCAGCAAAGAAACAAGAGCTCTGAATGATAATTGGGCCAGATGGACTTTGAAGATATATACAACATTCCATCCTAAAACAACAGAATACTCATTCTTCTCGACTGCACATGGAACTTTCTCCAGAACAGATCACATACTGGATCACAAATCAGATCTCAACCAATACGAGAAGACTGAAATTATTCTCTGCATATTTTCAGACCACAATGCTTATATGGAACATAAGTAATAGTGCACAGACCATAGTGGAAGGAAGGGAAATCTGAATGGAAGAAATATGAGAGGGAGACAAACCATGAGAGACTCTGGACTCCGAGAACAAACTGAGGGTTACAGAAGGGAGGGTGGTTGGGAAATTGGGTAACCAGGTGATGGGTATTAAGGAGGGCATATGTTGTGATGAGCAGTGGGTATTATGCCCAACTAATGAATCACTGAACACTACACCTAAATGATGTACTATATATTGGCTAACTGAGCATGATAATAAATTTTTAAAAAGAAAAAAATTCTATTTATGATAACATCAAAATGAAGAAAATATTTAGGAATAAATTTAACCAAGGAGGTGCAAGACCTGTATACTGAAAACTACAAATGTTGCTGAAGGAAATTTTTAAAGACCGAAATAAATGGAAAGATGTCTTGTGTTCAAGAACTGGAAGGTATAATATTCTTAAGATGATAGTACTAATGTTGATGAACATTTTTTCATGCATCTGCTAGCCATTTTTATGTCTTCACTGGAGAAGTGTCTATTCATGGCTTCTGCCCATTTTTTTACTTGATTATGTGTTTTTTGGGTGTTGAGTTTGAGAAGTTCTTTATAGATCTTGGATACCACCCCTTTGTCTGTAATGACATTTGCAAATATCTTCTCCCATTCCATGGGTTGCCTCTTTGTTTTATTGACGGTTTCCTTTGCTGTGCAAAAGCTTTTTATCTTGAAGAAGTCCCAAAAGTTCATTTTTCACTTTGGATTCCCTTGCCTTTGGAGATGTGTCTTGAAAGAATTTGCTGTGGCTGATGTTGAAGAAGTTACTGTCTATGTGCTCCTCTAGGATTTTGATGGATTCCTGTCTCATGTTGTGGTATTTCATCCATTTTGAGTTTATCTTTGTGTGTGGTGTGAGAGAATGGTAGAGTTTCATTCTTCTATACATAGTTGGCCAATTTTCCCAGCACCATTTTTTGAAGAGATTGTCTTTTTTCCATTGGATATTTTTTCCTGCTTTGTTGAAGATTATTTGACCATAGAGTTGAGGGTCCATATCTAGGCTCTCTATTCTGATCCATAGGTCTACGTGTCTGTTTTTATGCCAGTACCATGCTGTCCTGGTGATCACAGCTTTGTAATAAAGCTTGAAATCAGGCAACGTGATGCCCCCTGCTTTGCTTTTCTTTTTCAACATTTCCTTGATGATTCAGGGTCTTTTCTGGTTCCATACAAATTTCAGGATTGTTTGTTCCAGCACTTTGAAAAATGCCAATGGTATTTTGATAAGGATAGCACTGAAAGTAAGATTGCTCTGGGCAGCATAGACATTTTAACAATGTTTATTTTTCTGAAAATGTTCATCATCATTAGCCATCAGGGAAATTCAAATCAAAACCACATTAAGATACCACCTTACACCAGTTAGAATGGCAAAAACTAACAAGGCAGGGAACAACAAATGTTAGAGTGGATGTGGAGAAAGGGGACCTCTTACACTGTTGGTGGGAATGCAAGGTGGTACAGCCACTTTGGAAAACAGTGTGGAGGTTCCTCAAAAAAATTAAAAATAGTGCTACCCTATGACCCGGCAATTGCACTACTAGGTATTTACCCCAAGGATACAGACATAGTGAAAAGAAGGGCCATATGTACAGCAATGTTCATAGCAGCAATGTCCACAATAGCCAGACTATGGAAAGAGCCTAGATGCTCTTCAACAGACAAATGGATAAAGATGTGGTCCATATATACGATGGAATATTACTCAGCCATCAGAAGGGATGAACACCAACATTTTGTATCAACATGGATAGGACTGGAGATTATGCTGAGTGAAATGATTCAAGCAGAGAAAGTCAATTATACAGTTTCACTTACTTGTGTAACACAAGGAATAACATGGAGGATATTAGGAGAAAGAAAGGCAAAGTGAAGGCGGGGCCAGAGCGGGAGATGAACCATGAGAAACTGTGGACTCCAAGAAACAAACTGAGGTTTTCAGAGAAGAGGCAGTAGGAGGATGGGTGAGCCCAGTGGTGAGTATTAAGGAGGGCATGTAGTACATGGAGCACTGGGTGTTACATGTAAACAATGAATCTTGGAACATTACATCAAAAACAAATGATGTATTGTATGATAACTAACATAACACAGTAAAAAATAATATAAATAAATAAATAGAAAAAAAGAAAAAGATGATAATACTATTAAGGTTTAGTACTACTGGAAGATCTAGTATAATTAAGTACTACCTCAAGTGATACACAGATTCAGTGTGATGAATCCCCTATCAAAATCCCAATAACATTTTTGTAGAAATGGAAAAATACATTCTAAAATGCATATGGAATTTCAAGGAATCCAGAATAGCTAAAACAATCTTGAAAAAGAAAAGCAAAGTTGGAGATCTCACACTTCATAATTTCAAAACTTATTACAAACTACAGTATCAAAACTGTATGGTATCAGCATAAGGATAGACACACAGATCAGTGGATAGAATTGAGAGCCTAAACTAAACTTTCACTTGCTTGTTTAATTGTTTTTTGACAGAAGTGCCAAGACCATTTAATAGGAAAGGAATAGTTTTGAAAAAAATGTGCTGGGAAAAACAGATATCCACAAATGAATGAAGCAGGACCCCTGCTTTACATCATACACAAAAATTAACTTCAAATGGATCAAAGATTGAATTATAAGAGCTAAAACTATAAGACTTGTAGAAGAAAACATATGGTAAAACCTTCATAATATTGAATTTGGCAATGATTCCCCAGATATGACACCAAGAACTCAGGCAACAAAAGAAAACAGATAAATTGGACACAATTGAAATGAAAAACTTTTATGGATCAAAAAAGACTATCAAGAGAGTGAAAAGAGGGCGCCTGGGTGGCTCAGTGGGTTGGGCCGCTGCCTTCGGCTCAGGTCATGATCTCAGAGTCCTGGGATCGAGTCCCGCATCGGGCTCTCTGCTCGGCAGGGAGCCTGCTTCCCTCTCTCTCTCTGCCTGCCTCTCTGCCTACTTGTGATTTCTCTCTGTCAAATAAATAATAATAAAATAAAATCTAAAAAAAAAAAAAAAGAGAGTGAAAAGATATCCCATAGAATGAGAGAAAATATTTGCAAATCGCATCTATGATAAAGGTTTTATATCCAGAATATACAAAGACTGAAACTCAACAACAAAGAGTGGTTCGCTTTTGTATCCTGGAACTTTATTATAATTGTTTATTAGTTCTAAGTTGAGTGTGGGGGTTTTTTTGCCAATTCTTTGGGATGTTCTATATAACCGTGTCATCGATCAACAAATATAATTTTATTTCTTCCTTCCCAATCTGTATACTTTTATTTCCTTTTCTTGTCATATTGCATTAGCTAGGACTTTCGATATGAAGTTGAATAGGTGGTAAGAACGGACATTCTTGCCTTGACAGAGGGGTAAATCAACTAGAGTTTCACCATTAAATATGATGTTTTTGCAGTATTCTTTCTAAGTTGAGGAGTTCCCCTCCATTTCTTATGTGCTGAGAGTTTTTATTGAGAATGAGTATTGAATTATCTCAAGTACTTTTTCTGTATCTATTGATATGGTCATATGAACTTTCTTCTTTAGCCTGTTGATGTTATGGGTTACATTAACTGATTTCTGAATGTTAACTAAGTCTTGTACATCTAGGATAAGTACCACTTGGTCATGGTACATAATTCTTTTTATACATTGTTGAGTTCTATTTGCAATATTTTATTAAGGAATTTGGATCTGTGCTCATGAGGATATTGGTCTGTAATCTTTTATCTTTATCTGGTCTTGGTATCAGGGAAATTCTGACCTTTTGCGGAATGAGAACTCCCTATACGGTCTGCATAATTTATCAGTAAATGTCTTTAAATAAAAACTATTTAATTAAAAAATTTACCTTGGTTTAGTCAGGAAATAGCTCCTTCTCTATGAAACAAACTAGCGCACAAACCAATTTAAGTTAGAGAAACATGCTTTAGCAGCAGCAGTTGGCAACCAGCATGCACTGAGTCCCAGGTTATTGTAGAGACTGTACTAGTAACCTGGAGTTTCTTCTGCTTTTACACACCTCCTAAAACTTTCAGTGAGGGCAGAAAAATCACAAATGTCTGAAATAGGTTCATATTACCCAATCAAAGTCCTTTGATACAATGAATATGTACTAATTGCTTCTGACAAGACTTTTTTAATGTCTGGTACATGGTGATCAACAGCATTTTTAACATGAATATCTTTATCATGTCAGTTTTTAGATCATAACAAGACACTGTTCTTTACCAAAGTGATAAATTGCTTCTAACTCTATTGGATTCAACAACAAAGAATGAATTTGCTCCATTTTCTATTCAGAAAATGAGTTTTTGTTACACCCATGAGTTTATAGACAAAGAACTGAAATAAGATAATTCTGCCTTATTTCTCCGGTGCTCAAGATATTTTCATCAGTGTTATTTCACCACTCTACTGTAATGTGAACAGGAATGACATAATCATCATACCTCTTGTTAGAGATTTAAAAAAAAAAAAAAAAAGAAAGTATACATTTTGCCAGAGGAGTTAAAACAACTCGTCCTAAGCTCTTTCTCTTTCTTTATTAAAAATAAAATCTAGTATAATCTCTAGGAAAGAAAATATTTTAGGGACTCCTACCATATCCCTGAGTCTCTACAGGGATCACTGCTGTGGGCAGAGGAGAGATGGCAGATCGCCCCCCAAATGGCTGACCCTCATCCATCACAAAATACAGAAAAGGACTTGAGTTATCTGGGGGGTGCGGAAGAAAGCCCTGGGGTGGAGGCAAGTTTAGGAATAGAAATCAGTAATAAATCTAGAAGTGTTAGTAGAAAATTAAAAGCAATACTAAAGATTAAGAGAAATGAAGTGCAGGAAACTTGTTTTCAATGACAATTAAATTAAGGAAGAAGATGGACTTTGTGCCACAGACTTCTGCTTCTTCCATTTGTTTTCAAGGTGAAGAATTGGGCGAAGAGAGGCAGGAACAGAATATGGCTTGTGTAGGATTAGAGCATTTTGTGGATCACAAAGAAGAAACGTGGGAGCACTGAGATAGAAAGTAGGAGAAAGGGAGGACGTTGAACCGGTAGAACATTCTGATCCACGCAGTGTCCAGTGGAGCCCACAGAGGTGGGCACACGTGAACCCTGTGGACACGATGTACCAAAGATCCATATGTTCCCAGCGATTGGTCTCTAGGGTCACTGTGGGAAAACCTCACTGTCAACTGGCAAACTCCAGCTGTCGTTCTAGAATTTGGACATGTTCTCTAATTTTCTCCTATGCAGGACACAGAATAAGATTCCCCTCTGCATCCATGTGTCCTGCTTCAATAGCCAGGCCTTCCCACCCTTGGACCCTCTTCTCCGAGATGCACAGGCATCATCTCCTTTCTCATCACAATGTTTACACGGGCATCTCTTTAATATGGCACCGGGCACCACAGCTTAGACATGGCAGAGCACAGGCGTGCAGGCCATTCACCCCAGGCACTTCCTCTCCCTTCTCTGTGTGACTGAACAGAGCAACCAAACACCTCTGGTCCTCTACGTACACCCTTACCTGTGTCTTGTCTTCTTCAGCCTTTCTCTTCAGATCATTCCCAGAACGTTCCATTCGCGTCTTGAAACCCTAAAATAAATAAGTCACATGAGTGTTTTTGCAAAGCACACAACAGCACGCCACCGGGCTTTTAGAAAATGCAAACATAGTCTACCAACGTGCAGTACCTTAGGCCCATCTTTAGACAAACGAAACCTTAATGCCGTCACACTAATACATCATCAAGAGCACTTTTGGGGAGTGAGACCAAGAACAGAACATACCACCTGGAGGAAGGATAAGGGACGCGCTCCCCACGGCATCTTCTTCCAACATCAACCACGTCAGCTCTGATTTTCTCAAGAATTACAGAGTCTTAATCACAAGCTTGAATTTCCAAGCAAAAGCCTGCACAGAAATAGTCTACGTAGCTAACAAGAAAGACCAACATCTTCTCGATGGAAAACGTGCTGGGGGTAAAACTGTTGACTTTAGACACTCGGAGGGAAGGGGAAATTTTTAATGGGGATTTTTCTTAGAACTTTATGGAGTTGAAGAGAGATACCTTAAAATGGGTAGAGAGAGTAGCAGGCACTGTACTAAGCACTTCATATACATAAGATGGGGTTTTTTAAAAGATTTTATTTATTTATTTGACAGAGATCACAAGCAGGTAGAGAAGCAGGCCGGGGGGGGGGGGGCAGAGCAGAGAGCCCCATGCAGGGCTGGATCCCAAGACCCTGAGACCATGACCTGAGCTGAAGGCAGAGGCTTAACCCACCAAGCCACCCAGGTGCCCCCATAAGACCGTTTTTAATCTAACCACAGGCATCAGGTGGTTAACAGCACACCCACTTATCATTCAAATTATTCCTATCACAAGTAACAGAAAACCAGCCCCAAGCTGGCTGAAGCATATGGGAACCCCAGCCACATGGGGAGGTAAAAACCCTGAGTAGGGCTGGCTTCACGGCATTAGCTATGTTGCCAGGGCTTGGTCCCTGTCCCGATCTGGGCGGTTTCCTGTGTGATTCTCTTCTACAGCTCACACCTTGGTCCCACAGCACCAGCTCTCACGTTGGGATGACAGGAGAGCTGGCACAGCTGTAGTTTCATGTCTTCTCTTGTTTCTACGTCAGTAGGAAGAATTACAAGAATTTTACAGTTGCAAAAATACTCAATTCACCTGAGTGGCCCCGTTAGGTCACATGCCCAGACCAGCTGCGACAGTGTGGCCAGGACACTGATTTCTGAGTAGCTCAGGCTGGTCATAGGTTCCATTCTAGAACTGATGAATCCCCAGGGCTATTGCTAAAGGGTGGGCAGATGTTGACAAGAGAAGTAGAAAATGTCCCTTTCTGTAGAAGGGACCCATTGTTTCAGAAAATGAAGTAACTTCCCAAATTCAGACCCCTAAGGAGTCAGACTAGATCTGAACTCAGATCTACCTATCTAAACCCAAAGCTTTCTCACCGTGTCCTCGGCACAGTCCTAACAGTCACAGAATGAAAAACTCTCAGGTCCACAGAGAGACCCTACTTGCATTCTAGACCCATTACCACTGCAACATAAATCGAGAGTACAACATTTGTTAGAGAATTTTAAATAACTTAAAATTAATTATGAACTTAATTTGGTTTCTCAAAAAAAATTTAGCTTGCTTTTAGTCTGTCTTTTAAAAACTTCCAGACAGGACTGGCCAGCTTAGGAAATTGAATTCCACTATGAAAACCGTTAGGAGAAGCGGAGCTTCAAGTCACCTTGCTTCACAGTAGAAGACTATTGACTCCGAAGTCATGTCAGACACTTTCACTTTAAGGTCTTTTAATGACCAATGACCAATTTCTACTCAAGTTGGTAACTTCCTTAGAAGTATAAAGGGGCGGGGGAGGGGGACTGTTTGCATTTCTGTCTTCTTTATACTTCCAGCCGAACTGGATTTCAGTAACCGTCCAAACACTAAATAACACAATTGAGTCACTTCATTCAAAAAAAAAAAAAAAAAGACGAACGTCCACTAATCTCTGCTTCTGGCCAGGACGGGGTTTCGGGGACCAGACGGAACGCGGACCCCCGCTCTGGGGCCGCCGTCCTCCAGCGCAGGGAAGCCACGGGCGGCGGGTTCCAGGCCCCGGCGGGTCCGCGGACACACACTCAAGGCCCGCAGGAGGCCCCGCGCGGCGCCAGGCGGACCCCGAAGGCCCCGCCGGGGTCTCCCGCCGCGTCCCGCCGGCCGCCAGCTCGGGGCGGGGAGCGGGGCACAGCGGCCGGCCGAGCTCGCGCGCGGCCCCGAAAGGGCTCCGGTCGGCTCGGGTCCTGGGGACCCCGCGGCGCTCGGGCGCCCACCCCGGCCCGCTCGCGACTCCCGCTGCGCCCCACGCACGGCGCGCCACGTCCCGCCGGGGCCGTGAAAACGCCCGTCCGGACGGCCCGCGCCCACGGGAGCAGGACGCGGATCGCGGGGCAACACCCGGAGGCGCGGGCGGGGGCGGGCGGGCCCCGCGGGGGAGGAGGCGCCCCGCAGGTGCCCGCAGCAGGGGGCCCGCCGCGATCTGAGCACGCGACAGCCGACAGGTGCACACGCGCCCGGAACGGACCGCGGTAACGGCGCTCGGAGGGGGGCCGAGACCCGTCCCACGCGCCGAGACCCCAGGTGCCCGCGGCATGGGGACGTCCACCCAGGGCGCGAGCGAGCGCGGGGCCGCCTGCGCGGGGTGGGGCGGCGAGCGTGCGCCGCGCGGGAGCGCCCGGACCCGGGCCGGGCCGCCGAGCATGCGCGCTGTGGCCCCGAGCTGGGCGCCGCGAGGGGCGGGCGCGGCGGTTGAGCATGCGCACCGGGTTGCCGGGCAACGGCTAGCGGCGCGGAGGCCGCGGGTCGGGGTCGGTGCGGGAGCTGCCGGAGCGAGCGGGGAGCGAGGGGCCGCGGGGAGGGTCCTCGGTCCGCAGCACCGCGGGGTCATCGGGACCGCTCTCGCGAGGGCGCAGAGGCGGGGACGGTGTCCCGACGTGGTGACCGGGCGGAGCCCCCAGGTAGGGGCCCCGGAGAGCGTGGGAATCCGGGCGCGCTGCCCGCTTGGGGCGGCCGGTCCAGACACCGGGGAGGGCCACCGCGACGGGGGGCCACCAGCGACTCCGGCCGCCGGTGGTCGCCGTCGCTACCGAGCCCGGGCGCGGTTCACCGCGGGTCGCTACGCACCGGAAGCCACCGCCTCCCCCGGCGGCTCCGCCCCCGGCGCCGGCTCCGCCCCCTGCGCGAGGACTGCCGCGGCCGCCGGCTCCGCCCCCTGCGCGAGGACTGGCGCGGCCGCCGGCTCCGCCCCCTGCGCGAGGACTGCCGCGGCCGACGGCCACGCGACACGAGGACCTGACGCGAGCCCCACCCCCACCCCCACCGGAGCCGTCGGGACGCGGCGGGCGTGACGGGCCAAAGCTGTCCGAGCTCCCGGCGGGGAACTGCGGCCCGGGCGGAGGAGCGCCCGGCGGGCCCTGAGCCCTGGCGGCCGGGCGCGGAAGGAAGGTTCTGGAAGGGCCCCCGGCGGTCTGGGCACCGCGTCCCACGCGCGGTCGGCGCCGCCCCGAGGACACGGCGGAGGCTGGTCACATGCGCCCTGAGGCCGGAAGGGACCGCGAGCGCGGCGGGGACGCGGGTTCCTGCGCGGGACGCCCCGGCCGTGTTCGCCGCCGCCGAGTGTGCGGCCCGCCGCGGCCCGGGTCGTCCCCGAGTGTCGTGCGTCCCGAGCCGCTCGTCTGACCTGCGCGACCCGCCGTCCGTGTCCTCTCCCTGACGCGCTTCACGGACTGCGCGGCGCGGGGCTCCGTCGGGGCAGCGGGTGCCTTCGGCCCAGGTCGGCGTCGGGGCCCCGCGACGGAGCCGGCGTGGCGTCCGGGTCTGGTACGTGTTGACGTGACCTTGAATGACATTGCGCGGATGTGCCCCCGGCCGCTGGGCCGCGCCGTCCCGACTGGCCTGAGTCCCGCGGGCACCCCGTGCGGCCCAGGTCCGAGCTCTCGGGGCGACCCGGGTCCCGCAGACCCTCAGACGGACCCTCCCCGCGGCCGTGAGAGGCGGTGCCGCGCCCTCTAACTGGGACTCGGGTTGCTTCTGTCTTCGCAGAGGCCACCTGGAGGCTCGGACGCGCCGTCCGACGCGGGAGCGCCGAGGAGCAGGTGCGCGGACCGCCGCAGCATGTCCAAGCACAAGGTACGGGTCCCGTTCGGAACCTCTGCGGCCCCGCGGACGGAGCGGAGGGCATCGTGCTAAGTGGAGTAAGTCAATCGGAGAGAGGGTTCTCCTAGGATTTCACTCATACGTGGAAGTTCAGGATCAAACGGAAGGGACGGGAATACAAGATAAAGTCAGGGAGGGAGACAAACCCTAAGAGACTCTTAATCTGGGGAAATAAACAGGGTTGCTGGGGGGGGGGGCGTTAAGGAGGGCGCGAGGTCATGAGCGCCGGGTGTTGCATACAACCGATGAGTCACTGACTTCTGCCTCGGAAACTAATGCTACGCTATGTGCTAATCAATTGAATTTAAATTTTAAAATTTTTTTAAATAAACACTGTTTTACTCATGACTATTTTTTTGTATTTTCATTGTACTTCATTTTTTCTCATTGTGAGTCATCATTAGTTTTTGACGTAGTGTTCCCTGATTCATTGTTTGCCTGTAACACCCAGTGCTTCATGCATTTTAATTCCGCTGTTTGAAAGTATAAAAATATAATTGCAAAGCTCGCTCCAGTGAGGAACTATCCACCATAGTACCGACTGCAAGCATGTCATAGGCGCCCAGCAGTTTTATTCGGTGTTAAGTTTTTGCCAAAAGAGCGCATACTTAAACGCAGGATTCCCTTTCATATTACGGAAGCAAGATTTTGCCTAGAGTCTAATTTAATTGTAGTAAAGCAGAATGTGTTCAGGCATGCACAGCTTTTATAGGTCATAATGAATTAATTCATATTTAAGACCTTTGCAAACAGATGAAAAGACATTACTATGTCACCAACATAAATGAGGAGACTGGGCTTTCCCACACTTCCGTAACGTGGGTCAAGCATCCTGCACCATTACATAGGGTCTAGTATCTCACCCAGATTGAGTACTAAAGCTTAAGGTTTCTTCCAAATGATATATTATAAAATGTTCCATAAACAAGGCTTTTTTCCCTAATTTTTAGGGTCATTCATCTAAACAAGATAACTTAGCAGTCACTGCAGTTGCTTTACAAGATCACATTTTACATGATCTTCAACTTCGAAATCTTTCAATAGCAGATCACTCTAAGACAAAGGTACAAAAGACAGAGAACAAATCCAAATCTCTAAAAAGAAACACAAAAGCAATAATAGATACTGGACTTAAGAAAACTATACAAGGCCCTAAAGTGGAAGATCCAGAAAAAGAATATGTTCTTGATCCAAAACCACCACCATTAACTTTAGGTGAGTTAATCTTCTCATTCATATTTTGGCTTATTAGAGCTAAGGAATCTAGTTGAGATTAATACTATGATTTTTCCTGGAACAGAAATGATTCTAATTTATAATCTTACAGAAAGAATGTATGTACTAAAGCTTAAAAATGATGGGGATGATATGAGCAAGAAAATAAAGATAGAACTAGGGACGCCTGGGTGGCTCAGTTGGTTGGACGACTGCCTTCGGCTCAGGTCATGATCCCGGAGTCCTGGGATCGAGTCCCACATCGGGCTCTCAGCTCCATGGGGAGTCTGCTTCTCCCTCTGACCTTCTCCTCGCTCATGCTCTCTCTCACTGTCTCTCTCTCAAATAAATAAATAAAATCTTAAAAAAAAACCGATAGAACTACATAAAAATAAAAATAGTAGAATACAATAAATATCCACTAATCCACATGGGTGGAAGTTAATCAATCAATAATGGAAATGAAAAAGTTCTCTCTTACAGTGGAATGACAACTGATAAATACATAGATGGGGCCAGAAATAGAAAATCCCCATCTGGCCAACAGCACAGTAAGAACAAGCATCAGTGGCTGCTGAGACACAGGGTGCAGGCATGGCCTCCCAGCATGCTCATGCACCACAGATGGAAGCATAGCCACCAACTACCAGGTACATGTGACCCAAGTGCCATCACCAAAGGAACACATGTTGACATGCCCCCCGATCTCATGCTCTGAGAAAGGCGCAGCATCCCCTCCGGGGTATTCTTCCCAACATGCATATCTGAATTTAATCATGAAATATCAGACTCCCCCAAACTGATGGAGACACTACATAACTTCCTGGCCAGTACTCTTCAAAAGTATCAAGTCAAGGAAAGCAAATGAGGAGAAACTGTCCCAGATACAAGGGACAAAGGGGACATGACAACTGAGTGCTATGTGTAATCTGAGTCCAAAAAACGGACCTCCATGAGACAAGAATGAAATCCAGCAAGGAGTACAGATTAATTGCCAGTGTTAGATCAACATTAATTTCCTCACCTTGATCACTGAACTAAGGGATATGAAAATACTAACATTTGGGAAAAGTGGGTAACAGGCCCATGAGGATTCCTTATACTGGCTTTAACAATCTTTTGCAAGTCTCATTATTTTAAACTGTAAATTTAGAAATAGAAAAGATTTTTACACGATGCTGGGCATGGAAACTAGGTTTGTCGGGGGGTGCTGTGCCCTCATGCAAGTGTGATGGCTGCAGGAAGCCCAGGGAAGCCGCGGGCTGCTGCACGGTGTAAGGGGAGCCTGTGGCTGCAGCAAGTCCAGTGGACACTCATAACTTCCCATTGCACTGCAGACAGTGCTATTTGTCTCCTAGGAAATGGCACAGCCCGAGAACATGCAGACGCTGGGAAGAATATGACACAGTCATGTAGTGGGTCTCTTGTGCATATATAATTTATGGAGACAACCAACTAGATGATCGTTATAGTCAGTTTAGCAGGAAAGGTTTAAATTAGACATCAGCAAGAACTTCCTAATTTGGAAAAAGAGTGAGGTTAAAAAAAGTAAATGAGTTATTTTTCCAGGAGCTCTTTGTGAAAAAGTAATTTTTCACTATTATGCAGATCAGCTACCAGTAACTGTTGAACCATATGCTCTTCATTATTCTCGATACATTGTATTGCACTCGGGTCTCTTCTTGCTGATTTCGTGGAGCTCTTTATGTACTCTCCATACTAATCCCTTGATGATGGAGCCACTGAGACCTCTCAGTCTGGCACGGTCTTTTAATTTTAGGTGTGATTTTATATTGAATAAAACCTTCATTCTGATTACTGTGAAATCCATCAGTTTTTCTCTTTATTGTTTATGCTTTGGGTGATTTAAGAAATCCTTACCCATTCTGAGATCACAAAAGTTTTCAAAACCACATTTTATTTACTTTTACAGTTTGCCTTTCACATTTAGACCTCATCACAGTTTACTTTGCATACAGTATTTGCAAAACCAATTGATAGAAAAATTTACATTAGATTTTTCTCTAAAACCATCCTCTATCCTTTCTTGGTTGACCAGCAGCACCACATTTTGCCTTTCCCAAGTTTTCCAAGTTCATGCAAGAGAGGGAGGAAGAGTCAGAATGTATGATTAGGGGCTTCTGTTTCTATGTCAGGATTTTACTGTTTTAATTCATAGCAGTTTTGTAATATGTCTTAATAGCTGGCATAAAAAGGCCCCAAATTCAATCCTCAAGATCTCAGAAGTATATTCTTCCATATACTAAAACAGAGTGGGTGATCTTCCGTTTTCATCTTTGTGGAGGCATTCCTTCTAAAACCTCCCATTACTTTGCTCCCCTATGGCCCAGTTGCTCTGTGGGGCTGGCACAGAGCCAGTAGCCTTGGATGTCTTCTTGGCATCACCCTGTGGGCTAATACCCTTTGGTTCTCCTGGCATTAGCTCCTCTCTCTCTGATCGCACAGCTTCCCCTTTTTGTTTATGCCCTCATTGGGGTGAAGCCACTCCTCCAGCAGCTTCCTGGGAAAAGAGTCCAGAAGAGACCAGTGTATAAGCGTATGGACACAAAGATAGCTTCATCCTATCATAGTCCATTGATAGCTAATAAAGAATTTCAGTATGGGAGTCCTTCTCAGAATTTTGAAAGATTTGCCTTCTCGTGTCTGTGTTGGTGGTGGTAAGTCTGATCTAATTCTGACTTCTGACCCTTTTTGAGACCTGTTATGTCTCTCACACACAAAACTTTGAAATCTGCTTTTTGTCCCTACAGCTGTGATGTTTCACAGTGGTGGGATTTGGTGTGAATCCTTTGTTCTGGGCCTTCCTGGGGCCTCTCAAACTAAAAACTCACTTCCTCTTGTGGGAAATGTTTTAGGCTATTTTAAGATCTTTACTCTTGATTTTCTGTTTTCTTTACGGAATGTCTGTCTTTCAGATGTCAGGCCTCCCTAGTCTGGTCCTTTAGTTTTCTTATCTTCTGTCTCCTGCTTTATCTCATCTTCCTACTTTCTATGAGATTACTTTAACTTTCTCTTCCAGTATTTGAGTTGACTTTCACATTTCTATAAGATTTTTGATTTTTAAGAGCTCTTTTTTGTAGTTTGAATGTTCCTGGTACAACTTCCTGTTCTTGTTTTGTAGATGTAACACTTCCCTTTCTATCTGAAGAGAGCCCATAGGGTGGCACTTTACCCATTCCCTCATTTGGGGGTCGTGTGGGGGGTGGATATTGGTGCTCGCACCCTGCCAGCACTGTGCCCCAGCTGCGGCAGCTCCTACTGGGACGTAACCTATGCTTGATGTAGAGGAGACACATGGTGGGCTCTCAAATATTGCTGAAGTAAGGAATTGATCCTGACAATAATTATACATTGTAAGAATTTTTATTTTTTTTTTTATTTTTTTTTTTTTTTTTTTTTTTTTTTAAAGATTTTATTTATTTATTTAACAGAGAGAAATCACAAGTAGATGGAGAGGCAGGCAGAGAGAGAGAGAGGGAAGCAGGCTCCCTGCTGAGCAGAGAGCCCGATGCGGGCCTCGATCCCAGGACCCTGAGATCATGACCTGAGCCGAAGGCAGCGGCTTAACCCACTGAGCCACCCAGGCGCCCCATTGTAAGAATTTTTAGCAAGAGAAGAACCTGACAGACACTCATTCTGTGAAGGTCACTGGTGGCAAAAACTAAACTAAACTAAACTGGCAGAAGACAACACTGAAGCCTGAAAGACAAATTAGGTGAACAGCGAGAACCTTTGGCCAATACATGTGAAAGCCTAGTATTCTTCAAATTTTCTTTCTTAAAACTGGATAGCAGTCCTGCTTCCTGTAGAGGATATTGTGAACATGATATAGGTATGGGGAATCCTTCATAAATAAAAGCATAAGCCACAAATGGAGGTATTATTACCATTGACTTCTATACACCATGGAGGATTAGCATTCAGCATTCAGTGAAAGTACATGGTATGTTTTGCTTTCAAATTTGTTTACACAATAATATCATTAAACTGTATCTGAGTTCTATATTCTAAATAGATTGCAACTTCTGTTTCGTATTGTTTTAACTTTAGCACAGAAGCTGGGCCTCTTTGAACCTCCGCCACCACCACTATCCT
This sequence comes from Mustela nivalis, assembly GCF_964662115.1. Classification (NCBI taxonomy): domain Eukaryota; kingdom Metazoa; phylum Chordata; class Mammalia; order Carnivora; family Mustelidae; genus Mustela; species Mustela nivalis. The sequence continues at coordinate 1,845,252 of NC_139031.1, read as the reverse complement.
CAGATGAATGGGAAAAAGTGAAACAAAGATCCATCCTGCAAGGGGACTCTGTGCAGCCGTGCCCAATATGCAAAGAAGAATTTGAACTTCGCCCCCAGGTGTGTAACCTGAAGATCAGATAAGCAGGCTTGGGAACTAGACTGAGCTGGATCCTAAGATCCCAGGTTTCATTTTTCTAGTTTCTTCTTCCTATGTGACCTCAAATACTTTTACATTTTCTTTTCCATTAATTAAAATGTATGTGTAAGAAAGAGCTAAACACCCTCATCAAACAGTTTTGTTTATTTACCAAATGATATTCTCAAGTATAAAGTTCATACAAAAGGAATGCTTCCATTCCGCTGGCTGGAAATAGCTGAGGAGGGACTGGAGGCACCACTAAGAGGAGGCCAGGCCAGGAAGAATGAAAGCAAATGGAAATTTTAAGTTGTTTTTTGAATTGAAATGATAAAAGAAATGAAAAACTAGGCTCACATATCTCCAAAGAATTTGTGTAAGAATCTTCAAGTAAAATCTTTTAATAATCTTTATTCATGAAACTTTACCACAAGAAGGTTGATGACATAATAGATAAAATGCAATCAATCTTGATCAAAGGTTTCCCTGTACATACTATGTCTGCCTGATCTATTGTCATCTCCTGGCAGTTAGGGACACTTCCACTGCTAGAATTTTGTGTTTTATTTTAAGCTAGTGGCCGCCCTACAGCAGTTTCCCATGTATGCAGCATTGTGATTCCTATAGAGCAGGCACTTGGGCATTTGCTGGAAAAAAAAAAAAAAACAGCAAACAGAGTCAAAGCGGGCCCAAAATTCATAGCCTGGGAAACCTCCAGCTTTACTCTCTACCTGACACTTAACTCTCAAACTTAATTTGTTTTAATGAGTTTCATCGTTAACAAGTTAGTTCACAGTCATAAAACGTTTGTTCTTTGCTAATTTGATTTTACAAGTTATTTTAAGTATACTTATTGTATTCCAGTGCTCTATCAAGACCTAATCTTACATATATGAAAGCTAGGTATTTTAGTAAAATGTTAGCCCTTAAACCACAGAATTATCATCTAGTATAATTTAGTATTTTAGTGTAGCAAGAGTTAATAGACCCACACAGAGTCATTCCGGCCCCAGCAACCTCTTTTTTTCTGTGCTGTAAGTATTGAGCCCAACTGTTGAATGACGGATGAAAACTTACACGGAGTCTCAGAAGCAGGGCAGGGTACATCATCCCTACCATTTCCTCTATTCTGTGTTTTATACATTTCTCACTAAATTCTTATTTCCATTTCGTCATAGAGACGCTTGTGTTTATTTTGCATCTTTAGCTCGTTATTCTTGTTGTGCTTGGTTTTCCTTTCCTTGTACCCAATAGTTGGCATTTCCTCAGCATTTGATGATTTCAGTACTTTGGACTCCAGTAATTCTTGCGCATCACTAAGGGAAGCACTGTACCCATTTAACAGATACGGAAATAAGTCTAGCAATCCACAGCCGGGTGGCTCGGGAAATGTTTGCATGGTCAGCTGGAGTCTAATCCCAACTTCTAGGACATCCTTAGTGCATTTAGCACGATTTAATCATTCATTGTTATCTCAGAGAATGTTTGCCAAAATCGAACATTTATGGACATTAAAAGTCTAATACTTTAAATATATGGAAGTACAAAGTTATTCAGTACAGATAATCAAATATCTATTGATAAAACACCCAAAGACCATTCTAGAAAGTATGAGGAGAAGAGTTAAGATGGAGGAAGACTAGGGGGACCCTAAGGTTGCCTTGTCCCTCAAACACAGCTAGATAATTATCAAATCGTTCTGAACCCCCAAGAAATCAGTCTGAGGACCGTGAGAACAAAACCGCAAGTCTGTAAGTAGAAAAGCAGCCGGAAGGTAGGAGGTTCAGAGAGTTGGTCTGAGAGAGCTATCACTGTGGGTACTGCAGCAGGAAAGGAGCCCTGTTTGCAGAGACCACCACAACAGATTATACAGAGCAGAGTGCGATATCTGACAAAGTCTCACGTTTTAGAAGTCTGCCACCGCCGGGGTCATGCCTGGCTTAAACATGCTCAGGAGGGTCGGCGGGGTGGACCCAGGAGTGGATAGGGTAGTCTGAGGTTACCCTGGATTGCGAGAAGAACCAGTGACATCAACATGCTTCACTCTTTGCAGGCACAGGAGCAGGGACTCTGCCTGCAGGCCATGTCCGGGTGCCGGCTCTCTGCTCCACCTCACCATAAACTCTGCACTGCTGTGGGTCTGCGACCACTTTCCTGGCATGGTCCAGGCAAATGGCAAAAGCATAGTGACACACTCCCCCAGAGGAACAGCATGGTTCTGTGCCCCAGGAGTCCCTAAAATTGTGGCGTTATAAAACCCAGTCCCGCCTGGGATAAAACAGGTTGGACACAGGCAGTAGGTAAAGGTAGGGATCTGAGGGAAACTCGGAACACAAGAGGGGTGACTGATTGCCCTTCTGTAGGGGTTCCCTGAAGAGTGAGGGGGAGCAAGAACCTTCCGGTCCGGGGCTAGAGAGCACGGCCTGCCATGTTCATCCCACCCATCAACGATGAAACACCTCAGGGGGCAGCACAGTGCAGCCGAGTGGAGAGGAGCGGCTTACACCAAGCCCTGCCCCCTGTGCCTCACAGCTGCGTTTGCACTAGCACAAGCCCATCTGAGAATCAGTGCGACAAGCTCCTGCCCCAGAAGGCCAGTACAAACACCTTGCAGTTACCAAGTCGGCTGATCATAGAGTACAGCAAAGCTTAATTAAGGGGAAATAGGATTTAGCTTTCTTTTAATATTTTTATAAATATAAAAAATATTTATATAAATATAAATATTATATAAAACATATAAAATAAAAATATATAAAATATTTTATATAATATATAATAAAATATATAAATACACATATTTATAATGAAATATATTTATTATAACAAATAATATATATTTATAACAAATATATAATATGTAATATATAAAATATTAAAAATATTTTGTTTATAAAAATATATAAAATATTTATTTTATGTATAAAAATTATATGAAATATATAAATATATTTATATATTATATAATATAAAATGTTATATATAAAATTATGTATTATATATAATATAAAATATATATTATATGTAAGCCTTATATAAAAATTTAAGATATATTTTTATTTTTCAATTTTTTAACTTTTTATCTTTTTAATTTTTAATATGTGTGTGTGTATGTGTGTATATATCTATGTACATGACTTTCTGTTCTTCAAATTTTTACTTAAATCTAATTAGTTAACATATGCTGAAATATTGGTTTGAGGAGTAGAATTCAGTGATTCATCACTTAACATACAATATCCAACGCTCTGCATGAAAAGAGCCCTCCTTAATGCCCATCATCCATTCAGCCCATCCCCCACCCATTCCTCCATCAACACTCAGTTTGTTCTCTGTCTTTAAGAGTCTCTTAAGGTTTGTTTTCCTCTCTCTTTTTTCACTTCTCCCTCCCATATGTTCACCTGTATTGTTTCTTAAATTCCACAGATGAGTGAAACTATGATATTTGTCTTTCTCTTTTTTCACTTTGCATAATATAACTCCATTCACATCACTGCATATTTATAGTAAGACCTCGTGCTTTTTTTTTTTTAAAGATTTTATTTATTTATTTGACAGACAGAGATCACAAGTAGGCAGAGAGGCAAGTGAGATGTCTAAACTAGAACTTAAAACAACAATTTTAAGGATATTAGCTAGGCTTGAAAAAAAGGATAGAAGACTCTGGATAAATCCTTACTGCAGAGATAAAAGAACTAAAATCCAGTCAGGATGAAAGGTAAAATGCTATAACTGAGGTGCAAACCCAAATGGATGCCATAAAACGAGGATAGATGAACTAGAGGAACAAATCAGTCACATAGAAAATAAAATTATGGAAAGTAATAAAGCTGAAAAGAAGAGGAAAAGAAAGGTAATGGATCACCAAGGTAGACTTAAGGAACTTAGCAACTTATTAAAATGCAACAACATTCGTATTTTAGGCATCCCAGAATATGAGATAAAAGGACAGAAGGTTTATTTGAGCAAAGTAGAGCTGAAAACTTCCCTAATCTGGGGGAGGATACAGACATCAAAATCCAAGAAGTACAGAGAATTCCTATAAAATTCAACAAAAGCTGGCCATCGCCAAGACATATATCACAGTCAAATTCACAAAATACACAGACAAGGAAACAATCCTGAAGGCAGCAAGGGGGAAAAAGTCCTTAACCTGTAAGGGAAAACAGATCAGGTTCACAGCAGATCTGTTCACAGAAACTTGGCAAGCCAGAACAGAGCAGAAGGGAATATTCAACATGTCAAATGGGAAAAATATGCAGCCAAGAATACTTTATCCAGCAAGGCTCTAATGTGGAATAGAAGGAGAGACTAAAAGTTTCCCAAACAAAAAGGAGCTCATGACCATTTGACCAGCCCTGCAAGAAATATTAAGGGGGACTCTTTGAGTTGGGGGTGGGGAGAGACCAAAAGCAACAAAGACTAGAAAGGAACAGAGACCATCACCAGAAACACCAACTCTACAGGTAACACAGTGGCACTAAATTCGTATCTTTCAATAATCACTCTGAATGTAAATGGACTAAATACTCCAATAAAAAGACACAGGGTATCAGAACAGCTTAAAAAACAAGATATGCTGCCGATAAGAGACTCATTTTAGACCTAAAGACACCTACAGATTGAAAGTGAGGGGACAGAGAATCATCTACCATGCTAATGGATGTCAAAAGAAAGCCAGAATGGTCATACTTATTTATATATTCATGTATTTATTTGAGAGAGAGAGAGTGTGTTCACATGCAGGAGGTAAGGTGGGGGGACAAGGAAAGAGGGAAAAGCAGATTCACTGCTGAGCAGGGAGCCTGACGTGGGGCTTGATCTCTGTACCCTGAGATCATGAACTGACCCAAAGGCAGATGTTTGACTAAGCCACCCAGACACCCTAGACAAACTAAATCTTAAAATGAAGACCATAACAAGAGATGGAAGAAGAGCATTTTATCATAATTAAGGGGTCTACCCATCAAGAAGCTCTAATAATGGTAAGTAAATATTTATGTTCCCCAACTTAGGAGCACCCAAATATATAAATCAATTAATAATAAACATAAAGAAGGACACTTGGGTGGCTCAGTTGGTTAGGCATCCAACTCTTGATTTCAGTTCAGGTCACGATCTCAGGGTTGTGAGATCAAGCCCCACATCAGATTCTATGCCCAGCATGGATTCTCCCTCCCTTTCCCTCTCCCTCTCCCTCTACTCCTCTCTGCCCTGCTCGTGCATGATATCTCAAAATATAGCAATAATAATAATAATAAACAAGAAAACTGGTAATATAATAATAGTAGGGGACTTCAACACCCCACTTACAGAAATGGACAGATCAGCTAAGCAGAAAAATGAGGAAACAATGGCTTTGACTGACACACTAGACCAGCTGGATTTAAAAGATATATTCAGAACATTTCATCCTAAAGCAACAGAATACACATTCCTTTGAAGCGCACATGGAACATTCTCCACAATAGATCACATATTGAGTCACAATCAGCCCTAAACAAGCACAAAAAGATCAAGATCATACCATGCATATTTTCAGGCCACAGTGCTATGAAACTTGAAGTGAACCACAAGAAAAAAATTGGGAAGACCACGAATGCATGGAGGTCAAAGAACAACCTACTGAAGAATGAATGAGTTAACCAGGAAATAAAAGAAATTTTTAAATACATAGAAGGAAGTGAAAATGAAAATATTACATTCCAAAACCTTTGGGATACATCAAAGGCAGGCATACAAGATGAAGGTATATTGCAATACAGGCCTACCTCAAGAAGCAAGAATCATTGGGACCTCATCAAGGTAAAAAGCAAAGAAAAATCAACAAAACTAAAAGACAGCCTATGGAATAGGAGAAGATATTTGCAAACAATATATCAGATAAAGGTTTAGTGTCCAAAATCTGTGAAGAATGTATCAAACCCAACACCCGAAAAACAAATAATCCAATCAAGAAATGGGCATAAGATATGAACAGGCATTTCTGCAAAGAAGACAAACAAATAGCCAACAGACACATGAAAAAATGCTCCATATTACTCTGCAACAGGGAAACAAATCAAAAGTACAATGAGATACTACCTCATACCTGTCAGAATGGCTAAAATTAACAAAAGAAACAGCAGGTGTTGGAGAGGATGTGGAGAAAGGGGAATGCTTTTGCACTGTTAGTGGGAATGCAAATTGGTACAGCCACTCGGAAAACAATATGGAGGTTCCTCAAAAGAGCTAAAAATAGAACTACCTCATGACCCAACAATTGATTTACTAGGTATTTATCCAAAGGACACAAAAATACAGACTTGAAGGGGTACATACAGCCCAATGTTTATAGCAGCAGTCTCTTGGCCCCAGACACTGGAGAGAAGAGAAGCCAGTGGCCAGAAGACCAGCCCCCTTGTGGGCTCCTTCCGCACTGGTATCCTGCTCCCATCCCCCAGTTCTTCTGGGAGAACCACACACCTTCCTCCTCATCCTACAGCCTAGAGTATCACTGTGTGGTGGGGACTCTGGGCCACAGAGAGGAGACATTTTCTTGTGAGCATACTTTCCCCACATTTGAGAAAGAAGAGATGATTCCAGTGTCTCTGGACTTATTTCTGGAACTCTGTTTAAGCGTCACAGTCAATGAGCTGCAATGCTAAGCACTCCAGGACTGCAGCTCAGCTGAACAAAGCCCTGCACAGAGATGCCCATCCCCTCCCTCTGCACCCCCTTCCCCCCACACCCTGGTGTGGGCTGGGCCCCCCCAACACACACCCCAGCTTGCTTCCTTTCTCAGGATCTACCCAGGGAATACACCTATTTCAGAAGCTGTGACACTTACTAGCAGACACGTGTGTTTGATGTTTCAGACTGTCGTTAACTTAGTCTTTCTTGTTGAATTATATGCCTGTGCTGTGCTCAACTTAAATGCTAAATATTAGAAATATCAAGGTTATTAATCTGCTTTTTTAATTTTTCAAAGAAACAACACAGCCTACCTTTTAAGCATTCAGAATTTTTCTTTTAATTAATGCATTTATGCTGCTGCTCTTTTAACACTAATTTAAACTTCAAACATTTTTTGTCTTCTCATGCACAGGTGCTGCTTTCATGTTCACATGTGTTTCACAGAGTAAGTGACTCCCGCCCCCTCCCCCCCGCCCCAATAGAGTGAGCAGGGTGCCAGCCGCGTAGCTCTTACTCATTGAAAGTTTCCCAAGATGAACCACTTATTTTATCCATAATCACCACTCGGAGTTAGAAATCTGACTTTAGGCTACAGAATAATTCATTGTTTTGAAAATCACGAATTTTAAGTGACAAAAGAACCACACGTGCTTGTGTAACACAGTGCTGTTACTAACATTCCTCACAGTGAGTGGCCGCCTGCTCCCTGTGTCCTGACTGCATGGTAGCCATCTATACTGGGCTCACCTGTCTTGACACAAGTGATTTTCAGAAGTTTTTGATGTATGTGCATGTATGTTCTTGTAAAATTTCATTTTTGGAACAAGTTTCATGAGGAAGGTGTTAACATCTGATGAAACGTCTTCCCTTCATAATCCAAACCGGACTGTCTCATAATGATGAGAGGAAAGAACACTATAATTACATTAGGAGTAAGAATGTTATTTATAAGTAATTGCTCATAAAATTTTAAGTGAAATGTTCTTCTTCAGGCATGCCTCCAGGCTTTTGAAAAGTTCACAAATAAAAAAACCTGCCCTCTCTGTAGAAAGAACCAGTATCAAACCAGAGTGATTCACGACGGAGCCCGGCTGTTCAAAATAAAGTGTGCCACAAGGTAGGAAGGGTCCGTCCCCCTCCCCACAACATCCCCAGCTGCGGCGCCGGCTGGTGACTCATTCTCAGGGAAGGAGGGGCTTTGCCTCCCTCCTTGGCCACTGCCTCCCCCGGGCCTCCCCCCTGTTTTGAAATACCTGTCAAGGCCATCCTGAGTGAGTCATGTCAAACATCTGTGTTCCAGGATCCAAGCCTGCTGGAGGGGACACGTGGTCAGGAAGTGGTACCAAGACCTGAGGAGAAAGGTACCTCCCAGAGACGCCAAGTTGAGAAGAAAATTCTTTGAAGAAAAGGTAGGTCCAGGGCCTTGATTCTCCTGGTAGTGTGCCCACCAGTGGTTCACTGGGGTCAGGGAGGCCCACTGAGGCGGTGAAGCCCAGAGACTCACTTCGTTTGCAGGCCTTTTACAGATGCTTGAGAAGCTGCTAAAACCCCATCCCACCTGGATTTCCAACCCAGGCAGTAAAATACTTCTAGATTTTCTTTTCTAGTTAAATCATAAAATCCTAAAAAGAAGGTTCAATTCAAAGCAACTTTGGTTTGGCTGTTTCATGACACTTGCTTAAATAATCTCTTCAGAGGAAGGAATGGATAAAGCTTAAGTTTTCACATCCCTGAGTTGCAGGTTAAAATGTTTTATTTATAAAAATAGAGTTCCCACTGTGCTACAGTTTTACCAAGTGTCTCATTGGGCCTCATGGGGTCACCAAAATGTGAGTTTCAGAAATAAATAACCTCGGTTTCTATCCTTTCTTTGAATAACTTTTTAGCTTTTTTTTTTTTAAGATTTTATTTATTTATTTGACAGAGACCGCAAGCAGGCAGAGAGGCAGGCAGGGGATGGGGGGGGGAAGCAGACTCCCCGCTGAGCAGAGAGCCCGATGCGGGGCTCGATCCCAGGAGCCTGAGATCATGACCTGAGCCAAAGGCAGAGCCTTAACCCACTGAGCCACCCGGGTGCCCCAACTTTTTAGCTTTCATGTTTATTTTTGGCTTACCAGTTTTCCACCCTTATACCCCACAAGGCGGGGTAGAGCAGAGGAGCCGGCTAGCCTGGGTTCCAGCCTCAGCCCGTCCCACCAGCTTGTGGCTCCGGGCACAGCCTCCGGGCTCAGCTGTAACAGGGCAGTCATGACCTGAAGCCCCAGCGCTGCTCTAGGACTAACGCCCAGTAGGCCATGAGATGCGCCGCTCTTCCGTCCTGTGTTGTCCGAGCTCGTCCTCACGGTGACTGCTTCAGATGTGGTCACAGCCCCTGCTGCCGGGGACAGCACTGGATGAGGCTCTGGCGTTCTGACATCACGTAGCTTTAAATCGCAAAGATGGAACTCACCGTCGCACTTCCCTGCCGCCTTCTTTATGGAAGTGTCCCTTACACGTTTATTTAGCTCTTCCTACACCTGCTTTGTGAGCCTGCACTCGTGTTGGGAGTAAGAGTGATGAAGATTACCCTTTACTGTGTAAGGAGATCCCTGGTCCTAGAATGTGAGGCCCGAGGGACGGCGGCCCTGTGCCCCGGGGCAGAGGCCGACGTCCACCAGAAGCGTCGGGCTTTCACAGACTCCCCGTCCGGCCTTCTCCCCCGAGGTGCCGTGTCTCTGTGCGTCGCGTAACCTCGCCAGCTTGTTTGTGCCCTGGCTGGGGGGCTTCTCCAGAGAGCCCAGGACCACATAGGGATCCTGAAACCAAGTGCATTTAGGCTCGACCCTCAAACGAGATGACTGTCCTGGGGCCCTTCCTGATCACTGAAGTAGTTGGTCCAGGCAGTGAGTACAAAAGAAAATCGGGAACTCGACTGATTATGATGTCATTAAATCTCATGGATTTAATTAAGAAAATACACTTAGCTACCCTCGAGAGAAAGACATTAAATGCGATATAGGAACCAATAACCCTAAAATCCTGAATATCCTGAAGACAAGGAGGCGTAACCACTGCTGGAGATGAGCCCATGCGGCAGGGGCAGCCCGAGCGCAGGGGGAGAAGCCACAGGTGCTTGGCTGCTCTGCAGGAGGGGGTCCCCTCCGGCGGGCACAGGCGTGGGGCGGCTCCGGCAGGGGCAGCGTCCACAGCAGCCCGCTGGTTGCCCAAGACGAGGCAGGGGCAGAGCAGAGGCTATGGAGAGAATCTGCCATTCTACTTGTGAGTAAGAAAAACTCTATTTTCTGAGCCGTTCGTGCACCTTGTGGCATGAATTGGGGAGCTCAGGATATGTGAGGAACAAGGACAGAGTCCTAGTGAAAGCCCCCTCCCTTGCTGTCTGCGGGGGGGACAAGAGAAAAGCTTGGCTTTGTTCAGCACCATCCGTTTGACAGAAGCAACGACAGGTCGGCTAAACTGCTGCGAACTGCCTGGAAATGTGAGCCTCTGCTCTAAGAGCTTGGAGAGCAGTGGACTGCCCTCCGTCCTCCCCTCCGCTCGGACCTTTGCATCCGGCTTCAAAAAGCCCCCGTCTGTAGGCCAAGACCATGGATTCAGCCTCGGCGGGGGTCCTCAGTGCCACTCCCCGCGCTGAGGCGGTCTTAGGGCCGTCTGTCCGTCCTCCCTCTCCCGCCGGGACTGGCGGCCTCTCGAGGGGGGCTCACACTCGAGGCAGGGAGCGACTGTCCATGGCCGGGTGTCATCCTTCTGCGTTGTCCTCGTGCTCGCCTCTCTCCTGGGTCTGACAGGAATTCTGATACATTATTATCATTACTCTTAGTAATTCTACTATAATACTCTCTTGGCTTTCAAATCAGAAATTATTAATTTTTTTCTCTTACAAAATTTTAATTACAGATGATAGTCATTTTACCTATGTGTGTAATTTTTTTCATTTGCATATATCATCTTATTATAATTTTTTAAAATACAGGCTACACTCTGCTTTCACATAAAGCAGAGTTGTGAGACTCCAATGATTATACATCTATACCCAGACACCAACACACAAATGTGCACACGTATACAAAGACACACACTGTAATTCAGATCATTCTTCCCCCAAAGTGCTGATTTACTGTCATACTCAATTTGTTGAACAAATAAGCACTTTATAACTGCTTCAGCTATCTGTTAATTAAATCGATAATCCGCAGCTCTCTCTGCTACTTTCCTAAATGTTCACTTCAGTTTCTTCATTCCTCACTCTACTCACTTGTCCCATTTGGCCATAAACATTGAAATCTATAAACCCAAACCTCATTTTATTTTTTTAAATCCGGTTGATCAACCTCCAGTGTGATATCAGCGTCAGGTACAGAATTGAGCGACTCAGCACTTGCATACAGCAGTGTGCATCAGTGCGCGCGTCGCCACCAGTGCTCTCTTTAATCCCACCTCCCCTCCACCTCGCCTCCAGGGACCAGCAATTTGTTCTCTAGAGTTAAGAGTCTGTTTCTTGGTTTGTGTCACACTTTTTTCCCCCTTTGCTCATTTGTTTTGTCTTAAATTGCACATATGAGTGAGATCATGTGGTATTTGTCCTTTTCTGACTGATTTTACTTGCATAATGCACTCTAGCTCCATCCATGTTATTGCAAATGGCAAGGGTTCGTTATTTTTGATGGCTGCGTAGTATTCCACTATATGTACACACACCACATCTTCTTTCTCCATTCGTCCGTCGATGAACACTTGGGTTGGCGTCCATAGTTTAGCTATTGTAAATAGTGCTGCACTAAACATAGGGGTGCAGGTATCCCTTTGAATTCGTGTTTTTGTATTTTGGGGTAAATATCCAGGAGTGTGATTACTTCATCATAGGGTCGCTGCAGTGTTGACTGTTTCCTGCACTGGGCAGAAGCTTTTTATTTTGATGGGAGTCCCAATAGTTTATCTTTGCTTTTGTTTCTTCAGGAAACCTATCTAGAAAAAGCTGCTATGGCCAACATCAGAGAAATTACTGACTGAATTCTCTTCAAGGATTTCTTGTGGTTTCAAGTCTCATATTTAGGTCTTTAATCCATTTTGAATTTATTCTTATGCATGGTGTAAGAAATGGGCCAGTTTCATTCTTCTGCACTTAGCTGTCCAGTTTTCCCAACACCATTTGTTGAAGAGATGGTCTTTTTCCCACTGGATAGTCTTTTCTGCTTTATTGAAGACTGTTTGACCATATAATTGTGCATTTATTTCTGGGTTTTCTATTCTGTCCCATTGATCTATGTGTCTATTTTTGTGCCAGTACCATCCTGTTTTGAACACTACGGCTTTGCAATACAGCTTGAAGTCTGGAATCACGATGCCTCCAGCTTCACTCTTCTTTTTCAAAATTGCTTTGGCTATTCAGGGTCTTCTGTGGTTCCATACAAATTTCAGGATTGCCAAACCTCATTTTGAGTAAGTAAAGAGAGGGGCACCTGGGTGGCTCAGTTGGTTAAGCATCTGACTCTTGACTTAAACTCAGGCCATGATCTCAGGGGCCTAAGATCAAACCTCACATTGGGCTCCATGTTGCAAATGGAGCCTGCTTAAGCCTCCCTCTTTCCCTTTCCCTCCGCTCTTCCCCCCAACTCCCACTCTTGCCCTAAATAAATAAATAAATAAATAATGACAGCATTTACTTTCAGATAGTATACTAGTAGTAGGTACTCTTGTCATTGTTTCTGGTTGCCCATATGGGTACACATCTGTCTGCCCTTAACCCTGGGGGTGTGCTCCACGAGCCTCAGTGGATGCCTGAAATTGCAGATGGTACCAAACCCTATATATACTACATTTTTTCTCTACCTACACACTCAGGATAAAGTTCAGTTTATAAATTAGGCACAGTAAGAAATGAACCACAACAAATAATAAGACAGAACAATTATAAAAATCTAAAACAGCACACTATAATAAAAGCTATATGACTCTGTTTCTCTCTGTCTCTCTCCCTCAATATATCTTCCTGCACCCACCTGCACCCATCCTTCTTGTGATGATGTGAGATGACAAAATGCCCCGTGAGGAGATGAAGGGAGGGGAGTGACACAGCATTAGGCTACACCAACCTTCTGACAATGTGTAAGGGGAGGGTCGTCTGCTCCATGGTTCACAGTGGTTCACAGTGGGTACCAAGTGACCCACAGGTCATGGTTCACAGTGGGTAACCGACACTGTGAAAAGCAAGACTGCAGAGGGGGGGTCAGCTGTGTGTCTGAGTGTCTATGTGGTCAGAGCCCAGAGGCTATCCTTTCTTTTTTTTTTTTTTTTTTTTAAAGATTTTTTCTTTATTTATCTGACAGAGATCACAAGTAGGCAGAGAGGCAGGCAGAGAGAGAGGAGGAAGCAGGCTCCCTGCAGCGCAGAGAGCCCGACGTGGGGCTCGATCCCAGGACCCTGGGATCATGACCTGAGCTGAAGGCAGAGGCTTAACCCACTGAGCCACCCAGGTGCCCCCATGAGGCTATCCTTTCTTAGTCCAGTTCTTAGTCATTTACGGAATGGCTCTTATAATTTAATGATCTTTTTCCTACCTTTTTCAAACTCTCCTGCTGGCATAGTCTAGGAAATAGACCAGTTAATCTACAATTTTAATGTATAATTTTAGTGAAATCTGAAAATCACTGAACGAGGCTACTGAATGCCACATTACCTAGGACTGTACAGATGCATCCAGACCACGTGGACAAATCACACTACCATGAATTACTGGGTAAAAGACGGTGGAGGAACAGGATATTCACAGTCTCAAAGCATCAACCCAAAGATTATGTATAATTTGCAAAGGGTATGAGAAGCCTTTACATCGGAAAGGTCCAACAGACATCTCAACCTAATGATCGAAATTACCAATACCTGCACAAGTTGCAGGTATTGCTCCTCATGTGCACAGAGTATACTAGAACAAAACATCACCTTTATACTTTCATGCCAAAAATGCTTAACCTGAACCCAATCAAGAAAGCATGTGATCAAGTAAATCCAAAATGAGGAATATCCTCATTTAAAAAAAAAAAAAACTAAACAAAAGTAAGAACCTCTTCTTACTGTTCACCTATTAGATTGCAAGAACTGGAAAATGTGAAGATAATTTTCTAGTACTGATGAGAACAAGCGCTAAAGGGACATTCTTATAAGACATGGTAGGACAAAGAATGTACATCCTTCTGGTTGACAGTTCTCTGAGCCATCTCTAGAAGTCACCCTACAGCTATACATGTATGCTGAGACGCGGCCATGACTCGTTCACTATGGCAATGATTATAAAAGAGAAAGAACCAGAAACAGCCAGAGTCCGCCACCAAGGAACATCCGCACAGTGATTACTACACAGCCATTGTAAAGACCAAGTTAGATGTATATGTGGGGGTAGTAAAAGATTTCCAAAAAAAAGGCAACAAGAAAGAATAATAAGTAGACAAGGTATCATGATAGGATTAAACTATAATAGTAATTACAGCAAACATGATTGAGATGCATTTCCTTATTAAATAACAAACTTGAATTACATTGAAAGTCCACTAATAGCTGATTATGAGAGAAACATTTGAATCAAATGAAATAAAAATGCCTTATATAAAGGCATGCTCAAAAATAAATGATGCAAATGCAAATAAATAGAAAATCACAGAGCACATGGGTGGCTCAGTTGGTTAAACATCTGCCTTTGGCTCAAGTCAGGATCCCAGGGTCCTGGGATCAAGCCCCACATCAGGATCCCTGCTTACCATGGAGTCTGCTTCTCCCCCTCCCTCTAGCCTTCTCCACTCATGCTCTCTCTCTCTCTCTCAAATAAATAAAATCGTTTTTTTTAAAAAAAAGGCAAAAGCCATGAAAAAATAGAAAATCACAATAAAATAAAGGAGTATTAAAACACATCAGGAAATTCAGAGTCTAAGTTACATTCTGTCCTGGCGCTTGTGACAGTGAACACACTAGAGTTCTATGGTGTGTAGCTAACGCTGTATTTAGGGGCCACTAGGATTAAGCACATTTATTATTAAACAAGAAAGATGAAAAATAATGAACTAACCATTTAAGTCAGAAAGCTATTTAAACACTAAAGAACCCTTAAATGTAGGAAGTAGAAAGTATAAAGATAAAAGAAGTAATTTATTAGGATAAAAGTAAAACCAGTAAGTGAAGCCAATAGCTGGTATTTCAGGAAAGAGAAACTAGAAGTGACTATTTTTTCAGTGATTGGAAAACTACCAAGTACAAGATAAAGTCTCACCAGGGTTAAAAAAGATAAAAGAATGTAGACACACAGAATGGAAGGCATAACCATAGATGTGGAAATCGTTTTAAAATGATAAAACTGTATGCAAATTCATGCTCTTAAATCTGAAATTATTTACCTCCTATCAAAATAGGAAACACAGAAATATATAAAAATGACTGAGAAAAATTATATTAAATCGTCTCAATCTAAATCTAAACAGCCTTTCTTAGTAATGACAGCAATCTCAAGCTAAAGTGACATTTCCTTATCACAGTAAAGACCATATATCAGAAACTAAAAACATATTTTTAGATACTGAAACCCTAAAGATGCAAAATAGGTTATCTATTATCACACTTTGGCCAATCCTTGCCAATGCAATAATACAAGAAAACAAAATACCGTGTGTGTGTGTGTGTGTTTGTATTATATAATATTTAGTACATATATTATCTATATACATGGATTTTAAATCAGTAAAGTCATTTGAAGAGTTATTAGAATTATTAGATATTCCAATTCAAGGTAAACATGCAATAATTTTTTCCTATAGAGCAACAAGAATCAGGTACAAAGTGCAGTGGAATAGGATCCTTTTGTAATAATTAACACCTAAAAATAAAGGGACGTAAAAACTCTGATCAGGAAAAAAATGTTTTCTGGGGTTGACATTAGCAGCATGGCCAAATAAATGTTCCTCACTCATATCCACACCCTCCTCCAGCAACAACAGTCTTGCATCCAACCACAGGTAAGAGCGCCTCTGTGGGAACTGTGGGTTCCAGCACCACCGAGCAAGCGAGTCAGGAGTCTCACCCAACCATGTGTCCAGTAATAGGGACACACACCTCGGTGCCTGTGGACCCTGAGGTGCGCTAGTCCCTCTTGGCCACAGTCTGTGAGCCCCTGGAGAGCACTGCCTCAGACAATCACCCACATCCAAGAGAGACTTTGTGAAGTCCAGGTTTCCAAAGGAAACCTCCACAACGCCCTTGGAGAGGGCCAGAGGACTTACACTGTACCCACGTCACCCCTCCACCAAGTAGGCACAGCTCGGGCCCAAGAGAGATCTTCTTGGCCATGATTTCTCCTGCAGGGGAACGTGAGAGCTTGTGAGTGAGCACCCAGCTTCTTGGGCTGTGTGGGACATACCAAAAGGACTCATCCTTCCATCCAGCATACTGAGCCATGAGCTGCGTGACCGGGGGTGGGAAGAAACTGGAAGAGCAGCAGGTAGGACTCCTGAGGGCATGAAAAACACAAGGACCCTACCGACTGCTGCAGCCTCCATCAAGAAGCCCCAGGGGAGGTGCTTCACCTGTGGATCCCCCCACGTGGCCCCCAGTGCCACATGTGCCTCACTCACCCACACCCTGTGGCTGGTTCTCTGTGCGCACTCCTGATGGCGACGGCCAGGAAGCACATGCAGAGAGCCAGCCTGCATCTGGGGGCCGGGGGGAGAACACAGACTGGAGCTTCACCATCACCCTGGGAAAGTCGAAGGGAGGCCATCGGCACCTGGCCTGGCGTGACGCAGAGTCCAGAGAAGGCACACAAGCGTAAGAATTCTGCCATAAGAGGAGCACAACATGGAGCAGGAGTATCCATAGGAGGTCTGAGAAAGCCTCAGAACCCATACAGGGCTGACAGGACATCTCTCCTGACGCTACTCAGTAAAGACATAGGAGGCCACGGTTACTTTGGTTTGGTGACAGCAATGCAGGACTGAAAAAAACGTGAAAATCAGGACGATATGATACCACCAAAGGGTCTCGGCAGCCTCCTAGTCACCAAGCAAAGACGTGGCAAGCTACAGCCTGGTAAAGAATTCGAAACAGGCATTTGAAGAAAGCTCAGGTGCAGGAAAACAAAAAGACACATTTGATGGAATCAGGAAAATAATACGTGAGAAAAGTGACAAGCTCAATAGAAATAACAACAAAGAACCAAAGAAGTTCTGGCGCCTAAGAGATGGCATTACCATCGGAACGGATCAGGCAGAGGGAAGAACCTGTGAATTAGAAGAAAGGAACTTGGAAATTATCCAGTCAGAGGCAAACAAAGAAAAAAGAATGAACAAGAGTGAAGAAAGTATATGTGACCTTTGTGATACTATCCAAGGAAACAGTCTGTGAATTGGAGTCCAGAGGGGAGAGGGAGGGGCAGAAAGCTGGTCAAAAGAAATCATGGCTAAGAACTGCCCGAATCAGTGAGAAATTTGGAGAGCAAAATTTACGGAGCTCGGAGTCACCAAACTCAGTTTAAAGAGATCTCCCCCAGGGCGCCTAGGTGGCTCAGTTAAGCGTCTGCCTTCGGCTCAGGTCATGATCCTGGGGTCCTGGGAATGAGCCCTGCTGGCGCCAGCTTCCCTGCTCAGCGAGGAGTCTGCTTCTCCTTCTCCCTCTGCCCCTCCCCCACACGTGTATACTCTCGCTCTCTCTCAACTAGTAAAATCTTTAAAAAATAGAGATCTTCCTAAAATATATTATAATAAAACTCAAAAACCAAATAACCTTGAAAGCAGCAAGAGAAAAATATTCCACCCTCACGGGCGAACACCCATAAGGCATATTTCCCAGCAGAGACGTGGCCGGCCAGGATAGAGAGGGACAAAATACTCAGAGTGCTGGAAGGAGAAATTTCAACTGACCACACTCTCTGGCAAAGGTGGGCTTCAGAAACGAAGGATGAATAAAGATGTTCCCAGACAAACAGATCTGAGGGAGGCCATCACCACTGGGCCTGCCTTACGAGAATGCAAAAAGCTCTCCTCAAGCTGAGATGATAGGAGGCTAATCAGTAATGTGCCAATACAGGACTATGCACAGCACGGCAGGAAAGCTAAATACGTCGGCAAATTCAGACTCCTAACACTGTAACATGACGGGTGGGAAACTCTCACCTCTGTGTGCAGATTAAAGGACAAAAGTATCAAAAATACCTAGATCTACACCCATTTGTCAGTGAACATACAGTACAAAAAGGTAGACCGTGGAGCATCTGGGTGGGTCAGTGGATTGCGTGTCCAGCTCTCGAGTTTGGCTCAGGTCTTGATCTCAGGGTCCTCTCAGGTCCCGCGGTCAAGCCCGCCGTCGGGCCCCGCTCACTGGGTCTGCTTGAGACTCTCTCCCTCTGCTCCTCCCCTGCTCGCACCTGCTCACGCGCCCACCCGCTCTCACTCAAATAAAATCTTCAAAAAAAAAAAAAAAAAAAAAAGGAATATAAGCTTGCCAGTAACATGAAGCTTGAAAATCTAGAAAGCACAGACTAAGAGATTTGAAATAAAATGCAGCTCTCAGCCGTGGGTTCTCTTGGCATCCGTCCTGCTGGTGTCAGAACTGAAGGTGCACGCTCAAGTCCAGCTTCAGGAGAAGCAGCGTGTGCAGCTTTCCTAATAATCCACCTTTAAAAAAAAAACAAAAACAAAAACAAATTCCAAAGCCAGAATGAACAATGACTTTATCAAGCCTCCTCTGGGTGGGGGCCTAGCTTTGTAACATAGTGACATTCCAGAAATGCCAGCTTTTCCTCCAGAAGTCAGCCTCGCGGCGGCCCCTGAGAACGGGCCTGGGCACCCACCACCCTCCCACCACCTAAAAGTGCACGGAACTGTACATTAGTAAACAGACATCTGATGTTTGAATTTGAGAAATTAGTAAGTTTACAAAGCAAAATGTGCAGTAACAATATGCTACCTTCAAGGGAAACGTCTATAATAGGAAAGAAAGGCAAAGAGGGAGAAAAGTGTGACATTTTTAGGCATAATAAATTAGAAGGTGCTTCTGTTTAGAGCTTCAAGATCTCGCCAAGATGGACATGTTTTTAATACTGTAGATTAGATTAGTGCAGGTCATTCTGTTTTTATAAACTGACCCCTCTTTCTTAGAACTCTGGCCTTGCCTGTTCCTCCCTCTGTTACAGGGGGACTAATGAAGTCTCTTCTAAACTTTGGCTTCCCTGAACCTACTGGATGTTAACTAATTAATACAGAGTTCGTCTTTCTACAGACAGTAATGCTTCCATACGCTGAGAATTTCTTCTTGCAGATTTTTCTTCCTTTAAAATGTCGTTGGCACATTCTTAACAAACTGAACAAGAACAAAGTGATGTGTTATAATGTGGGATCTTTTCAATAGATTTCAGTCCTGTGTAAAGAACCGAACAGATCAAATGTTGGATTTTGTCTCTGAGTGTCAGAGAATTCAGTTGGAGTCAGCAGTGCCTTTGAGTGGGCACCGGGGCTGTCGGGGATGGCACAGCTGTCCTGGGCGCTCTCACAGTGTGTCTCGGTGGACTCCGGCCAGAGCGGCCTGGAGAGGTCAGGAAAGCCGCTGTGCTCCTACCTGTCCCCAGTGTGTACAGAAAGCCCGAGTGTTGGCCACAATGCAGTGCTTGGTCCTTGAATGCCTTTGATCCTTATCTAGAAATTCTGCTAGCATATGTCATATAATTGAGGTATGGTCTTTTATTGCTGCAATTAAAACTTTTCAAATGCATTATACTATCTCCACCCAAGCTAAAAGTCCTGACCATTGTTTAAAAAGTAAGGTTAGTGATTTGTCAGATGCCCTGGCTGACTTGAGGGGCCGCCTGCTCCCACACCCACCCACATGAGATTTCTCTTACTTTTTTCATTGACATCTCACCAAACAGCATAATGGTCTTAAAGTTTGTTTAGTCCTTTGACTTCCTTTATCACGTAGAGATGGCAAACATTCTGTTGCTAACTTGGAGTGGTTCCAAGCAGCAAGACTGGGAGGGTATTAAACCAGTAAAAGCTTATCAACTGATTCATTGATATGCTGTAAATTCCAGGCTTTTCATTTTGCTTTTGAGGGTGGTCATAAGTCAACACATTAGTAAGCAATTTGCTGACATCCAGACGGATCACTTAGAGAGGCCCCCCGGGCAGACAAAGTTCACCTGGTACTTTTGTTCATGTATTTTTTTTTAATGTTTAGCTGGTATGTTACTTGTAAATGACCAGTAATTGCTTTACGTATCAATAAGCTTATCAAATATCTGAAATAGAAGACTTTTTTAAAAGGAAAAATATATGAAGACATTCCTTCTTCTTAAAACTGAATATTTTACACACTTTGTTTCCGTAGAATTAGTAATATTAATCATTGGTTTAAAAACTAGAACTCAACTGGCTGCTTTTGGGGGGAGGGGCAGTTTTTGCCCTTTCAATGACTAAGGGCATCTGACCCAGATACCAGTAAGGAAGTAAAGAAAGCAAGAGCACATAAGAACTTGAGATGCAAGCAAGAGTTAACAAAGGCTGCACTGAGAATCGGCCAGACAGGTGGTCATAAGTATCGCTGATTTAACGTTGTAACTATCACCCTTGCTGACTTTTGACTGTGTGCAGCTGCAAGAGTAAGGTCACAGCAGTTCGCGTGTAGGATTCTGCTGCAAATGCGGACTGAAGGGTTCTCAGTATCCGTATTAATAAGCTAACGTCGATGTCATGATTAAAAGCTAAATGCCGATGCTTTGTTCAATCTTGAGAGTTGGAAATAACTTCACGTCATTCCTCGGAGGCATCGTCCTTTTGTTTTAATCCCAGAAAGGACGCCATGCTGTCCTCCTTTAGAACGTGGACATTGGGGCACATATGCGTCCTTGTTTCTAATCTACAGCAAACGTAAAATCGAGATTTTTTAAGGAATGCTAAGGGCCTTAGCATGAATCAGGTGCTTCTCTGGACCTAAGGAATTCATTCGAGGAGATAAGAAATACACACAGAAAAGATAACAGCGTCCCGCCGCGCTAAGTGCCCAGGGCAGGGGCCCCGTGCTCTGAGAGCTGAGAGAGCAAGCTCACCGGAGCGGAGCCACGCACCCCGGGTGCACATGCGGTCCTCGGGAGCCTTCGGTGCAGGAAGTCATGGAAACAGGAAAACAGGGCAGTTACTCATGGGACTCTGTAACCATGACCAGCCGGCTGGAAAGTCCTACCGGACAGGAATGAGAGGGAAGGTGGGCGCGAGGCCCCAAGGGATCCTGGAGGGATCTCAGCCTCCAGACAGGCCCAGGATGAGGAGTCTGAGGTCAAAGAAGAGGTGGTGAGGCCCGTGCTCCAAGACGACAACTCGGCCATCAGAGGCGAGCGGGAGGCAGCAGGGCGACTCCTGCCACACCGGCCCCCGCCCCCTCCCACCTGCTGCCGGGCACAGCTGGCAGAGCCCCCCGCACCCTGCCGGCTCCTGCTGGGCCTCTGCGCCCTCTGCTGAGTCCTCCTTGTTCCTGCAAGCTGGAGGCCCCCTTGCGACAGGTCACCCGGGTCCCCGGGCCGCAGGTGCGGTGCCAGCCGTTCCCACACCGTCGGACCAATCCTGTTAGTCACTCACGGCGCCAACACGGAACGGTGGATACTCAGAGTGAGTCACCCCGTTTTCGTGGCCCTGCAGCCCCGTCACATATGCCGGGAACCGCTCCTTCCCTCACGACGAAGTGCTTCCGAGCGGCAGGAGGGAATGAGTGGACGCGTCACCGAGTGTGGGGTCCGCGCTTCGCGGGGCCGGGGCCGGCCCAGACCACAGCCCTTCGGTGGCTGATGCCCGCAGCTCCGCACTTCGCCACGCTCGTCCAGCTCCCCCTCCCCCAGCAGAGCCCTAGGGCCAGCCCCTGGGCCGTGGTCCCGGTCGCTGCTGCCCCGCAGGTCGCCTTCCCGAGCGGAGACCACAGCTAACACGTGCCGGTAAGATGTGGAGAAGCGGTGAGCGCGCAACCGGGGCGGCGACGCCGGAGCCGGGGAGCCGCGTGGGGAGCCGCGGGTTCCGGCTCGGGGAGGCCGACGGCCGGGCTGCGGGAGAGCCGCGCACCCCAAGCCCCCGCAGCCCCCCAGAGAGGGTGGGTGGCTCCGGCCCGCAGCGGGCGCGGCTCCCGTGGGGGGGCTGCCGTGGGGAGGGCACGGGTGGCCGCGGGGGCTGCACCCGGGGCTCGGCGAAGCGGCGGCCGGAGCAGCAGCCCGGACGCCGCGACCCTCGGGCGCTTGTGGAAAACCGACCCTGCCTCGGCCGCCCCCCGCCGCCCGGCCGCCCTCGCGGCGCCGCAGGCTCTCCCGTCGGTTCGCGGGGGTCGGAGCAGAGAGCCCGGCGTCAGCATCTCGCGCTGAACGAGGCCAGGTTCCCGCAGACACACAGGAGCGGGTGGTCCCCACCGGAGGTCCCCAAGGCCGTCGGCGTCCGCGCGCACGCGTGCGTCGAACCGCGGGGGACCCCCGCGCCCGGTCCGCAGGCGGCTCTCGGGGCCGTGGGCGCAGGCCCGCGCGGGGCTGCGGGTCCCGGAGCCGCAACACGGAGCCGAAGGGAGCCGGTCTCGGAGGACGCTGCGGCGACGGTGGGTCAGCGTGGCCCCGACGGACAGGCCGGAGGAGGAGGGCGCCCGGGTTCCGAGACCCCGCGCGGCGCGGACACCGACGGCTCCCGCGGAGTCAGGTCGCGGGCGGCCACGAAGGAATGAGTCGGAGTTTCCGCGTCCACACGGGTGCGGAGACAAGCGGACACCGACCCGTCCACGCGGGCGCCCGGGGGCTGCTCCGCTCCGTCGCGATCCCGGAGCCCCGGGCAGGCTCAGCGGGGCGCGCGCTCCCCTCGGTCCGCCCGCCGCTGGCTCGGTCCGGTCCCTCTGTCTGTCTGTCAAGTCAATAAAGAAGCTTCTCTAAACCGCTAGACGCGTCACTCACGTCTCCACAGCGGACACGACTCGCGGGACCCGGACGACGCAGGACGGGCGCGCGCCCGGCGGCCCCACACGGAGCGCGGGAACGACGGGGAGACCGGCGCAGGCGCAGACGGGCGCGTGACGCAGGCGCAGACGGGCGCGTGACGCAGGCGCAGACGGGCGCGTGACGCAGGCGCAGACGGGCGCAGAGGCGGCGCGCGCACGTCCGGCCGAGGCTCAGGGAGCGGGACCGGCCCCGCCGCCAGCACGCGCCGCGCCCGCGCTCGGACAGACACGCGGACGCGCAGACGCGGAGCGGAGCACGGCCCGTCCCGGTCCAGGAGTAAAGCGCAGAGCGCGGTCCGCCGCGGCGTTCGGCTGGAAGCGTGAAGCCGCCGGGACGTACGCGGGGTCGTCGGACGCCCCTGGACAGCGGGCGACGGCGCGGAACCAGCGCTGCTGACGCCGGGACGGCGGACCGGCCCTCCCCGCCCGGCGGCCGCGGGTGACCCCGGGGAGCGCTCGGGTCGGAGCTCGGAGCGGGAGACCCCCCCCCCCCGACGGTCGGGCCGCGGGTCCGGCCGGCCCAGGCTTCCGGAAGCGCCGAAGCGCCTGCCCCGGCGGGTGCACGGCCCGAGCCGCGACCGAGGCGAGGACGGAGCGGGAAGCCTCGGGGAACAGCGCCGGGTGAGGCCGCGCGGGGTCCGGCGCCCCCGGCCCCAGACCCGGAGTACTAGAGGCAGCGGGCGGGTGCCGGACCCCGCGGAGGCAGGACGAGGCGCCTGGACAAGGTGACGGGGCTGCCCTCGCCAGCGCCCCGGGCAGGCCCCAAACAGCCCTTCAGGCGCGTTTCCCTCTGAGCTGCTTTGTCTGCGTCCCCGTGTGCGAGCAGTTGGGGTCCCGCCCGCGCCTGGCGCCCGCAGGTCTCCCCGACACGGGCTCCGCGTGCACGCGGCCTCCGCTCCGCGCTGGCTCCCGGCTCTGCGGGCCCCGGAGAGCCCCCGGTGGTCCCTCACGCCTGCAGCGGGGGCCCCAGCCCAGGAAGGGCATGAAGGCGGAGCCAGATAACGTGGACGCTTCACGTCAGGCAGGTGACCTCAGCAGAGTCCCCAGCTGGCTGCCGCTGCCCAGGTTCTGGTCCAGCAGGTCGGGGCACGGCTGGGACTCGGCATTTCCAACAGGCTTCCGGGCGAGGCCGAGGCCGAGGCCGCGGTCCCAGCGCGACCGTTGAGAGCCGGCCCCCGGTCGGGCAGTCACACCCGTGCGCGGCCTCCAGACCACACAGACCACACGTCTGTGTTCAGGAAGAACCTCAGAATATGCCTCGCACCCGAAGTTCTTTGTAAGGTCTGCAATAGAGTGACCCCTTTTCTCTGAGCATAATTTTGGAGGAAGGAAAGATCCTACGTTCCATTCCATGGAGACCTGGGAGATGGCTCTCCCTTCAAGAAAACTCAGCACCCGGGGTCCTGAAACCTGAACGGGAGCCCGCGGTACAGACGGCCAAGGACTTCTCCCTTTACACCGCAGGGAACTCTTCTGCCCATCATCCGTTTAGAGAGTATCAGACAGTGGAAGAGCCAAAGAACAAAGAAAAAAGCAAAGCCCTAGGATTCACCGATCGACGCTCAGTTAAGCTACAGCTGCCTGGCAGTTCAGCGGGGGCAGCGGCACCAGCTTCCTCGCAGCAGGCCAGCTTCGTCCAGGCCTCCAAATACAGACGCTCCTCGACCGATGACGGCACGAGCTCCCGACACAACCATCGTAAATCAAAAATATCATTAAATCAAAAATGCATGTCCCGCACCTCCCCTCGCCAAGGTCACCGCAGAGCGCGGCCCACCTGAAGTGCGCCCAGAGCGCTCCCGCGAGCCCGCAGGTACGCAGTCAGGAAACACGAAGCCTGTGTGACAGTAGGGTGTCCAGTCGCTCCTGGACTGCACGGAACGCTGTCCTGAAAGGGACGGACGGGCGGGCGGTGGGGGCGCACCCAGTTCCCACCCTGCCGACCGTTGACCCTCGTGATCGCACGGCTGCTGGGAGCTGCGGCCACCGGCCGGCATCATCAGGGAGGGTCCGACCTCAAAGCGCTAGCCCAGCAAGAGGTCCACGTCCTGAACGTGGACACAGTTTCTACGAGTGTGTCGCTTTCCCACCATCGTAACGTCGAAACATTGCGAGTCAAACTCCTGTAAGTTGGGGGCGTCTTTATGGCTAAAAAATAATTGCAAACAAACCCCCAAAACACAGGTGTCTGGAAGATTCCCGCACACATCATTAAAACCCCAGCCACCAGCCATGTGGGTGCCTTTCCCTGAAACCCAGCAGTCATCCTGTACCAGCCAGGGACAAAGGCCAGCAGGGGCTCCCTCACCACAGCTGCCCTCCCTTCCTGTGGGTCTCCACGAGGTCTTAGGGGAGGAAAAGAAGTGGAAGGGCACACTTCGTCCCCAAAGGCCCATTCTGAGGTCTGACCCCGGAGCCGTAGCTCTGGAGGGAACTTCCGCACTGTGTTCAGACAGGTGGGGCCATATAAAAACAGAACACACATGAGATATCCCATAGACCAGAACACTTGAGTGCTGGAAATTCTTACCACCGTCTAGAATCTACATCCCCTATATCATCCATCTCATTGTCTCTGAGATTCGGACGGGCTTCGTTCCCATCTCCAAGCCCAGCAACACGGGACAGGTGTGGCCACTCAACCAGGACACTTCTAACTGCTGGAGCAAAGCAGTGCAGCCAGGGACGAGTGCAGCCAGCCACCCTGTAGGAGGCAGACTCTGTCCCCTCCAGCCTTTTGCTGGGCTGTCCCCGGAGCAGCAAAGTCCTGTGAGTCCAGCCCGGAGACCCCCACGTCCACTTGGAAGAGCCATGTCAGTGGCCCCAGCTAGCACGGGAGGAATGGCAGTGTGAGTCTCTGGACGGGATGCCAACTTCTCCAGACAGCTCTGTGCTGGGGAAGGAGCAGCAAGAGAGTAAGAGGGTGACAGCCAGCACAGCCCTCGGAGAAGATGATTCCATAGCTATTTACATGTTTAAAAAGGAGCCCCCCGGTGTGGCCCTGGCCAAGCGACATCCCTGGGCCTCGGGCACTGTGTCACTCTCCAACAACCCCACTCCGTGTAGCACTGTCCACGGGAGCCACCAGCCACATGCCGTGTGCGCCTCTCGAGTCCTTGAAGTGAGGCCAGTCTGAGTTGAAACAGGCTGGATACACAAGATCTCAAGGACTTAACGGGAAAAAAAGAATAAAATTCCTCATTCATAGTTTATTCAATTGACATATTTTGAAATAATATTTTGGATATGCTGGGTTAAGTAAAACTTGAAAATTAATTTTACCTTTAAAAAAATTTTTTAAAACGTGGCTTCTGCAGGTTTTAGGATTAAAGATGTAGCTCATGTTACATTTCTTTTGCAAAGGGACGATCTAGAGTAGCTAGCTCTTACATTTTAGAAAGTTCTAAAAACAATGACGCTTAAAGGGGGTTTTTCTAAGTGTATCACACTATTTTGAGAAGATAAAGAAAAATAATGCAGTCCACCCCCAAAACCCTCTTTCAATTTGAAGATAGTTGACACACGATGGTACGCTGATTTCGGGTGTGCAACACAGAGACTCCCGAGTCTGTCCAGCGTGCTGCGCTCCCCACGGGCGTAGCTCCCATCTGTCCCCGCGTGGCCCTGACACACCACCACTGACCGTCCTCCCTCTGCTGTGCCTTTCATCCCCGTGACGCGTCCGTCCGTACCTGGAAGCCAGACTCTCCCACAACCCTTCACCCACTGCGCCCGTCCCTCCAACCCCTTTCCCTTGAGCAGCCGCCGGTGTGTTCTCTGTCCTTACGGGTCTGTGTCTGCTTTTCGTTCTTGGTTTTTAGATTCCACATATGCGTGAAGTCATGTGGTATTTGTCTTGCTCTGTCTGACTTATTGCACTGAGGATAATACCCTCTAGGTCCATCTCTGTTGTCACAAATCACACAATGTCATCATTTTTATGGTTGTCTAATATTGCTCTGTGTGTGTGTGTGTGTGTGTGTGTGTGTGTACCACATCTTATCCATTTATCTATGAATGGACACATTGCTGGTTTCCATATCTTGGCTATTATAAACAATGCTATAATAAGTATAAACAATACATATATCTTTTCAAATTAGGGTTTTCTGGGCAAATATCCAGTACTGAACTATTAGATCATATGGTAGTTCCAATTTTTTGAGAAATTTCTATACTGTTTTCCACAATGGCTGTCCCAGTCTACATCCCCACCAGCAGTGCATGAGCACTCTTCCCCAAAACTCTTTAATAAAAACCATTCACTCTGCCCCTACCCAACGCCCTCGCTGTTTCCAGTCTTTTCTCAAGATTTTCTCAACTAAGATTGCCTTTTCTCTGGTAATCCAGATCTTTACAACCTAACTGAAAACCATGAAACTATTCTTCCTTCCAAGCCTAGCAAAGGAGAATGACTTCTGGACTCTTGAAGCCCTTTGTAATCACAAAATCACTTTTCTATGTAGGCATTGTTCCTAACATGTTTGTTCCTGGGAACTCACACAGGACTTAGGGCAAGATGGACAAACCATCCAAGACCTGTATAACTGTAACCAAGACACTAACAAAACAGTAACTGTCTTAATAAAACCCCTACTAAAGATTTAGACACGTTAAATTTCTAACAAGCCAATAATCGTAGAACTGTTCCCTTTTTGAAAAGAAGTGGTGGAAAAACCAGGGAGAATCACACAGTAAATACTTCCAAATCAGAACATAGACCAAAACAGTCTGGGGAGGAATAGAGAGAGAAGGAGATCATGTTAAACCACTTTGGAGTTAGCAACTGTGGCTTCTACAAGATGGAGGCATGTTCCATTTTACTCATCAGACGCCAGCGAATTCTCCCACCAGTGCACGCGCCGTAGCAGGAGGGTCTGTAGAACTCCTGCCTCACCCCGGCCGTTCCCGCTGCTTGTCATCAGGAGGTGCTGACAGCCACCCCACAACCTGCTAAATTGTTGGCCTAAGATCACGGTGTTTTTCTAAATCCTTTTGTATCAAAAATGTAGTACTTTATAAACTGAGCAGGGGCGAGTTAGAGAACTCTATTCAAGGACAGTGCTTTCAAGGCAAACTCTTTAAAGTTTGAGATAAAAGTAATATGCTGCCTCCATTGTGGTAGACTGGCAAGGGAAACACTTTTAAAGTAAGTCCTAAAGATCCGTTCTGTAGCAAGGGGCTATACAATTATCCATAAATCAATTACCTCCGCTAAGGAGGTTTTTAAGGTCCTTGGGCAATGGGAGTTTTTATTATTATTATTATTATTATTATTTTAGGGTTTGGTGAGAAAAAACAGAATGAATAAACTAGTTTAGAAGAAGGGGATAATCTTTTTTTTTTTAATGGTCACGCTAAGATGATCGTTCATAATCTGCATCCACATTGGGAAGACAGCTGGCCAGCAAAGGGAAGGGAAGAGTGCTGGCTCCAACGGCCAGGCAAGCAGGGCACTGTGGCCGCACGCAGTGAGCGCCCTGCTTACAGATTAGAAGAGATGCTGCCAGGGGCGCCTGGGTGACTCAGTGGGCTAAAGTCTCTGCCTTCGGCTCAGGTCATGATCTCAGGGTCCTGGGATCAAGCCCTGCATCGGGCTCTCTGCTCAGCGGGGAGCCTGCTTCCTCCTCTCTCTCTACCTCTGCCTGCCTCTCTGCCTATTCGTGATCTCTCTCTCTGTCAAGTAAATAAATGTCATCTTAAAAAAAAAAAAAAAAAACATGCTGCCAGAGCAGGGTGGTAATGGGATGAAATTTGTGCAGTTCTAATTCCTCTCTCCTCTTCCTTTTCCCTTTTTTAAAAATACTTTTATTTATTTGACAGACAGAGGTCACAAGCAGGCAGAGAGGCAGGCAGAGAGAGAGGAGGAAGCAGGCTCCCTGCAGAGCAGAGGACCCAATGCGGGACTCGATCCCAGGACCCTGAGACCATGACCTGAGCCGAAGGCAGAGACTTTAGCCCACTGAGTCACCCAAGCGCCTCTCCTTTCCCCTTTTATTAGCTCTCAACTTTTAATTATAAAGTACTCCTTGTTAACAACCACCAAGACTTAAACCAGGTGGGCATTTCTGAATCTCTTTCTATCTGGACATGGCTTTATTAGGTAAATATACATATGTCTGTTTCCCCAAAAAGTCTTATTCAAAGGTAGAGACCTGAGGAAAGTTAGTAAAAACAAAAAAAGGTGGCCAGAACCCAAGAAGGCGCTTCCTTTGCGCCTACAGGTAGAGCCCCTCCAGGCCTGTCAGTGCCTCCCGCTTCCTTTCCAGTTCGCAGAGATCAGTCACCGCCTGCTGTGCTCCTACAGCACAGACATAGAGCACCTCTGCTGGGAAATCGACCACTGCCTGGCCATAAACCGAAGCGTTCTTCAGCAGCTGGAGGACAGGTGCGGCCATGGGCTCACAGGCGAAGACTGGGAAAAGATCCAGATTCAGGTAGGCACGGTCACTAACGGGAAGCGGCAGAGCCCCCGGGGGTCTGGGTGACATGAGCGGGAAGACTTGGGGACCCTGTGGTGCCGAGCTTTCTGCCCCGGCTGTGCCTGTGCGCTGCCCTCCTCTGACGTCTGTAGCAGCCCTGGGAGAAAGGGAGACTCAGAATTCAACAGAGGAAAAACTTACTTAGAAAATCATGAAAATATGAAAATGTATAAAGAAGTTTGGAAGCTGTATAGGGTCGAGGATTTTGAAAAAGACCACCCTTGGTTGCTCAACTAAAAGGAAATCTACACCATTAATGTTCAGCATCTTATGCGGTATTTTGGTTCTAAAACTGCTCATCACAAGCAGGTTACTCTCCCTTCCCATCTTCCGCGAGACTGGCAGTGCACGTGTAACTGGTGCCATTGAAACACGGGATGAGATTTCATTTCTAGAAGTCTGTGTCTCTTGGTACACAGTTCTCACTTAAATTTAGGAAGTTCCCCATCACGACAGAGTTACGACCTGCACAACAACTCACGTGCTCTCCTGTGTTGCAGGCTCTGCACCGGGAGTCCTACGAGTGTCCCATCTGCCTCACCCCGCTCCCAGCCAGCGCCGACGGTCACCAGGACCCGGGCGAGACGCGCCGCAGCCAGTCTTCCCGGGAGACGGTCCTCCTGTCCTGCTCACATGTGTTCCACCACACGTGTCTCCTTGCTCTGGAGGAGTTCTCCTTGGGGGACAGTTCTCCTTTCCACGTGTGTCCCCTCTGCCGCTCTAGCTATCAGAAGAAAAT
Source organism: Mustela nivalis (assembly GCF_964662115.1). Classification (NCBI taxonomy): domain Eukaryota; kingdom Metazoa; phylum Chordata; class Mammalia; order Carnivora; family Mustelidae; genus Mustela; species Mustela nivalis. The sequence continues at coordinate 1,815,261 of NC_139031.1, read as the reverse complement.
TCTTGAATATTGAATTCACAGGAAGAATTATATTGCTCCTGGGCAGTGCTGGGGGAGCGGGATTTACCTCAATTTTGTAAAAATTGTACGAGTTTGGGGTGAAGTACTACAGTGCAATCTGCTCTCCAATGAAACAGACTCTTAGTAGTTGTACATAGGGACCCTATATATATTTTAAAAGCTGACAGCATACCCAATTTTAGTCTTTAGTTTATAAAAATTTCAAATTGATGAGTTTAGTCCATTGAAATAAGTGAGGAATGGATAAAAACTTGAGGAATGGATAAAAACTTGAGGTTCTACATTTAGTGACTCACTATGCTTCTAGTTGATCGGTCTGGACCCCTCCACACAGTGGAATCACTCCCTGCTTTCACAGTCATCTGATTAAGTGGTTCTGTTTCCACAAGGTTCTGACCGGCAGCACGCTGGGCCCGGCTCACCGGGTACACACAGTTACTCAGATCGAGCTAGTGTCTGGCCACAAGCCGGTAACTAAAAACACTCCCAGTTGTCTTGGGTCCCTGCCGTTCCTAGTTATTTGTTTTGTAGTAATTGCTTTATTTCCATGTGATAGCTTACCATTATATTTCAGCACTTCGAATATGTAAACCCAAAGTATAAAAATAAAATCTTCAGTGGTATTCGTCAGCAGAAGCTGGTAAATCACATTGTCATGACTTGGAGCCACACTATTGCAGCTTGTACAGGAAGAAGAAATCCATGAAACCGCCTGGCTCAGAAGCATCCTCCCGGGGGCGCGGCTGTTTGTGGCGACAAGTGCAGTCGGACAGATCAGGTGTCTGGCTGCTGTCGCAGGTAAGGCCCCCATTTCAGTGGCTTACAGAGAACCCTGTTCTGAACCCCACAGAAAAGGCGGGGTGAGGGCTGAGGGGCTGAGGGGCTGCTCCACGTGGCCTCTGGCTCCCAGGCTGCTCCTGAGCCTGTGGATGTTCTCGTCGCTGGGGAAGAGCAGGCCACGGTGTTTCATGGCCCACGTGTGGGCAAACAGGCACACATCCCGCAGCCATAGCTAACTACAGGACAGAGACAGGGCGTGAGAACACAGGGGGAAAAACACACAGGTCACCAAGCCCAGGTATGTACATGTCAAGGGTGTAGGACAATCCTGGTGTCTTATGGAAAGAAATAAAATATGTGTTCCTATGTTTTTAATCTCATCCTTTTAAAATGCTAGTCTGGTATGTTTTATTTCTAAATAGCTGTATCCAAACATACCACTTATGAATAAATACTCATATATTAGGCTGTGCTCAAACATTTTTCAAATGATGGAGTATCCCATCGCAAAATTTAGACAAGAAAAATTTGTTCAAAACCTGTCCCAGTCATCCCCTCATCCAGAGGAGACGCGCTCCAAGGCGCTCCCCGTGGGTCCGGGAAACTGCATATGGGGCCAGACCTTATTTCTCAACTACATTTGAATGGTAAACTATGATAAAGTTTAATTCATAAATTAGGCTGCAGTAAGAAATCAACAATAACAGTAAACAGAACATACTCTAATAAAAGTCATGTGAGCGTGGTCTCTCTCAACATCCCTTGCTGCGCTGTGCTCACCGTCCCGGGGGGGCTGAAGCTGGAAGGTAAAATGCCTCCACGGCAAGATGAAGGGAGGTGACCGACGTCGGCCCCGGGACGCAGCGTCGGGCTATTACTGGTCTTCTGATGACCTGGCAGGAGAATCGTCGGCCCAGGACCGTGGACGCGGGACTGTGGAAGGGGGCGGTGAGCGTAGGCGTGGGGGACAGCTGTAACTCAGAGACTGCTCCGAACAAGGAATAAGCCCTTCTACCCGGACGCAGCAGACGGAAGCCACGCACAGGCCTCAGGCGTCTGTTCAGAAGGCCAACGAGGCAGACGCGCCTCTCTCCTGTGCCCCGACGGGAGAGCAAGCCACGTGACCGATGCCAGGGCAGTCCGATTCCACTGCCCCAATCTTGGAAGCTGGAGGGAGAGTCCGAGTTTGCTCAGGTCATTGAGTGACAGAGTCCCCTGAGGACTGCGTGTGGCCACATCCCAACACGTTCCTGGGGAGGATGACCTGGCTCCGGCCGCCCAGACCCCCTGCGGGCCTGCTGCCTTCGGACCCCGTCTCTTGAGCTTTCCCACTGACCTCTGTGCTGCTCCATATCCTTCCAGGAAACTTTTCCTGCGTATGTGGGTAGAATCCATTTCTGCTCTGCACAACCGAGTACTTTACTTGACATAAGAATTAGTGAGTTGTAGGCAGCAAAGTCAGAGAAATCAGTCGAAATGGCATCTGGAATTGGTCCTTTCTGGGGATGAGGGCAGTGCTCAGGGATGAGTCTGGGGCAGCTGTGACAATCAATGTCAAATCAGGTCACTTTCTTACCGAAAAACCTTCTGGAATGGCATTCCCATCAAAGGCTTGGGGAGACCCAACTCTTGACCACAGGATACTAAACAAGGACTTCGACAGAGTAGCTGCTTCTCTGGGCAGTTTGACGATGATGACACATTTTCAGGTCAAGTCACAAAACCCATGCAGACTTCTGTACGATTATAGCACAGCCTCAGGTCTCTTGTATAAAAACTGGGTCACTGACCAAGAAAAAGTTGGGGCCCCAAGAAGTGGGGCATCAGTGGAGGGCCTGAGAAAGGAACATTCTGTGATTCTACTTAAATCCATCATCGTAATCATGTTTACATTCCCAGTGGTGGGGTACTTGGCTTATTACCATGCTGGTGAGTAAACTCCTAGGACAGGGAAGAGGATTTATCAGTCCTGTCGCTGGAACAGGGCTTGCTGCAACAAGCGCCCACCCCCGTTTGCTGGACAGGGGCTGGCTGGCCTGCAGTGGGCTCGGCTGGCTTGGCTGCAAACTGTGAGTTGGATCCAGATACGTTCCCTGAGCTTTGTGACTTTGGTTTCTGGCACCTGCAACCAAAGAGTTCTGACGAATACAAGAAAGCACAAACTCAGGTGGAACCAAAGAAGAGTGAACCAAAAAGGGGAAGGAAGGAGGGCGAGCCGCGTGTCACACACACCCACGTGCACCTGCTCTGGGAGCGAGGCCCGCTCGGTTCTGAGCTTCCTAGTCGTGGACCCAAAGGGGACACTCACGTCTCTTCCACTGTGCGTCGCGTCCCTGAGTAAAAAATAGGGCAAGTGTTCAGGAAAGAATGACTACTCTTTTTTTTTTAAATGTCTCCTTTCTTCTGTTCTTTGAATTGGTAATTGGGAAGGCCCTGGAGTTGCAGCCCACAGATGGCATTTCAAGAGCATCAGCTGTGGGGAGTTAGTGAGCTGACATCCTCCTGCCGCTGCCCCGTCGGGTCTGTGTGGGCGCTCGTGGAGGCTTCCAGGCTGCGCCCTAGCACCACGGGGGTCCAGACCCGACCGCGGGGGAGCCCGCCCTTCACACAGGTCCATAGTCTCACCTCATGGGCAACCACTGCTCGTCCTCAGACATGACTTTTACCATAAAGACAAAATTAAATGACACAATAAAATGATGCCCACTTAGGCGTCCCTTCAGATAGGCGGTGGTGAGTTTCATGGGACAGATTTTTAAAATGTCCCTCTGTATGCTGGCCACACCACCACCACCGACAGCGGCTTCTGGGACGCGCGCTCTGGTGCAGTCTGCTGGGGGTGCTCCCTGTAGAGCGTCTGGCCGGCTTGTCCGGAATGTGCGTGCGGGCGCACTGGCCGTGCGCGTCACCGAGTCTCATGGGAAATCATCTCTAGTGCTGTTTTGATACATATTTACTTCCTAGTAAGTCCCAGGACTATTTGCTTCTTCCATACAAGACAATCTGCACGTAAATGGACCTCTCTTAATAGACAACAGACGTGCAATACAGTTCACCACTGTCCAGAAAAGTGGGAAGCCCGTGAAGTGCGCCTGTGGATGGAGCTGGCCGGACCCCTCTGAGGCGAGCCCCCAGCAGCGCCAGAATTCCCACTTAAAAGAACAACACTGCACAGGGAATACAGTCAATGATAAGATGGTGACAGATGGTAGCTAACGTTGTGTACCCGAAACTAATGTGACACTGTGTGTCAACTATATGCAAAAAAATGTCAACAAAAATACAAATAAATAAACAATGGATGGATCGGATTTCTTATTCTAGCAAACTAGGCAAACTCAAATGCCTTCTGCAGCCAAGCAGGTAACAGATTAGTGAAGAAAGCAGTTGTTTTTCCAGAATTCCAAAATATGGAACTTAATGTTGCCAGATTCTCTAATACTTCAAAAGCACACCTCCCACCTCCCAATTAAAAATGCATCGGGCTCTCTGCTCAGCGGGGAGCCTGCTTCCTCCTCTCTCTCTCTGCCTGCCTCTCTGCCTGCTTGTGATCTCTGTCTGTCAAGAAAATAAATAAAATCTTAAAAAAAAAAATGCTTACTCTCTTGTCACCAACAGCAATATGGCACTGGCATAAAAAATAGGTCAGTGAAACAGACAGCCCAGAAACAAACCCATACCTATAAGGTCAATTAATTTATGACAAAGGAGCCAAGAATATGCAATGCGGAAAGAACATTCTCTTCAACAAATGTTGCTGGGAACCTGGACAGCTGTACGCAGGAGACCGGAACTGGACCACTCTCTTACCATACACACAAGTCAACTCAAAATGGATTAAATACTTGAACCTAACACCTGAAACCATAAAACTCCTAGAAGAACACACAGTGGTAAGCTCTTCGACATCAGTCTTGGTGATGACTTTTTGGATTTGACACCAACAGCAAAGGCAACAAAAGCAAAAATAAACAAGTGGGACTGCATCAAACAAAAAAGCTGCTCAGCAAACAAAACCAAAACCAAAACCAAACCGAAAAAAACAAAACAAGACAAAAAAAAAACCCGCAACAAAATGGAAAGGAAACCTACTGAATGGGACAACATGTCTGCATGTCACATACCTGCTGAGGGATTAATATCCAAATAGATAAAGGACTCATACAACCTCACAGCAAACCAAACAGTCCAACTTAAAAATGGTTCTATCCGAACAGACATCTCCCCAAAGACATGCAGACAGCCAACAGGCGCGTGAAAAGACGCGCTGCTGGTGGGGAAGCAAACCGGTGCGGCCCTGTGGAAAACAGTGTGGAGGTTCCTCGGAAAACTAACGTAGACCTACCACGTGACTTTGCAATTCCACTTTTGTACACTTATCCAAAGACAAAGAAAACACTAATTCAAAATGGTATTAGCACCCTTGTGTCCACTGCAGCAGCATTCACAACAGCCAAAGTATGGAACAGCCTGCGTGTCCATCAGGAGACGGATAAAACTGTGGTGTCCAGACGCGCTGCACATACACGCACACACTCTGCAGCTGTGAAAAGGGAAATCCTGCCCCTTGGGACATGGACGGACCCTAAAGGCATCCTACTAAATGAAGTCAGTCCGAGACAGACAGGTACCATATGATCTTTCTTATACGTGGACTCTGAAAAACAACAACAAAAAAAACAGATTCATCGATACACAGAACACAGATTGGGGGTTGCCTACGGTGGAGGATGGGGAGTGGGTGACACGGGTGGAAGTGATCAAAGGTACAAACTTCCAGTCATAAAGGAAGTCCTGCTGATGTCACGGACAGCACGGGACAAGTTAGCAATACTGTACTGCATATTTGAAAGCTGTGGAGAGTATATAGAGATACATTCATGGTGTTATGCCCCCGAAACGAACAGAATGTTATATGACAAAGCTATCTCAATTAAGAAAAGACTGAGGTTACAGCTATAATATAGCTAGAACAGCCGTGGTATCGCAGAACTTTTGTGATTCGTGAATGCTAACTAAATCTTTAAAATGTTGAAGTGGCAAAAGCGCGTGTTTTGCAGTGAGTGCCACCCCGAGCCTGTGTGCCACGCACGTATCGCACAGACACACCCGGGAGGGAAGCCGCGGAGACCAAAGCCCTCCTTTGTAGCCAGCACGTCCCGGGCGCGCAGAGTTTGCTTTTAGATCGACTACCACAGCGACACCCTAGGACAGCATCCAGAGCGTAACTGGCTTTGAAGAATGCCACTTCCTAACCTCATTTTCTAAAGCCACGCACTCAGGCAATGCACAGTGACTCAGCGGACGTGACTGCCAGACGTCGGGAAGCACCCGCCGTGGAGCCTTCGATTTGAGCAGAGCTCATTGGTGGCCGACGACCGAGAGCAAGAGCAGTTGTCTGGATGCACCTGGGGTCAAGATGAAAATACAAAGTGTATTAAAAGACAGCAGAGGAGAGGAAAAGTCTTCCTTGACCCTCTTGGATCCCTGGCTGGGTCTAAAACCTAACCCGACGAAGCCTGCTCAGCGGGAGGAAAGCACCCAGAGACGTTCAGCGCCAGTTCCGCCTGCTGCGGGCGCTTCCTAAAGAGATGAAGACCCAAAGACAGACCTACTTCACCCCATCTGATGAGGAGCAGGCAGTTGTGGGACACACAACAGGCTGGGAAGTGTGAGGCAAGCGTGTACATCGGGGAGCTCGGCAAGGCCTGTTAGGATTCTTGGGGGTGAGGGGCTCCCTTCCTCTGGGTGCCGGGAGGCCGCCTCCCACAGGAGGTTTCAGGCTAAACCTCAAATTCTTTCAGCTTAAAATATTGGATATGTGAGAGTGGTGTGTCCTGAACCCAATCCCATGTCTGCTTTCTGCTTTCTGCAGGGGTGTGGACACACATCTAACTTCTCTAAAATGGTATGAGAATTTGAAATTTTTAATCTCTGACTCTCCCAATAGTGTTATGGAATAAAGTTCTTTATCAGCCCCAATAATCAGCAGTAATATTAAATTCATAAGCCTAAGTTATGACCTATTTCTGCTCAGAGAGGGAAAGACCTGAGATCAAAGCCTGCACTGTCCTTGGCAGATTTTCCATGAGTTTTGTTGAAAAATTGCAAGGTTCTCAGGCCTGCATGTGGAAACACACACAGAGCTTGTCAAGGAAACAGCTGCTGCACAGTATCCGAGAATGCCTGTACGAGCCTGTACTGGGTGCACAAGGTCTTTGTGAAGACACGATCGTCTCCGGATGCAGCCTCACTAGGCCACGTTCTGCAGGGCTGAGATGGGCCCATCAGGGACCACAGACATTTGTGCCCTTGAGACCACACACACTTGCTTCCGTTCCTCCCTCCCCGAGTACCCGGCTTCCATCCTGAGGGCACCCTGCAGATGAGTTAAAATTTTTAGGTACATGTTTCTGAACCAAGTAAAATTATTTTACAGCACAATTCTTTCTTACACAATGTCTCTGGGATTTTTAAATACTTTAAATTGTTGCAAATGATTAAACAGTTGCAAAAATAGACTTCCCATATACCCTTCCCCAGCTTCCCCTCGAGTCAACACACCGCAGTAAAATGATCTAAGCCAGAATTGACAATGGTACAGAAGTGTTAACTAATGTACACATTTTATTCAAATTTTGTCAACTGTCTCTGGAATGTTTTGTGAATACGAATTTTCTTTGCCAACGTAAGTGCTAATGTGTCTAAAAGAATACATCTTCCAAATTATAATTCAAGTGTACATGGTAAAGTCACCATATTAACTGGAGGTTTCCAGACAGAAGAACAAGTCACTGACCAGAAAACTACAGAAGAGTAAATTTAAGTATTAATAATTCAAAACACAAGATTAGTGTTTGTTTCGTACATTAACGGAGGAGAACATTCTTTGAAATCAGTTTATGAGATACATTAATTAGAGGATTTGAGATATAAAATTTAGGGAAAACTCAATTTTTATGGACATTTAGTTCATGAAAACAGCATTCAAATCACACACACTGTTTAATATATGGTTCGGCCACACTGGCCTGTCACTTGAGGAAACCGTAAAACTAGTCAAGGACAGGTTAGAATTGCGCTCGGGCGCTCCTATCAGACCTGAACGCGGCAGTGTGGACACACGAGGAGTCGCCGTCTCCGCAGAAGCCAGGCAGGGCGGCGGGGCAGCGGAGCACTCAGGGGGCATCCAGACTTGCCCAGCTGTCCTCACGGGTAGTCGCTATCCCAAGTGGCTCTTGGGAGTCCCCGCTGTCCCATGCGGTCCCAGCCACGGCACCGTCAGCAGGAGGGAACGGGGGAGGTGGGATGGTGCTTCCGCTGGCTGACAGGCTGCTTTCAAGTCATCTTTCTGGAGGTCCCACGGGACAGGCTGCACGAACACCGAGGACAGATCCCAGCCCCACGTCCACGCCTACCTGCATGGGAAGCTGGGCACACTGGCACCCTGAATGAAACGGGCTGGGCTGCCCGGCTCCAACAGCTGCTGTGCGGCCACTGACATCTCGGCACAACCATTATCTCATCCCCTTCAACAAAATAAATCCAGATAAAGTGTTGATGAATTATGAGAAAAAAAAAAGACATAAAAGTAGTTAGGTTTGCGGTAATTAAAACAACATGGGATCACGTGGTGAGAACGGTTGCACAACCCCAGGAATATACTACACATCAAGGAATCATGTGCTTTAAGAGTCAATTTTGTAATATGTGAATTATATTTCAAGTAGATAAGGAAAATATTGGGAAATAGTTTAGAATTCTGAGAGTAGGGAAGGTCTAAATATGATGGCAAAAAATTATGGGAAATTATAAATTTTGCATACTTCAGAAATTAAAATTTCCATACAGAAAAAAAAAAAAAACCCAATGTGGACAAGTTAAAAAAACAACCAGGAAAAATACACACATCAGAAAGACAAAAATTTAATCCATAATATAGAGTTTTATAAAACAGTAAAGATATTATGAAATACCTGCAGAAAAATAAGCTAAATATATTTAATGATAATTCACAAAAGTCGAAATACAAATAGCTGATAAAAATTTAAGTTCCCAACAGCTATTAAAAATGCAAAGAAAAACAAATATTTCCCTCTCAGGTTGGCACTAATGTAAGACTGGCAAAACCCAGTGTAAGTGAAACACATCTTCACACGCTGTTGATGAGAGTACATACTGATAGGTTATTTCTGGAAGTAGTTCGAAAATGCATTGTCTTTGAGCCACTGTAGTACCTAGTAAATAGTGGTACTGGGTCGCCTGATGCAAGCCGCTGCTCCAAACTGAACCCCTCCAAGTAATTTGTAAGAAATATGTATTTGGTCTTCCTCCCTATTCCTGGCACAGAGCTAAAACCTGTGGAATTTCCTAAGTGATAAGAAGATCAAGGTGTCTTTTGATATTTGTAAGAAGCCCCTTTCAACCACATCTGAGCTTATGCTAATGGGTTGTCTTTTGGAAAGCCCCTAATGATGGCCCCTGGAACCAACTACTTCGGGTCCCTCCTCTGACCTCTGGGGAGTGGGGAAGGGCTGGAGGTCAAGCTAATCACTAATGGCCAATCCTTTAATCAATCATGTGTATGTAGTGAACCTTCCATAAAAACAAAAACAGAAACACTTAACTGAAGGGATTCAGAGAGCTTCCTGGTCAGTAAGCGCATGGGGGTGCCGGGAGGCGGGTGCACCTGGAGAGAGCACAGGAGCTCTGAGGGCACCCGCATCCCTGGCTCTGTGCGTCAACTCCATCTGGGGTTCCTGAGGTGCAGCCTCTGTAGTAAACAGGTCATCTCATAAGGAAACCGTGTCCCGGGGTCCTGGGAGCTGCCCCGGCACGTCGCGGAAAGGGAGGGCGCGGTGACAACCCCTGATCTAGAGCTGGTTGGTCAAAGCACATGGGACAGCCTGGACTTGGGACTGGCCTCTGAAGTGGGGGTGGGGAACCAGTCTTATGGGACTGAGCCCTTAACCTGCAGGGTCCGTACTAACTTCACGTACACAGTGTCAGAATTAAATCAGACTGAGGGACACTGATGTGGTATCTGCAGGGAACTGGGAGAACAGCTTGGTGCGGAAAACCCCCCACACATTTGGTGGCTAAAAGTGAAGTATTGAGAATACAGAAAAAGAAACGTTTTCACCGCTGATTTCTAAAGCAGTAAGAGAACAATGTGCTAAGATTTATGTAACCAACTATCTGTTAGTACTTCTGGCCGTTCAGGACGCTGTACCAGCTACACGGCTGACAGAACAGCTACAGCCACTCGACACTACAGCATGTCCTGGGTGCCTGGAGGCCACTGTCGGCCAGCAGTCTATCTGTCAGTAAGAGCTTTGCAAGGGAGAAGACATTAAGGGAGAAGACATTCTCTTTTCAAGGGAGAAGACATTCACACAGGATTTTTAATAACTGACAAAACTTCCTTCCTTAAATTCATATTGAAACCAATACCTCCTCGGGGCGCCTGGGTGGCTCAGTGGGTTAAGCCGCTGCCTTCAGCTCGGGTCATGATCTCAGGGTCCTGGGATCGAGCCCCACATCGGGCTCTCTGCTAGACGGGGAGCCTGCTTCCTCCTCTCTCTCTCTGCCTCTCTGCCTGCTTGTGATCTCTGTCTGTCCAATAAATGGATAAAATCTTTTAAAAAATTAAAAAAATAAAAAATAAACCCCTACCTCCTCACACACGGACACTGAAGGTCTTCCTGCCCACACCGATTCTCAGGAATAATACCCATCAGGGGCGGCTACCCTACTTTCTCAAAACCTATGCTTCTGAACTTGACTTCTCCAGCATGTTCAGGAAGAATGTAACACCAAAATCACATTCAAAAATAACTGGGCTTTGTCTGAATTTCCTATTTGATCACATTTGAACTTGAAAACACTTTTACCTAATTGAACCACACAGAATAGGAAGTTAAATAACTTCTCTTCAAAACTAGATCCCAGCTCTACTCCTCCAAGAAATATGGATCAAGTACCTAGTTTTGAAATTTTAAAATCCAGTTTTTCGAGTTTCAGCAATTTCTATTGATTTTAATTACATTTTTTTGCAGTGCAACAAGTAACATGCATAGATAATACTTTGGCTTCAGTAGCATTTGCAATAATGAATTTTACCTAATATTCAAAAGCCAAAAAAAGTTCTTGTGTTCATTCATCTTTCAACTAGATCCTGGAAATCATGTTTTTCAAATGAAAGTTGACCATTCACTAGTATTAGTGTGGTTTGTGTCTAGTATTCTAAAATATAGAACAGAAAATGCCAGCAGTCATCACATACAGTAAAAGTAGGTACTACTTTGTTAAATATTTGTTCACATGTATAGAAGTGTGTGTGTGTGTGTGTGTGTTACAATGCAAAAGCATTTCTTCCTGTGGTCAGAAAGCTGGAGAGCCATTGCTGCAAAGGCTTCTGTGTCTCAGTGAAGCCAGCAGATGCCGATGCCATTTACTCTTCCGGGAGCTCTGGATTAAGCTGCCAGACCCAACCACGTAGGCGTGGCTCATTCCTTTTATGGAAAAGATTAGAAGAATCAAATACTTCTAAGTAACTCAAAGAATTACATGACATACGTGATTTCAATTGCTGATGCTACATTTTAGCTGCAAATGGTTGGAAGAAATTCATCGACCAATAACTCCACAACAAAAAGAGAGAGAAAACGTTCATTTCTTCCTCAGTCCAACATCTCACCAGAACCATTACTGCCCTTTCTAAAATTGACATGGAAGTAACGTACATACACCCTTAAGTTTTAGCCACGATGGTATTTAAGATTTAAGACAAAAACAAAAACACATTTGAATGCTTTTAAACCAAAACATGAAATCACTTTTTGTAAAATTTTAATTTCTAAGACATTTAAAGTTACACTAAAAGAATCTCATAGAAACAAACAAGGCCAACAGATCATTTGTAAACAGAACACTCTGTAAACAAAAGTAATATACCAGTGCATCTAAACATTATTTTAAAAGTAACATACCAGTTTTTTAAGCCAGTACTACAGATATACTCCTATTTAAAAAAAATTATTTTAAGAACTCTGCCTTTATACATTAAATACTGTGCTAACAAAGAAAACCACATAGGGTTTTCAAAGGCCGTGAGCTTGTGCTGTGGGCAGCTTAAGTGGTTATGGATGCACAGACAGGTCTATTATGCTCCAGCAAGGCAAGGCTGATGTCCAAGCCCCTGAGAACAGGGGCACGCAGTACACTCCTCGAACACATGCAAGAGTCAAACCATGCAGAAGACTTCATTCTCATCCAGTGATCAACCAAAGTCACGATGTGGCCTGAAGCAGCTAGCACGCGTGTGTGCACGTGTGCGCGTGCATGGGTGTGCGATTTTTACACAGTCTCTTCTTTTAGAGCAGGTCTGTTTTTATAAAGAATATATGCAAAGCTAAGTAAATACTGAATCTAAGAAATATCTTGGAAAAGTCAGTAAAAATTATAAATGTTATCATCCATAAAACTTAGAATTTCAAAATGAGTATTGCGGAACCAAGGAATAGAGTTGGTAAGTCGCCCCCAGAAACTGTTTAACTACAGTGTCTAATGCCCCTTAAAGTGGATCCTAAAGTGAGAAAGAGTCAACAGAGCGCCTGACTTCACACAGTCACCTAGATGCCCCACACCCAATGAGAACACTGGGGCCATCCCCAGGGCCGCTCTAATCACGGGCACAGGGCACTCCGGCATCAGGCCCCCTGCCTCCTCCTTGGCCAGCACAACTACAACAAATGAAAGGCCTGAGGTGCACCTATGCTTTCGACTCCAAGTGCTCGGCCTTAGTGCGCTGCCACCCATTTCCGTCATGGCCTCATGCAGCCTCCCGTGTGTCCAAGGGAAGCATCTGTGTTCAGACTAAGTCTCTCACTCAAGAGGAAGACTCCTGTGTACGTAACCAGGAATAAACTCTTTGTGGAACCCCAAGCTGCTGTACTCATGCAGCAAACAGTACGTAACCACCTGGACTTGTCCCCACAGAAGGCATCTGAGACCCAAGATTCCACCCGTCCTTCCATGTGAACTGTATCCTGTCTCAAAAGCAATGAGGATGTACCCAGTAACAGCTGCAGGAATTTATAATACACTCCACTGTTCACTAATCCAAACCTGGCCTAAGTTTTCCACTGGAAAGAAACTTTCAAATGAACAAAGAATTGATACAGACATTGAAAAGTTTAATATTTTACTCAGAAATTTTCAGACATCTTACAAATACCCCCAAACTTCCTATGGATGTGCCCAGAAACTAGTGTAAGTTACAAGTGAGGTTCTTTTATGTAAAGAACTTTCTTTTTCTTCTCCCCTTGACCTAGTTTGCTCAAAATATGGATTGCAAGCAAGTTTCAGAAAAACCACAGCCTGCATTTAATGTTTAAATAGGTGTAACTACCAGTGAAATTAGGAAATGGCCAACTTCTATTAATTTTCTCAGTATGCAGCTCCTACGTGGAGAGATTTACCAATTTACGGAGTGTTGTTTAGAATCACAAAACGTTCTTTTATTTTAAAACTGGACTGTATTTTAGTGATCAGAGAAGCTTGGAAGGAAATGCAGAGGTTAAATAAAGGAGAGGTATACACAATGGAACTTAGGAATACACAGATAAAATTTTCTTATTATTTTGGCTCTAAGTGGCAATTTTTTATGTCAAGTATATACAGCCTGATTTTCATAAATTTCTCCCAAAAAAACCCCTTTAAACTCAACAATTTGAGAAAAATGTTCTTTTACTTTTGTCTGAACACAGACAATCTGTTGCCATACACTTAGTGCATGTGAACATACGCATTTACAGAGACTGCGTAACTACGAAGTGTGTGCAAAGGGGCTCATCTCGTACTTCCGCACGCACAGTCTCCAGTACTCTACCCGAGGGGATGGATGGTGACAGAGTACAATTTTCCAGTTTTTACTCAGTGGACTTAACGTCAAGAAGCCATCCCCAGAATTATTTACAACTTAGTAACTGAGTGATTATCAGATCATGAAACATTGAAAAACTATTCCTACATCATGAATGCTGATACTGTGTCCCTGGGTGTCAAACTGGTAACTTTAGTGAGTCTGAGGTTTAAACCGGCATATACAAAAGGAGCCCAGGCCCGAAGAATGTGTTGACAGAAGGGGTTTCTACCACAGAGCATTTGTAGTTTCATAATGGACACAGGAGAACAAGGAACTGAGAGACTTTAGAAAAAAAGCTTAAAAAAATTGAGTGTACATATAGCCTATAAGGCAAAATCTAAGTTACAAGTGTATTCGACACCAGCAACTATGTTACGAGAAGTAATACTGAATTCTATACACATAAGATGTCAGAGAACTATGATCACAGATAACTTCCTACGTAGCTGACCACACTCCGTACAGTGGAAGGTTTCCCATGCTGTTCTACCACGGATCAGGTTTTCAAAAGAATTTCTTATTTTTCCTCAACTCAAAGTCCAACCGATATCATTCTGAAATATAAACCAGAACTACGCGTCTGTCTTTTTCTTTAAGGAAGTGAACAACAGCTTTGCGCACTACCGCTCCGATGCCCCCACTGCAATGGCGGCGTCCGGAAACCTGCTTTTTTGCGGGGCCTTCACTTCACATCCAAATACCAAGGATGCCTTTCTCGATGCCTTCTCCATTTTGAATAAAATATATAATGGGATTGAACTGAATTCTTAGAAAGCCCCCAAGTTTGCCTTTCCTAATATTCCCATATGGGTGATTGTAGCAACTGATGCAAGCAAATGTGTCCACAGAAGAATGTGCTGCCCTACGGAGCCGCGTCTGGCTGGAAACTGTGGGGTCCTTCACACAGCTAAAGGAGAAGGCTTGCGGCAGCCAAGTTCTCAGGAGGTTACGGAAGAAACGGTGCTTCCAGGCCCCGGCCCTAAATGTGAAGCCCAGTCAGTGCGTGTCATTTCAGACCGGCGGGGATGTCGGGAGTGTGGGGCTCCCGGGTCCTTGATCGCAGAGAGCTGCTGCGTGTCTCACAGTGCTTTGTGATGCCCGTTTGCAGACGGCTTTGATGTTTCTGAATCCCTTGAAGTATCTGATAAGTGGAGCTTATGAAGCCCTGCAGAAAAATTAAGAAAATGGTGAGAAATGATGTACTGTGGCGTAGGTGGGCAGAGGGCTAACGAGGCAGAGTGTCAAGGGTTACTGAGAAAGCTGTGATGTGCTGGCCAGACCCCCTTTAGGGTGAAAGATCTCTTGTCCCCACTGGAGGCTCCCTGGGGGCCTAAGCAGAGTTGTCTCTCAGGAAGCCATGCCTTCTCCTCAACTCTGCAGCTCTGGGGCCCAAGGAAGCTACTGGTTTCTTCTCTCAGCACAGTGAGTTCCTTCTCCACTTCCTGCCCTCCAGACCAATCCCAAGAGCACCCTCTCATATACCTGCTCCTCCAAGCTTGTCCGAGCCCCGAAGTGTGCTTCCCAGGGGAACTAACATGAGGCAAGTATGATCCCACTTTTGTTTTAAAATACACACAAGCAAGTCTACATACAGGAAGACATACAGAAAGACCCACCAAAGTATGAAGCACGTAATTAAGAGGAGAAACAATGGAAAACATGGCATAAAGAAAAGGAGAAGAAATAGCAAAAGAATAAATGGAACATAAATGTTTCATTATTCAAAGATACTTCACAGAATAAAAAAATTATCACTATCTTTAAAAGTCACATTAGTTTCCCTCTGTATCACCCATCAGTCATTCACATAATATGCCTGATATATACAACACTGTGCAACTCAACAGGGAAAACAGGCAGAAGGAAATGTGAGAGTTTATGCGGCACCAAAGCCCTCGGCACTTATTAATCAGACGAAGCAACAACGATGTTCAAGAATACATAACCAGCTCATCTATGGAAAAGATGGTGAGCAAACATTTTTATGAGGCTCAGCCTTTGTGACACATCAAAAACACACTTGGATAAGATTCGATTCCCCTAAGATTCTAGAAATCTGTCTACCTGGCTGTTAAGCAATTTTATACTGCTCTTCAGTCAACACAGCACTCTGAATTTTGAAGTTTCTACCACCTGCATATCTTAAGGAAAGAAAAGGTAAAACTGACCCTGTCTATGATGGATGAATGGGAAGGAAAAAAGAAAGCAATCCAATCCAAGCAACAGTTCTGGCCCCGGGAATGGCCAGACCACGGAGTGACAACAGGAACCCGCGGCTGCTGGGTGTGGGGAGGCGCCTTTAGACAGGGTCTGTTCGAAAAGGAAGGCAGGGGAGAGAGCAGCAGAGTGGTGATCAGTGCTCGAAGTGAAAAGGAATCCCCCTGGAGGATAGATTATTTCCATTATTACTTCTAAAACCTGGGTGCAGCACAGGGTCCACATCTTAAAAAAAAAACAACAACAACAAAAAACAGAACTGTAATGTCTCTCTCTGCAGAAGCAATCGCCTCCCCCATGACCAGGTTTCTAGCTACTGTGTACCAGATACTCGGAGACAAGTACTATCCTTATCAGTGGACACAGAAGCAGCAGAAAGGACTACAAAACAAAGGGATGGGGGGAGATGGGTTAAATTTTGTAATCAAATTATGATTCCCAATGAAATCAGATTTAAGATCTCAGATCACACACTATTACATATACTTAATGAGGATCTTTTTTTTATATATAATGCATTTCTTCCCTCAAGCATTCCAAAGAGTAACAGAAAACACTTGGGCAAAAAAAGCAAATCTATCTATTAGTTTTACACAAGTCTTGATAATTCGACTGCCTGTTATGGTCAAAGAGCCAACACAACATACGTGACTTCACCTTAGGTTGACCAAAATTTCACTATATTAATAAAGACTTCCTTCAAAAGAAGAGATCCAGAATACTTAACTCAAAACCAAACTCACTGCGTTTCATCTACAACTGTCCATGTTGGTGACCGGGAGGGGGGAAGTCATCTGACACACCGCTAACGCATCTCACTGATGCTACCGTGGCCTTAAACATGAAGTTCTAACTTTAGACATTTGGTTCAGAGAGCTGCTGATTCCCGCCTCACCCTGCAGTTTTTAACCTGGCCAGCGTTCTGAAAGCGAGGCCTGAAAATCCATCAAGTACCCGCTGCTCCAGCTGAAACGAGATGTCACTTCCGCTTGCAGGCACTGCTGTACCGGCCATCTGCTCACGGGGAGAATTTAGGAAAATATGGATGAATAGATAATTTGAAGTCTTTTTTCCTTCCCAAAGGTCATCCCTTCAATCACAGAGTTGGAAGAACTTGGTGGGGTGCGAAGCTCTATTGTTGCTCAGAAGGTTGAAGTTATGGGGACCTTAATGAATCAATCACTATGTAGCCTTTTGCAATAGCTAAAAGCCACAATGGAACACAAAGTACAAGCGTTCAAATGATGTCACGTTAGGTAAATGACCTAATGTCAGGATTTTCTATAATAAATCACTGCCTTTCCCTTCTTTTATTCTAAAATTACTCCAAACCCAAGAGGGTTTATATAGCAAGATAGTTTATATTGCCCTGGTATTCCTACAATATAAAATAAAACTAATAAAAAATATAAAATAAAATAAAAACTTATAAAATGTTTAGTTCTAATGTTGATGTGGGCATGAAAAGCTCATTTATAAGTTTCATTTATACCCTTTATATCTTAGCCAAACCGAAAGTTTTTTTAAGACTATCACAATGCATGTGACTTATGGAATACATGATAAGGAAAGCCCCCCTCCTATTAACGACAAGAATATTATTATTTTTATCCTGAGTTACTCGGCTTACTGTGGAGAATTATGGATCAGCCTGATACCTATAAACTCCTCGTAATCAAAAGAAATCTGTAACTAAAAAGTGGTAAGTGGTTTCACTACCAAAAACGAAGTCTCCAGCCCATTATCAGCTTCACCTCGCCTCGACCACCATCATCATAATAAAAAAGCTGATTTTACTGAACTTATATGATGTGCCAGGAATCTGCTCAGGCCCTTAAAATAAACATTCCAGTTAATATTCAAAACAGTCCTCGAGAGAAGAGACTGTCACCATTTTACAGATGACAAAGCTGAGGCTTAACGAGGTAATTTCACAGGAGAACATAAACAGTAAGTAGTGGGTCAGAAATGGAATCTCTATGGTTATACATAGTAGGAAAAATGAACAGATGAAGATTAATCCAAATGACAAAATTAAAAATTAGTAGAAAGAGAGAAAAATACCCATAAACCTCGGGATTACCTAGGGCCTTGAAAAGTTCTTCTCGCACAGCAGAGGTGAATTTTCTGACCAGACACAATGTTGTCACAATAGCAAAAAGCAAATTGTAGGATAATACAATATAGAAATTTCCCAGCCAATTAAACCTTCCAAAGTCTCCAAGTAGATCAAATCTAGTGATTCCTGTTAAAAATAAATAAAATAACCCTTAGTAAAAACAGGTACGATATATTTAAATTCGTTACACAATCAAGAACAAGTAGATAAAACTCCGTGGACTTTCTCATCTGGAACCCCAGTCAGAATTTGTAATCGTTAACTTGTGGAACAAACCCAGCCGGTCCTAACCGACTCTCTCCATATGCCACAGCCTCTTGGAAGTGATGAGGCTGGAGTGACTGTCCCTTGCCACTCAGTCCACGCGCATCGACCGGAGATCTGCTGCGCTGCTCACGGAGAGAAAGGGCACAGTGTGCTCAACTGAAAAAGGAAACAAGGGTCCTGAGGGAGGAGGCGACACTGGACGCGCCCTCCTAGCTCCCACCCCTCTGCTGCGTGGTCCCTCTCTTCGTGCAGCTCCCAGGTCAAACCTCACCTCCTTAGAAAGGGCACCTGTTTCCTCCCCATGAAACAGCCGGACCCTCCAAGGTCGTCTACCCCAATTACACATCTTTGTAACACGTGCTACTGGAAATACTTCTTTTCCTTTCTGGTTTATTTTTTGCTGACTTTCCCACTAGTACGTAAGTTCTATGAGAAAAGGGACTTTTTTTTCCCACCCCTATAATCCTAATGCCCGGAGCAAAGCTTGTCCACGTCTTAGTAGTTACTACATAAACGAACAACAACTAGGGTGATTCCTTTCTGGGTTGGTGGGGTGGGGGGCAGTGGGGATAAAAGCATTATTAACCTGAGCGGGACACCACAGGCTTGAAGAGTAAAATGGCAAATCCAGAAAAGGCAGTTTTCTCATATATACAGTGAAGTTACTTAAATTCACCTATACACATTTTTTTTTAAAGATTTTATTTATTTATCAGAGAGAGAGAGAGAGGGAGAGAGCGAGCACAGGCAGACAGAATGGCAGGCAGAGGCAGAGGGAGAAGCAGGCTCCCTACCGAGCAAGGAGCCTGATGCGGGACTCGATCCCAGGACGCTGGGATCATGACCTGAGCCGAAGGCAGCTGCTTAACCAACTGAGCCACCCAGGCGTCCCAACCTATACACATTTTTAAAAGTCTTTTTATTCAAAAGAATAATTCAAATAGTCATTCTATTTAGTAATAATGTGCCCTAAGCCAAATATTTACTGGAAAGAATACGTGAATGTTAGAGCTCCTCCGACACCTGGTAAATAAGTAATGGCACTCAGGTAGTTCATCAAGCAACAGATGACGAGACTGCTGCCAAGCTTCAGGGAAGAAACTGGAGTTATCTGGGGCCACATAAAATTGTAAACATAACAGACGGTATAAACAAAATCCTGCACCCCGTTATTGTTTGAGTGGTCTAAGGATTTCAAGAGTAACCCAACTTCCCTCTATCAGCTGACTTTTGAACTTAGCTCTCATTCCCATCAAAGCAATCCCATCATCCCTATAGGGCCAGACTCCACAAAAGCAGTGCATACAGACAACAGAATAACCTTCATACCCAAAAGCATCCCAATAGTAGGAGGTTTCAAGAGCTAGTTCCTTTTTAATTGTTTTTTTTAAAGATTTTATTTGTCAGAGAAAGAGAGAGCACAAGGAGGGAGAGCAGCACGCAGAAGGAGAAGCAGGCCCCCTGCTGAGCAGAGAGCCCGATGCGGGACTCGATCCCAGGACCCTGGGATCATGACATGAGCTGAAGGCAGATGCTTAACCAACTGAGCCACCCACGTGTCCTAAAAAGTAATTCTTCTATGGCCACATTTACACAGGGCCAATGTATTTGAACTTGAGAGACAATAGTTACCATAATATTTTAAAGAGAAGATTAATAAAAACATACAATAAAATATCTTTTTAAGGAAGGTGAAGGAACCCAGACCCCAGGAGAATATGCCACATAGACCACAAATTGTAAGTCATGACAACAAGCTCGGCTGCAGTTTCTCAAAGCCTTAATAAAAGGTCACTTTCTCTGGGGCACCTGGATGGCTCAGTCGGAGAAGCATCTGCCTTCGGCTCAGGTCACGATCTCAGGGTCCTGGGATCGAGCCCCATGAGGCCACATCAGGCTTCCTGCTCAGTGGGGAGGCTGCCTCTCTCTGCCCCCTGCTATCTCTCAAACAAATAAAATCTTAAAAAAAAAAAAAAAAAACCAACAAAAAAATTTACTCTGTCAAAAGGAATACAGATCTAATTACGCATTGTATTTTTCAAACAAAGTACCATTTAATTTAACTAGGAAGTTATCTATAGACAGGATGCAGTCCTTCCAAAACAAATTTCAATGATTTCAGCCCAAGGATCCCAGATAAGTAGTTTATTTGATCTTTAGGATCAAAGACTCCTTTGACAATCTGGTGAGGGCCATAGATCTCTTCACAAGAAAAACAAGAGATGCACACACACACACAGACACACACACAAAATCTTGCATATGATGAAGCTGATTTATAGAGAAAACTGCTGGATCACTAAATAAAAATCCTTGTCTAGAAGCTCCAGAAAAGTCTTACGTGGTCTCAAGACATTTTAATCATATACCACTATTAGCAAAATTAGCACACATATAATTAACACACATATTAGCAAAATTAGAACACATATATGCAATATATGTGTATTTAATTATTTTAAAACTATGTATGTACTGGCTTTTACATTATACACAAAGGACAGACTTTTAAAAAAGTAAGAACAATAAAAGTAAATAGAAGTTCTCACGGTTTCTTCACATAGCCCAGTGACTTACTCTGTGAATGCTGGGGGACAAACCACTTTGGAGGGCACTGGTAACTGGCACACGCTAACTGGTACCTCAGCTGCCAGCCCGAAACCAGCCAACATACCACACTGGGACAGAAGTTCCACACAGAGCGCAGTGAGGAGAAGGGTGCACTTAGCACAGGGACATTGGAAGGTCTGTTATGAACAATGGGAAGTGCTCGCACTAGGACTTCTTAGTGGATTCAACTTGGTATCCTGAAAGTCAAGGTCAAGACTTCAAATGAAACCCAAGACAGAGAGGAGTCTCCTCCTTCTATGTTGGGTCCCCAGGACATCTCAGGTTGACCCCACAGACAGAAACCCAGGAGCCTATTGCTACAGTGCACCAAAGCACTAAACAAAGTATTAGATTAGTTCTAAAGATGCTATTGTTTCAAACTGAATTTAAATATCTAACGAACATTGTCTGATTAAAAGGTCACTCTGGATGACACATGCAGGTCTTCGATTATGAAAATCTTCTGTAAGACTGAACAGCAAGAAACTTGAAACAATCACTTCCCTAAACTTCCCTCTGAGAGGTTGAGGTCAGAGCAATAAACTATAAAATGTACTTTTTTGTTAAAAGCACCAACACTTAAGAAAAAGTAACAATACTTAAAATTTTAACAACACTTATGGTATAAATGTATAATACTTCAAAATCTCTATTTCTGAAGGTATATAAAAGGGTATTAAGGCAGCGTATTTTAAAATACTATTAACTAAAAAATTTCAATTATCAAATGCTGTTATTTAACTCTCCTTGTCAAATACTGAATGCTCACTCCCAACCTGAAGTCATTTCTTTAAAAGATAAGTAAAACATATACAAGGTGAAAAGCCTAATTAGTTAAGCAGTGGCTATGCATAGGCCATATTATCTGTGAATAAAATGCACTATGATGCAGTAGACAATGCTCTATGCATAATTCCTTGAATATAGATCTTTTTCTATTCATACCTATACAAGAACCAAGGTACAAAACCTTATTTCAGGAAAGAGCTGGTTACTCCGCCAACAATATGATTCACGAGAATTTACCTTCACTAACCCCCCGGACTTGACTCTGATTTCTAGCAAATATATTCCTGTTCCTTACTAGCAAGAAGAAACTGAGAGTTTATAGGGCTTGACACACTGAAGCAATCATTAAAGTAACTTTATCAGTAAACCATATGTGCTGGCATCTCACAAAAATGGCTGACACGATATCCACGGCTTTAATGGAAGATTACCAAAAAGAACACACACATCTTGTCATACAAGATAAATTTGTAAGTTAAATGTTCTCTGACAAAACAAGAAGACTGGGGCACCTGGGTGGCTCAGTCAGTTAAGCATCTGAATCTTGATTTCAGCTCAGGTCTTGATCTCAGGGTCGTGGGATCAAGGCCTGCATTGGGCTCTGAGCTCAGTGGGGGAGTCTGCTTGAGATGCTCCCTCGCCCTCTTCCTTTGCCCCTCCCCCAACTCATGCACACAGTCTCTAATAAAATAAACCTTAAAAAAAATCAATATACCTCTAGCAATACTATTAAAGAAAAAAAAACACAAATTACCAGTATCAGCTATGGGTAGGTAATTAACACTGCAGGGCACTGATATATCCATACTAAAGGGATAACAAAGGAACTTTATGCCAAAAAACTTGACAAGCAGATGAAATAAACAAACTCCTTAAAACACATAAACAAACTCACTCAAGAAGAAATGAATAGGCTGAGTAGTCCTCTATCTACAAAATAAATTGAATTTGTTGTTAAAACCCTTCCACAAAGTAAATTCCAGGCCCAGATGGCTTCACTGATGAACTGATCAACTGAAGGGGAAAAACAAAAAAACCCAATTCTATAAAAACTCACTGTCTTAGTCCATTAGGGCTGCTGTAACAGAATATTATAGACTGGGTGGCTTATAAACAACAGACATTTTTTTTTTTTTTTCACAGTTCTGCAGGCTAGAAGTCCAACATCAAGGCTCCAGCAGACGTAGTGTCTGGTGAAGGTCCACTCCCAGGTTCACAGACAGCTATCTTTTCACTGTAACCTCACATGGCAGAAAAGGACAAGAGAGCTCTCTGGGGCCTCTTTCATAAAGGCACTAAATCCCATTGATGAAGGTGACCTATCATTTCCTATAGGCACCATCCTCCTAATATGATCACACTGGGAATTAAGTTTCAGCATACAAATTGGTGGGGGGGCCTGGCACAAACATTTAGTGTATAGCATTCATCCAGCAAACTGAAGAGGAGGAAACACCTCTGGATACTTTCAATCAAGATAGCATTACTCACATAATTGAAGTCTGAAAAAAGTCATTAACAAGAAAAAGGAACTACAGGAGTGCCTGGGTGGCTCAGTGGGTTAAAGCCTCTGCCTTTGGCTCAGGTCATGATCTCAGGGTCCTGGGATCAAGCCCTGCATCAGGCTCTCTGCTCAGCCGGGAGCCTGCTTCTCCCACTCTCTCTGCCTACTTGTGATTTCTCTCTCTGTCAAATAAATAAATAAAATCTTAAAAAAGAAAAAAGAAAAAGGAACTATAGATTTGTGCACTCATAAATACAGATAAAAAATCCTAAACAAAATTTTAGTACATTACACACACACACACACACACAGAAAAAAGATACTATGTCATGACCAAGTGGGGGTATCCCAGGAATGCAAGATTGGCTTAATAATCAAGAATGACTCAGTGTAGGAAAGCAAGATGGCAGAGGAGTAGGAGACTGAAATATCACCAGGTCCCAGAAGTGCAGCTAGATAGTTATCAAACCATTCTGAACACCTACAAACTCAACAGGAGATCAAAGAGAAAAAGAGCAGCTATTCTAGGAACAGAAAATCAACCACTTTCGGGAAGGTAGGACACGCGGAGAAATGAATCCAAAGAGATGGGAAGATAGACGAAGGGGGGAGGGACCGGCTCCCAGCAAGTGAGAGAGCAGCAGAGCACAAAATCGGAACTTTTAGAAGTCTGCTCCATGGAGGCACGTTACTCCAGAGGCTATATGGGGGGTGGAGCCCTTGCAGGAACAGTGTGGTCTCAGGTCTCTCAGGGTGACAGGAAGACCAGGGGTGTCTGAATGTGCCAGAGCTCCCAGGAATCAGAGTGGGGAAGCTGACTACAGACACAAAGCCAAGGAGTAGGCTCTTAGCTCACGGTTACCTTAAACTGTAATCCAAGGCACACTAGGGCCACTGTTCTTCAAACAGGGTCCCCACAAGTGGCAGATCCGGGGAGACTCACCTTCCTCCTCCAGGAGTGGCATGGGACCACGCTGCAGGAATATGCTAGGTTTGGAGATGCCAAACAGGGCTGTGAGCCAGGGACAGGAATGTTCCGTCACAGGCCGGGTGAGCAGGGAGTGCAGCAGGAGACCAGGGAGATGGGAGGGATTGACCGCTTCTCTCTGAGGGCGCACTGAGGAGTGGGGCCCTGAGCTTTCGGCTCCTACAAGCCAGAGATTGGGAGGCTGCCATTCTCATTCTCATCCTCCAAAGCTCTATGGAAAGCACTCAGGGAACAAAAACTCCCCAGCATGAATCCAAGCAGATTGTCTAGCCTGGCCTCTGGCAAGGGCAGTGCAATTCCGCCTCGGGCAAAGACATTTGAGAATCACTACCACAGGCCCTTCCCCCAGAAGATCAGCAAGAACATCCAGCCAAGACCAAGTCACTGATCAAAAAGAACTGCAGAACTCCAGAGCTAGGGGAAGCAACACACAGAATTCAGGGCTTTTTCCCCATGATCCTTAAGTCATTCAAAGTTAAATTTTTTTTAATTTTATCTTTTACCTGGTCTATTTTTTAAAATTTTTCCTCTTATTTTAATGTTTCTTAACTATTTTCTTATCAATACCTTATTTAAAGAATCTTTTAAAATTTTCATTGTTATAGTCTATTTTATCCCTTCATTATATTTAACCTTATTTTTTTGTATACATATAGACTTTTTTTCTTTAAAATTTTGAGACACAATTTCTTCTAATAGATCAAAATATACCCTAAATCTAGCACATGGTTCTAGTCTCCAGCCTGATCACATTCGTTCCTTTTTATTTTTTTTCAACCAACTTCTTATTTTATCAATTCCTTTTTTAGAATCTTTTTAAATTTTCATCATTATGGTCATATTCCACCCCTTCATTGTGTTTACCCTTATTTTTGCATATATATGTTTTTCTTTCTTTAAAATTTGGAAGGTAGTTTCTTCTAGAAGACCAGAATACACCCAAAATCAAGGGTATGGCTCTGTTCTATTCACCAGTCTAATATATATATATATATCCCATTCAGAACATTCCATCCCAATGGAACAGAATACATATTTTTCTCTAGTGCACATGGAACATTTTCCAGAATAGATCATGTCCTGAGTCACAAATCAGGTCTCAACCAGTTCCACGAGACTGAGATCATTCCCTGCGTATTTTCAGACCACAATGCTCTGAAACTAGAATTCAATCACAAGAGGAAAGTTGGAAAGAACTCAAATACATGGAGGCCAAACAGCATCCTACTAAAGAATGAATGGGTCAACTAGGAAATTAAAGAAGAATTTTAAAAATTCATGGAATCAAATGAAAATGAAAACAAAAATGCTCAAAATCTTAGGAATACAGCAACGGTGGTCCAGAGAGGAAAAAAAAAAAAAGCAATACAAGCCTTTCTCAAGAAACAAGAAAGGTCTCAAGTATACAACCTAACCCTACACCTAAGGGAGCTGGAGACAGAACAGCAAAGAAAGCCTAAACCCAACAGGAGAAGAGATAAAGATCAGAGCAGAAATCAATGAAAAAGAAACCAAAACAACAGAAAAACAAATCAATAAAACTAGAAGCTGGTTCTTTGAAAAAACCATGAATTAAAGAGGAGAGATCAAAACCATCACCAAAGAAATACAAACAATTATAAGAACATATTATGAGCACCTATACACCAGTAAATTTGACAATCTGGAAGAAATAGATGCATTCCTCGAGACACATAAACTACCAAAACTGAACCAGGAAGAAATAGAAAACCTGAACAGACCCATAACCACTAAGGAGATTGAAGCAGTCATCAAAAATGTCCCAACAAACAAGAGTCCAGGGCCAGACAGACAGCTTCCCAGGGGAATTCTACCAAACATGTAAAGAAGAATTAATACCTATTTGCCTGAAATTGTTTCAAAAAATAGAAATAGAAGGGAAACTTCCAAACTCATTTTGTGAGGCCAGCATTACCTTGATTCCAAAACCAGACAAAGACCCCACCAAAAAGGAGAAGTACAGACCAATATTCTTGATGAATAAGGAATGCAAAAATTGTCATCAAAATATTAGCCAATAGAATCCAACAGTACATTAAAAAGATATTCACCATGACCAAGTGGGATTTATTCCTGGGCCTCAAGGTTGGTTCAACATCTGCAAATCAATCAATATGATACAATACATTAATAAAAGAAAGAACTAGAACCATATGATACTGTCAATAGATGCTAAAAAAGCATTTGGGAAAGTATAGCATCCCTCCTTGATCAAAACTCTTCAAAGTATAGGCATAAAGGGTATGTACCTCAATATCATCAAAGCCATCTATGAGAAACCCACAGTGAATATCATTCTCAATGGGGAAAAACTGAGAGCCTTTCCCCTAAGGTCAGGAACACGGCAGGGCTTTCCACCATCAGCATTGCTATTTAACATAGCACTAGAAGTCCTGGCCTCAGCAATCAGAGAACAACAAGAAATTAAAGGCATCCGAACCAGCAAAGAAGAAGTCAAACTCTCACAGTTTGCAGATAATATGATACTTTATGTGGAAAACCCAAAAGACTCCACTCCAAAACTGCTATAACTCATACAGAAATTCAGTAAAGTGTCAGGATATAAAATCAATGCACAGAAATCAGTTGCATTTTTATTCACCAACAGCAAAACAGAAGAAAGAGAAATTAAGGAATCAATCCCATTTGCAATTGCACCCAAAACTATAAGATACCTAGTAATAAATCTAACCAAAGAGGGAGAGAATTTGTACTCAGAAAACTATAAAGTACTCATGAAAGAAATTGAAGAAGACACAAAGAAATGGGAAAATGTTCCATGTTCCTGGATTGGAAGAACAAATATTGTCAAAATGTCTATGCTACCTAAAGCAATCTACACATTTAATGCAATCCCTATCAAAATACCATCAATTTGGGGCACCTGGATGGCTCAGTGGGTTAAGGCCTCTGCCTTTGGCTTGGGTCATGATCCCATAGTCCTAGGAACTGCCTGTTAAATAAATATATAATATCTTTGGGAAAAAAATCAATTTTTTTCAAAGAAATGGAACAAACAATCCTAAAATTTATATGGAACCAGGAAAGACCCCAAATAGCCAAAGGACTGTTGAAAAAGAAAGCCAAAGTTGGTGGCATCACAATTCCAGACTTCAACCTCTACTACAAAGCTGAAATACTAATCATTAAGATAGTATGGTACTGGCACAAAAACAGACACACAGATCAATGGAACAGAATAGAGAGCCCAGATATGGATCCTTAACTCTATGGTCAACTAATATTCAACAAAGCAGGAATGGATGTCCAGTGGAAAAAAGACAGTCTCTTCAACAAATGGTGTTGGGAACATTGGACAGCCACATGCAGAACAAAACTGGAACGTTTCCTTATACCACACACAAAAATAGACTCAAAATGGATGAAAGACCTCAATGTGAGACAGGAATCCATCAGAATCCTTGAGGAGAACACAGGCAGCAACCTCTTTGACCTCAGCCACAGCAACTTCCTAGAAACATCACCAAAGGAAGGGAAGCAAAGGCAAAAATGAACTATAGGGATTTCATCAGATCAAAAGCTTTTGCACAGCAAAGGAAACAGTCAACAAAACCAAAAGACAACCAACAGAATGGGAGAAGACATTCACAAATAACGTATAAGATAAAGGGCTAGTATCCAAAATCTATAAAGAACTTATCAAACTCAACACCCAAAGAACAAATAATCC
The DNA here is from genome assembly GCF_964662115.1 of Mustela nivalis. Lineage (NCBI taxonomy): Eukaryota > Metazoa > Chordata > Mammalia > Carnivora > Mustelidae > Mustela > Mustela nivalis. The sequence goes on along the minus strand of NC_139031.1, from coordinate 1,787,326 downwards.
AATCAAGAAACAGGCTAAAGATATGAACAGACATTTCTGCAAAGACATCAAAATGGCCAACAGACACATGAATTAGTCCTCAACATCACTCGGAATCAGGGAAATACAAGTCAAAAGCATAATGAGGTATCACCTCACACCAGTCAGAATGGCTAAAATCAACAAGTCAGGAAATGACAGATGTTGGCAAGGATGCGGAGAGAGGGGAACCCTCCTACACTGTTAGTGGGAATGCAAGCTGGTGCAGCCACTCTGGAGAACAGTATGGAGGTTCCTAAAAAGTTGAAAATGGAGCTACCCTACGACCCAGCAATCACACTACTGGGTATTCACCCTAAAGATACAAACGTAGTGATCCAAAGGGGCATGTGAACCCGAATGTTTACAGCAGCGATGTCCACAATAGCAAAACTATGGAAAGAACCTAAGTGTCCAACGACACATGAATGGATAAAGAAAATGTGGTATATATACACAATGGAATACTATGCAGCCATCAAAAGAAATGAAATCTTGCCATTTGCAATGGTGTGGATGGAACTAGAGGGTACCATGCTAAGCAAAATAAGTCTATCAGTGAAAGAATTATCATACGATCTCCCTGACATGAGGAATTTGAGAGGCAGAGTGCGGGGTTGTGGGGGTAGGGAAGGAAAAAATGAAACAAGATGGGATCGGCAGGGAGACGAACATGGAACTCTTAATCTCATGAAACAAACTGAGAGTTGCTGGGAGGTGTGGGGGGAGGGACAGGGTGGCTGGATTATGGACACTGGGGAGGGTATGTGCTATGGTGAGTGCTGGGAGGTGTGTAAGTCTGATGATTCACAGACCAGTACCCCTGGGACTAATAATACATTATATGTTAATTTTTTTTAAAAAAGGAAAGAAAGAAAAGGAAGGAAGGGAGGGAGGGAGGGAGGAAGAAAAGAAAAAATAGAAAAGAAAAAAGGAAAGGAAAGAAGGAAAGAAACAAAGAAAAAGAGAAGGAAGGAAGGAAGGAAGGAAGGACCACTCATTAATGTGCTGTAATTCAGCACATTAAGTCTAAAAAAGAAAGCCACAGGATTATGTCAATAGATGCAGAAAAAGCATTTAAGAAAGTCCAGCATCCGTTCCAATAAAAACTCCAGCAAAGGAGAAAAGACGGAAACCTCCTCAACCTGGTGAAAAGCAACTACCAAAAAAAAAAAGCAAAAAAACACTACTGCTATTACCAGTTTAAGGACAGAATGCTTTCTTGCTATCACTGAGAAATAAATCAAGAATGTCTGCTCTTACTACTTCTATTCAACATTATACTCGAAGCTCCAGATAGCACAACAGACAAGAAAAATAAAGCATCCACATTGGAAAGGAAGAAGTAAAACTATTTTTATTCGCAGACATCATCATCACCAACAAAAATTCAACAAAATCTACAAAACAGATACTATTACTAATAAGTGAGTTTAGCAAGGTTGCAGAATGAAAGACCAATATACACAAATCAACTGTATCTCTATGTACCAGCCATGAACTATTACAAGAAATTATACTTTTAAAGAAATACCATTACAACAGCATCAAATGTGCAAGACCTAAACAAAAAATGCAAACTTTGCAGAGGCAAATTAAAGAACTAAATAAGTATACAGTGCTCAGGGACTGAAAGACTCAATATTGTAAAGATCTTAATCCTCTCCAGTTTGTTCTACAGATTCAACACAATCCAAAACCCTCGCAGACATTTGTGTAGAAAATGACAAGCTAATTTAAAAAGCCACAGGGAATGCAAAGGACTTAGAATAACTAAAACCACTCTGAAAAAGAACAGACTTCACTGCCTGATCTCAAGTCTTACGATCAATCTACAGCAACCCAGACAGTGCAGTATTGATGTAAAGACAAACAGAGACATCAATGGAACAAAATAGAGTCCAGAAATAAACCCACACCCACAAATACATGGACAACTGATTTTCCATGAAGTTTTCAAGGCCATTCAGAGGGAAAATGAATAGGCTTTTCAAGCAGTGGTGCTAGAATAATTGGCTACCCATATGCAAAAAAAAAAAAAAATGTATCTCAATTCATACCTCATACTATATACAGAAATTAACTCAAAGCAGGAGTTAATTTCTGGATCTAAGTACAAAACCTAAAACCTAAAAGTATAAAACTTCTAGAAGAAAACACAGGAGATAACTAAGTGATTTGGGGTTAGAGAAAGATTCAGTATACTGATACAACACCAAAGTACAATCCAAATGGAAAAATTGGTAAATTTGACTTCATCAAAATTAAGGATATGTATCCTTTGAAAAATGTTGTTAGAAGATTAAGAAACAAGCCACCAAATGGGAAAAGTATTTGCAAATCACAGATCTTGATAAGGGATTTTTGTCCAGAATATATAAACAGTACCCAAAACCCAACAATGAGAAAATAATCCCAATTTTTAAAGTGAACCAAAGATCTGAACAGACACTTCAACAGAGATATAGACAGCAAATGAGCACATTAGTCATCCGGAAGGTTCAAGGTAAGTCCACAGAGACATACCACTACACACCTATTAGAACACCGAAGCAGTAAGTGACGGACTATACCGGTGTTGGTGAAGATGGAGAGGAACCAGGATTCCCATACACTTTGGAAGAGTTTAGCAGTTTCTGAAAAAATAGAGCATACACCAGGCTTTCCACTTTCTAGTTACTATCCAAGAGAAATGAAAGCATATGCCCAGAGACTTGGATGTGAATGTTCACAGCAACTTTATTTATAAAAGCCAGAAGTCATAAACACCTCCAACGTCCTTCGGGGGGTGACAGGATAAACAAACTGTGGTCCACACATAAAATGAAACAATAAAAAATGAACTACTGATACATGCAACAACCTGGGTGAATCTTAAGATAAATACACTGAGTGAAAAAAGACAGACAAAAACTACATACTATATGATTTCATTTATATAAAATTCCAGGAAACATGAACTAATCTATAGTTCTAAAAAGCAGGTCAGTGTTTGCCTGGGGATACAGGGTGGGGGTGTGATACGGTGGAGAGGTGTGAGGGAGGAACTACATATGGCTAAAAGGAAACATTCTGAGGTGACAAGGATGTTCACTAAGTTGATTGTGGCGATGGTTTCACAGGTGTACAAGTAAGTCAAAACTTGAAAAAAACGAAACAAAACTCGTCAACTGTACTTTAAATACGTCCAGATTATGGTACGTCAATTATGCCTCAGTAAAGCTATTAAAATACATTTATTAGGCTTCAGACTATATACATGCCATAGCATGCATGCCTACAGTAGTTTATGGCTGTGGCAATTAGATTTAATTAGAAATTCTGTATTTCTATATTTGCTCCTGTGTTATAAGTTAAATTTTTAGAGTATTTTTCAGTCCTTATCATATTCCTAACGCTATACAGGTACTGTAGGAGTTACAAAGTGGGTATGTAACATATTTATTCCCTTTATGGAACTGTCTTCACATCCTAAGAAATGAAGACTTTCAATAACATAGTCCATATATTCATATACATTTCCAGCATAACTACATGTCTGTGTAGTTAAGTAGAATAGAAAATCAGAAGCATGAACTCCCACAGACGTACTGAAAGTTGCATGCAGACAGACTGCCCAGTATTATGGAGGGAAGAGAAGTGAGCATTTCGAGTGCAACCTGCTCAGTGAGAAGGCAGATGTGGGGAGAATGAAGCAGGGGATGGGGGGCCCGTGGGAGGGAGGCCTGAAGGGCAGAAACTTGGGGACAACTTTCTCTGCGGAGTTCAATGGCTGAGCCAAGCCTTGAATGGCATGTCAGGTAGGCCAGGAAACGAGGTGAACAAAATCACTCATGTCAGATGAAGTCCCATGTTCAAAGGCGCGCAAAGTAGAGCAGTACTGTGTTCCCATTCGGTACCCCGAAGAACCCCGAAGAACCCCGCGGTCACCGATCGTGGTTCAGAGTGGGTGGGGCTCGGAGTGCCGAGAAGAGAAGGCGACTGCCCAGCGCGGATTAGGTTTAAAGGACCTCCTGTGCCACCTTAACAAAACAGAACCTTATTCTAATGGCAGAAATCTTTGAAGTCTAGAGAGCAGGGGAGTGGCAGGTCCCATTTTCGTTGTAAGAGAAGGGGATGGAGCGCCAGACTGGCCATTAACTCAAGAGAAGACTGCGGATGAGGAGGGAGGCCGGAGGCTGCTCCTGGCTGGGCTGTCTCTGCTGTCAGGCCCTGCTGTCTGCTCCCCCTTCCTCTGCGCAGTGCCTACCACTAGGGTAGAAACAGAGAACACTCAAAGCTGACTCATGATCATTAAAAATAGGTAGACCTCAGGATTAGCGACATTACCACATCAAGGAAACAGAGGAGAGAGCAAATATTTACTGTCTACTGTTATACTGTGTAAGGGTCTTTAAAAAATAATAGTTTATTAAGATGAAATTCACATCATAAAATTAACGATTTTAAAGTAAACAATCCAGTGCAGTGAGTACACTCACAATGTTGTGTAAATCTATCTAGTTCCAAAACACTTTCTCCACGCCGAAGTGAAACCCCAGACCCATTAAAAGCAGTTTCTCCCCCATCACACCTCCCCCCAGTCTTTGGCAACCACTAACCTGCTTTCCCTGTCGAGTTCCCTACTCAGGCCATTTCATATAATAGGCATACTACAACGTGTGGATTTCTGGGCCTGACTTATTTCACTCAGGATCATGTTTTCAAAGTTCATCCATGTTGTGTCACTACAGTATTCTTTTCCTTTTTTTATTTAATTGTGGTAAAATACACATGACACAGAATTTATATAGTAAAGCACATTCACACTATTGTACAACTAACCTCCAGAACATTCATCTTGCGAAACTGAAACCGTACCCATTAAAAACCACTCCCCCTTTTCCTCTCCCCCACCAGACTCTGGCCACCACCATTCCCCCTTCGGTCTCTAGGATTTAGACGACTAGGCACCTCGTGTAAGGAGGAGTTACCCAATATTTGATTTTTTTGCAACTGGCTCATTTCACTTAGACGTCATGCCTTTTTATGGCTGAACACCATCCCCTGTACGTACTGGACCACAGTTTGTTTATGCATTTCTCTGGGTTGTTTTTACCTTTCAGTTATTACTATAAGAGTCTTTTTAAATGATAAGACTCAAATACTTGGTCAAACTAGCCTGGAACATGGAACGAAAGATGATCAGGATGGAAGCAAGACACCCAATTTCCCAGTTCATCTACTCCAAACCACAGGCCACACTCAAGGCCGGGGCACCTGCTGGCACCGCAAATACGTACTGACTAGATGCTGGAAGGGATCAAAAGATGCATAAAATATGCTCTTGTCCTTTAAGGGGTAGAAAGCTTCTTGAGAAAGACAATATAGGCAGGTTAAGTACAACACAAGGCTGGATGTGTCAGAATCGAAGAGCTTTATGTGTGACCCACCTGTGACCCGGCCTTGGAGGATGGGGAGGAACCAGGCAGGCCAACAGGTGAGGAGAGAAATTGGAGCAATGTGAGCCAGAGCTCAGAGAGGGCAAGTGTGTTTGCAAAGGTCAAACCAATTTTAGTCACAACTATTTGCATGCCACGAATTCAGCTTGTCCTAATATGCAGGTAACTTAACTAGGAGGCCAGATGAACTCGACTACAAAAATTTTAACCAACTAAAAGCCAGTGAACGGGAATGAAAATCACTGTCCAAGAGGCACCTAAGTGCTGATTCTCAAACAGGTGAGCATGTAAGCATCCCCTAAACTAGACAGAAACTGTCTATTCCCTTCCTGAAGAAAACGTCCAGAGACAAGGCCCCAAAATGTCCCTCAATGACACCTCCTGATTTGGAAAAGTAAGTACGACTTCAGGTCATTTGCTCTGGTTTCACTTCTTATTCTAGTCCCCTCAAAGAAAAGAACACCTGTTTAGAATCGGTTTCGGGCGCCTGGGTGGCTCAGTGGGTTAAGCCTCTGTCCTTGGCTCAGGTCATGATCCCAGAGTCCTGAGATCGAGCCCCGCATCGGGCTCTCTGCTCTGCAGGGAGCCTGCTTCCTCCTCTCTCTCTCTCTCTCTCTCTCTCTCTCTCTCTCTGCCACTTGTGATCTCTCTGTCAAATAAATAAATAAAACCTTTAAAAAAAAAAAAGAATCGGTTTCATGAACATTCCCTAACAGTAAAGTACTAAAAATAAAATCATATACTTAGCCCTCTGTTTGGGTGTTTACAGGAGTCTGATGCTTTCCGCCTTTTTGTAAGGAAACAGGAGGAAGGAGCATATGTGAGAAACCCCACAAGAGGAAGCGGAGAGTCACCGTTAGTCGCCAGCATGAAGAAGTCGATGCATCTGACAGAACTCTCTAGTTTCTGCTTTGGCCTGTTAGATAGACAGTGACCAAGGACTGCAAGGAAACCCGGAGGAGAGAGAGAGGGAGGGGAGGGGTAGTGGGAGGGGAGGAAGGTGAGAAGGACAGAGAGAGACACACACGCAGCGTGGGTCCCACCGAAGAAACGACCAGTGTGGGACGGCGCCCACATGGTGCACAGTTCGCATTATCTGTTCTTGGCTCAGGGATGCGTGCTGGGCTGCAGGTCTGGGTTTGGGGACCAAGTATGGGTAAACCTGAGGAGCAGTAAAAGAGATAGTTAAGAAATGGCCAAAGGAAAAGAAAGAAACAGGGGAATGGGGACCAGAAATAAAGAAAAGATAGAGGAAGTAGAATTTCAAACAGCAAATGCCATGGAGCAATTAAGACAAAAAGAGAATCCACAAGATTGGACAATTACAAGGTCACTGGTGACCTGAAGAGAAAGAGATATTTAAGTGTTTGGGGTTTGAAATTCCTTTGCAGATGACTGAGTTCCGGTAGACGAAATGATGTCAGCTCCTACTGGACAGCACACTGAGGTCAGGAGGCAACATGAGGAACAACACCGATGGCCAAAGCCAGCATCCCGGTGGCCCCAGATGAGGATTTCACGTTTCCTGCAGAGGCACCAGGTATGTCCACGTACCTTTGGAGGACGATCCGAAGACTTGGACACTCTGAACAGGGGACTGGGAGTAAAACTGGTGGTCACAAGGAACTGCGTCTTGATCTCTAACTTTTAGTATTCTTTATAAGGAGAATTTATTCAAGTCTATACTTATATAATTGATTAAAATTAATTTTAAAATAAAATCTCCTACAAAGAAGGAGATAATATATTCACCGGTCTCAGAACTGACTGTGTGCAAGTGTGCTATGAAGTATTCTCAGCCAGACTACAGGCCTTTTTTCTTAGTACAAAGTACACCCTTATTATAGCTTACTGTCTGGTTTTTAACTGTAACATTTTAAGGATTACCTCTTAAGCCTCCTTTTTTTTTTTTAAGATTTTTTTTTTTATTTATTTGACAGAGAGATCACAAGTAGGCAGAGAGGCAAGCAGACAGAGATGGGGAAGCAGGCTCTCTGCTGAGCAGAGAGCCCAATGCGGGGCTCCATCCCCGGACCCTAAGATCACAACCTGAGCTGAAGGCAGAGGCTTAACCCTCTGAGCCACCCAGGTGCCCCCACCTCTTAAGCCTCCTTCTAGCTAAATTGTCCCAACTAGAATTATTTTCATATAAAAATATTTTATAACAAACTAAAATTTTAAATATTTGATGTATCTGAATGATGGCTAAATTATTTAGGAAAGATTGGCCACCCAATATGACATTTCCTCAGACAGGACTAAGTTCCCTGAAGTAAGAGTGGCATCGTAAGAATAGAACAAGTAGGTAATTGGGAATAAAAAGCATTTAGGGACTAAGCATTAGTTAATCTCTTAACTCTTTTTTAGACATCTGACACAGAGTAACTTTCTCTTTATTATTAAAAACTATAACTAGATATACACATAGATAGAGAGACAAATTTATTGTTCAGATATAAGAACAACAGTATTCAACCAAAAGTCAATTAGGGCCACTCTCTCTGCAATATAACTGAATGTAAGTAAATCATATACAAATTTTTTGCTGAAAAATTTTCAGGAAGGAGTTTAAAATTATTTTTACATCAAAGTCATAGTTAGGAATATTTTGCACTTGTCATTTCTAAGCATCATTCACTTTTATTTTACACTGAGAACTGGAGAGAAGCAGCCCAGGGTAAAGATTAATAGTATATTTATGAAACCCTAAATCACGACCTCCCCAGGACGAAGCACTTTTTAAACAGGTTCCCTACATTAAGGAATGAAGGAGTAATCCACTTTATCTCCTGCAAGATGAAGGGCTAAATGGGACCCGGATGAGAAATACATGAAAATACTAAAAAATAAATTCAAAGGGATTCAAAGGAGTAAGTGTTCTTGTCTTAAAAATCCTAAGTATATTTTCTTTTAAAAATCTGCATTTGGGCCTTGTACAGCTTACAAGTTACAGAAAGAACTTCCGTTTAACAGAATAACTATAAAGATAATTTTATAAAAGAAACTAGTAACATCATTGCAAAGTCTGTTGGTTACATTCGAGAGAAATCGTCCCTGTTGAGGGAGACTGCACACGGGTGGGATGTCTGAAGGGGAATGCAAAATGAAGTCCGTCTCGCAGTAGTTTCTTGATTAGGCATAATTGGAGCATATCAGCAATCCTCCAAAATCTGTTCTTACAGAATTCATTGCTGCTTTTAAAATATTTTACTGCAGAAAAGTGTGGGCATGTACAGGGAGCTCTTTAGGCTTGGTGCTGTTCTATTTTCACCATGTTCACCAGTCACTTCCTCTAGTCAGCATCAAAGCAAACAGTGAACTGTTCACTGCACATCAAGTCTTCCAAAATGTTGGATTCTTCAGAACTATAAAGTCTAAACAGGCAGCAAAGCTCATATGCACTGACATGGCATTATTTTTAAAGGGCTTTAAAGAGTTTGAATAAGAAATGCTAAGCTTAGATTCTTTGTGTTTCCTATAGACAATAAAACCATCATTTATATTAATTACATTTAGCTTAAAATACATGGTCAAAATCGTCCTCACAATTTAATTCTTCCTTGTCAAGTGATATGCTTATGAAATCTACTCTGTGGCAATTTTTCAGTTAGTACAAATTCTTCCATAATCAAATATAAGAAACTGATCAAAGGAAATCTTGAATGAATGTGTCCTATCAAGCCAGGCACTGAAGTCTAAAGCTAGAGTTTCATGACACCTCTGCTGCACCGACAACACCAGCTAGCAAATTAAAATATGCAAACTAAAAACCCAAAAACCAAAAAACTCATGTAACACTTCCATTTTTGAAGCAAAAATATCATCAAATTCTTTTACACAGGATTTAATGTATTTTCCATTTACAATTAAAGTAAAAGCTATCACTGATAAACTGCTGAAACAAGAGAAGAGCTGCTCATATACAGGTAATGTTGGATTTTCCCTGCTATTTCAATTCTCGTTTCACTGGCAGAGGTGGGTGCTGCTGGCGGAATTCCCGGGGCAGATGAGAGCACCTAAGAGTCAGGCTTTCCTTTGGAGAGGCAATGAGAAAGAGTAAAAACTTTCATAGCTTGGAATGTGGTTGTGAAACACATCCTCTATTCTAGGCTTATGAGCTTTTCAGCTGGTAAATCAAAACCCTGTTATACACCAGGATAACATTCATGACAATTCTCCACATTTTATCTTCTTAAAAATCAAAGGCTCGGTCCTAAAGGGTTAATAGAGGAATTACAAAGTAACTCTCTAGTTTGCATTTCCCATAATACTAAAATAAAGCTGCTTCTTTTAGTCCAGAAATTTGCTTTTTTAATACTGTGAAAAGCCTCCATGAATCTGTTTAACGTATTTACTTCTTTTCATCTATTCAGTGCCACTGGGCATAACCTGTAATGCAGTGCGTGTTGATATTTTGCAAAGCGCCACATGACTCACTGTACCCTAATGCGCTCCATTAATCCTGTTTGGACAGCTGGGTCCAGGCGTTTGTTAGCTGCATTCTAATTGTCCCATCTTTCTTTTTCTTCTTTTTAGTTATCTCTATGGCAAACTACTCAGGAATTTAATTTGTTGATCTTCAAAAAGCAAATTTTGCCATTAATTTGTTTTCTTTGTATTAAAAGTATACCTACCATGCAATTTTCTTCCATAAATTCAGTATATATCACTATTAACAATTAATCTAAAGTAGCAGATCACAGTAAGTAAGTTTTTGAAATGACTAAACGGTGGGGTGGCTGTAATATCATAGGAATTACCGTTGGACTGTGACAATACAAACGATATCACTTAGTTACAAATGAAGTTACTGTCGTGCATACTTTTGGCATTTTCAAGATTAGCACCCCATAAGCAGATGTCAAAACAATAACAAGTCCTGTAAAGCAAACACAAAAGAGGTGAGACCACGGAGTAAATAAGCTGTGTATTCGTCTACGGAACAGCGGTCCCTTCCCACTGAATACTTAGATCTCACTTCTTGCTAAAACATGAAATTCTCAGTAAGGGTTGCACCGATGACCATAGAGCCTGTATTTCCCTCTCGCACCTGCCTCCCTGCCGCCCAGGAGTCGTGAGCCAACAAGGGAGGCAATAGAAGAGGTAAACAAGAGCAACCCCCAGCGGCTAGTAATTTTCTTATGAGCAAGTTGGCGAGGTTGGATGATGGGGTTCTTCTAATCATTTGTGAGCACTCTTAAGTGGAAACCGAAGTCCAGAAAACCAAACAGAACTGCCTAACGGAAACTTTTGTCTGAAATAATATTTAGCCAAGAAGCGAGATCAGAGACCGCAACATGCTTTAGAAAAGAGAAGAAGGCCAAGTGAAGATTTGTTCAACTATTTTAATGACAACGTAGAAATGTATTACTTTTAAAAGATCCTTCCTATAAAAAATTAAGAAAACTATATAAATGACAGGCAAGAAAAAAATTAAAAAACTAAAGGACGCCCTTGAAATCAGCTCGTGCTCTCAGAGATCTCCCTGTTTTCAAGTCTATTTCATGGACACGAAGCAGCTTAAAGTTTTACACATTTTCAATTTTTTAAACCACATATTAAAAGTTTTTTTTTTTTTTTTTTTTTTTTTAAAAACATTTCATATAAGACAAATTAGTTTAACACTTTCTAGACGTTAAACAATTGTGTTGTTGTTTTTTTTTTTAATATCACAGTTTTCTCACTGGAGAACTCAAAAAGCTTAACTACTCAGTAGAAAAAACTGCCCACTGTTTGAAGAAGGAACATTTTTAAGTATTTAAAAAAATAAATGGTCTTTATTTAATAAAAGTACTTGTTTTGGTATGGTTCTTATATAACCTAAGTACAGAAAGAAGTAAACATAAAATAGTGTGAAAGGAAATGTTATATTTCAAAGGAGGGTCTTTTTGAAAAAGTGCAGAAACTACAAGTTAAGGCAGAAGTTTAAGAAAGATACAATTAACAAGGTATGGACATTTCTCCCGGAAACCTACCCAGTGTTCTTGACATCACAGGCAGTGCAGAGCTCAAGACCAAGATGGACACACAATTCCCAATGATCTATGTGGGGATCACAAAGAATATTGGGCAGTCAGACAGCAGAATCACGCATGCAGTCAATCCACTCACATTCTGGGAACTCACTGCACATCCTACTCACCTTGCACTGTTGCACTGTACTCTGCTAACTTCTTAATGATACCACTCAATATAGAACTTAAAGAGAATAAGAAATGTTTTCTACAAATATTTAAAGTTACATCTGTAAAGTTCTAAAAGACAGGTACAGTACTTGGCATGACTATCAAGTTATAGGACACTGAAATCATGTCTCAGACAACGCATCTTACATTACTGGTTGCAGTTGCCAATTTTAAAAAGGTTTGCCTGTCAAGTAAAATAGAATGAATACATTTAATACTTCTGACTATATTTTTAAAGCCAGCCTACTGCTCATGATATATAATATCTACTTCTAACACATTCAACTATTATAAATTTTAATACCAAAATGTTAGAAATCTAAAACCCCTAAATTCTAATAATTCATTCCCAATGTGTCCGACGCTTATTCTTTTCTATTAAATAAAAGGAGCTGAAATACTGATTAATGCTGATGATCACTGGCACTAGACGCTAAATATCTCAATAAGTCAGAGCATTCTATAGATACGTAAATAAAGTACATAAAATAACTTTTCCTTTTTAAGATAGGCTGAAAATATGTGATCTATAATAAAAAGAAAAGAATCCAGCAGCTCTTACTAGTTATTCTTCATGGTCAGGCTGTGGGAATATTTTTAAAAGATGTAGTCACTATATAAGGTAACAGTCTTTGTCATTCCAAAGCCAATGACACATTGTAGGAAGTCAAATTAGCCTCAGACTACAAAATGTTTCTGAATAGAACTCTTCCGTCTTGCTTTAATTATTCAAATTTGAAATACTTTGTCTCTACTACTTGTAGCAACTAAGTTCTTCAGATTTCAAACAAGCTCCCTGAAGTACAGTTTGCACAATCAAAGTTACTCATTAGCAATACGTTTTCTTTAGCGGAGAAAGAGCCCTTTCAGTAGCCTTCTGTAGCTGGTTAACAAGCTCTGCAGTTCTATGCATTTCCAAGTGAATGGATGCCATCCAAATTAAACAGAGCAGCACATCCTTTTCCCACTCATTCAGCATTTTCAAAATCTTTCCGTTTGTGTTTATGCAATTTACAAACAAATACCTATCTCGGCAAATGAACCATTCAGGGTGATTACAAAAATAAAACAGTTCATTTGCCTTGGAATGCAAAAAGGAGGCACCGCCATCTAAGACTTTGCCTTACCTTTGTCATAGTTGTGTCATCCTTCTTGGGAATAAAATTTCCAAAAAATCGCAGGCTATAGAAACCGACAACAGAGGATACCATAAGATAGCTGTGAGAATCAAGGAAAAAACTCTCCAAAGAATGCAAGTTTCCTTAAGTTCTCAGTAGTCTCCAGAAACTCTTGAGGTCCAAAGGAAAAACAAAACAAAAAGCCACTTGGCGTGCTTGAGGAAGACTGACTTGTTTTTCCCTTCTAAGCAAGTGTCTTAGTAAATTACCACTGTCCCAGAAACTAAACAGAAAATTTGTTAAACAATGTTTAGTTAAAGAAAGGATACAAAATCAAAATGATTTCAAGTGCAGCTCCCACAAAACCAAAAGCAGAAAGAGAAGCATTTCCTATTCCAGGACCCTGGGGGGAGAAAAAACCACTTTTCAGAATTCAATGACACTAAACATTTGCTTTCCCTAAAACTATTTCTTAAATACAGGAATTAGGACTGTTTAATACCCTAAAATAGCATCTAGATTTTCTAAGAATAAAACATGACACTAGACTGCATTCATCAACTAATGCAACCATGTGTTAATAATTTCAACAAGTTCAAAACATCTCTGATTTATCTAAAATATAATTTACTCATAAAAATGATATTATGCTTATTGTTAAGAGCCCTGAATATTATTGGAAGAAATTTTTTTAAAACAGTACCACAGGAATCGAAGATATAGTTATTTAAATAAACCCTATGACAACATATAAAAATTATACAATTAAAATCTATCAAAGTAGGCTAAGCATAGAAAGACTGAATGTGCATATCCTATTTCTACAGTTGAAAATTTTGTTTCCCCAAATCTTCCTTGGGAATTTGGACATTTTTAAAAGATATAACTTAGTTAACACAGATTTTTTAAATGTAACACTACACAGTTTTCCAAAACATTACACCTATTGTGGAAACCTATCTTTATCTAGAACTTAAAAAAACAAGCATAAAAATTAGTATTTATTAATGAGACCAAACAGGCAAAAAAATAATTTATTAAAGTAGGAAGAATATTTTCACAGCTTACCAATTAAAGGCAGTATTCAAATATGAACTACTGTTCTACTATCAGCTCTAATTGTAGCAAACAAAAATACCAGGAAAATTAGAATGTATAGCCAGGTTAATAAAAAAATGAACCAATAAGTAATATCATGCATATCATATACACATTCTAATTTTGGACTAAAGAAGTTAAGAATACTCATGGAAATTTCATATATATATATATACAAATCAAAGACCTATCAACTTTTTGTTAATCTTTTGACAAAGAAACAAATAATGCTAATGGCTTACTGGCTAGGTGAAAAACATTTTGGATATATTCCCTGTGTCAAGAGAAGTCCTCCAGGCAGGATTAGGATGATCTGATTTATTTACAGAATCATGCATGGGTCCTACGAGGTAGAACTTCCTCTCTATGATACACTAAGGGGATGGTACAAAAACATACCATGGCGGCATGGGACTTACGCAGCGTGCAATGTATAACAGAGGGTCACAAAGTGAACAGAAGCCAACACAGTAGATAACTTCCTGCTCTATCAATGAATTTGGGTCTAAACAAAAGATAAAGACCAGGTTGCAGATGAAGTACCCTTCAGTGTTGTTTGCTTGTGGAATGAGGCACCTGGAAAGCTTGGTGGCAGGCGAGACAGTGGGCAGTAACAGAAGGCATAAGGTCCAGCAAAAGTTAGAGGAGGGCAGGATCTAACTGGAGAAAATGCCTGAAATTGAAAGAGGAGGGCATCTCCATCGTGGACTGAAGGGAAGAAATTTAGGTTGATGTTGGCTTGTTCCTACGAGAGGAAAGGGATACATCCTCTGGTTCAGAGAGAGAAGTGGCACTACAAGTCTGGAAGAGTTTTGAAGTCCTTTCTATGGAGAATAAGAAAGCTACTGACTTAGAAAAATATATGAAAACATTAGAATGTAAATGCTACTTTAAGTAATCAAAAGTCTACAGAGTCCTAGAAGTATGCTAAATATGCATCTTTAGTGATAACTACCTTCTATATGGAGAATATATTTAAACAGGCTAAAAGATAGAATTTAATAGAATCATCAACTTCTAAACAAGAGAGAAAACAAAGTTAATTCATGAAAAGATAGATAGCTGACTCTCCTCTAGTAACTAAACATTTGACTCAGTTTCATAAAATGTGTGACTCTCTTGAAACCTAAGTGCCTACCAGCCACATATCAGGATCTTCAGCAAACCCTATGACTCCATCCAATAAACTCCTTCCACATCACTATTTCACAGAGTATAAATTTTCATAAAGAATTCCAAGTATGAACTACAGCAAAATAAAAGTAAACTGTGATACAAAGTCTAAAAGGAAAATGATATCCGATAAAAGGGCTAGACAACTGAAAGTAAGAAATTAGAAACAAGTCATAGGTCACGAACACTGTTTACGAAGGCTCTTTACATAAAGAAATTCATACAACCTGAAACATAGGTACAGAAAGGTGATGTTTTAAATTACTTATTTGAAACACTCAGGGTATATATACAGAACACTTTTGCAAAAGAAAGACATGTAAAGCAGTTTACCCTTGTTCCCTTTGGCATGGCTGTTTCATCAACCAACAGGCAAAGAATATTACAAGCCACCAAGAGGACCGAGATGGACTACAACATAAAAAATGATCATCAGTTCTGAATTTCACAGATATTTTGTGAGTACACATGTATTAAAATCTAAGTTATAGACCAAATATATGCTTCAGAACAGAGAAGACCAAAATTCTACACACAAACTGGAAGTAATCAAACTATCTGCAAAAACTCCAGTATACACTCCAAAAGCTTCTGCAAATTATTACAATTTCAAAGCTTGTGACTAAAGCTAATAATATAGATTCAGTTACTGAATGATTCCACCAACTGGAAACCCACAACTCCACAGATTTAAAAAATAGTTAATAGTTATCAGAACTAATTAAGAATATAATTTTCACATCCCATCAGAGTCTGAAGCAAGATATCTGCAATACCTCATCTCCTAATTCTAAATGGCACAAAAGAATAAATGTCCTGTTTCCATGAGGAAATAGTTAATCTTGAGGACTTAAAAAAAATGCCATTAATTTCCATTTTTGCTTTTCTGAGTTTTTCCAAATACAAGTATGGATGGATTTTAACCCTGTTGACAGAAAGCCAGTTTACTTGAAACCATTTAGCTGAGGGAGTTACCATATTCAAATACCAAAGTAAATAAAAAATAATTTGCTTTATTTAACTAGGCAAATAAATTCTTACTGTCTCAATTAGAAGGAGAATCATAACAGCAGGATACACCAAATTTCTTTCCCATGCTGAAGCTTTTTTTCGCCTCTCTATTAGGAAAAAAAACAAAATACAACAAAGAATTCTCTTCAGAACCATGTTTTCATTCCTTACTGTTATAATTAGTATGTATTATTTTTATATAATTTTTTCCACGAACATAAATTATTTTTTATTTTCCTCCATAAACTATAAAAATCAGAGTTTTAAAATCATTTTGCTACACTGAGTAGTTCCATCCCATAATGCTTACATTTTAGCTCTGTAAAGACATTTCCAGTTCCTAACAAAATGTACTGTTAATACACAGCTTGCTATGAAAATATAGAAATGTTTGTATTTGATGTAGATTTACATGTTGATATAGATTTGAGTGAATAAAGTAACATGAGTAAAAATCCCCTCTAATCCAAAGATAAAAACCTCCAGTTTCCTAAAGGTGGAAGCAAACTTCTGGCTACAGTGATCTACGTGATATCGCACCAATCCTCATGCTATGAACAACTGGTAAAAACAAACTTAACTAAGAAAAAAGTCTGCATGAAGGAGTCACAGAATTACCACAACAAAGCTGTGAGGTCAACACGGATTGATGTGAGCCCTCACATTTGCACTCTCTTTCCCTCAACAGTTCTCCAACGTATAAAAAGACATGGCCTCATGAAGCTGAGAAATACAGCAAATATCAGTGAGGAAAAGGAAATGATGCTAAAGCAATGCTTTCAGCAAACTCAACAGCATCAGGAAAACAAAAATTCGTGTGTGGGGCTACCAAGGAAGCCAAAATTTGAGAGGCTATAATCACAGAGAAAAGGAAAGGAGAAAGAAGGAAGCCTAACATTCAGCCTCCTGCCCTTCAAGGCACCAGTGGCCAGCAGGCTGAGCGAGTGACAGGAAGGTACAGCAAAGAGAAGGAGCAAAGCTTCTGTCAGGCTCACGTTTCTTGAGATAAAAACTAACGTTCAGGGCTCATGAATAAGATGGTATCACAGCCAACAACAAAACACCCAAGCTCTCACTTAGGAACGCTATACACTAGGAGCAAGGCCAAACTGCAAATCGACCAGCCCTCGTGAAGACCAAAACCCACTCTGGAACAATCACCAGCCCAAACAGGTGAAAGGATCTGTCCCTACTCTAACTAACTGCCTAGCACAAGGAAAAGTAAACCCTCTCAAGAAGAAAACATTATCCAGAGTTTTTATTTTGTATAATAAATGCCTGACAATCAAACGTTTCCTGGAGACAAGACAAAGAAAAAAGATAATAGAAACAGACTTTCAGTTTATCCAGATATTTGAACTTACCAGAAAGAAGCTTTAAAATAACTGATTAATATGTTCAATAAGATAAGTGACAACATGGCAAATGTCATAATTTGAATCGAGGAAAATAACTGAATGAAAATTCTAGAACCGAAAAATACTGTAACTAAAATTAAGACTTCAGGAGATAATTTAGCAACAGTTATGACACAGCTGAAAAGACCGTGAAATGGAAGACACATCAATAGAAAAAATTACAGATCAAAGAATGTGGTAAAGGAGGGGAAACTCAGAAAATAATACAGGAGTGAAAAGGTCTAGCGCATATGCAGCTAGGGTTGAAGGAACTTAAAGAAAAGGAACAGCAGAAGCAGTATTTGATGAGACAATGGCCAACAAGTCCCCAAATAGATAAAAGACATTAGGCTACATGCTGACGAAGTAGCACAGATCTCAGAAGAATAAACACAAAGAAAACTAAACCTGAGCACATCAGACTACTAAACAAAGACAAAAAGAAAATCTTAGAGCTTTCAAAAGGGCAACAATACAACTTTTTTAACCAGAAACCAGAAGACACTAATAAGACATCTTTTCAATGTTGAAAACTACCAAATAAGAATTCTAAATTCTGTTAAAAATGTCCTACCAATGAGAATGCAAGTAAAAATGTTTTCAGGAAACAAAAACTGAGAGAATTCATTGCCAACAAACTAGCACTAATGAAATGCTAACAGATGTTCTTCAGGCAGAAGCTAAATGAACACTGAAAACACAAATCAGGGACATATAAATTAAAACACCAGTGAAAACGACTTCACAACCACTAAATTGGTAAAAATGTAGAGTCCAACACTGTCAACTGTTGACAAAGATGTGGAGCAACATGTCTTACTCATGCTTAAAACAAATGCAAAATAATACCACTATCTGGGAAAGCGATTCGGCATTATTTTTTTAAAAAGTTGTATGTCCACATACTCAATGAGCCTATAATTCCACTTCCAGATACATATCCTAAAAAAAACATATGTACCAGAGATATGGAGAACAATGTTTATACCAATATTATTCATAACAAAAGATAAACACATCAAATATCCATCAACAGTAGAATGAATAAAGTAATTTTAGGCAATATGATGTTGTTTACAAAAATGAAAATGAGAGCAACCTATAGAATGGGAGACGGTATTTGCAAATGAT
This sequence comes from Mustela nivalis, assembly GCF_964662115.1. Lineage (NCBI taxonomy): Eukaryota > Metazoa > Chordata > Mammalia > Carnivora > Mustelidae > Mustela > Mustela nivalis. Next base: position 1,768,754 of record NC_139031.1, on the reverse strand, counting down.
ATCCACTAAAGAGTTAATATCCAAAATATACAAGAATTTACACAACCCAGCACCAAATTAAAAAATGAAGAGGACTTGAATAGACATTTTTCCAAAGAAGACATCCAGATGTCCAATAAACACAGGAAAAGATGCTCAACATCAATCATCATCAAGAAAATGCAAATAAAGCCACAGTAAGATATCACCTTATACCTGTCAGAATAACTAAAAACAAATAGCACAAGAAATAACAAGTGTTGGCAAAGACGTAGAGAAAAAGAAACCTTCATGCACTGTCAGTGGGAATACAACCCGGGGAAGCCACCGTAGAAAACACTATGGAGGTTCCTCAAAAAATTAAACCTAGAATTACCAAACAATCCAGTACTTCCAATACTGGGTACCCAAAGAAAACAAACAAACAAGAAAAACAATTTTTATTGTTTTTTGCAGCCAAGACATGGAAACAACCCAAGTGTTCATCCATAGATGAATGGATAAAGACATGATACGTATACATTCCCACATACACACACAGGAATATTACTCAGCCACAAAAAAAGAATGAAATCTTGCCATGTGCAACAACATGGATAGAGCTAGAGTGTACATACTAAGTAAGGTATGTTCGTCAGAGAAAGACAAATACCATCTAATTTTACTCAGATGTGGAATTTAAAAAACAGAACAAAGTAAAAAAGAAAGAAAGACCAAAAAACCAGACGCTTAAATACAGAGAACAAACTGGAGACTGGCAGAGGGGAAGTGGGTGAAAGATGGGTTAAGTATCACGATGAGCACTGAGTAATACACAATATTACTGAATCACTATATTGTATACCTGAAACTAACATAACAGCACACGGTAATGACACTTCAATGAAAAAAGAAAAATGAAAATGAATAAATTTTCAACAACAAAACAATTTCTTTTTTTTTTTTTAAAGATTTTTTTATATTTTACTTATTTGTCATAGAGAGAGAAGCGAGAGCAAGCACAGGCAGACAGAGTGGCAGGCAGGCAGAGGGAGAAGCAGGCTCCCTGCCAAGCAAGGAGCCCGATGTGGGACTCGATCCCAGGACGCTGGGATCATGACCGGAGCCGAAGGCAGCCGCTTAACCAACTGAGCCACCCAGGCGTCCCAACAAAACAATTTCTGAAGACAGAGTAATCATAGGGACCAATTTTCTATCCAGGCTAAAGCAATCAGGAAACAAAAAACACATGCATATGAAACAGTTTCGACCCTGGAATGCGGTCACAGAACGACAATGCTCTCTGAGAGGTGGGAAGCATACAAGGCAAGCCATGGGTTCGCCCCTGCTTACTGTCTCTCGACAGTTTACCGGCCACAGTAGAGGGCACAGGAACCCAAGCAAAGCCTTACTTATTTGTTGAGCTGAAGACTTAAAACAGGAGTGTGGAGAAACCTAGTTAGCTGGACTGTACAGAGCAAAGTACCACCGACATAAGTCCCCAGACTGCCCCAGATCTTCAGAGAGTTATCTTGAGTCTTCAGTTGGGTAAAGATCAGCTCAGGTACATGAACAAACAACCCTCAGCTGAAGAAAGAACATCCCAACAAGGTTAGATGGAGCAGAAGTAACCAACTATTATAAAGGGCCAAGAATAGGGCCTGTTCCCCCAAGACAGGAACGAGACCTCATCGATCAGGAGCACAGCTGCCTTAGTGTGGAATGACTGACCCCAGAGGAAATGCTGCTCTAGCCGTGCCTGACAAGCCTTCATAGCAAAAACCAAGAATATCAAACTACTTCCAAGTAACTTAACTGCATCCCAGAATAAAGTTCCACACTTATGGGAATACAAAAATATCAGCAACCAGCAATAAGATTCTCAGTGTCCACTATCCAATCAAAAATTGCCATGCATAAAACCACAAAAATACAACCAATGATGAGAAGAAAAGCCAATCAATCAAAATCTATCAAGAACACAGAAGTTAGAATTAGCAGATAAAAACACTGTAAGTGCTACTATATAATGTATTCCATATTTTTTAAAAAGTGGAGGACACAGACTAAGTTCTAAACAGAACTTCTACATATAAAAACTACAGTATCTGAGAATGCCTGGGTTCAGTCGGTTGAGCATCTAATTCTATCTCATCTCAGGTCTTGATCTCAGGATCGTGTGCTCAGGCCCTGCACTGGGCTCCACACTGGGCATGGAGCCTATTTAAAAACAATTTTTTAAAAATGCAAGACTTGAGAAGAATACAATAGATAGGATTAAATGCAGATTAGATACTCAACAGAAAAGAGTAGTGAACATGAACATATAGTAATAGGAACTATCCAAAATGAAACACACAGAAAAACAAATCTGAAAAATGAAGGAAAATCCATGAGTTTGGGGGGCAACTTCGTGGGGAGGGGGGGAGCAGTGTACATGCAGCTGGAGTCCCTGAAATGGGGGCACAGAGAAGAAAAGAAAAAAACATTTGGAAAAACAGTGGCCAAAAATGCTCCATATTAGATGAAAACTATAAATTCCCAGATCCAAGTCTCAACGAACCCAATGAATCAGAAGCATAAAGGAAACTACTCTAAAGCACACGTTTATCAAACTGTTCAAAGTCAATGACAAAGAGGACATCTTAAAAGCAGAGAGAGGAAAAAGATTCAAAAGATGAGGATGACAGAAGATTATTTGTCAGAAATAATGCAAGTGAAGAGACAACAGACGGACATCTCCGAACACCGGCATCGGAAAAGTCATTTACGCATGTATGAGACACCGACAAACAGGGAATTCAGCTTCTCCCCAAACTAAGAAACAGTCTGTATCAATAGCTTTGCACAGATCGGAAGCGTATAACATACACTAAAGATTTCGTCATTTTTTTTTAATATTTCAGACTACAGGAAAGTCTTTGGAAAGAATCCAAGACCAGTACATGAGTCAAGAACAAAAATGTACAATACCTAATTTTGTCTTAAGAGTCTTCACATTTTCAAGTTCTCGTTCCAACTCCATTATATTGTATTCCACTGATGAAGACAGTCCTGTCAAAAGCAAATGTATTTTAGAAGTATAACAACAGAACCTTAACAGCATAGAATGGGTAGCCCTTAAATTAAAATATAAGATAACACACTACAAACCCTGATCACAAAGAATAAAAACAAATGCTGTTGTGATCCACTGGAAAATATATCTACTTCTTCATCACTTAAGACTTCAAGTTCTGGGGACACCTGGGTGGCTCAGTGGGTTAAAGCCGCTGCCTTCGGCTCAGGTCATGATCTCAGGGTCCTGGGATCGAGCCCCGCATCGGGCTCTCTGCTCAGCAGGGGCCCTGCTTCCTCCCTCTCTCTGCCTGCCTCTCTGCCTACTTGTGATGTCTGTCAAAAAAATAAAAAAAATCTTTAAAAAAAAAAAAAGACTTCAAGTTCTTACTGATTAAATATTACCTGTTTCCTAGAAAATGTCTGACTTTGATAAATTTTTACTTGATCCATTGTTAATTTTTCAATAATGACAAAAGTATCATATGTCTATAGAAAGTGGAAGAAATTCATGATCTCGTTCTCTAACCCACCTCCCTAAAGTGACAACTGGTAACAGTCTGGTTGATGCTTCCACACCTTTCTTCATGATCATGTAAGTATTCATACATATGTACATAACATACACATGGTTTCTATTATATATCTTATAGGAATGGATTAAAGCAGACATGCTATTTTACCACTTGCTTTCCTAATCAATGATACATCCATGTTTATAGATAGTGGTAACACCTTTAACAAATGAATAACATTCTATAGTATGGATGCATTTCAATTTTATTTAGTTATTCCACTTATGACTAGTCAGGTTTTCCTCTGTTTTTTGCAAGTACACAAAATGTTGAGCAAAAATGTCTGTATGCATATCCAGTATATTCTAATTCTATTTTTTCTACAGGACAGATTCCCAAAATTTCAATTGCTGAGTCAAAGGATATAAGCATTTACAGGTTAAGAGATATTTAAAGGTTACTTCCTTCCAAATACTGTAATTTACTGTAATGGTTTAAATACTGTAATAATTTTTAAAAATAAGGACACCTGGGTGGCTCAGTCAGTTAAGCATTAGACTCGATACCGGCTCAGGTCATGATTTCAGGATCATGAGATCAAGCCCCACAATAAGCTCTGCATTGGGCATGGAGCTTGATTAAGAGTCTCTCTCCCCCTCTCCCTCTGCCCTTACTTCCAGGCTCACACATGTGCACACACACACACACACACACACACACACACACACACACTTTCTCCCTCTCTCTCTCTCAAATATATGGGGAAAAAAAGAAATGATTATAATAATTTACATTTCCATTCACAACTTTTGAAAGTACCTATTTTCTTCCTGTATTTACCCTAGCACTGGATGTTGTAATTCTTGAGTTTTGGCCAGTATGATGGATAAAAAATATTTTCTTATTGATACTTTAACATGCATTTCCCTAAATGTGGTTGAGCATCTTTTCAGATGTTTATTTATCACCATCTGTGGGACTTTCCTCCTGGGCTACACAGACTCCCCAGATAAGACTCTTCTGATCTCCTTGGAATATCAAGCTGTCCAAGTGAAGGGAGATGGGAGCCTGTGAGCACTCACCCCATCCTTTACTTCACACTGTGTCCAGGCCACAGCCTCTGTTTCACTCTCTGGAGAACAACCCTCCCTCTTCTCTTGGCAGGAAAGAGGCAGTGCCTGGTACCTTGGATGGAGGGAAAAACGTGGAGATCAAATCGCTTCATCAACAGGATCTCCAAGTAACCTCCTTACTTGAAACTCACTCCACTCTCATATCTGCTGGTGCCCCCTCTTGAGACTCTGGGGGATTCCAGGATATAAATCAAGCACAGATGGCTTAGGATTTAGCTTCCTTGGGTCTGGGTAAACTGGTTACTTCGAAGGTTCTCTCGGGTCTGCTAAATTCCAAAATTTTATTGGGATTTTCTCAAGTTCTCATTCTCTGAACCCAGAGTTCTCCCATGTGAAATGAGACGTATTTATTAGAATGTTTTCCACTGAACCAAAAACCTCAATTCAAAGAAGCTTTAAAAAAAATAATAATTTCATGAAATTAGGAGTTTAAACACAGAGTGGGCTTCAAAGTAGGTTTTCCCCCCACAGCTCAACAGTGACATCCAGGGACTGAGTGCCGCCATCTATAAGTTGGCTTTTTATGAAGACTGGTGGCTCTTTCTCCTTTCATGTAATTTCATAATATCTGATTATTTTGCTCATTATTTCTTCTTTTCCCAGCTAGTAGAACTTCTATTTATTCTTCTCCCCCATGTTAATTTGGTCCTTTGGTGGTTACTTTCTCACTGTTAACACACATAGACTTGTACTTTTTTTTCAATACAATATAGTTATAATCCCATAGCGATGCTCTACTGAGTAACTCCTGCACCAAGGTGAAGCTTTCATACTTTTATCTGTTCTTTCATTGCTTCCTACCCACTCCTCCTAAATCCTGGATTTTGCTCAGATTTATTTTAAAATATTTACTATACTAGGGTGCCTAGTGGCTCAGTCGGTTAAGTGTCCGACTCTTGATTTTGGCTCAGGTCATGATCTAGGATCATGAGCTCAAACCCTGAGACAGGCTCCATGCTGGGCATAAAGCCTGCTTTAGACTCTCCCTTTCAGGGACGCCTGGGGGCTCAGTTGTTTAAGCAGCTGCCTTCAGCTCAGGTCGTGATCCCAGATCACGTCCCACATCAGGCTCCTTGCTCAGCAGGGAGCCTGCTTCTCCCTCTGCCTCTGCCACCTCTGCTGCCTCTCTGTCTGCCTGTGCTCGCTCTCTCTCTCTCTCTGATAAGTAAATAAATAAAATCTTTAAAAAAAAAAAAAAGGAAAGAAAGAAAGAAAAATCATTTTAAAAGACTCTCCATTTCCCTCTACCCCTCACCTGGTCCCTCTGATTAATTAATTAATCAATTTTTGGTATATGATTATTATTAAATTTTTCTTTCAGTATAAAAGTTGCCACATCCTTAATGTCTAGAATAGTATCTACACAAACCAGATACTCAACATACAGGTATGAAATGAAGGAATAAACAAATGTCTTTTTTGGTCCTAATATACATATGACATATTTATAAATATATGAGTTTTTCAATGGAATCTTCCCCCAACACTTAAAACTAATAATATCATTCAATAATCCTTAGCAGGTTACAAATGGGAAGTTTGATGTTGATTTCTCACTCCTTTATAAGTGATTTTTCTATAAGAAAGCTTGTAAGGTGTTTTATTATCACTATTCTTGGAATTTAACAATGTTACACAATAAATCTAGATCTTTTAAATGTCCTGTTTAATAACCTTGTCTAGGACTCTGGTCTTTTAACCTGCACTAAAATCTTTCTTCAGCTTGACATTTTCTTCTATTATCTATTTACTTAATTTTCTTATACTTGTTATTCTTCCTCCTTCTAGATGCTTACTACTTAGATTAAGAAGCTTAGCTCTACAGTCTGTGTGTCATTTCACTGGTTTCCCTCGCTTTGTACTTTTGGTTTGTGACATGCAACAGGTCTCCCACTAGATTCTACCAGATAATTAATTCAATGTTCAGAAAGACTACCCTCACTCCCTATGGCTGCTGTAACGAAGTACGTTAACTTAGTGGCTTAAACACTACAAATTTATTATCTCACGTTCTAGAGATCAGAAGTCTGAAATCTGGGTGTCAGCAGGACGGTGTTCCTTCTGGAGACCCCAGGAGAGATCTGTTCCCTTGTCTTTTCCAGCTTCTAGAGGCACCTGCACTCCTTGGCTCATGGTCCCTTCTTCAGGTCACACTACATTTACTTCCACTGTCCCATCTTCTTGAACCCTCACTTATAACAATGCCATGAGGACAATGGGTCCAGCAGATCATCTGGGATCATCTTGAGCTCTTCACCTAATTACCTTACAAAGTCCCTCTGGCTATGTAGGGAATATGTTTACAGGATCGGGGTGGTTAGGACTTGGCGACTTCTGCAGGGTCACTATACTGCCTATCATAAGGACTACTTCATCTTTTGTCTACTGAATTTTTGATTTTTTTTCATATTCTAGGTGGCCTTTTTTTGTTGTTGTTCTACATTATATCTCCTTAAAAGTCCATACTACTTTTGGGGACTAAGTACAAATTCTTATTTGTCTCCATTAACTTTCAATTTCAGTGGGACTCATTGTTGTAGATACTCATCTTAACCTTCTTCACTCGGTCTTAAGTGAGTGATCATTTTTCTTTATGCACTGCTACTGTTCCCTTCACACTGAATCAAGACAGACAGTCCTTCACACAATGACAAACCATTTTGAGGGCCCAGCAATTTCCGTTTTGGGGGCCTAGGGATAAACTGGCCAGAAACAACAATGCAGGAAGAAGTGTCAGTGCTCTGGGGTTTCTCTCTGCCCAGTTCTCCTTTCTCAAAGGGAGAAAGAAAACAGAGGATTCAGGCCCAATGTACAAGATGGCACAGATGCTAATGCACTAGGGGGATTCAGAGGCTCTTTTTCTAAGCCCTCTTAGAGAATCACAAAACTCTACTCTTACACTGCATTTCTAGGAAAGGTAAGTACTATATGCTCTCTGAATCTCCTTCCTCACTTGTGTCACTGAAGAGAGAGAAGAGAGAGAAATTCAATGCCTTCTTTGGAGGGCCTGAGGTCTTGAATGCACTAAACTGTTCTATAGTATTTCCAGAGCTTCTGAATTTAATCATTTTACTAGTCAATATATAATTGACATTTATAGGAGAACAGGGTTAAAGACAGAGATATTCAGGAAGTGCAGCCCAAGACTACTAAACTTTGACTATGAATGTAATTTATAGAGTTTTTGGTAACCAAAGCCAAAGGGAGACAATTAAATCATAGAATCAATGAATGTCTCCATATAAGAACAAGACTTACAGTAAGATGCCATAGTATTCTAAGGTTTACAAGTGTCTTTGAATCAAAGCTTAGACTTAAACACAGTCCTTCAGATACCTTTTGCTTTTTAGCCCATTTCTTCATAAATTATATGGTATCTATAGTTAATGCTCTTTTAACTTCTCTATCTGATTAATTACAAATACAATTCCAAACTACACTTCATTCCCTATATTTATAAAGAAGCATTACTCCGGGGGTGGGGGAGAAAAAGATGGTGGAGGAGTAGGGGATCCCATTTCAACTGAATCTAGCTGGATATCTACCAGACCACTCTGAACAACCATGAAGTCAGCCTGCAATGTAGGAAGATATATCTGGATCCACACAAACAGAATATCTCCGGCGGTTTGTTCCAAGGTATGAAGGTATGAAGCGGGAGCCATAACTCTGCTGGCAATATTGGAAAATAAATGCGAGGGGGAGGGGAGGGAGCCTCTGGGATCCTGTGCCTCCTGCACTGGGGACTGGGCACAGACTCACAGACTGGTAGCAGAAGGGCAAGGACTTTAGGGCAGCCCCCCCGACTGAACCCTTTAGCTGCACGGGCACAGGTGTGAACTGGGGGCAGCTGGCGGTTTTAGAAGCACAAAGGGCAGAGAGACATGCCTGGATGTGGAAGCGAGAGCTGCGAGTGTTGCTGTGGGGCGCACAACCCAGGTCACTGCAGTTTTTAGCAGCACAGACAAAAATGGTGACAGTGTGGCCTGGACAGCTCATTGGAAAACAAAATGGAATCTCTCTGTTCTGAGACAGAAGTTTAGATACAGTCACTTCAGCCATGACTCTTGTAAGAGATGTGGGAAGCCACCAGGGAAAGCGACCAGAGAACAAAAGCCTCCAAAAACACTTTCCACTGAGCCCATCCCACCCCCACAGGGAGCAGGGCAACTCTGCCCAAACATGGGGGTTGTCTGAGTAACAGTGCAGCAGGCCTCTCCCCAAGAAGACAGGCTAGAAGAACAAGAGACCGACAGTCCTATGGTCCCTAAAAAACATGTGCATCTTGCTTGAGTTGTGATCAATAATTTAGACTCTACATTCCCTCAATCAACCAACAAAATGACTAAGTGGAGGAACCTCCAACACAGGGAAAATTCAGAGACTGTGGCCTCGGCCACAGAACTAATGGATACGGATATAAGCAAGACGTCGGAAACAGACTTCAGGTTAACAGTTAAGCAGACAGTAGATAGGATGGAGAGAACTATTAATGATAGCACAGATTCTCTAAGGGCAGAAATAACAGCTGATCTGGCAGAACTTAAAAATTCTATCAATGCGATCCAATCTAATCTAGATACTCTAACAGCTAGGGTAAATGAGGCAGAAGAACGAATCAGTGATTTAGAAGACAAACTGATAGAAAAGAAGAAACAGGAAGAGACCTGAAACAAGCAGCTTAAAATCCATAAAAACAGAATTAGAGAAATAAATGATGCCATGAAACGTTCCAATGTCAGAATCATTAGGATCCTTGAGGGGCTGGAGAGAGAGGACCAGAAGATATATTTGAGCAAAACGTAGCTGAGAACTTCCCTAATCTGGGAAATGAAACAAGCATCATGTCCTAGAGGCAGAGAGGACCCCTCCCAAGATCAAGGAGAACAGACCAATGCCCTGGTATGTAATAGTAAAACTCACAAATCTTAGAAGCAAGAAAACCATCTTAAGGGCAGTTAAGGGAAGAGATTACTTATGTACAGAGGGAGGAACATCAGAATCTCGTCAGACCTGTCCACAGAGACTTGGCAAGGGCTGACAAGACATATTCAGGGTACTAAATGAAAAGAACATGCACCCAAGAATACTTTATCTGGCAAGGCTATTATTTAGAATGGATGGAGAGATAAAGAGGTTCCAGGGCCAGCAGAAACTAAAAGAATATGTGACCACTATTCCCACCCTGTAAGAAATATTAAGGGGGGTTCTATAAAAGAAGAAAGACCTGAAGAAACTTACAGAGACAATCTATAGAAACAGAAACTTCCAGAGACAATCTATAGAAACAAAGACCTCACAGGAAACATGATGACAATAAAATCATATCTTTCAATAATCACTCTCAATGTGAACAGCCTAAATGTTCCCATAAAATGGAACGGAGTTGCGGACTGGATAAAAAGACAGTACCCATCCATATGCTGTCCACAAGAGACTCATTCTGTACCTAAAGCCTAAAGATACATCCAGACTGAAAGCAAAGGGATGGAGAAACATCTTTCAGGCCAACAAACAAAAGAAAGCTGGGTAATAATTCTCATATCAGACAAATTAGATTTTAAGCTAAAGAATGTAGTCAGAGATACAGAAGGACACTGTATCATTCTTTTTTTTTTTTTAAGATTTTATTTATTTATTTGACAGACAGAGACCACAAGTAGGCAGAGAGGCAGGCAGAGAGAGAAGGAGGGGGAAGCAGATTCCCTGCCGAGCAGAGAGCCTGATGCGGGACTCGATCCCAGGACCCTGAGATCATGACCTGAGCTGAAGGCAGAGGCTTTAACCCACTGAGCCACCCAGGTGCCCCACACTGTATCATTCTTAAAGATCTAACAATTGTAAATATCTATGCCCCCAATGTGGGAGCAGCCAAACACATAAGCCACCTGTTAACCAAAATAAAGACACATATCGATAAGAATACATTAATTGTAGGAGACCTCAACACTCTACTCTCAGCAACAGACAGATCATCTAAGCAGAAAATCCGCAAAGAAACAAGAGTTTTGAATGACACATTGGATCAGATAGACCTCATAGATATATACAGAACATTCCACCCTAAAACAACAGAATACTCATTCTTCTTGAGCGCACATGGAACTTTCTCCAGAATAGACCACATACTGGGTCAGAAATCAGGTCTCAACCACTATCGAAAGAATGATATTACTCCCTACATATTCTCAGACCAAAATGCTTTGAAACTGGAACTCAATCACAAGAAAAAGTTTGGAAGAAATTCAAACACTTGGAAGCTAAAAACCACCCTGCTCAAGAATGTTTGAGTCAACCAGGAAATCAAAGAACTTAAACAGTTCATGGAAGCCAGTGAGGATGAAGACACACGGATCCAGAAGCTGGGGTGGGATATGGCAAAGGCAGTCCTGAGAGGGAAATACACAGCCATCCAAGCCTCACTCAAAAAAATAGAAGAATCCCGAATACATAAACTATCTTTACACCTTAAACAACTGGAGAATCAACAACAAATTAAGCCTAACCCACACGTGAGAAAGGAAATAATTAAGACTAGAGCAGAGACCAATGAAATAGAAACCAGAAATATAGCAGAACACATCAACAAAGCTAGAAGCTGCTTCCTTGAAAGAATCAGTGAGATCAATAAACCACTGGCCAGACTTACCCAAGAGATAAGAAAAAGGACCCAAATTAATAAAACCATGAATGAAAGGGGAGAGATCATGACTAACACCAAGGAAATGCATCAGAAATTATTATCAACAGTTATATGCCAATAAGTTAAGCAACCTGGAAGAAATGAATGCATTCCTATAAACCTATAAACTACCAAGACTGAAACAAGAAGAAACTGACGACTTGAGTAGACCAATAACCAGTACTGAGATTGAAGCAGTGATCAAAAACCTCCCAAGTAATAAGAATCCAGGACCTGATGGGCTCCCTCGGAAATTCTACCAAACATTCAAAGATGAAATAATATCTATTTCCTGAAGCTGTTTCAAAAAATAGAGACAGAAGGAAAACTTCCAGACTCTTCAAAGAGGCCAGCATTACCTTGATCCCAAAGCCAGGCAAAGACCCCATCAAAAAGGAGAATTTTGGACCAATATCCCTGATGAATATGGATGCCAAAATTCTCAACAAGATTCTAGCTCAGAGGATTCAAATGTACATTAAAAGGATTATCTACAACAAGGTGCGATTTATCCCTAGGATGCAAAAGTGGTTCAACGTTCGCAAATCAATCAATGTGATAGAAAACATGAATAAAAGGAGAGGGGGGAACCACACGGTCCTCTCAATTGATGGAGAAAAGGCATTTGATAAAATACAGTATACTTTCCTGATTAAAACTCTTCAGGGTACAGGAATAGAGGGAACATACCTCAATTTCATAAAATCCATCTATGAAAAACCCACAGCAATATCATTTTCAAAGGGGAAAAGCTGACAGCCTTTCCCTTAACAGAAACACGACAAGGATGCCCACTCTCACCACTACTGTTCAATAGAGTACTAGAAGTCCTAGGAACAGCAATGAGACAAAAAAAAGAAGTAAAAGATATTCAAATTGTAAAAGAAGTCAAACTCTCTTTCTTCACAGGTGACTTGATACTTTACGTGGAAAACCCAAAAGATACCACCCCCAAATTACTATAACTCACACAGCAATTCAGTCATGTGGCAGGATACAAAATCAATACGCAGAAATCAGTTGTTTTCTTATACACTAACATGTAACTGTAGAAAGAGAAACTAGAGAATCAATTCCATTTATAATAGCACCAAAAACTGTAAGATACCTTGGAATAAACCTAACTGAAGAGGTAAAGGATCTACTCTCTAGAAACTACAGAACACTCATGTAAGAAATCGAAGAAGACATAAAAAGAAAGACATTCCATGCTCATGGATCAGAAGAATAAACATTGTTAAAATGTCTATGCTGCCCAGAGCAATCTATACCTTCAATACCATCCTGATCAAAATACCAATAGCATTTTTCAAAGTACTGGAATAAATAATCCTAAAATTTGTATGGAACCAGAAAAGACCCCGAATCATCAAGGAAATGTTGAAAAAGAAAAACAAAGGTAAGGGCATCACACTGCCTGATCTCAAGCTTTACTACAAAGCTGTGATCACCAAGACAGCATGGTACTGGCACAAAAATAGACACATAGACCAATGGAACAGAGTAGAGAGCCCAGATAGGAACCCTCAACTCTATGGTCAAATAATCTTCGACAAAGCAGGGGAAAATATCCAATGGAAATAAGACAGTGTCTTCAATAAATACATACATAAATAAATAAAATAAAGAGCTAAGATGCCCTTCAACAGATGAATGGATCAAGAAGATGTGGTCCATATATACAATGGAATATTACTCAGCCATCAGAAAGGATGAATAACCAACTTTTACATCAACATGGATGACACTGGAGGAGATTATGCTGAATGAAATAAGTCAAGCAGAGAGAGTCAATTACATATGTTTCATTTATTTGTGGAGCACATTAGGAGAAGGAAGGGGAAAATGAAGGGGGGAAATCGAGGGGGAGATGAACCATCAGAGACTATGGACTCCAGGAAACAAACGGAGGGTTTTAGAGGGGAGGGGCGTAAGGAGATGGGTTGACCCAGTGATGGGCATTAAGGAGGGCACATACTGAGTGGAGCGCTTGGTCTTATATGCAAACAATGAATCATGCAACACTGCATCAAAAACTAATGACGTACTGTATGGTGACTAACATAACATAATAAAAATAAATAAAATAAAGAAGTTAAAAAAAGAAGAAGCAGCAGCAGCATTATTCCAGTAACCAGTTCAGTGTACAAAAAAATAATCTGATGATTATTCAGAATTCTGAAAGGGAACAGATATCAGAAGAAACAGTATTCCTGGCACCAACTTTAAGCTACATGAAAAGATACAAGTGCCCACTCTGCGGGTTTGATGTCTACAGAGCTCAATCCAGATATCTAGGAGAAATAAAGTCGTATTTCTGAAATGCTGCGTTTTTATTTTTAGGTGACACAATGGTAGGCACACAATAATTAATAAATATTGACTGACTTGCACACAAAAATTAAGAATACATTCTCATTTTCTTCAAACAAAGCATTGTCATTAAATGATTAGATTCACCTGGAATAACACAATTTTCAAACACACCGTCATCCTTTACTATATATGTAACATGACCTTAGTGAGAAGAGCAAGCTTGTTTATAGGCAGAATCTTCCATTACAAATGACCAAAAGGAATGACGGCTATTGTAAGGAATTAAGACACACTGCAAACACACACTGAAATGTGAAGGCAATTTAAGTTGCACCAAAAAAAAATCATCAAAATATCCTGAACAATTGTATTATCCTTACTTTATTTCAAAATGAATCTAACATGTTCCATGTCAGCATTGTCTAGTCAATAAGTCAAATTGGTAGACAAAACCTGTCTGGACTAGTCATGAAAAATAAAAAGGGATTCTCCAAGAAAACCACAAAGCAGCTCATTTAAGGTCAATTTAACGGTATTATTCTGTTTTTCTTCCAGCCTCGACATAAGATTTCACTACCTCAAAGGAAATTAGAAGAGTGTCTATTTGCATTCCCCTAGGTGATTGGCAGTTCAACACCAATTAGTTCAAAATTACACTGTTACTAGCGTGCAATAAAAACAACACCTTTCATCTTCCTCTCACAGGTAAGAATACCTTCAGAGCCAATAACTTTGATCAAGTAAGTATTTTTGATCCTGCCCCACCCGTCTCTTTGGATTCAGGAAAACTAATAGCTGAAGGCAACTTTTCCTGGCTTTATTCTTAAGCTGAAAAACTAGTGTGGTATTGAAAATATTTTGCGTCCAAGATAACAAAATTTCCCAAAGCCTAGCATTTCTTCAATAACTAAGCCTTAATACATAAGACAGCTTTAACTGACATTCATGTGTTAAAGGGCAGATACTATTTAATTTAAAATATGTAATGCATTTTTTAAAATAAACATAAATCTCTACATTGGTATATAAATAATTTAAATAATGTGAAGCAATAAACCTCCCTAAATAATTTAGTGTCCTAAACTCAGTCTCTAATGAATACTATTTAGAAATAGACACCCCTATTATAAGCTGATTAGTCTTTCATTTTTTAAATTTAGCATATAACCCAAAAAAGTTGATTAGAAAATCTGTTGCCTAAGTAACTCTCTAAAATTCTGATTATACTTAACACATCATTAAACTGACCAATGTGATCTCTATGACCAGCTTATAAGGGCCCTCAAGTACTTTTTAATTACTTCCTTTTTTTTAAAGATCTTATTTATTTATTTGACAGACAGAGATCACAAGTACGCAGAGGCTGGCAGAGAGAGAGAGGAGGAAACGGGCTCTCTGCTGAGCAGAGAGCCCGACGCGGGGCTCGATCCCAGGACCCTGAGATCATGACCTGAGCCAAAGGCAGAAGCCTAACCCACTGAGCCACCCAGGTGCCTCACTTTCTAATTATTTCTAATCACTTCGACAGATAATTTTGATGTTTAAAGCCCAAGACTCCTAAAACTTCATAGAGTGAAGAGTCCCCAAAGCAAACCCCCATTATTGTTCAGCACAGAGCCACTGCCAATGAGGCAGACCCCAGAAAGTTTTTGAAAACTGAAGCCTGGACATTAAAATCTCTACAACATCTATCTCAGCATCAACGAACTGTTATTATCTATAAAAGGGATGGACAATCCATATACTCAAACACTCTATTTCTATTTCATCTGCAATGCTAGTATTTGTTAAAATGTTAGTTTCTATTGACTCATGACATATCCTCAAAACTATGGCTAAGTACCGAATCAAGCAATGTAAGACATTTGACATACAACACAATTTGAAAATTCAAGTATACTCTCATTACAAATGACCACAGCAAGACAGAAAATATTAAACAATCAGCTTTAAGAGCATTATAGAAATCTATGTACTGGCACAGCTGTGTGGCTCAGTCGGTTAAGCCTCTGGCTTCCACCCAGGTTGGGATCCTGGGGTCCTGGGACTGAGCCCTGCATCAGGCCCTGTTGGGAGGTGGCTTGTCCCTCCTGCCCCTCACCCCATTTGTGCCCTCTTTTTTCTCTCTCTCTCAAATAGATAAAACTTTTTTTTAAAAAAGCTATATACAGTTAAAGTTGTTGCTCACGGTGTATTGCTTTTTTTTTTTTAACTTTAGATATAAGTTATTGGTAGATCTTCAACTAGATAAGATATTAAGATTTTTTTTAATTTCATATTTATATATGGTACTATCAGGAATACTATCATCCAAATAGGTTGTGGTTGAACAAGCAACTCGTGTATATTGAATTTTATCTTCTGCTAACAAATATAGATCATTTATATATAGCAATTGCCCTCTAAAGATTAGAGGATATATGATACTTGACTCTTAAGTTGTTCTACAGTTTGTTACTCCCAACTACTCCCCATCTACCAATACTGTATCTTACCTTACCTCTCTTTAGTTACCTCATTTCATCTTGCAACGAATCATTTGTTTGGGACACAATTTATGGTCAAGAAAGTGTTTATATGGCTCCAGAAGCTGAATAGATTGTTAACAATGTATCTCTCGTTGTTTCAGACATTTGGACCCAAATGTTGGTAATCTTATTAAAAAGAAACCATTCAATTCGTTTTGCCAGAAGAGTTAATATTCTTCCTATTAGCTTAGGAAGTCAAGATATTAATAGACACTTTGTTCTATCACAATACTGCCAAAAAGGGGGTCACGGAGTGTCAACAATTTTTGCTATGTATGTGTTGTTAATGAGAGCTGATATCTGATCACCTTCAGCCAGTGCAAGCCCATCACTGCTCAAAGGGGCCCAGGGCGTGATACATTTGACATAATCTCAACTTCAGTGACATGACCAACAGCAAATCGTATTCCTAGAATAACCATTGCTAGACTACAGAACTGCTAAAGAAAGTCAAGATGAAGGTGTGTAGAAAACAGAAGATGTGATACAAGCTTCCTTACAACATTAAGGATGTCACCTGAAAGACTTCAGACAAGTAATGACCAAATCAGCAAACTGTACTGACAGCGATGATAAAAAATGCCTCTGACAGGTGCCACTACTCTAAACCAAGTATATACACTGTAAACCTTGTCACCATCATGCAACTGCCTGGCAAACTCAACTTCGTGATAAACAGGCAAGATTCTATAACTGATGGTGACCAGTTGCTTCTGACAGGTAACTGTATTGACTGAGTTATTTTTTTTCAATCTTCTATTTTTCAGAATACAAAGGTACTTACTGCAACTTGACACTCCACAAAGAAAGACTTAATACAAGCTTCAGTGAAAAAGACTTTCGAAAGAAGATCCAAATCAAGCAGAAAAGAAATTACTACCAAAAGCGATATACTTTTTATCATGAAGATGAAAATAGTACCTTAAAAAATTGAATTGAATCATTAAGTTCAAAGTCTACAATATTTTTAAATAAATTACATTAAAAGAACTGTCAAGGTTTTGAACTTAAACAATAAAAAATAATTCCTATTCATTATGGTACTTCTAAAGTTACCCAGTACACCCATAGGCTATATACACACGAAAGCTAATTATTTCAATTAATGCTGCTGCATTACTTAAACATTTAAACATGCTAATGATATATGCATCCTCGTAACCCTAAGTAGGAATTACAAAAGATTTTCTACCACAATTAATGTAATGGGACTTTCTGTTGGGCGACTCTTCTGGGGTCTTGGAGTAGAAATGGGCCTTGACTGCTCGAATTTCAGGGCTTCACACTAGGGGAAATCACCTTATCTCGGCTTCTCTACTAACACCCCAGGGCATAAGGTCCCCACAGTCTTGGCTTGTCTTCAGAGGTCTCTACTGTGGGCCTTGCTAAATACTGTCTCCATGTAATTCTTCTATTCTATCACCAAATTGTATCTCTTCTGCCTTCTTCACTTCCTTGTGGTAAAATGCCGTCTCCATCACGCATGTCTTTCATGTCTTCGTTTACTCATGCAACAGTTTTCACCACCCACTATGTGACTGGGGATATCATGGGATCAGGAGCACAGAAAGGAAGAAAAGGAACAAAAATCCCTGCTCCTGTGCCGCTCCTGTCCTACTATGGAGAAACTGGCAATATCCAAAAAACAGTACGTGAGAAAATGGAAGGTGTTGCAGGAAAACAAGGCAGGAAAGAGGGAGAAAAGTGCCAGGGCAGAGGTAGAGCCTGGCAGTATGAACCATGCCCACAAGGCTCCAACATGGAAAAGCCCACCAAGAAGGGGCTCTTTAGGTAAAGACCTGAAAGACAGAAGGCAAAAGGGAAACACGATGCCCTGGGACTGGAGGTGACGGGCCAGGGAAGAACAGCAAGGAGACTGCAGGGAAGCAAGTCAGAGAGCACATGGGGAGCAGAAAGGGAACCACTGCAAAAACTGGTTTTTATTCAGACTGAAAAAGGAGGCCACTAGAGAACTTTGAGGCAAATACGGGAGGCGATCTTACATCTCAAGCACTTCTTCTGACTTACAAGGCCAAAGACAGACACATGGAGGGTAATCAGGAAACTAGCACAACAATCTAATCAAAAGGAGACAGTCACTCAAACCAAGGTGGTGACATGCAAGCAGATGCTTTGACACTGGAGACAACAGCTTTGCTAAAGGAATCCATATGGGAATTACGAGAAAGAGCCTCTAAGGAATCGGCCTCAGCACCTAAAAGAATGGATTTGCCACCTAAAGAGACAGGTTGGCTCTAACAGAAGCAGAAATGCGGTATGAGATCTTTAGCTGATTCGCGACAAGATATGTTTGAGATGCTTATCAGGCATCCAAGTAGAAATGTCTACTAGACGGATGGAGAGGTCAAAGGAGAGGTCAGCAGCATACAAATGGCATTCAAAGCCACAAGACCAGATAAGATAACCAAAAAGGAGTGCAGGTAAACAAACAAGAGAAGAGTTTAAGGACTGAGGTATGAGGCGTTCCAGTGAGAAGCAGCTACGGACACAGAGAAAAACCAGCAGTTGTTTGAGAAGCAGCATCTCCTTCAGTAAAAGAACAAGGGAGTAGTGAACTGAAAACCCAGTGGAATGAGGAGAGCAGGTGAAGACTCCGAGGTCACCAGCCAACTGGACAACAGCACCGTCAGTACAGCAGTGGAGGCGACAGCGGCACCAAAACCCAACGTGGAGCACGGCAATGAAACTGATGAGGGTACAACCCCAAGAGTTCTGCTATCAGAACCAGCAAAGCGCTAGATGATAAGCCAGAAGGGGTAGAAGTCAAGACAGATGGATTTCATTTCCTTCCTCCCTTCCTTCCTCCCACTTGTTCATTCTACTGAGAAAAATGACAGCATATTCTGTGCTGAAAGAAATGATCCAGTTGGAGAAAGGCTGGTTACGTCAGAGACAGTAGAATGGCCATCAGCGTGTCCTTGAATCAGGGAGAAGGGACTGAACCCAGTGCATGGCGGGAGGGCTGAACTTCGCCGGAAGCAGGGACAGTCCAGTCACAGCATCAGAGAAAGGCGGCACATGTGAGGGGAGCAGCAGGTAGGTGAATCAATATGAAGGAAAGAGGCTGCCAGCATCTCAGCATGCTTGCTTCTGTTTTTCTCAAGAAACGAGGAAGCAAGGCCATCGGCTGAGACTGACGGTAATGAAGTCTTGAGGAAAAAGAAGATAGAAAATAACTCCAGGAGAATGTAAAGTCCATCTAACACACCATCGGACCTTTAAAGAAAGGCCAGGAAGGCAGCTGAATAGGTGCGTGCTGAGAACACCAAGAGCTGCTATGACCACGGCTAGCGTTCAGCGAAGCAGAGAGGGAAGGAAACTGAAAGAGCGGGGCACTGAGTCAAACGACAGCCCAGGAATTTAAACCGCGCGAGGCATCGAGGGTCTGAGGGAAGCGAGGGAGAAAACGCAGTAAAAAGTTATCAAGACGGACAGATGGCATGAAGAACCACAGGGCATGGCACACCTCGGGCAGCGAGCTGGAGAGCAGGGTGACTGACGGTTGAGACGGCAAGAGAACTTGTCAGCGCTAGTGACATGCCTGCGCTGGGCCCCAGGCAGCAAGCGGCTGAGGAAGACCATTAAGAGAGAGGTCTGTGGATGGCCAAGCAGCCCGGAAAGGTCATCCACGCAGACACTGAAATCCTCAGTTGTGACAGGAAGAGTGGCAGAAAGAATGATCATGAACAAGAACTGAAACCTTAAGGATAGAAGAGGAACCGTCCGGACCGAGAGGGCTGAAGGGAAAAGGGAGAAGTAATCGGGTCACGATCTAATGACATGAGACTCGAAGTGTGTGAAAGCAGCAGAAGAGAATGAGAGGAGGCCTGCCTAAGCTCCTGGGGGAGTGGAGTGCAGGATGCGGGCGAGAACAGAGCTACCATCTGGAGGGACTGAGAAGCCGTGTGTGCTGGGAGAGCCAAGTTTCTTCCAGCAAGAGGGAGAAAACTGAGGGTCTGGGTGGCTCTGCGGCCGGGAGCCAGCAGCTCTGAGGCCCGCGTGGTTCCACATGGTATAAGCAGAGTTTCAGGAGCTCACCACAGTGGGAAATCAGGTCAGAAATGCGACACAGAGAGATGTGAGGTCCACCTGAGATGCCAGGGTCTTGAATATTCCGGGCTCCTTATGCCGACTGCGAAGGGGGAAGGGCAGGATGCAAGCACTACTCCTCGCCTCAAGGCAGATAGCAAAGAAGGTTGTGTGCAGGAGACAGAGGAACAGAGCCTCACAAGGACGGGGCTGAGTCCTGAGATCTCGCTCCTGCCATGGTGATGTAGACACTGGGGAGGGCTGTCTGCATCAGAGGGCTAGAGATCTGGGGCTCCCTCCGGTCCAGGAATACACACGACTCTCATCAACGATTTCTCTTGCTTTCAAGTATTCTAGTTCTGGATAAAATCTTATAGATCTTTGCCCTTGTTTTTCCTCTTCTTCAGCCAACTCATCTGTGATCTTGAGACTCAGAATTTAAATTCATCTGCTCAAGGTCTGGTGCTTAGAAGAAGAGGAGCAGCAAACCGAAAAGGGGGAGAAGCAGCCACGCAGACCGCTAACAGGACGACTTCCTCAGACAGTGATTAGAGTATTTATAGTGATTTATAGTATATGAGTGTATAGGTTCTTATTAACAAATTTTCTGAAGTAATACTAATATTAGTAAGAACAAAACTAGCACCAACAAGCGATAAACAGGAACAATGGAAAAGTCACGGGCAAGTATCCCATCAAAAAGCTATACTGATACTTTAAAACCCATGCACAGAAATTCAACTCCAGTAATGTAATAACTACCAAAACAAGGTATACATCTCCAAGAAAAAAAAAAAGTGTTATGTTTTTTCAATGACTGTGAAGCTGAGCTCAGAGCAAACCATGCCAATGTCCCAAAGGCTCCTGTGATCTGCATCACACATCCCCACACAGACCAAGAAAAGCACACTCAAGGGCCACTAGCAAACCACCACCAGGAATTCTGGGGTACATCACTGCTATATAATTTTTTTAATCTTTTACTCTTATTATTCTGTATTTCTTTTCAATAGCCCAGAATATAGGATGTGAGGGTGGTGCAGTCAGTTAAGCATCTGCCTTTGGCTCAGGTCACAACCCCAGGGTCCTGGTATCAAGCCCATGTTGGGCTCCCTGCTCAGAGGGGAGCTGCTTTTCCCTCTCCCTCTACCCCTCCCCTCCCATGCTTGTATACATGTGATCTATCTTGAATAAATAAATAAAATCTTTAAGGAAATTAGAGCCCAAAATAAAAACTATTTTAAATTTACTTTTTAAGAAAAATTTAAAATGCAAAATAGCTGTTAAAACAAAATACACTTGGCATAATACTAGATTAAATAAAACCCATAGGGATGATTCCCACTACTTACCTTCTATGATCTCTACTTTTTAAAGTAGGTTCCATGCCCAGTGTGGAGCTCAACATAGGGCTTAAATTCAGGACCCTGATATAAGACCTGAACTGAGATCAAGAGTGGGACGCTTTGCTATAGAACCATCTGTGTTACAAGCCTGTTGTTTTCCACCTGAAACAGTCCACAGTGCTAACAAGGAGCAAATTACAACACTACAGCAACTACTCCAACATATCATTAAAGAGTGTCAGTAGAAAGAATTTAACAACCTACCAACAGAGCACTTAGAAATGGTGCATAGCTTACCAAAATGGGAGAAAACAAAATTATACTTAGCATTAGCTATCATATAATGCTTAATCCTCTCCATATTATATTTCTGTGCTAGTCAGGGTATTTTGTTTACTTGGGTTTGGCTTCAATTTGTAATATACCTAGCCTTCTGGCAACTACTTCTTTTTCAATTTCTTTAGCCATAATGATCCATTTTTGCATTTGAGAAGTCAAAGGATCAAAAAAAGATTCTAGGGGGACTTTTTCCTGAAGTAAAAAGTGGGAAAAGGCTGTATTTTGGTTTAGTTTTAACTCAAATTCTTTAACTGATGGGGCGTTGTATTTTTTTTTAGTTAAATAGGTTCCACATCCAGCGTGGAGTCTACTGTAGGGCCCGAACCCACAACTCTGAGTTACAGACCTGAGCTGAGATGAGAAGTCGAACACTTAACCAACTGAGCTGCCCAGGTGCCCCCAAGGGGCACTATCTTTTACCCTTCCTAGTTCTCAGCCTCCTGATCTGTGAAGACAGAAAGGCCGTCTACTTCAGGCTGAAACATAACTGCACACTGCAGGCAGCAGCAGGATAGTTCAGGCATATTTATCACATATTAGCAAGACTACCTAAGTAAGACAAATTTATTATAATATTTACTACTTTAATGAAATTTTATAAAGCTGACACTATTGAGAAAAGTTGTAATTCTGAAATAAAATGGACTTAAATATTAAAATACCTTTAATAACATTAGAAGAAAAAAAGACACATGTAGTTCCAATCTAAAAGTTATTGGTACCAAAGGAACAATATTATTGCCAAGAATTCTCTAAAATAGATAAAATCTGAAATTCTTTGATCTAAGAATAAAGGTCTAAATGTTAGCAACACTTTTGAGTTGATTATTTAAATTCACTCCTTTAACTAAAGAAAGTAGATCTATTTCTTTCTATTTCATAATTAAAGTAACCTTCCATTTTATACCTGCTCTTTAATTATGATCCTGAAATACAGTTAGCTCCTAATAATCTGATCTTGGGACTGGTTTTCAACATTAAAGAAAAAAACAACTACCACACAGGAGAAGAGAGTGCAGAGTAAAAAGCATTTAAGTAAAATAGAAAATTTACCCAAACTATATCATTTCTTTGTTAAACTACATCATTACTCTTTTTTTCCACTGGTTCTTCATTTGAAGCCAAAAGGATGGTAAATAAAAATTAAACTTTGAGATCTTTGACATGCTTACATGGTAATCACAGCTGATAACGAACAGAATTCCCAAATAACAACAGAGCTCCTAAGCGCAACTGAGACAGTCAAATTTGGTACCTAGTAGTGAAGAGACAGACTACTTTTGATCTTAAGATTTCAACAGGAAAGAAATGAAATAGAGATATTAAAGTCACTAAGAAAACATGCAAATCTGCAAAACTGCAGTAACTAAGTCGTCATGTTTAAAATACACAGCACTAGAGGTGGATACCTTCGTGGTCAGTGTCTCAGAACCGAACGGGCTTTGCTAAATTCCACCTAATCACAGCTACAGGGAAAGACGGGTGCTTGACCGCAGTGCCACTAGTCTTTAGCAAAGCTGTCCTCACCTGGGACATTCACATGTTACTCTTACATCTTGACCTGGTGACTCAGCACAATGTGCTAAGAGGCCTGCATTTCTCCCCCTTAATTAGCTGTCTTTTTCTGAATTAAATAATTTTTTATTGAGCTCTAACCACAGAATACATACATACCATTTAGTCGTCTCTGGAGTGCTTCCTCCTCTAGGGTAATAATATAAATCTGTTCATCCAGGTCTTCAAGAATCTAAATTCAAAGATCACACCATTGACTAATGCACATTACAGAACTAGTGCTTGCAAGAGCATTAGGCTATTTGGTCTACGATTTAGACTGAATTTAGATTCAAAATCATTAGGAATTTAAAATAAAAATACTCCCACTATTCTATTTATAAGTTAAGGAAAAATATTTTAGCAGATAACTAAACACATCAAAAGTTGACTATTAGAAAATCTACATATATGTAAATTTAAAGGATTAAAGAACACTGCAGCTCTCTCAGTGACAAACAAATGCATGAATTCTCAACATCCAAAAGACTAAATACTATCTCACACCCAAACCAATATTTTAGAGCAAGAAGGAATAGCTCACTCTGTCCAACACTGGTTTCTCATTTATATTTACCTATATGATATTTAATACAAGAGACCTATAAACTCAGTAACCACCACACAATACTTTCCACTTACATCATCTGTATATACTAAAAATTTTCTGCAGATTATGACTACTGGTATTATCAAAATCATTCTGTAGATAGAACCCTAGAGAAATACTGTGTTTGTGAAGACTCCACTCACCACCCTGCCATACAACACTAGTAAAAAAACAAGAACCACTGATCAATCACCCATTATATGGGCTATTATCTGCACTATCTTCACAACTGATAAAACCTAAAATATGTTTAATTCTAGCTTTGTTAACATAGCTATCCTTCTTGAAATGATCCTAAATATATTCCTAGCTCTGGGGAAAATCTGAAAGAAGCCCAAAGCTGACATATTTAATATCATTCAAACACAAACTACTTATTCCCAGCAAAACAATAAACTATGAGAAGTTGATGGAAAAAGCAAAAGGTGGAAACCCTATACATGTGAAAAAGCAAAAGGTGGAAACCCTATACATGTGTAGCCTTTCAGCTTCCCGATGAGGTATTTTCATAAAAAGGAGTCTCAAAGCATGCAACTCCTATCAGGTATCTAATCAGGTGCCTAATTTCTATAAAATTTACTTAGAGCAATCCAGTAATTCCTAGTATTTCAATAAATATGGATAATCCCTTATTATCAATAGACCTAGCACTTGTAGCAAAATAAAATAGTAAGATATGAATAAAGAATAACACACAAATAAACAAGAACAAAAGCTGACAGACCTAGGAGAAAAGGACGGGCTGACCCACGTCAGCAGGCTGCCAGTGAGGGCCACCACCAGTGAGGGCCTACCCCAGAAGACGATGCACCAGTCCAAAGTGGGAAGGCCTGCGCAGATGTACAGCACGGGTGCAGGCAGCAGACTGAGCTGAGTTAATCCAAGACGCTCCGAGCCTAAGGCAGGCAAGGGGCCATACCTTGGTAGGTCATCATATCAAGTTTCTTTCCAATCAGTGTTCTCACCATTCTTACTGTTTGGACCACAGTCCAGTTTTTACTTTTCTTAAGGTCGAGCCCATACAAAAAGATTTCCTCTTACAATGCACACTGTTCATTAGTGACTTATAGTATGGGTCCGTCTTCATTCAAGTGAGCGACAATGAGGGGCACACAGATATTTGTGTTAAATGCTTATGTGCCCCGTGCCTGTGATTCTACAACAATCCAATGAAAATCAGACTGTTGTCTTCCCCCATCTTATAATGTGCCAAGAAACAGGGTTTGGCAAAGAAAAGTTATCTGCCTTTTGAAGCCCGTACTCGTCACCACTCTGAGCTGATGGGGACCTAAAGAGGAGTTAAAGACAGTCCTTGACCTCAAACAGCTGACATTCTAGTGTCAGGAGAGACAGAATGAACTCAAAAAAAGTAATTACAGGGTTAAAATACCTGTCGTAACCCAAGCAAAAATAAAACATTACAAAAGCTCAGAGGAAGAAAGATCCCCAACTTCTAGGTGGGAAGAAAAAAGTTTTCTCAAGTGTTTTTGATGATAGTAGCCTCTTACCTGATAGCTTAATTTATTAAAAATGGGAAAGGCATCTGGATCAGAAACTAAGCAGAGTACAAAGGTGAAGAGATGTGAAGTACATTCAGCAACATCGTGGTTCAAGTACTCTGGAGCTTATGACAGAATAGAACAGTGGTCCAGGGTCTGAAACCCGGCTCTGGGTTCAAATCCCACCCTACCAAGACTGATCTGAAATCTTGTTCAACCAACTTAATCTCCCTGAACTATAGATAATTCAGCCATAAAATAAGACCACCACCTAACTTATGGGTTTATTAGCAGGATTAAATGAGAAACGTGTGTAAAATACAGTACTAATCACAAATATAGAGCCTAGACTGACTTAATATCATTAATAGTGGGTGTTAGCAAAAAGAAAAGAGACAAAGATAACTAAAGTTTTGAGAATAATGTTAGTAAGAGACAACTTTAGGAAGAAAAATCAGCTTTGGGAAGGGCGCTAAGTAAGTAGTTCGGTTTTCTATGAGCTGAGCTCTCAGCTCCGTGGGTACTCAGGCACAGCATTTATCATGTGGTGTAGTTTGTTTGCAGCGTCTTTTGCTCCCCAGAGTTACACATATAAAAGTGTCATGAAAGTGGCAGAGGTGGTCAGGAGAACGGAGCAGAGCCACGTTAGACCAAAGACAGAACTTGGAACATATGCCTATCTTTAGGGGGCCAGAAAATAGAAACAGAGAAAAAGACCAAAAAAAAAAAAAAAAAAAAAAGCTCTGCCAGAGAATCAGGAAGAAATTAAGAATGCAGTGCCATAAAACCTCTTCCAGAGGAAAGTGCATTTTAGGATTTGATAGCATGTTTTATCTAAGTGTGTATACATTTATGTAGCAATGTTAAATAATCCAATTTTATTTTTAAAAAAGATATGAAAAAATTATTAGTCCTTTATTTTTAAATCTCTCAAAATTAAGCATGCATTACTGAAAGAATACCTCTACTGCAATATTTCCTCAAATTTTTCCTTGATTAATCACTCTGACAGGAAAGACAAACATATAACCAAAATAATTTGATAGGTGCTACCAATGAGATACACTGGAGAATATGAGCGGTGCAGAGAAAGAAGCTTGATTATCTGAACTTAAAAGAAGAGATGAGGCAAGGTTCAAAGACAGGCAGTGAATGCAGCCGACCTCAGAGCCAGGCCTGAGGACGCTGTCAGGTGGCTGAAGCAGGCAGGGTGCAGGGATGGGAGAAAGCCCCAGACATGCCTGGAAGTGACAGCACAAGCCTGTTGTGGGCACAGCCCCTCAGCTGCAGAGGGCGGGATCAGACAAGGGGGCGGGAGCAGAGGCTGGAGGTCGGTGGACTAGAGAACTGGTTGTGAGTCATTCAGACCTGAGCCAGTGAGGACCCGTGAAAATAATGTAAACGGCAAGTTCCTTAAATGCAGCAAAGAATTATTTTCATGGGAGCAAATATTTGACAAAATAGCTAGAGGCCAAAGAAATTAGGAACAATTCATTATGATTACTGCCAACTGAAAACCACTTCAAATGAATATATGGTAACTCTGAGATTAACCTGCAAAGTATAATCAAAATGAACACGCAACAACTCCCAGAGACGTAACTGGTCTGTTAATCAAGGAATATATGTGGCACATTCTGAAACATAACAGAGTTACTACTGATACAACAGACACCTAAAATATCTGTAAGTATTTGTAAATTTTGTCATAAAATTTGCTAGAGGAATTTCCACCTGAGTGTCTGTAGTTAGTATTTTAGAAACAAAAACAAATTTGATTTCCAAGGATGAAGAAGATTAAAATAAAAGCAACAATAACAAGGTCTCAAGCCCACAGAAATATTCTAATGTTTCTGATTGCTAATTCACAACCTAAGAGATGCTCAGATGTAAACACATTTATTTCACAAACAAGACAACACACTTACTGTTGGCTTCACCAGCAACTGACCCATCACTGTGAACATGCGGGAGAGGCCAACGGGGGTACACACTGCGGGGAAGATCACAGAGAAGAGGCAGGTCAATCGATAGTGCAAAACAGAGAACGGACTCACAGATCACCGTTTTAAGAAAACTCTGGTCTCCAACTTAGATTCTCTCAGTGTTTTGTCGGGGACACTTTCTCAATAAAAGCTACGGCGGTGACCGGGAGAGGAGGGCAGACAGCTGAAGGCTGGCAAAGGCTTAGTATGTGCAAGACTCCAGCGGCTGAGGAAGTCTTTTCACTTAAAAGAAATAAAAGAAAACCAACGAAAGAGCAGATTACATTTCAAGTGCTGGTGGGAGTTGAGAACCAACTATTATCTTCACTCCTTACACCCACATTTATCTGCTTACAGTACTCCGAGACACGCTATGATGACTCGAGTAAAATTGGACACATGTGAAACAAAGACCACAAACTCACCCCACGGAATTATACGTTACTATTCAAAAGTCGAGTTTAATGCTTCAGTGAGTGTGTGCCTGTGTGTGCGTCTCTCTACAAGAGAGACTTTCCTTAAAGAACACCACATGTGTTTTATTTCATGGCTTTAGTTTATCCAAATTTATCTTAACATTAAAAAAGTGAAGGGCCAACTTTAAAAACATTTCTTCAGGAAAGCTTCCTATAATTTTCCAAAATAAAGAACTCCATTCTCCCGTCAACAATAAGCCAGAAAACTACTTACGGAGAAGTAACAAACATCCCATCAGAGATATACAGGAATATAAATAGGGAAGGTAGAACTCCCAGAGATCTGCAAAGAAATGCACATATGTTTTCGAAATCCAAAATATTGTACATTGAAATACATTGAAGTTGACTATAAATTGTTTGATAAACATCATAATTGTCTATTTGAGTCTAAGCCATACAATTTCTAAATTATACAATAAAAAGATCTAAAATAGAAGAAAAGGAAATAACCCTTTTGCAAAACCTGTCTGGAGGAGAAAAAAAGTCTCCATGGAATTTTAAGAACAGAATCCAACTAAGAAACAAACAAACAAAAAATCTTAAAAGCTGCCTACTCATTCTGAATACAGCAAACACACGAACACTCATTTCTTTTCTTAAACATGTCTAAAGACTTATTAACTCTGTAAATTAGCAACAAGGGCTAACGACACAAAGAATTATGAAAACACTCAGGAAAGCGAGTGTGTAATTTTACGCCCGGTTGAGGTCCCAGAGAGAAGCCGGCTTACCATACAAAGACTCCATGCTCGCCGCGTCCTTGTCAATGAGCGCCGAGGCTACCCACACTATCCCGAGGATAAGGAGCGCAAGAAGGACAAGCATAACTAGAGTTTCTAAAATGCGGGCTCGGATTCCCTGAAAAAGATAATGGAGATCTAACTGTATTTTATTTCATCTCAGATTAATTAGGCTTCTATCTATATGAAAGTACAAAGATTCTTTGGAAAGAGAGGAAATTTGTATTTATTAGCAAGATTAAAAAATTCCAGCTTTACAGTGTCAGGTTTAGACTGACTTTGCTTTACCAAATTATGCAGAATACCATCAAGCTTTAAAGAACCAAAAAAAAAAAAAGTGAAAACATTTTTTAGAGCCATGTTTTAAAACGCAGGTTGGTGAATTTCTGTCTGCAGTTCTCAGCGAGGGCATCAAGAATGACTCAGGTTGGCAGCCAAGCAGCCATCAGAGCGCTGGACCCCATGAGCGCGCACAGACCGCAGTCCCAGGGCGCTAGCCTCGAGTCCACTCCCACGGCCCCCAGCACAGCTGCCAGCGCTCCCCTCACCTCCACCCCTACAAGGACCAGTGCCCCCTCCCCTCCACTCCCACAGCTGCCAGCAACCCCCCACCCCGCCCTGCCGCCGCAGAGGCCAGCATCCCCTGCTCTGCAGCCCAGGGACTCCCCAACCAAAGCTGGCAGCAGAAACCAAGGCCAGGCACAGCACTCAGCTATCAATTATGTATCACTTCTTTCTTCACATTAGATAAAACCATCATTACTTCATGTGCCCGGAATATAATAAACCATCTTTATGCACAGTTTTGTTTTAGACATAAAACAAATTCTGATCTCAGGGCCAAACCAGAGGTCTTCTAAACCAAGCCAAACCAAGGCTTCTAAGCTTGAAACATTGAAACCTATTGGACAAGGCAAACAAATGAATAAAAAACAACTTTCTTATATTCCTGAAAAGTCACCAAATGACTGAATCCGTACCTAAATTCAAAGACCCCTATTGATGCTTTATACCCTAATGCACTAGTGTACATCTAATACAACAAACAAAATCAGAAATAAATCCATGTCTCTCAAAAAACATCTCATGTAATGTTTCCTTCCACATTAAAAATAATTGAAGTTGTGTGATAAAGATCTAAAACACACACTTACTTCAATTTCGCCCTATATTATTTGCTAACTGGAGAGGCTGCACGTCAATCGCAGCGTGCAGTCAGATGGAGAGGAGAAGGCCCGGCCCACACCCTGGCAGAGCCGCCCCAGCCCCAGCCCCAGCGAGGCTCTCACAGGCCAGGCTTACCACCGAGCTGCCCAGGGCAGGTTCAGAGATGTCCTTAAATGTGGAATCAGCACACCTTCAGTGTTCACAGGAAGGGAGGCCAGCAGACTGGAGTGTGTGATGCTTGTATTTTATTTAACACATCAGATCTAACTGCAGTTATGACTCAAGTGAGACGAAACATGAAGTCCCCAGATGTGCTCCGGAAAAACCCACGGACTCTCCCGAAGAACTCTCCAACCTGCACTTCACAACCTTCAAGCCACTTAGGATACCAAAACATGACCGCCACCTTTCTTTTTCTTTTCTTAAAGTAGGCGCCACACCCAGGGTGGGGCTTGAACTCACAACTCTTAAGATGAAGAGTCAGCTGCTCTATCAAGTTAGCCAGCCAGGTGGCCCAGGTAGCCACCTTCCAATAGTACTTTCTTTTACCTTGCTTCCCTCTTTCTAAGCAATAGTCCTTTTTTGTAAGCAAGAATCTTATTACACATCAAATATTATGTGAAGAGCTTATAATGGATAAGAAGAATAGGTGCTCGGATACATGACCCTGAGATCATGGCCTGAGCAGAAATCAAGCTAGATGCTTAAACAACTGAGCCACCTAGGAGCCCCTGGACTATCTTTAAAGGATGTCTGGATAGCAAACACTCTTGGAAAACAGAGACGGTATCTCTCTGAAGCAGAAGTAGGTCTGTTTCCCACAGAGCAAAGGGCAGGCAAGTTTGCTTGAAACACATGTGTGGGTTTCCCTAGGTCTGAGATTGCTCAGCTAAGACCTGAGCCCACAGCGGGAGTGGCGTCACCGGAGCCACATGCCCCCATGAGGCTGGTGGGAGGAGGGCTTGTCCTGGGGAACAGGAAGCTCGTGGCTTACCTGTTCTGAGTAATGAAGTCCTTTGTCTCTGATCCAAGAGTCTCGTGTCTACAACAACCATGCAGGAACCCGACTAACTGTCAGCTTGCAAGTACAGTAAAACCTCAGACCCTCTCCCTTCTGGCAGCTTTGGGTAGCAAGGGCAGGCAGCTAACATGGCTTTCTAGAGAAGAGCAAATAAGAGTCCCACCAGGTTGGGTTAAGCGCAATGAGAAGCCTCCCAAGATCTAGTAATGAACGCTCTACCCAAGCAGTAGGCAAGTGGGAGAAGTAAGGGCCCCCCAGGACCTGATGTGCTGATGCTTCAGAGGCTGAGCCACAGGGGGGGCTTGGGCATAGCCCCTTCTCCCAGAGAGGAGGGGTGTCATCATGTTCCTATAACACCAAGCCCTGCAAGGCCAGCTATAAAAACTATGATTACAGGCAACTATTTTTCTTATATACTTTGTCCTTTTATGTATTTTCAAAATTTTATAGTGTAAATGTGCATTACTTTAAGTAATACGAGAACAAATTAATGTTGTTCTTAATTTTTAATTTTTTTCTTAAAAGAATTATTTCCAAGAGATTGGCACCCAGAAAAGTAACTTTTAAAATATCCAAGTTTAGTTTATGAGAGTATAGGGAGCTAGTTCAGGACTCCAACTCCAGCAGCAAACCGCCTGGGTTCAAAGCCTGGTCCCATCACTGACCACTTGTGTTAACACTGGGCAAACTTCTAAACCTCTGTGCATTTGTAAAATAGGTTAATCCCTACCTTATGGGGTCATTATAAGGATCAAATGAGTTAACATAAGTAATGTGCTTAGCCATTAGGCTGGGTGCTTAGTAGGCACAATCTCAGGGTTAACTGTAATGGCTCAAATTACTGCCTTTGTTTTTTAAATGTTCAAGGCTTTGGAGTTCACCTATCATTTGTGTTTCCGGATCAAATTTACTTCTACGGGCGCCTGGGTGGCTCAGAGGGTTAAGCCTCTGCCTTCAGCTCAAGTCTCGTGATCCCAAGGTCCTGGGATTGAGCCCCACATCGGGCTCTCTGCTCAGCAGGGAGCCTGCTTCCTCCCTCTCTCTGCCTGCCTCTCTGCCCACTTGTGATCTCTGTCAAATAAATAAATAAAAATATTTAATAAATAAAATAAATGTATCTCTCCTAGTGCCAGCTGGTCACCTTCTTCACATCTCTGTCACCTACTATTCACGGACCTATAAGAAACAATCCCAAGTTTCTTGATGATGTCAACACCAGGTACACAAGCATTTCTGATCATTCCCTTGCCATCATGACTAACATACAAGCTCCTAATGAACTTAACCTCCATGCTACCCCAGCCCAGCACACGCACTAGTTGACTCTCTCGTCTCTCAGACCCACCTCTAAGAACTCAAGACTGTGAGACCGCTCCATATTCCTCTCCAGGACATCCAGTCCTCTAACCTACACTGGTCTTCCTCATTATGACCTCCACTCCTCCAGTCTTATTTTCACTTGCCTGTACCCTATGCTGAAATATGTATTTTAATGATACTTCGGTACCAGTAATAATTCTAATATTCCGGGGCCCTTTGATTTCTACCAGACTACCTTAATTCTACTGGTGGCTCACTCCCTGAATTCTCAGTCCTAGGAAAGAAATTTACAAAATCTTGAGAAACATGTGCTACGACATTCCAAAGTGGGCCTTTGCTGTTACCTGGCACGACTTAAGCTGATCTCTAGCTGACTAACGATGCCCTCAGTTTTTTAAATGTTTTCCATTCTCCTTGATCCTACATCTCATCTCCTACTTTCTAGGAACCTGTAGCTGCCCTTACGTCTTCCTTAGTGGGATATAACTGGAGGGACTGCACATCCCTCAGTTTCCTTTCCCTACCTCTGGTTCTCCGTCTCTGCTCTTATTTCTTTCATTCTTTACATAAAGGAAAACACCTCAGATTCCTCTTCTCCCATGGCTCAGGCTTAGATGTTCATCATTTCAACATGCTGGATCAGTGCTTCTCAAACTTTGGCACACGTCAGCATTAGCAAGGGGCTTGCCAATCCCTGAGAACCAGCCCAAAGACACCTCAGTTAATTCTGACGAAGAGAGCGCATCTGATGAAGACCCCAGATAGATCGCTCCGTTCTTCCCCCAGGTGATCTTGCCTCCTCATTTAACCCATGACTCTGAAGTTTGTGTCTTTCGTCCAAATCTCACCACTGAGACCAAGATCCATACCTCTGAGCTGCCTCCTCCCCTCAAGTATCTCACAAGTATTTACATTTAATTCTAAAGTCAGACTCACCACTTTATCCCCTAAACCCACTCCTTCACTGTTAACATAGCCCAACTGATGGCACCATTACCCACTGTGTTCTTTTTTCCAGACACTGCAAATACCCCTGTCATCCCACCCTCCTGCATGTGTGCACGCACACCCACACACTCACACTCACACTTGGACCCTAATCTATTCAAACACCAAGGCCTCCTGATTCTATTGTGTCATTATGACTAACTCTATCCACTTCTCCTTCTGCCACCACACTCATCTCACCTGGACAACTCCCTGCTTTGCTAGCTAGGAGTCCGATGGCCAGCTCTGGCCTCTCTCTGCCTGACGTACTGCCTACACTGCAGCAGGAATGCAATCTCCACAAAACACAACTCTGATCACATCACTCTCAGTCAGAACTTGCTACAGAAACACAGGCCGGCAACAGGGAAACAGGTGCAGTAATGCAACAACAAATAAACATCAAGTCTCATTAGCACCACTTCTAAGCAAATGAGGTGCTATACATACATCCTTAAAGTTGGGTCTTACTCTTTCTTCTGCTGTTTAGATGGTGTACAAAATAATTATAGATGAAGCAAATTATTTATGATTTAATAGCATACAGAAGTGCTGTCCAACAGACCCTTCCATGGCGATGGAAATGTTCTAGTCTATGTTATCCAAGAAGACAGCAACTAGCCATATGTGTTATCAAGCACTTAAAATATCATTACTATGAATGAAGAACTAGTTTTTAACTTTATGTAATTTTAGTACTTTTACATTTATACAGCCTCACAAGGCTAGTGGTTATCATATTGGTCAGAGCAGATTATTAACCCTCTGCTGCTAATGAAATCTGATATAAGTCAGATACTCTCTGTACTCTGAAGTACTTTCCGGTTATTTTTCTAAATTTAGCCTTGATATAAAATTATTGGAAAAACAGCTTTGTTGAAGTAACCTGATTTAACATGCTATTGCTCTACTTAATATTTTCATTAGCATTAATGTCAAAAAGAGATAATCTACTACTAAATTCAAAAACCACCCCCTTCTGTTTATATTAAGAAAAATTACATTCTCTCATTAAGAAAAATAATTTTTAAAATGCCGCCTACATATGACCTGACTGACAGTGATACTAAGGTTCAAGACCCAAACACTTACTCCCCTACACTGACATATTAAGTCCTCAAATAAATCCCTTTTTGTTAAATATATATATATATATATATACATATATATATATATATGAAGTTTTTCTAAAAAGAAACAAGCTATATAATTCAAAAAAGATGCCTTTTTCTATTTCAGATATTGAATAATATCAAGAAGAAATGTCTAAAATGTATACTCACATGTGTAGCAGTCATGTAAGAATAATTTAACAAAAAAAGACTTCTGTAGTCAAATCATATAAATTGTTCAAAATTTACCCTCAATATTTCTTTTGAAAAATAGCAAATAACTCACAAAAAGAAATCTCATTTTCAGTTATCAGTCTAAGTACAAAAGAGTGAATTAACAATATTACACTTACAGAAAAGGCTGCCACAGAGCAAGTCACCAAATTTGCTGGACAGGATTATGCCTGTTGGTAAAAGACTGCGGACTGCTGTAGGAAGAAATCACTGTTATTCTGACTCAGCCCACTAGGAGGCCAGGACAGTTATGTTCTCCTTTTAACTGTATTCTTTTTTTTTTTTTTTTTTTATTAAATGAGGTAAAAATGAGCCCAACTTGAAGTCACTTAAGTGTCACATTTATGAATTTTAGCAACACCAATAAAAAAACATAAATTCTTTCATTAAATGCAATGTGGCAGCCTTTTTCTATCATCAACAACTTTAGGACAGAGAGAAGAGGGGTAATGGGGCTATAAATAACCAGAGACTTCATCTGTTAATTCAGAATTGACCGGCTCCTACAAGTGCCAAAAATACATAAACTGCAGTTACCACCTTTCTTGAGATCATAAAAGTATTACAAAGCCTAAAAAGTACAGGCTTTGTGGCATGTAATGTGTGAGATTTTTAAACTTTTGTATGTGATTCTGTCTGCAAAGTAATGAAAGCATTGAGAGAGCTTTTATCACTACCATTAATCACCAGCAGGACAGCATATAAGCAAAAAAATATGCCTACTGCTCATTTTTCCATTAAGAGTCAGAATCAGGAGCTAGGAAGCCCCAAGGGGAAGGTTCCTATCAACTCTATTCTTGCATATGCTGAGCTAAAAGATGTGCCAGATGTCAGAGTAACTTACTGAAATACCCTGCAAATAACAAAGTGGCAGAAGATTGTCAGAGAGGAAAAAGGTTTCTACTGTTTATCTTAAAAAGTAAGTCTCTTGAATATAAGATCACAAACTATAAGAACTTGAACTTATCAACAGTTGTACCTCTTTCAAGTACTTTTGAATGTTTATACTATGTCATACATTATTAAGATCTCTGGAACTCTGTAATATTTTTATCCCCAATATGAATACTTATCTTAATCCTACCCAAAAACCATGAATCTAAGTTACTTTAATGAAACGCCACCTTTTATTAAAATGATAGTTCAATAAGCACTCAAAAGTACTATTAAAAACAGCATTGAAACTAAGTACTTTCTTTCCACTAATAAAACACTATAGTGTTTTTTAAGAAAAGCAAGCTATATAATTACACTAGTTTCACATCAATATTATTTTGAAAATTACAACTATCAAAACACTATAAAAGCTTAAATTGAATAGACTAGTAAAAACTAAATACATGTGGACAGAGATTTAAGATTTAAATAAGCACTGAACAGGTAAAAGTTTAAAACATTAAAATAGTTATAATTGCTTTTAGAACTTTTTGTACTTGTCAATTGCACACTTAATTGCTTTGTGCTGAAGATCAATGAAGTGACAATGACAATGTATATACAAAAGTTCTAACAATAAGCTGACATGTTTCTGTGGTGATGAACATTCAAACAAGATTTTGCCTGGACATCTTGACCTCTCAGAAGGTATGTAAACACCATGTTACATACTATGGCCCCACCCAACAGGAAAGCCTGGGAAAATTTTCTACATGTACAGAGCATTTAAAATAAATATCAAGCCACTGTTCACTTAACAAAAAGAGTCTCTTAGTAACACGAAGGTAAGGTTTGCTCAGCATGCCATCAAGACTGCACCAAACATATATGCCGTCATCTGGGAAGATGGATAGAAACACTAACTAGGAGCAGAAAATAAAGGCAGGTATTAATTACTCTAACCCATGAAACAAGCTACAAACAGGCATCCGCAGAGTGTCAAACATTTCCCCCCTTCCTCCCAAGGTAATCATTAAGCATTTGGACAAAAGAAGTTTTGGTCCCAAGGCAAAGAAAACAGCTTTATAGAAAGCTTTGTTAAACTACAGTGAAATATTTCTTAATATATTAATGCACTTAATGTAATTTATTTCAGATGGAAAAATTAAAACTATAAGATGTTCAAGTCATTAAAATTTGACAAAGAGAATATATTTTAGGATAAGTTAAAATAAAAACACTATCATTGCCTATTCATTTAACTAAGATGTTCATTGTATTCAAATTTATGAGAACCTTCCCATGATATTAGACAAAAATCCTCGAGATCTGGACACCTGCTGGCTCAGTCGGTTGAGCATCTGCCTTCAGCTCAGGTCAGGATCAGAGGCTCCTGGGATTGAGCCCTGCATCGGCCTCCCTGCTCGGTGAGGAGCCTGCTTCTCTCTCTCTGCCTCTGCCTGCCACTCTGCCTGCTTGAGATCTCTCTCTCTCTCTTTCTCTCTGACAAATAAATAAATAAATAAATAAATAAAATTTTTTAAAAAATGCGAAGACCTTGTATTAAAAATTTTAAACATAATTCTAAATTCGAGAAAAAACTTTCGCAGTACACTACACTAGATTATCAGAACAACTTCATGGCTAGCCAGTGAAGACCTTTCGTTCTGCTTCTTTTCCAATAATCTTTAGTATCAATCTCACAGAAGAAAAGAGATGGGAACTGATATCTACCAAGCTCCTACCAGTTGCTTTACACATGCTCTTTGAATCTTCATGATAAATCAGAAGGTAAACTGTATTAGAAATGAGGAAGCTTACATCCCAGAAAGTTAAACAATCTGCCTCCAGTCACCCCATCGCAGTGAGTGAGCCGGCACTCCCTGCGAACTCAGGGCTGTCAGCTCTCAGAGCCTATGCTTTCCACCCCCCCACCCCACAGTACAAAAGTGAGACACCAAAGACAAACTGATGTGGAAACAGGGAGGCAGGGGAGAATGCTTAAAACATACTAAGACAAACCTCTAACATAGTAAAAGAAATAAAGGAAAACACATAAAAGCTTCTTTTACTAGAACATTAATTTTCAATTCCATAATAGCAAACTCATGCTGAGGTCAATCCTCAGTCCCATAAGAAACTTTTAATACAACAGAAGTCAATATCTTACCTTTTGTTTCATAAAACACCCACGCATAAACCCCAACAGATACAACAAAACAAAGATCAGTAGGGTTTTTATCACATTACTACAGCAAACCGTAGCAGAATATAACAGAGTGCCACCACATAATTTAGCTGTAACATCTCATTGCTTATGTGGCAAAGACGGCATTCATACAAAAACACTAAGAATTCCAAAATAGCACACAAAGCTTAGGGCTGTCTGCCCTCACTCCATTATCTGGGTTGGGCCCATCTCTCCCTGATTTCCACATCTCCCCCAGCTCTCAATAAAAGCAGCTTTGGCGGGGCGCCTGGGTGGCTCAGTGGGTTAAGCCTCTGCCTTCGGCTCAGGTCATGATCCCAGAATCCTGGGATCAAGCCCTGCATCGGGCTCTCCGCTCCACAGGGAGCCTACTTCCCCCTCTCTCTTTGCCTACCTCTCTGCCTGCTTGTGATCTCTGTCAAATAAATAGATAAAATCTTTAAAAAAAAAAAAAAGTGGCTTTGGATGGACAGGTGTGCATGCAGGTGTATTTTACAGTTTTCCACTGATAAACAATAAACTGACACTTCAGTTTTACATATCAGTTTCGATTTGGGTAATGTGAGCTCCTCACCAAGAAAAATAGCCTTTCATTCCTTCCTATTTGTAAACAATGACAGTCTACTGTCTACTAAATACTAGTGCATATTCCACCCAACTTACAGGAACATCACACAACTACCTGGGCACCCATGTGGCCCTCCCAACAACACCCAAACTTCCACACCAACCTGGCCAAACATAACCACTAATTTGAACTGCCATGTTCGTCATTTATTTACTTTTATTTTTGATTGTGGTAACACACATGTAACACAAAGTGTACCATTTTGAAGTGCACAGTTCTATAGCGTTAAATATTGGTTCACGCCGCTCTGCCATCCCCGTCACCAGCCATCCCCAGGACTCTTCCACATTCTCCAACTGAAACTCGGCACCCATTGATAGTGACTCCCCATTCCTGCCTGCTCCTGCACCCAGCCCCTAGCCCTGACCATCCTATTTTCTGTCTCTATGAACTTGACCACTCTAAGGGCCCGCAGACAAGTGGAACCACAGTATTTACCTGGTTGCGACAGCCTCACCTCCCTCAGCATAACGCTCTCCAGCCTCGCCCATGTTGCAGAATGTCTTTGATTTTTAAGATGAAATAACGTTCCATCATAGATGCACACTACATTTTGTTTATCTATTAATCCGCTGGTGGATACTTGCGTTGTTTCCACCTTTTGGCAATTCTAAATAATGCTGCCGGGAAAAGAAGTGTATAAAGGTCTGTGAAGGAAAGAGGAAGACGGCGGTGGAGGAGGAGGAGCCTGGGCGAGCTGGTGGCCAGAGGGGAGGCAGGTGGGAGGACGGGTGGAGCAGGTGATGGGAAGGAGGGCGGGCACTTGCTGTGCACAGCTGGAATATGGAAGTGTTTCACTTAGTTGTACACCTGAAACTGAGTACCTAACATTACTCTGTTAACCAACTAGAACCTGAATAAACACTTTTATAAATGGATACATGAATATCTGTGGAGTTCTCACTTTCAATTCTTCTGTGCATATACCCAGAGGAGGAACTGCTGGCTGATAAACAGTAATCCTATTTCAATTTCATGAGCAACCACCACACTGTTTTCCACAGCGTCTATACAACCTTACCTTCCCATCAACAGCGTTCATGCGTCTCAATCTTGCTACATCCTTACCAATACTCGTTCTTGTTTGGGGGGTTTTGCAGTTGTTGTTAGCCACCAGCCTAATGCATGGGGAGAAATACTTCACTGTGGTTTTAATTTACATTTCCCCCAAAACTGGTACTATGGAGGTCTTTCATGTGCTCATTGGCCACATACATGTTTTCTCTGGAGACACATCTATCCCAGTCCTCTGACCCTTTTTTATTTGGTAGAGTAAGTCCCATCACCACGTTCTTCAAAACAGCTTTGGCCATTTTGGCTCTCTGCTCCTCCATAAGAATTTTACTATCTGCTTATCACATTCTTCACGATAACCAGTTGGAATTTTCTTTAGAATTGCACTGATTCTAAAAAATAATTTGAGAACTGTTATTCTTACCCATATAAAGAAAGCCTAAACACAGAATAACCTATCCATTATTTAAGTCTCCTGTATCATCTTTCAATGAGATTTTTTGTTTCCATATATTATTTCCATAAAGATTCTACATATCATTTGTATGATTTATTTCAAAATGCCTTATGCTATATTGCTACTATAAAAATTTTTAATTAGATTTTCTTTGTTGTTATTTATTAGTTTTCTATTTTAATCTATATTAATTTTTCTATGTCAATCTTATATCCAAGTTCCTTGATAAATTTTCTTATTTGAGGGGCGCCTGGGTGGCTCAGTGGGTTAAAGCCTCTGCCTTCAGCTCAGCAGGGTCCTGGGATCGAGTCCCGCATCGGGCTCTCTACTCAGCAGGGAGCCTGCTTCCTCCTCTCTCTCTGCCTACTTGTGATCTCTGTCAAATAAATAAATAAAATCTTAAAAAAAAAATTTTCTTATTTGAAGTAATAATTTATTCTTAGATTCTATGGGGTTTTTCAACAGACAATATCATCTGTTAATAATATTTTGTTAACCTTTCAGTTTTTTCTTTTCTTGTCTAACTGTAGTACTAGTAAATCCATAACAGCGTTATTATTAGAAATAAAGGATTTCAGATGGCATCTCAATTTTAAAGTAAATACTTTCTACATTTTACTATTAGGTACAATGCCAGTTACGGACTTAGAGTAGATATATATCCATTATCAAGTTAAAAACGTTTGCTCAAATTCTTAGTTTGCTTTTTAATCATGAATGGGTTATTGATTTTGCTAAATGTGTTTTGTGTCTCTTCGGAGGCACTCGAATTTTTTTTTTTCTCATTTACTTTCCTAATATGAATTATAGTGCCATAGATTTTCTAATGTAAAGCCAATCTTGCATACCTGAAATAAAATTTTCTTTGATGATGATTTTTTGCATACATGGCTGAATTCAGCTTAATATTTTTTGATTCACAAGTATTCACAAATAAAAATGGCCTATAGTGATCTTTTCTTACACAACCCTTGTCTACTTTCAGTATCAAGATTCTATCAGCCCCATAAAACTGTGAGCGTTCCATCTTCAAATCTCTGAACAAATCCGTATGAAACTGAAGTTATCTATTCTTTGACGTCTGGTAAAAATATCCTACAAACTGTCTGGACTTGATTTTTTAAAAACCAGAATGACTGTAGAACTTTCATTTCTGGCAATATTGAGAATAAGATATACTTAATTTCCTCTGCCAAAAAGTGTCTGAAATGCTAGAGCAAATATTTTTAAATCTCCCTGAAATCTTTTCTTTGTCGATTTATTCTGAGCAATACATTCAATCTGGTAACCCTCACAGTGTTAGCTTTTCCCAGATGTCAGGTCATTTTCTGAATTCCTACTCATCTTTATATTTAAAGAGTTTTTTCCCTCCTGGTTCTCTTTATCACCTCCTGACTCTGGTGACAGCAGAACTACTAAGTGAATCTAGAAA
Organism: Mustela nivalis; assembly: GCF_964662115.1. Taxonomy (NCBI): domain Eukaryota; kingdom Metazoa; phylum Chordata; class Mammalia; order Carnivora; family Mustelidae; genus Mustela; species Mustela nivalis. Next base: position 1,727,506 of record NC_139031.1, on the reverse strand, counting down.
GTAGATCTTAGATAGGCAGGATCTGGTTCTGAGTGATGGTCTCAGTAGCCTGTATCTTGGTGGACACTTTTAAGGATTTACTGGGCACTCTACCACCAGAACCCCCATTTTCTATGTCAGCCTACAGTAAGTATTACAGCTGCTTGCTAAGTGCAGCTCCCCTCTGAGTACCCTGGTCCTTTCTGTTCCTCACATCCTTTACCAGCAGAGCCAGATGGTTTGAATTTTTGTTAAGACCAGGTCAAAGAAGAATGTGAAAAACACAGATATACTCAGATAACTGGAAATGATAAAATCAATTTGCCAATAGATGCAAAACTAGATAGTATCCTATGGGACAACATAATAAAATGCTTGGAGCTATCTTTTATATAGAAAAGAAATCAATTCTATCAGACAAACTCTTTTTCATTGCTCTTACTTTCCTACAAGTTAGCTCTAACCCTAAAGAGATGTAAAATAGCCAAGTCAATAGAAAATCAAGCAAAGGTACACATCACCACGGTCTTCTACAAAGCCTAGGACTCCACTGACAGAACACCCAGCATCTCCTTTGCCCATTTCCAAGTCTTGAACAACTGCTCCTGGCACCAGAAAATTTATGTATGCAAAAGAAATTATTAAAGTAAAAAGGATATAAAATATATGTACAAACTAATTATAATTACATAGTACTCCAAATACAAATATTGACAGGTAATTTGGAATGATATAAAGTGTAATGTCAGATTAATTGGCTTCCTATGAAATTTTTAAAATTAAAACTAAAATATTAATGAAAAAACAACAGAAGTCAAGATACACAGGATAATCAAACAAAATCACCAGCCTCATGAGTATGCTTCATGCAAGCCCAATAAGACACAGGAAAAGTAAACATTCAGGATCCTACAATACAGATGCATTCAGGAAGGATGTGTACATTTGTAGAAATCATCCTGGAATCTTGAGGATTTATGAACATCAGACTGGAAAAGATCTTCTTTGAACAGTAAGGCCATGAGTGGATAAAACGTTTACAAAGCTAAAGAGGAAAGGCCAAAAGGAAAGACCGGGCCTCCATATTTGCTGACAAAATCAGAGCCATTTCAAGCAGAGACCACAAAACCTCCCAATCTGGAAAAAGGCCAAAGAATGTCCCCAAATTAACAATTAGCAAATTAATAATGTATTTCAGATAAAGGGCCAGTAAAATTAACAGGTAGAGAGAAAAGAGGAATCAGGGAGATTGGTTCAAGATGATCGATCATCACGGAAGATAGGAAAAATATATAACAAATAACCAATCAATGAATCTGCACCATTCCTAGCAGCTGCAACAACAACAAGCATAGAGTAACTCACTGAACGAATTATGCTAGAAGATAAGACTGCCATCAGTAGACTAATAATGTTAAGAAATCCCTAAATGATAGAAAGTAGATGGTATTAAATCTACGGAGAAATTATAGACTAACAAAGGGGGAAATAAGTACTAAGAGCCATAAGCTTCTAGTCAAAAATTCCTGGGCTCCTGGGTGGCTCAGTTGGTTGAGCGACTGCCTTCAGCTCAGGTCACCATTCTGGAGCCCCCAGAGAGTCTGCACTGGGCTCCCTGCTCAGCAGGGGTCTGCTTCTCCTGCTGACCTTCCTCCTCTCATACTTGCTCACTCTTATTCTCTCTCTCTCAAATAAATAAATAAAATCTTTTATTTAAAAAGTACAAAAATTATAGATAAGAAATGCAGGAAAATCAGAACACAGTAAAGTATTTAAAAATAATAGATAAGAGTAATATTGTTATATAAATTGCCTTAGAACTAAATAATACAGAGAAAAATTAATTCAGATTCATTCTTTTAATCACCTCACAAAATTAACTACATAGATTAAAGTATTAGATCATTGTAAAAACTCACAGAAAAGGGTAGCTAAAATAAAAAAGACTACATTATTCATTCTTGGCTTTGAGGGATGATAACACAAACCAATATCAAATTACTAAGAAAGAATGTAATTTTAAAGTGTACAAAAGCTAGGACAAAATGAAACCAGGTTTTATTTAGGCCTGTTTATGTAATATTTATTGTCAAGTCCTGAATCACACAATTAATTTAAAGGCAATTAAACAGCACATGTCACAGTTAAATAGGACCAGGTCAAAAACATATATGGATTATGAATCTTGAATTATATTAAATAAACTTTCTAAAGCCAACTTTATACATTTATATAAGCCATTTTTAACTAAAATTTATTTAGAAATATCATACATTAAGTTAAAATGACAAAGTGATACATAATGCTTTGAAACAACTTTTATGCTAATTTCTTATCTTGGGGTTTCCCGGCAGTTATTAAATACTGAACCCCAACCCCTAGGAGGTAAAGGCCTGTGGAGGAACTCTCAGGGGAGACTTCTGCCCAGAACTAAGGCTGACAGTACAGTCTTCCCCTATCAGTGGGCAAAGGGTGTGAGTGTGTGAGTGTGTGTGTGTGTGTGTGTGTGTGTGTAAGTGTGTGTGAGTATGTGTGTGAGTGTGTTAAATGAGGAGGCCCCTCTGCTAAAGGCCTTCACCGGGGCCTCAGTTCCATCTCCTCACCTCTATGCACCTGTGACTCTCTGTCACCGAGTAATAATGACCTCGGCTGTCCTGACCAACACAAACAGGGCATCACCTACTCACTCACTGACATCACCTACTTACTCAACACCATCCAGGTGTTGTGCTACCTGTTCGGTTTGGTCTTTGGAGATTTTCCTGCTTTCCTGGAACTTATCTATGTATTTAATTATAGAGGGATTGGTTATACAGTTAAATTTTTGGCTTGCTTCTATTTAACAGCGTTAGAAAATTCATGAGTTGACATCAAACATCATATAATTAGATCCAAACAAAGTCCTATATATAAAATATATAGACTAGGGGCGCCTGGGTGGCTCAGTGGGTTAAAGCCTCTGCCTTCGGCTTAGGTCATGATCCCAGGGTCCTGGGATCGAGCCCCACGTCGGGCTCTCTGCTCGGCAGGGAGCCTGCTTCCCTTCCTCTCTCTCTGCCTGCCTCTCTGCCTGCTTGTGATCTCTGTCTGTCAAATAAATAAATAAAATCTTAAAAAAAATAAAATAAAATAAAATAAAATATATAGACTAAAATTTCTCTATGCATTACAACTTATAATATTTTTAAAACTCTAATATCTTGAATTTTTTAAAAAACTATCTTTTATAACCTTCATATTTTATTTCTACATATTTAAGTAAGAAAATATTTCAGGCAGTTCTTTGCAAATGTTTCTCAATAAATAACACTCCAGGCTCAAGTCGTCTATTTTTAATACATAAAAAGCCAAATTAGATAAAATTATTATTCCATTTCCTCTGGTTAGCATTAATTTTGAAGTTCCAGGGCCATCTTAATGTGCAGTACAGAATTTTTAATGAGGCAAATACCTTTACCACAACCCGGTGAGGATTTACGGGGTAGGTCTGCAGAATCATGATTTTTCTCATCATTAGTTTTATGCTCTTTATCCACATTGCACTTAAACCTCAGTGCCCCTTAGATTCATGGTATTTAAAGAATCATTCATTATAGCACTAAATGATTAAGAATTTTTAGAAAAGAAAACACACGATGCTCAAAACCGCCACTGTGGTTTGTGAGGTTCACCTGAGCGACCCGCCAGTGAAGTCCTGGAACCACGAGCACACGCCCTGAATCTCCACCAAAACCTGACAATCCCACCAAATACATATGTGTTTTAAGGAAAAATACATAAATTTATTGATTTTTTTAAAAATAGAAATAGTAAGAGATATCTTTTTAGAATTGCACTGCAGTAACCCTTCCTAATCTCTAGAAGGTTTGAGAACTATTTGATTAGTAAGTATTAACACTGGCAAAAAACACTCCACAGAGTCTAGCAGTAGTTCTGCATGGATTATGTCCTTGAAGTTTGCCAAGAAAACTTGGGCTTCAAGACATTCTCTATAAGAAACATGCAATAACAGGAGCACCTGGGTGGCTCAGTGGGTTAAAGCCTCTGCTTTTGGCTCAGGTCATGATCTCGGGGTCCTGGGATTGAGCTCCGCATCGGGCTCTCTGCTCAGCAGGGAGCCTGCTTCCCTTCCTCTCTCTGACTGCCTCTCTGCCCACTTGTGATGTCTGTCTGTCAAATAAATAAATAAAATCTTTAAAAAAGAAAAAAAAAGAAACATGCAATAAAATTTGCCTTGGTAACTTCTCAAGATATTTAACAGATCAAATTAAATACATGAAAGCAGTTTAAAAACAATAAAACACAAAGCAAGCATGAACCTTCAGTAATAATCTGGCAGCAGGGAAAAAAGATGTGAGGGCCTATTCTATGTAAGAATGAGATGTGGCACATAAGATATTAGGTTAAGAGTATTAACACTATTTTCAAGGTTTACTTTGACTTTTCATCAATTTCTGTCACAATTTTCTATCAACAATTTCTATCATGCTAGTAAACACCAGCATCTGTCTTCCTGCTTCTAAGACACTCCAACCCAGGAGACATGCAAGTCGGGCACTGACAGGCCGGGCCAAGAAGGAAGCTGGGAATGGAGCACTATGGGCAGAGGAAAGCTCAGCCGCTGAACACATGGCCCTTGAAGGGCATGGCCAGGAAAAGGAAGATGCTCACCCCCTGGCAGGCGGTCAACATCCGGCCGAGCAGGCTGCAGTCAGGCTCCAGCACAGCAAGAGACCGGGAACCACCAGGCTTACCTAAGAGGCAAACACGGTGGTGACTGTGGGGCTCATTCCCAACTGCCAGCTAAAGCACAAGAATAAGGGTGGGGAGATAGGGTTTTGTAAACCAAGCCGAGGATGGTAAAGATTCTGTAAAGACTCACTCCATTAATGAAGAGCCTCATTATAATTTAACCTGGAGGTTCTGGACTAAAAGCCTAAACTGTACCAAAACAATGCAAACTCTCATGTCTTTTGTGTTGTGGTTCTAAAATGATTCTAAAAATAACATACCTGCATGATAACCATGCAGAAACCTATAACCAGCCCCCACCGGAAAGGGGAACATTGATGCATTTTCAGATCCTTCCTCTGACAAATCAATGGGACTTCATTTTTCCTCTGTAAAAACTTTGTCTGCAATAGGCTAAGTATATATATCTGGGAAGACCATGGTAAATAAGTGAAAAAGACACACCTACAAACAATCCCTACTGCAGGAGGAGGAAGCAGCTCATCACAAAGCAGCCCCACTGGAAAGACTTAAGGAGCCCCAGGAGGTAGTAGCACTTGCAGACCGAGTCCACCAGGAAGTGATATGAGGGCTTCCCAGCAGAACTGCCCAAGGAGACAGAAAGCCATGGAAGCACCTAGAAAGGGCTGCACAAGGCGAAGAGTTCAGTGGGAAACAGCTTGGGGAACAGGGGAGCCTCCTGAAAAACCGGCCTAAAGGACAGATGTGAGCCAATCTCCGGAGTTGTAGATACAGTGTTACAGATGTTAGGCTTCATTTTGTTGGCCATTAAAAACTATCAAAAGATTTCATGGAGGTGAGTTACAAGATATCATTAAGAAAACAATGCTGGGGGCGCCTGGGTGGCTCAGTGGGTTGAGCCTCTGCCTTCGGCTCAGGTCATGATCCCAGGGTCCTGGGATCGAGCCCCACATCGGGCTCTCTGCTCTGCAGGGAGCCTGCTTCCTCCTCTCTCTCTCTGCCTGCCTCTCTGCCTACTTGTGATCTCTGTCAGATAAATAAAGAAAAAATCTTTAAAAAAAAAAAGAAAGAAAACAATGCTGGAAGACAGCATGGAGGTTCCACTGTACAGGAAGAAAACTGGAAGCAGAAAAGACAGCAGGACAATGGTTTATATAATCCAAGTAAAAAATGATGAAGCCTGAACTAAGGTAATGCCATAGGGAAGAGTAGAACATTCAGAACACTTATTCAGAAATTATTCATAGTTTTTAAGTTATCTAATGCACTAGGTTCTTATTACAATGTAAAGTACTTTATTATATCTCTTCTAAAAAAAAAACAGAAGTATAATTCAATTCTGGGCACTTAAGAAGGAAACAAAAATTATCAAGAGATCAGAAAAACCTTTTTGATAACTCAAAAAAGCTTTAAAAAACTTTTAAGCCCTTCCCATGTCTGTTTTAAAAATCAACTGCTTATAATAAAAATTAATATTCATTAATTAATGTGTAAAGAGAAACATTAAATATCAAGTAATCCCAACTAAAATATGAAAGTATACAAGTAGTTAAATCTAGCATTCTAAACAACTTCAAATTTCTTCTCTGTGTTCTAAAAAAGATAATAGGAAATGTTTTCTATGAATTAGTCATTTCGGTACTTAATTCTAACTTTTTCTTCTGTTGATACAGCCTTATTTTTTCAGTTTTTGCCTACTGATCTTATTTTTAGATTAAGAATAAAAAGAATAATAAGTTAAAAAAAGAATAAAAAGAATATATATATGTGTGTGTGTATCCATATTTCTGACAATTCAGTGCTTTAAAAGTCAATTATTCCAGGGGCACCTGGGTGGCTCAGTGGGTTAAGCCGCTGCCTTCGGCTCAGGTCATGATCCCAGGGTCCTGGGATCGAACCCCGCATCGGGCTCTCTGCTCAGCAGGGAGCCTGCTTCCTTCTCTCTCTCTCTGCCTGCCTCTCAGTGTACTTGTAATTTCTCTCTGTCAAATAAATAAATAAAATCTTAAAAAAAAAAAAAGTCAATTATTCCAAAACAGTAAGAACTTGCCTTTCTAGATAAGAACTACTTTGCTTACCAGCTGTGCAAACCAATAAATTTTTAAGTACTGTAACTGCTAATAACTTCAGTTTTAAAGAAAAGTAGGTATACCACAACTTCAAGTATTTCCTAATGTCAAAACCATCGAACAAGCCAATTGCCTTTATCTGATTATGCAACATTTATTTCTCAAAAGAACAGGCCAAATAAATGGGTTGGTAAAGTAATATACCAAGTTTCAACTATATACTGGGAAATATTCCATAGAGACCTTAAGATTAACATTTCATAATGCTGAATAAATTATTTTATAGACAAATAAATATCTTTAAACACCAAACAGAAGATTTTAATAGTCCAAACTCCAGCCTCACTGTGGACCTGTGAGCATGTGCCATAACGTGCCGTAACCAGGTAAGCAATTTCATTCTAGTCAGCATGAAATTAGACATCAATTTTACTTTCAAATAAAGCTTATTCCAACCAAGGGTAGATAGTTTTCAAGTCCCCCTCAAGAAAAGTTTTGGAAAAAAGACTCTAATTGACAATGATTATTTCCATAAAGTTGTTTCATGAATGTTGGGCATAGTAGGGCCAATTTAATTAAGAGTTTAATTACTTTAAAATCTGAACCTGATTATTTTTTATTCCCTCCATACTGAAATTCTTCCTCATTTAACAAAGAGCCCCAAATTGTGAGACTTTAATTAATAATTTAATCATCATATAAAATAAAGTTTGAAGTTTAGTTACCTATTAAACACAATACCTATGTTTTTTACGACTTACACTGTTACAATATAAAGCAGTTCCTATTCCAAAAAGGAAATAAATAAAGCTGACTATGTCGACTCCACTATCATTTCTTATATGTAGCTTTGCTATCGCAGGTAAAAAATGATCCTACACAAATCTTCCTGACGTTTCATTATCAACTGCCATGTAGCCCATACATTTAAGCACCTACTCATAAGTGGTGGCTCCTGGTAGGCGAGACCAACAAGATTCTGGGCAACCCCGCAGGGAGTACCGACAGCCCATTTTACAGACACAGACACTGAGACACATGCCTGTAGCCATGTGTTAGCAAGGAGAAGAGTCAGGCTTTAAGTCAGACAGTCTAAATGCCAAAGCTCACAATTTATCCACTATACTATTATGCAAAGAAAGAGAACATTTGGCGTTAGGGGAGAAATCTCTCATTTTTTGATAGATGGACAGAAAAATGAAAGTGCTATACAACGGTCCAATTCAACGCTCCTACCATCTCGAAGTATACGGGTACCAGTGATATCTTTTAGAAACACAGCTGCTATTTAACAGTAACAGTTACTGTTACTGAAATTATAATTTAGTTCCCTCCAATATGCAATTGTACTAAAAACAGTGACAAAATTAAGATCATTTCATGAACTAAATGATTTTTAACTCAAAAGCTTTATAAACTCAAATAATTTTACATGAAACAAATGTTTTCTTTTCCTCAAAGTAATACTTTTATACATCTTTCTCTAAGATCTCACATGACAAGCTTCAATGAATCACTACAATCACGCCTTTTACAATAGATGGACAATTCCGAAAAGAACCCTGAGCATATCAACACTGCCAGAATGAAATGTTTTAAAAATAATCATCTTTATCCATGTTGTTTCTATGGAAAACAAGGAAGGCTCCCAAGAGAAAACAGAGGAATTCTATTAATAAATTGCCGAATGATTTTTATTCTTGAAGGTGTTGGGAAAATCAAATTAACACATAACAATAGTTAGTGAGATATGACTCCGTTTTCTGTAATAAACACCAAGATCAAAACGCACCCAAGGTAAACTTCCTTGCAAGTCTCCCAGCAGGAGTTTTCCTTCTTGTACGTGATTTCCTCTCACCCACAAAAACCAGGCCAAATACGCGCATGTGCCGCTAACACTAAGCAGCACTTCCTTATTCATCATGTCCAACAATTTATGGATGATCAGTGGCCAAAACGAGCAAAAATAATGAAAGGATGCAATGAAAGCTCCCTGAGACCGAGCTGGACTTCCTACTCATTTCTGTGTCTCTTTCAGATGCAGGCCTGATACAAATTAGCCACTGGGGGGAAAAAGTCGTCTGGTCATAAAATACAGTACAAGGTCACTTTTATGTAAGTTTGCCAAAAGGGACATAAACCAGGACAATTTCACACTGTGACACAGGATAGAAACATATTAAAACAATCTCTGTTCCTCCTCCATTGTGCTGTCACAGTGCTCAGCTTTATAGGCCTTCCCAGCACCAGCACCGGGCTCTTCGCTTCCACCTGGTCAGTCTAATTAATTAAGAAAGGAAGTTACCTCAAATTCTGTACTTTTTGCTTTTATTATCAAGCACTTCGTTTGAAGTTATAGGAGTTAACCTCTTAATCCTACAGACCGTGTGCTATGTTCTGGACATTTGGGGATGTCTGGATAGCTTGGATAATTGGTCAGGATGTTGCTGTCGCTTATGTTAAATTTTATGCCAAGACTTCAAATCAAAGATAGGCATTAAGGTGAGGCACAATATAAAATTACTCCCAGAAACATCTTTGCTTTGTGAATTAATCTGCCATTGATTATATTTTTTCACTTCCATTAAATTGTTGAATTTCTGCCTCATAACATCTGAACTCAAAGCAAGATGTTAAAATATAATATGAAATAAATATATTCCTAACTCCTACTTCATCTCTGGCCAGAGGTTAGATTTTCAGAGTTTACAAAGCAATCAGCAAACATCTTCTGACATCATCCCACATAATCTAGAGGTCTCTCTGAGGCAGAATGGGAAGAGAAAACCACACAGCTGATTCGAGGTGTGACAGGAACAGCAATGCTGTTGGCCCCGATACCCTGGTACCCCGATACCCTGGTACTCTTGGAGTAACCAAGATTAAAAAAAAGAGGAGAAAGCATCTCCACCACAAAACACAACACTCAGCAGATATAACCTTCTTATCAGAACTGAAACAAACATTAAGATGCAAGCCTGGGATCGGGTTCAAACACACGTGAACATAGCTGGACGCAATACACAGAGGTAACTACAAAATAATCTAAATGTGATAAATAGTTAAGCACGAACAATAAGAGTTCTAAGCTCAGTTCTTACTTAAAAACTGTCTTGCTTTATCAAACGCATCTCCATCCCCTACCCCAGGAATATCAAGAATGGGAACAGTGAGGAGATGGTCCTGATAAAATAGAAACATGCACAATGGCAAGGAGAGAGAAGAAAGGCTTGTTTAAGGCCCTTAAAAGGACATGGCCAACCCCCCAGGCCTAAAATGTCCTGTTTGAATTAACATAGTGGTTTAATTAAAAACTAAGTAGAGAATTCTGCTTAATTTGATTTTCAATTCAAGCTCTGCATCCGCCCATGGCTAGTGGCCAATTTCCGCGTCTCGGCACAATATGCAAGGGGCTGTTTTAAAATCGATTGCCCGGGGGACTCAATGAGGGTATGGTGGAGCCATGAGCCACTTAGGGACCCCACCAGACTTAGACATAGTAAAACAGCGCCGGGAGGGTGGTCAAAGGAATAAAAGAGAAATTTAACTTAACCATATTTCAAGTTTGTCATTACTCAAATCATTGTGCTGAATTTACCAATTAGAAGTGTTTTCTAAGCCCTCTTCAATAGCCCTTCAGAACTAGATATGTCTAAAGCCAATGAGCAAAGAGCTTTAAAGGATATACACTTATTTGTGGAGCATAACAAATAACACGGAGGACAAGGGGAGATAGAGAGGAGAAGGGAGCTGAGGGAAATTGGAAGGGGAGGTGAACCATGAGAGACTATGGACTCTGAAAAACAATCTGAGGAGTTTGAAGGGGCGGGTGGGTGGGAGGTCGGGGTACCAGGTGGTGGGTATTATGGAGGCCATGGATTGCATGGAGCACTGGGTGTGGTGCAAAAACAATGAATACTGTTACGCTGAAAAGAAATAAAAAAAATAATAATAATTAAAAAAAAAATAAAAAGGATATACACAAAGGAATATACTCTTGCTAGCCAGCTAAGTAAAACATGTCAATGACTGTGATGCATTCACTTCAATGAGGCAACAATTAAAGTCTGGGGTCCAGTCTACAATATTGTGTAAAGAACTACAGATCTTAACAAACATGATGTAAAATCTGCACAAGTCAACTCCTAGGATCATATATTAGGAAAACAATGAAAGGCTTAAACATATACTTTACACATTAAGACTTAACCAAGCAATGTTAATAACCCTTGCAGCTTTCAAATAATTGATTTTAAAACTGAAAAACATAAATTTTTACAATTATATGTCATGATTACCTTAATCTTAAAGCTTTCCAAACAATTCTAACAGGGTCTAGAATGCACCTTATCTTCAAGGTGATTTTGCTTCAGTCCATGACATTTCAAAATGGGAAAAATAATCTGTAACCTTAAAATAGCCCAAGATAATATGTGAATAATTAAGAACTGACTGTACTGTATTCAGTTGCTTTCTGGTGATCCCATAGAACATTTACTGGCGAAATGCATTAAGCTCTAGAATGATGGCACTAATAGCTAACATATCCTGGGCTATGTCTTTTACATGAATATTGTCCTCTCATTTAATCCTTTAAATAATACAGTAAGGTAACAATCATTACTATACCCATTTTACAGAAAGAAAACGTGAGGTCCAGATGAAAAAACTAGCCCAGGCCGTGAGACTCAAAGGGCAAATTTTCGCCCGTTAGCACCCATCCCTCCCATCTGTCTGCCACAGGCCCCTTCTCCATGCACAAAGAGCAGAATCATTCTGCCTCTTCTGCCTCCAGGCTACAGCCCCATTTTCCCTTCCCTCTTCTGAAAGCTTTAAAGACCAAGTTCTTTCATTTGGTTCCTACAACTCCCAATCGTTGTCCAATGACAAGTGACAAGTCAGACAAGCGGTAACCAACTCTCCCCAGCTGTCTCCTTGCCCCCCTTTCAATCCTTTGCTGAGCTGGCGAACCACCTGGCCTGGACAAGCTGACTATACCTCGAACACATCAGTCCTCTCTGAGATCGTGAAATGGAGCTGGTGATCTTGAAGGATTCAGAGGAGACCAACATAGTCAAAGATGTGCTTAGAAAAGAATACTGTTTTAAGAGTGTATGGACAGACTAGATGTAAAAAAAAAAAGAGAGGAAAGAAGGCTGTACAATTGTAGGTGTGAAGTATCTTCAGTAACCTTCTTGTGTCCCTCCTCAAGCTGCTTCTCCCCTTGGACCTTAGTCTCCACGGGGGAACAAGAGAACAGTGACATATCACTGGGGTTTCTGTCAGGTTTTTTTTTATTCTAGAGATGGTAATTCTGTTCCAGTAAATGTAGCCAAGACCTTCTTCTAGTTGGTTTGTTCACAACAAGGGAGGAAACCAATTTGGAGACTAAGCGTCTGTCCACATTACAAACTGTTTTTCTAAAAAATAACCTCTTTAACTAAAAACTAGAATTTTGTAAAGAGTATAAATTAGGTAGAGGCAGCATGTATTCTACTTTCAAATATGAAAATAGAACTAACACTGAGCTTTACCAATTGTTTTTGTACTTGGTAAGATTACACGCAAGGTGGAGACAGGACGAAAGAACAATTTGCATATTTAAAGCAAACATGAACACAGCAACGTTGCCGACATATGTTGCAACACTCTGTTTAACGGGAGTAGGTGTGTGATTGATTCAGTACGGTGCTATCTCTACAAAACAGCGTTTCACATTGTCTGGTACGTGTACTCCCTTCCCTTAGTGACATATGTTTAAACTCCGACATGTGTATTTATCTCTATACTTATATAAAACAGTAGTTGCAAAAATCTTTTTCAAAAATCTTTTGCCAACTCCCTGTTATCTATAGCACAAAATCCAAACTAACTGGCAGAGCATTCAAGGCCTCCCAGATGTGACCCCAACAAGATTCCATGAACCCTGATCTCTGACCAATTCTGTTCTATAGCTAAGTGCCAGCCATTCCCTCAATCCAGGCAGAATCTATGCCTTTGCTCAAGCCTGGAATGCCACGCTCCCTCCGGCAAAAGCCTATTCATTCCTTCAAGTCTTAGCTCAAGTGCAGGGGGACCCCTCCCGTGAAGCCTCCCCAGCTTCCTATGCAAACCAAGACTTGACTCCTTCCAGTGCCTCCCATCACAGCGGGCTGCATAAAGTTCATCACACCACATCCCATTTGATTGCAGCTCTTTCTCCTATCTCTGGAAGGCAGGAGCCCTGGCTTTTCATTTCTGTCCCAGCAAGGTCCTATAGTAACATAATTACTTCCTAGTAGGTGCTTCGTAAAACTCTGCTGAATGAATGAATATCCATCAAAAGCTTTGGCTCTAAAATTATACAGAAATCACTTTCTCAAGTGTCTCCTATGCTGTCACTTCTTGGTGTTCATTCTTTCCAGCCCTCTTGAACACAGTACTTTACATCCCATTCTTCCAGAAACCCTGTCTTCTGGCCTCCACAAAACCACACGCCTTTGCTCCCCTGCTTTCTCACAGGACCTGCTCAGCAGCCTCCTTTGCTTCTTCCTCTGCAAGGCCGCCATAGAGTAGTCCTCCTTTCTGCTCCAGCCCCGTTTGTCCTTGGCCACCTCATCCACTTGGGCAGCCTCCATAAACTCCAGCGTTGACATGTGAAGATCAACCACTCTGGGGTGGTTATGACCAGGAGGTTTTAGTACCCGTTCTGGAATTGTACATATGTGGCCCTTAGACAACTTAATAACAGCTAATATATTTGGACCTCAGTTTTCTCCTTATAAAAGGAAGGTCTGCACTACATCCCATTCAGCAAAACTCCTATAATTTCTTCAAGAAGTCTTAAGCAAAGAGCTTTTTAAACTGAAACTACACAATTATTTCACATTATACAGATGATTTAAATAATTCAGATAAACCATGATAAAAACAATTCCAGCATATCAAAGCCAGTTTTCTCAATGTCAGGTCTGACTACCAAATACAAACATCCATTCTGATCTCAGGACACTTATTATATATGAAATCAACTCTGACTTTTCAGGTTCAAACTATTCAAGTATGTAGTAACATCTAGAAAGCAAGAAGGTACATCCGCTAAAACAATACCCTACCGCCTCCCAGTGACTCTTTCCTGGCGTCCTTCGACAAAAGGATGTACTTAAGGTTTAAAATCAGAAGACTTGCAAAATGTGAGACTAAACAATTTCATTGCTAAGTACCTACAAAAAGTTATATGAAATAAAAAGTCATAAAAATTCAGTTTACAGCTTCCCTTGCCACAGGTATTGAGCTGGCATTAGAGTATTGTTCAACAGTAAGACACACAGGCACACCTTCACTTCACATAGCACAATACAAATAGAACTAACAACTAAAAAGGTGTAATGTGTCCATAAATAAACTGTAACTCGGACCTCATTTTTGCCAAAAAGTATTAACTATTTAAATCTTTGTATTATATTCCATATGGTTATATGGTTAACCATTGCTATATGGTTATAGCAAAGACCCCCACAAGCCATAAACAGGAACATCGTTTGTTTCACTTTAAAATGTTATTTTCAAAGACAGATGAAGTTATTACCACTGATACAGTCTGGACTGATTGTTTAAGATGCTCTTGCAAAGTCTCCTGTTAGGCTCACTTTTAACCTCTCACATTCACTAGGACCAGTACCTCACAGTATCTTGAGAATCTGACTATCTACAGGGCATGTTTGATTTTATAATATGCTACTCTCCCGAAAATACGAGATACAAAATAACTTGTACATCAAAATATGGTTTAATATTTTGAGAATTTCATGTCATACTTTACACTAAATGCAAGAGAGCCTACAAAAGGAAGAACGGCTATCTTATCAGCTTTCTTCTCTACAAATACTCCAAGTTTACAGGTACTATTAAAACCTTCAACGGTCAAAAGATGACTTCCTCCCTATGGAACAAAATCATTCAATATGCAATAGTATTAATATTATTGTCAACATGATTAATATTAATAAGATGTCATTATTACTAATTAAACGTTTTATATTTCAAATGGTTGTTCAAGCCTGTTTTTACTAGTTCAACATGAGTGACATATACTTCTTTTGAAAAATTTAATTCCAAAATATGATTCACTTACCTTTTTCAGGCCAGCAAAACCTTCTGATTCCAGAAAGAAAAAGGCAAAGGGCATCAACACGAATAAACAAAGGTTGGAAAAGAGAGAAGCAAGATTCCACAAGCCTATAGGGAGGTAGCAAGAAAAGAATAAAAAGATTAGAGACAGGCTTCTCAAAAAAAAATTACTACGCTAAATTATGATATTAGTCAAAGAGCTATACTTTTTAATAATAAAAATAAACATAAACTTGAAGACAGTGCCTAACAAATCACCTAAACTTACAAATGAGAAAATAATTACACATCCAAATTTCTGTAACTTTGTAGCTTGTACCTATTAGGGAAAACCAATGTAGAAACTAGAAATATTTTTCTCCATGCCCTAAAACAAATTCACTAAAGATATGACAAATGCAGAGATCCAAGACAGAGTCTCTTTAGATATACTGGCATCTGAATATTTAAATTAGAGCCACTAGCATGAATTGAGCACTTAATAAATGCCAGATACTCTACTAGACATTTTACATGCACAGTATCATTTAATTTAAGCCCAAGCAAAATAAGTCAATCAGAGATAGACAATTATATGATCTCCCTGATATGAGGAATTTGAGAGGCAGGGCAGGGGCATCGTGGGTGGGAAAATGAAACAAGATGGGACGGGAGAGGGAGACAAACCGTAAGAGACTCAATCTCAGAAAACAAACCGAGGGTTGTTGGGGGGAGGGACAGGGTGGCTGGCTTATAGACATTGGGGAACGTATGTGCTATGGTGAGTGCTGTGGATTATGTAAGCCTGATGATCCACAGACCTGTACCCCTGGGGCAAATAATACATTATATGTTAATAAAAACAAATAAATATTTAATTTAAGCCTACTAAAAACACTAAAAGTAATAATTAGCACTTCTTGGGTCCTTCTGTGCCAAGCACTATTCCGAGTGATTTACCAGTATTATATGAACTCGTGTATTCCTCACAGGAATCCCCCAACAAGACAGGCATAGGCTGGTTATATAACTTAGCCAAGGTTGTAGAGTCGGCCAGTGGCAGAGTTAACTCCTGGGATTTTTAAAAATCACTATATCATAGAAGGTTAAGTAAGCAATTCTAAGTGGGAAGGAAAATATAAGAAAGGCAGACAAGTTCATATCACCTTTTGGCACATTCTGTACTCTTATAAAACCACAATAAAGAGCTACTAAAATGATAATAAATAGATTTAGGAAAAGAAGACTAAGTCTATCTTTGGGATTATGTTTGGCCAAACTTCTTACACCTTTTATAGGTAAAACTCTCAAATTTAAAAACGATTTTCAAAATAATGCCTGTAATACTTAAAAAATCAAGAGTTAAAGACAAAATTATGCTAAGTATAAATTCAATCTATCACATGCACTTATCACTCAGTGCTTTGGAAAATGGGCAAGAAGTGTTCTTTCAAAGCCCCTATTTAGAAGGCAGTGTTCCAAGCACAAGAGACAGAGGAATGAACAAAACCTTTGTTTTAACCAAAATATGGTACGAGGAATCTTTTCCGTTTCAGCCATTCTAACAGGTATATAGTGGTATCTCTTTACTGTTTAAATTTGCATTTCCCTAAATCAATAAAAAACAACATGAACATCTTCAGGAACCTGTCGGCCGCCCGTATGTATCTTCTTCGGTGGAAAACCCCTTCAAGTCTGTTGCCCATTGTTTCCTTAGACGTTTGTTTACTTACTGGTGAGTTTGGCAAGTTTTTTACATGTGCTGAATACAAGTCCTTCAGCAGGTATATAATTAGCAGATATTTTCTCCTCATCTGTAGATTGTCTTTTCATCTACCTTTTTAACAAGTATCTTCCAAAGAACAAAATTTCTTGATTTTGACAAAGTCCAATTTACCAATTTTTTCTTTTACAGATCATCTTTCCCAAGAAATTACGGTCTATTCCAGTAACACTAATACTTTCTCCTAGGTTTCCTTCAACAAGGGCTACAGTTTTAAGATCTACATTTATATCTATGATCCCTTTGAGTCGCCTTTTGTATTTGGTGCCTGGTATGGACTGAAGTTCATTTTTTTCCCTATGACTATCCAATTGCTCCAACACCATTTGTAGAAAAGAATACTCTTTTTCTGCCAAATTGCCTTTGCACCTTCACTGAAAGTAAACAGACAGTATATGTGTAGATATATTCCTGGATTCTCTATTCCATTGAGTCAACCTATATAGCTTTATGCTGATACCACACCATCATGATTACATGGCCTTAAAATTTAAGGTTTTGAGTTGGGTAGTAAGTCTTCCAATTTTGTTTGCTTTCAAAGTTGTTTTGGCTATGCTAAGTCCTTTGAATTCCCATCTCAATTTCAGATGAGCTTTTCAATTTCTACCAAAAAAGGGGGGGGAAAAAAACCCTTCTGGGATTTTCAATGAGACTGCATTAAATTGGTAGACCAATCTGGAGAAAACTGACATCTTAACATTGTCTTTTTATCCATGAACATGGTATATCTTTCCATTTATTGTGGCATTCTTTATTTTTTATCAGCAGTGTTTTATACTATATAGTATATAGGTCCCTCACATCCCTAAGTATAACATGTTTCTGATGCTACTATATACAAGTGGCATTGCTTTTTTTTTTTAATC
This sequence comes from Mustela nivalis, assembly GCF_964662115.1. Taxonomy (NCBI): domain Eukaryota; kingdom Metazoa; phylum Chordata; class Mammalia; order Carnivora; family Mustelidae; genus Mustela; species Mustela nivalis. Next base: position 1,710,008 of record NC_139031.1, on the reverse strand, counting down.
AATGTCCATTTATTCATTGCAAGTATACAGAAATACAGTTGAGTTTTGTACATTTATTGTGTATCCTGCAACCTTGCAAATTCATTAACTGGTTCTAAGAGCTTCTTAATAATAGACTCTACCACAATTTCTATATAGACAACCAAATCATCCGTTAGTAGATACAGTTTCACTTTTTCCTTTCCAACCTTAATGTTCTTTATTTTCTAAAAATCACCAGAACAATGTTGGATAGAAGTGGTGAGGGGACATCTTTACCTTGTTTCTATTCCCAGGGAAAAGTCTTTCATTAAGCATAATGTTACCTATAGGGTTTTTACAGATGCTCTTTATTAGGTTGAAGAAATTCCCTTTCATGCCTAATTTGCTGACAGATCTTATCAAGAATGGATGTTGAATTTTTCTTCTGATATTTCTGCATGTATTATGGTGACTTTTCTTTTTTAGGGTTTGAATATAGTAATTACATTCATTGATTTGTCAAAAATTATAATGTATTATTCTTTTTATATATTGCTATATTTGATTTGCTAAATTTTGCTTAGAATTTATGCATAACTCTCTTTTCTTGTAATGTCTGTCTGGTTCTGGGAACAAGGTAATGCTAGGCACCATGAATTAGGAAGTATTCCTTCACTTCCAATTTTCTAAAAGAATCTGTGTAGAACTGGTATTGCTTCTTCCTTAAATATTTAATAGAACTGAGAATGAATTCTTCTTGGCCTACAGTTTTATTTGTAAGAACATTTGTAAAATTTCTACATTTGTGAGACTTCAGTAGTTTTTGCCTTCCAAATTTTCCCATTTCTCTAAGGTGCTGTATTGACATACAGGTGTTCACAATGTGCACTAATTATCCTTTCAATACCTGTAGAATCCATAATGATGTCACCTCTTTCATTCCTCTTATTAGTAATCGGTGTCATCTCTTTTTTTTTTTGCTAATCAACCTGACTGCAGCTTTATTAATTTTATTGATCTCACTTTCTCTGTATTTTCTGTTTTCTATTTCACTGATTTTTCATCTTATCTTTTTTTTATTTCCAGTCTTCTTAATTTGTTATTGATTTGCTCTCCTCTTCCTGTTTTCTTAAGGTAGGAATTATGGGCACTGATTTAAGAAACTTTTTCTTTTCTAAAATGGACATTTTAGTGCTATAAATTTTCTTTTTTTTTTTTTTTTTTTAATTTATTTTTTATTTTCAGCATAACAGTATTCATTATTTTTCACCACACCCAGTGCTCCATGCAATTCGTGCCCTTTATAATACCCACCACCTAGTACCCCAAACTCCCACCCCCCACCCCTTCAAAATCCTCAGATTGTTTATCAGAGTCCATAGTCTCTCATGGTTCACCTCCCCTTCCAATTTCCCCCAACTCCCTTCTCCTCTCTAACTCCCCATGTCCTCCATGCTATTTGTTATGCTCCACAAATAAGTGAAACCATATGATAATTGACTCTCTCTGCTTGACTTATTTCACTCAGCATAATAATCTCTTCCAGTCCCGTCCCTCCAGATTTAAAGTGCTATAAATTTTCAAATGTTTTATTTTTGTTTTCATTTAGTTCAAAGTACTTTCAAATTCCCCTTCTAATTTCTTCTTTGGCTTATTAGTTATTTAGTTACCAAATAATTGAGGGATCTTCTAAGTATGTTTCTGCCACTGGTTTCCCATTTAATTTCATTAAAAGACATATCTTATATGTCTTAAATTCTTCTAAAAGAATTGAGATTTACACAAAACAAAGGGTTTTGTGGGGTTGGGGGGTTGGGAGAGGGTGATGGGGTTATGGACATTGGGGAAGGTATGTGCTATGGTGAGTGCTGTGAAATGTGTAAACCTGGTGATTCACAGACCTGTACCCCTGGGGCTAATAATACATTTTATGTTTATATAAAAATTTAAAAATCAAAAAAAAAAAAAAAAAAGAATTGAGATTTATTTTATGGCACAGAATATGGTCTCTCTTGGCAAATGTACCTAGTAGACTAAAAGAATGTATATTCTACTGGCGTTGGGCAGAATGGTCTATAAATACAAAGTAGGCCAAATTGGGGTCACCTGGGTGGCTCAGTTGCCAAGTGAATGCCTTGGGCTCATGTCATAGTCCCAGGGTCCTGGGATTAAGCCCCACATCAGGCTCCCTGCTCAGGAGGAACCCTGCTTCTCCCTCTCCCTCTGCTTGCTGCTCCCCCTGCTTGTATTCCTTCTCTTGCTGTGGCTCTCTCTGTCAAATAAATAAATAAAATCTGAAAACATAAATAAATAAATTAGGTCAAGTTAGTTAAGAATGTTATTCAAATTGTCTATCTTGTTAATTTTCTTAATTTGTTCCATCAATTATTAAAAAGAAGATATTGGTAAATCTGAATAGAACTGTGATTTTGTTAAGTTTTCTTACTCTAATTTGTATTTTTTACTTACTCTAATTTGTATCTAATTTAATTGATTTCTCGAAGTTTTTGCTTCATGTATTTAATAGCTACTTACTAGGTAGATAAATGTTTATTAAGTTTTGATGAATCAAGTCCTTCATCATTATGAAATGACCTTATTTATGCCTAGCAAAACCGATACCCTTTTCTAATAATAATATACATACTCCAGCTTTCTTCTTATTAGGATTAGCATGGCATACCTTTTTTCTGCTATTGCTCTAAACACATTTGTGTCTGTATATTTAAAATGAGTTTACTGTAGGCCCCCCTATACTTGAGTCCTCCTTTTTATTTAATCTGATAATCTCTGCCTTTTTTAAAAAGTTTAAAAAAGGCTCAAACTCCCAACCCCAAGATCAAGAGTTACATGCTCTTCTGACTGAGCCTACCAGGTGCCCCCAATCTCGATTTTTTAATCGGAATGTTTAAACCACCACTGATGTTTACTGATATGGTCAGGTTTAAGTCTGTTGATTTGCTCTTTATTTTCTTTTTGTCTCATTTATTGTCCCATTTTCTTCTTTTTCTGTACTCCTTTGGATTAATTTTTATGATTCCATTTTATTTTTTACAGTTGCTTATTGACTATACCTCTTCATTAAACTATTTTAGGGTTATGTGCAGGTTTATCACATACACCTTAACTAATCATAATCTGTCAAGTAATATAATACTCATGTACAGCATAATAACCTTCCAATAGTGTATTTTCATTTCTTTCCTTCTGCCTTTGTGCTATTGTTGTCATGCATTTTACCTGTGTATGCTATAAAATCACAATACATTGTTACTATTTTTTAAGCAGCCAGTTATCTTTTTTTTTTTTTTTAATTTTATTTGTTTGAGAGAGAGGAGAGGGAGAAGCAGGCACCCTAATGAGCAGGGAGGCCCTGCTTTGTACTCAGGTGTGGACTCCAGGTAGGCAGAGTGAACCCCCAAAGATGTCCACATCTTAATCCCTAGAATCTGTGACTATGTTACATTACATGATATATTAGTTTTCTAGGGTTGCACTAACAAAGTACAGCAAATTGGATGGCTTCCAACAACAGAAATTTGTTCTTTCACAGTTTTGGAGGCTCTAAGTCCAAAATCACGTTATCAGTAGGGCCATATCCCTTCTGAAGGTTCTAGGCAAGAATCCTTCCTTATCTCTTCTGGTAGCTGCATTCCTAGTTCTTACAGATGTATCTCTCCAAATCTACCTATGTCTTCACATGGCCTTTTTCAGGTGTGTCTGTGTCTTCGTTTTATCTTCTTTTAAGGATACTAGTAATTAAATTAGGGCCTACCCTAAGCCCATGTGACCTTATCTTAACTAATTACATCTTCAAAGACATTATTTCCAAATAAGGCCACATTCTGAGGTTCTAGGTAGACCTGAATGGGGGGAAATGGGTAGGCAGGAAAGAGGACCATTATTCAATGCCAAAAAGACCGCAGATATAATTATTAAGGTCATGGACCTTAACATAGGTTGACAGAGAGATCATCTTAGATTAGCCAGGTGGGTGAAACCTACCCAAATAACCTTTAAAAACAGAGAACGTTCCCCAGCTGAAGTCAGAGAGAAGCAGCAGAAGGGTATATCAGAGAGGAACTCAAGCCACTTTTGCTAGAGGGGGTCAAATGAAAAACACAAGAGGTGGGCAGCCTCTAGAGCAAAGACCAGCACCTGGCAAGGAAATGGGCTTCAGTCTTAAAACCACAACAAACCAAATTCAGCCAATAACCTGAATGATCCTGGAAGTAAATTATTTCCCAAAGCCTCCAATAAGGAATGCAACCTCATGAAAAACCTTCATTTCAGCTTCTGCCACCCCCACAAAAAGAACATCAGTTTAGTACGACTTACAAGGAGAAATGTTTCAACTGAGATGATGATAGCCCTTTCATTCATCTACCTGTACAACAGCGCGTCTCAGTGCGACTCGCTCCTGTCTAGGACTCTGTCCAGAACCTCCAGTCACTTGCCCCCCCCCACATCTGTATCCTGCACCCCCATCCTCCCGGCAGCACCCTGGTTGCAGGACTCATATATGCTGAATTGCTGAGCTTCAGTGCCTACATTTTCTCGAAAACTTAGTTGTTTTAGGTGACAGGGTATATACAATCTCTCTTAATCATCTTGGTTAGACTATATGTAGCTTTTAAACTTGAATACTGATTTTCTTACTTCATACCTGAGCCTTGGTTTTTGATAAAACAATAAACACAGGGAATGCTCTGGGCATAAAACACCACAGCAGTTCACTCTTTCTTTACTTACTGTCCTCGTGGATTTGTTAATCTTTAAAAAGCTGTTTTTAACCTGTAGTTACCCACTGTTTGAAGTTGACTTCCCAAATACTTACTGATGTTCTTGCCCCCTTTTTTAATTGTTTCAACACACAACTCAATAAAGCCTCAACCTCAATTCCTATGTCTTTGTTCTCACTTACTCAACGAAATTGTTATCCATTCTCTTTACTCTCTTGCCCTACATTCCTAAAATGTAATTGCTCCAGTACACATTCCACAGTGGACCTCTACGATACCTCACAAAACCATCAAGTTTATTCTTTATTCTCCCTTTTCTATACCCTGCTCATTATATTCTTTGATACATTTAGAAAGTATACCGTAATCAAATGACAGTGTCCTAAGGGCGCCTGGGTGGCTCCATCAGTGTCTCCCTTCAGCTCAGGTCATGATCCCAGGGTCCTGGGACCAAGTCTCACATTGTGCTCCCTGCTCAGCAGGGAGTCTGCTTCTCCCTCTGCCTGTCACTGCCCCTGCTTATGTGCTCTCTCTCACTCAGTAAATAAATTTCAAAAAAAAGATAGTGTCCTAAAAACATCTTAAATATAATGAAATCATTGCAAAGCCTCCGTTTGTTAAGCTCCTGCTCCTGCTACCTGCTATTTTCAATTTACACTCTGAAAGGAAAAAAAATAATAAATCACTTAAGGAAAAAAAGTACTAGTTTTAGATCTTCTCAAAGAATTGCTTTAAACTAAAAGGACCTCTCTTCTTGTTTCTAATGGTCTAAATAAAGATGTCTTTGACAAAATACTTAAGCAGGATAGACTACATTTGTAAGATTCTGAAATTAAGATTCGTTCAAAATAAGCAAAAGTTCACTTTTATTTTAATGCACCAGGAATAAAAGGAAACACAGAGTTTTGGAGCAGAAAAGAACTTGGAGATCCCTTGTTTAATTCACTCAGAAACCAAACTCCTTTTTTAAAAGAGGTTAAATAAATGCCACACAAATTCCGTAACTTACAAATGATAGACAAGGGAATAGATTCAAGATCTCTTGCTCTTTTAGAGAGCAAGATCCAACTCTACGGATCTCACACTTAACATTCTGAATGAAAAAGCACAATATTTTGAATTTTGCTAATATCTGCTACAAAAAGCAATCAGCTTAATAAGATTTTACTAAAGGAAATGTTTAAACTGAGAATATGACAGCTTATTAATTCTATCCTTCTGTGTAAAACAAAATTAGTTGAGCTTCTGATCAGTTTGTAAAACACTGAAACAGAATTCAGCACTGCTACATGTGTTTATATGTGAGCACATGTAGACCCAAGCCTTCTGAAAACACCAAATATGGGAAGGCTTTAACAAATCCAACTTCAATAAAACACTGCTTGTACTGTATGTACTTTGTGTGCTATAATGTCCTGTAATAAAACAAGGCATTCATACTATTCGTGATGTACAAGGCCTAAAAGTCCTGATGGCCAATGTCTGCGTGAGCGGCACTTTATGTCTGACTTTACATCTGACTAGCCTGAGTGTGCATCTATCAGTTATATATGAGCGAGAAAAGGAACTTCAACTCTGTTTCCTCATGTATAAAACAGGCTATAACTTAACTCATAGGCTCTCATAAAGAACAGAAGAGAAATAACATACCAAATACTAAACAAAAGTCAGTGCCTCCTGCCAGCCATCTCAAAATAAGGCAAATGCTCCAAACAATTGAAAAATTCTAATGCACACCAGCAATGTGACCAGATAAAGACAAGAAAGTGAGTTACAACTAAAATTAGCTCTCAACCATTCCCAAAGAAGTATTCTCATTAGGGGCATCTGGGTGGCTCAGTCAGTTAAGCATCTCCCTTTGGCTCAGGTCATGATCCCCGGGTCCTGAAACAGCCCAGTCTCTTCCGGCTCCCTGCTGAGCAGGGAGCCTGCTTCTCCCTCTCTCTCTGCCCCTCTCCCAGCTCATGCTCTCTCATGCTCGTACTCTCAAATAAATAAAATCTTTTTAAAATTAAAAAAAAAGATTCTCATTAATTATACCCCAACAAAGTTACAAAACAAAAACCTGTATACACATGATATTAAAAATATATGAAAACAACAATGACCAATAATAGATACAGAAAGTAAACTGCAAAGAATTACACAAATTACCAACAATGTGAATATACTAAAATTATGGATGATTTTTTTCCTACTTTTCTACATATTGTAAGTTTTCTATAAGGAGCAAACAAAGACCCTTACCAAAAAGAAAAAAAAAGAAAAAAAAAAAAAAGAAACATATTTAAACCTCCTTCTCTCCAAATCCCTGTTTGGTAATCTCCCAACAAAATGCTGGACTTCTCCTAGGCCACACCACTCACTGTATCTACCAGCCTCACTGGCCGCACAGTTCAACTCCCAGCTCCAGCTGAATCAGCACCGAGCAGGGAGCTCAGAGCGTGCTCTCTAACAGCTGCCACCATGAATATAAACCCCTGGATGCTTAAACTCCACTAACTTTTTTACACTGAAGGGAGCTTTGTAAGTTTTTGCAATTTGAAACAACTATCATCCGTAGCACAGAAGCAGACTTTTTTATTGTTACTGAGCTACAAATACACGTAGTTCATCCGTAGCGCAGAAGCAGACGCTTTTATTGTTACTGCGCTACAAATCCACACAGTTCAGAATTCCTCCTTCTCGCCAGTCCCCTTTCATGCAGGAAAAGCTACACATTTTTCTCTGAGAATCAAAAGTTACGAAATACGACAATGCCTTGGGCAAAAGCTCACAAATCAGAAAAAGTATCTGTTCTGACTAACCCACACAATTAAAACGAAGACAGTTATGAAAAGCTGAAGAAATCTCTATCAACAGATATGAAGGAGGAGCAATGTCTGCAGAACAAGTGAAGAAAACGGTGCGCATGATTACAAAGATTCTGAATACGAACTCATTTAGTTTGGCAGGAAATTAGATGCCTACACTTTTACATGCTGAACTTCATATACACGTAATATGTGTACACATGTGTATATGCTATATATGTGTGTGTATATATAACACATACGTGTGTGTACATATATATAATTTTATAATTTCTTTTACTTTCCCCCAACTGTCCCTTTTCCAGGAGACTCAACGTTAGTACTAAAGGTTTTGACAACCACAACTGTAGAAAGGGATATAATATGATACAGAACCTCCACTGTATTTATTTTTGCAAGAAATATTGATTTAACACAAAGATTTTGAGCATTGATGGTCTTATCTTAACAGGATAATCATCTACATAAATAACCAGTTTTTATTCAAAGACTAAATAAGTAAATGCAAAAAACTAAGCTTATTTACCAGAGTATATAAATGTGAAAGTCTCAACGACTTAGTTTATGTTAATTATTAAATCTACAACATATAAGTTGAAGTTACTTTGAGAAACACACCTAATACAGAGAAAAATAATACATCTAACATTCCCAAGTAGTAATTATATTCTTGACAATTTTGTAAGACTTAATAAGTTTCCAGCATTTTACAAACATACATCAGACATGCATACATATATATCCCTTAAGAATTATTCTATAATTTTGATAAAACTTTCCCAATTTTAAATCAAGACTAATATATATAATTTATTATATATGACTACATATTAATTTATAAAATAAAAATATTAATCAAATTTCTCTACTCAAAAAGCTAAAATTACTTCAATATAGCTAAATTATATCAATATAACCCAAAAAATTCAAAAACTTCATAGTCTGTCTAAAGCAATATAAGTGACAACCTTTTTGAAAGATCTCTTATGTCTATTCCCCAAAGACGTACCTAAACTTAAACAAAGGTTATTTACTAATCCTAGAAGACTTCATTTCAAACCAAACCAAACAGACCTGCGAGATCACCACAGGATGCATTAACTTCTAGCTCCATCTGCTGGAGTACAAAATATTCCAAAGTCCACCATAGAATACTATGAAACAAATGATTGATCTATTACTTTCCGTCATCTAGGTGAAAATTTTCATGAATTTAAAACAGAAAATTAATTAGAGTTTAGCCATATTCAGTACATTTCCAAAATGACAAATCTAAGTTAAAATCAGTATTTCAGTGGGATTGAGGATCTAATGCAGTTGTCAAAAAGTGAGTTATATAATAAAAAAAAATTCTACCAAGAAAGGAGAAGCTTTAGAGAAAGACAAGTCTTTCTAAAAGCTTTCTAAAGCTTTTGAACAGTAAGTATTGTGTGAACCTCAGAATTAGAACAAAAACTAAAGAACAATTTTAGCAGAGCTGTACAACTTTTTATCTTAATATAACTTTTTTCTTATAACAAAAAAGCAATGTCTGTTGTAGAAATATTATAAAATACAATCACCAAAAAAAAAAATTTGTATTCTGTAATTAATTCTACCACCCAGAGAAAAATGTGTTTTTCAACATCTTTCTCTAATGGCCAAAAAGCACTCCACTGTTAGGATCTACCAAATTCAATTAAGTAAATTTCTTACTTTGACACTTAGATTGTGTTTTATTTTTAATATTAAAAATAATACCTCTATTAATATCCAGTAACTACAGGGCGCCTGGGTGGCTCAGTGGGTTAAGCCGCTGCCTTCGGCTCAGGTCATGATCTCGGGGTCCTGGGATCGAGTCCCACATCGGGCTCTCTGCTTAGCAGGGAACCTGCTTCCTCCTCTCTCCCTCTGCCTGCCTCTCTGCCTACTTGTGATCTCTCTCTGTCAAATAAATAAAATCTTTAAAAAAAAAAAAATCCAGTAACTACAGTAATAAGTGACTATTAAGACCAATTAATTAGAAACTACTGGTAAAATTAAATAATGATATATTAAACTTTATGAAGGACTGATTTTGATTTAATATCTATACATAAGTAGATGTAATATTTATTTTTCTTTTTAAGTTTGATTGCTTATAATCCAGAAGTCTGACTTTTTTTAATCTTCGTGGGACCTGAAAATTGATAAAATAAAGATGGATTTTGTATTGTTCCTTCATGATACCCACAATAGCATACTGTCTATTCCTGTTGAAAAATCAAAATAAAATATCCACGCCTTAAAAAGACTAGTCAGGTTCATGGTGGCTATCTCTTAAAAACTAAAAGTCAACTAGGCAATCATGTTATAAATATGTGTCTCTGTCTGTTTCACAAGGAGTATGGACAGCTTAGCAAAAATTGGCCCCCGGTGGCAGGATACCTCAAAGAACTAAAGAATTATTTCCTGACCATTTAAGGCACAACTGACACCGTTATTCTCCTACCCTCCAAAGATTTATTCCTGTTCAGTTTTTAACTTTAATCTCACATTACGTGAAATTATCACTGAAAGGGAGTAATTCAATGCATTTAGTGCATTCACAAGTCCCCATCTCATTCTAAGACCTGTCTATCACCCAGAGAAGAAAATCCCCTGTGTATCAGTTTTTCAACCTGTGGAACTCATTTCATATTTTTCTAAGTTTTAACAAGATACAAAGGAAGTGAATACAAATAGATGCTTTCTTTTTTCTGTCCATGTTTCACCCTTTGCCAACTTTAACAATACAAGTGACAATACAAATTTTAGTTCCATTTGAATTTGTCATCTCTGCTCTCTTTGTACCATCCTAGAATATCTACAGTTGCTGGCCATGTCATACCCACACTAAGCGAACGAAGGGACATGGCTCAGCTGCATCCGGCTGACAGACATGGGGCTGACACTGCCCATGACCAGAGGATCAGCATTCTGCCTCATTCCAGCTCAGATATCATTTTTGTACATCACATTTTTCAAGCTGTTTTAATAATTTTCTCACTGTATACAGAGATACATCTTGTTCCATGATAGAGATTTAGAACTAAGAGTAATATTTTATTTATTTACATTACTAAATTCTGGCCCACAGAAGTGAAGTGGCATTCTACCGTAATCTGGTTAACATGTAACATCTTAAATCCACGTGCCCAAAATCCAGACACTGTATTTAATTCAAACCAAATATTTTTAAACATACTAAAGCATTATCAATACTCATACTGGCCTAGTGCATGTGATTTACACACTAAGGCACAAGCGATCAAAACCATCCATACTGACAATTTTATAGGTAAGTCATTCTATTTCTTTTCAAATTAAGTTCTTTTTTTAGCCAAGGTATTGCTAATGACACAATAAATAACTTTTACTCACTGAACGATGAATCTTTACTGGAAAATTTCAGTGTGACAGTACGGGAGCAATGATCCATGGGAGATAAAGATAATTTCAGACATCTTCTGAGACCTCAAAGAATTTGGCAGAAATTCACAAAAGGCTTAACCAAGAAGACAAATAACAACTCAAGAAAATCTCCCAAGTTTTACAAAATGTTAAATGACTGACGAATGTGGATGATATAACTGCACTGGGGTAAAGGAAACCCTGAGACTTTCCAAGGACTACTAAACACTGGCTCTGACCTGACACTAAATCTAGGAGACCCAAAATACCACTGTGGCCCACCAGACAGAGGAAGGGCTTAAGGAGATCAGCCTGTCGATGGAATATTAGCTCAGGTCTCACAGATGTCCCAGTGGGTCTGCAAACCCGGTCTATGGTCACATGCCCAGTGCCAGAAGGCACAAGGAACAGATATACTTCACAGCTGACAGAATCCCTACTCTGGTCCCCTGACCTGTTGTAATAAGGGCTCCTACAGTGGGAAACACCACATGGAAGCTTCTAGAATTGCCTCTAACTAGGAAAATAGTAAACCAAAAGTCATGCCACATCCCCGGAAGAAATGCAGAAATTAGTGCCACCATCAAGGGTTAGAAAGACACAAAAGTGGTGACTCCCACATCCCCAGAACATACCTCAGGACAATGACAGTGGATTACCATAAGCCTCACTCGATCGATCGCGACCCCCCACTGTTGCTGTTGTTCCAGCTGCTGTTCCAGATGTGGTTTCAATGCTTGAGTAAATTAACACACTGGTACCTGGTGTGTGACTCCTGGCCTCTGTCTTCATCTCTGTCCCCTAAGACCTTCCGTAAGAAGTTTACTTGCAGCTGCAAAGCCACCAAAGCACCCTCACTGCTTTCCTTCAGGGCCCTCCAATTCTTCAGTCCTGTGTCACAATTTAATTTGCAGGAATATTGATGGCCTTTCCCTTCCACAAAATATCACAGGGGCCATTCTAATGATGACATTGTGCTGATTGGATCTAGTGAGTGAGAAGTAGCAAGTATCTAGACTAACTGGTAAGACATTTTCATGTCAGAGGTGGAGAATCAATCCAAGAATAATTCAGGGGCCTTCTATGTCAATGAAAGTTCTAGGGGGTCTAGTGGTGTGGAACACATGGAGAGCTCTCTTCTCAGGAGAAGGGTGAGTTGTTGAATCTGGCTCTTCCTACAACCAAGAGAGAAACAACTGTCCATGGGCTTCTTAGGATTTTAGAGGTGACAAACCCCTCACAGAGCCCCTCTGGGTGTGTTACTCAAGCTCATTTACCAAGTGACGCCCAGAGCTGCCAGTGTACGGTGGGGTCCAGAACAAAAGAAGGTTCTGCGACAAGCACAGGCTGCTGTGCAAACTGCTTTCCTCCTCAGGTCACCGGGTCCGCAAATCCACTGGTGCCTTAAGTGTCTGTGGCAGAGGGGGTGCTGCTTGGAGCCTCTGACAGGCGCTAGAGACAGATCATGGCACAGGCCCTTAGGACTTTCGAGCAAAGTCCTACAGCACTACAGCCCCTGCCCCTCTGGGACATACATGAAGGACAGCCCTGCACAGATAACCAGTCTCTTTTAAGAAACAGATCTTGGCCTGTTACTGGGCCTTAAAAGAGATTGAACACTTCATCATGAGCCACCAAGTTACCATGTGACTGGAGCTGCCCATCAGGAACAGGGTGTTTGTTATCTGACCACCGAGCCATGACACCAGACGTACAGCAGCACTCCACCACCCAACAGAAGTGGTATGGACATGATCAAGCCCAAGCAGGCCCTGAAGGTACAAGTAAGTCACATGAACAAGTGGACCAAATGCCCATGTCCCCACTCCTACTCTACTACTTCTCTCCCCCAACTTGCACCTGAGGCCCCACAGGACGTTCCTTACAGTCAGCTGACAGAGGGAAGAAAAGACTCCAGCCTGGTTTACAGATGGTTCTACACGACAGCACCCAGAGTGGACGGCCGCAGCACTGGGGCCCTCGGAAACGTCCCTGAAGGACAGCACTGAAGGGAAATCCTCCCGATGCTCCTGGCTGTTCACTTTGCCTGGGAGGAGAAATGGCCAGACATGTAATTACAAACTCACGCGTTGTGTCCAGTGATGTGCCAGACGGTCAGGAAGAAACGACTAGAAAACTGGTAGCAAGGGAATTGGGGGCAGAGGTATACAGACAGAACTCTCTGAATGGGAAAAAAAAATGTGAAGATATACGTGTCCCATGTGACTTCTCGTCAAAAGAGGACACTGGCAAAGGAGAAGTTTAATAATCAAGTGGATAGGGGCGCCTGGGTGGCTCAGTGGGTTAAAGCCTCTGCCTTCAGCTCGAGTCATGATCCCGGGGTTGTGGGTTCGAGCCCCTCATCGGGCTCTCTGCTCGGCAGCGAGCCTGCTTCCTTCTCTCTCTCTGCCTGCCTCTCTGCCTACTTATGATCTCTGTCTGTCAAATAAATAAATAATCTTAATAAATAACAATAATAATCAAGTGGATAGGACACCAGTCAGCCTCTTTCCCCAGCACCCCTGTCCTGGTCCAATGGGCTCATAAACAAAGTGGCCATGATGGCAGGGTGGAGATTAGACATGGGCTCAGCTATGTACACTGCTACTCATCGGAATCATCTGGCTACGTTTACCACTGTGTGCCTAATTGTCCGCAGCAAAAACCAACACTGAGACCTCACTATGGCACCACTCCCAGGGGAGATTAGCCAGCTACCTGGTGGTGGGTTCAGTGAAATGGGCCACTCCATCATGGAGAGGGCAACATTTTGTCCTTACTGGAACAGCCACTTACTCTGGGTACAGATTCACCTTGAACGCAAGGTGAGCTGCTGCCAAAACTACTATCTGCGGACTTTCAGAATGCCTTGTCCACCATCATCACAGGAGTGCTTCTGATCTAGGAAATACCTCACAGCAGAATAATGGGCCCATGCCCTTGGAATTCACTGGTCATGCATGTTTCCCACCATCTTGAAGCAGCTGGTTCAACAGAATGCCCTTTTGAAGACTCAGTTATGGTACTAGCTAAGAGGTAATACCTCACAGGGCTGAAGAAAGGTACTCTAAGAAGTTGTATTCACCCTGAATCTGTGTTCAATACATGGTGGTATTTCTCTCATAGCCAGGGTCCACAGGCCCAAGAATCAAGGGGCAGAAATGGAAGTGGTAGCACTACTGACCCCTAGCAAACCTCTGCCTCCTGTTCCTATAACCTTAGAAACTAGTGCTGCTAGGCTAGCGGTTCTAGCTCCAAAAGGAGGAACACATCCACCAGGAGGTAGAACAGTGATTCCACGGACCTGGAAGCTCAGACTGTTGCCCAAAACTCTATGGTCCTCCAGCCTCTCAACCAGCAAGGAAGGGAGTCCTGGCCACCAAGCAGAACCTGGACTGCTCCTCCACAATGGAGGTGAGGAAGAGTGTTGTCTAGAAAACAGGACATGCCTCGGGGCATGTCTTAGTATCACCGTAATTGGGGCCCATTAATGATTTTTTAAAAGCCAAGAAGCAAGCATGTCTAAGGCTGAAAAATCTTCAACCCAAGACAATCTTAGGAACTAATAATCACTCCCTCGAATGTCACTGACAAGGTTAAAAAAAGCTACGAATTTAGAAGAGAAAGATGAATTTAAAGATTCATGAAATTCACTACATGCAGCAAAGGATACAGACCTACCAAAGATTCAGCAGAAACAAAGCCAGGGGTCATAAAACTCTCAAGGAAAATTTCCAAGACTTACATCCCAGGCCTCCTAAAACTTATTCCTAAGAATACATTTAGAAGCAGTGACATCATTTAGAAAGTTCTTCCTCTAGTTCCCCAACTTTCAGATGCTGTGGTTTACTGAAGTTCAAAATTATTATTTATTACATTTTCATTCAACACATTTATTAGGCCATCACTATGTGGGAATCATTGCTCTAAGCCCTAATTTATAAACAAAATATTTGAGCTTACACGCACACTTTACATCCTAATGAGAAAGACTATCAATAAAACAAATATATTTACTTCCAGAGTTAAGACCTCCAAATATATGGCATGTCATGTGCTGGTCACTCTTACTTCCAGTCCATAAACAGAATAAAAGAAATGACCTTGATTTAGAGTATGTGAAGGTCATTAAGTATAGTACGCAATTTCTACTCAGCGAAACTGGAAACAAAGGCCAGTTGACCTGTCATACTGGTTAGCCCAGCTTGAAATCACCTGCACTGCTGGTAAAAACACCTGGAGCCCAACCCTGCAAAACGTATGTGCCACAGTACCTACAGCTTTACAGAAAGGTAGGGCCAAGAGGAACCATGCCAAACAGTCCTCCTCAAACATTTTAGACAATACATGTAAAAAACGTTTTCTAAATTATATATTATCCACGTATTTTTAATAACAAATAACATGTCATCTAAAAATAACTCACCAAAATATTCACAGCCTTTACTTTCCAGGCTGTTTCCTGCCTTTCACAGTAACAGCAGACTTTTCAGTAGAAGATTTATTT
The DNA here is from genome assembly GCF_964662115.1 of Mustela nivalis. Classification (NCBI taxonomy): domain Eukaryota; kingdom Metazoa; phylum Chordata; class Mammalia; order Carnivora; family Mustelidae; genus Mustela; species Mustela nivalis. The sequence goes on along the minus strand of NC_139031.1, from coordinate 1,694,574 downwards.
TTTGTATTAATTTCAGTTTGCTTATTTGAGTTTTTTTCAATTGCTAAGCAAAAAAGTGAGTAATTATTAAATTATTAATTTAATAATTAGTACTAATATTGCTGAATTCACAAGGTCTTCAGAGCATCATGACTCCATTTGTTTCTACTTCCAAGCACAACAGAAACCACAAAGGCCAAATTCAAATATATGATTAAACTAAAATGTTAAAATTTTTCATGTCAATAAACAGTTTAAGCAGTATTAAAGGACATACAGGAGGAAAGTATTTGCAATTAACCTGATAAACAACTGATTACTTAAAAATAAAAGCGGGTGGAAAAAGGAATAGAATCTTGCCATCTACAACAACATGGATGGAGTGAGACTATCATGCGAGGAGAAATAAGTCACTCAGAGAAAGACAAAGACCCTATGATTTCACTCGTATGTGGAAGTTAAAAAACAAAACAAATGCACAAGCGAACAAGATTTGGGGGTCAAACCAGGAAACACAGGAAACAGACTCTTCACTATGGAGAACAAACTGGTGGTTACCAGAGGGGAAGGAGTGGTCGGGGGATGAGTGAGGCAGGAGATGGGGATGAAGAAGTAACACTCATCGTGATGATCACCAGGTGGTGCATGGAGTGCTGAATCACTATATCGTACACCTGAAACTGATATCATACTGTATGTTAACTAAAGAAAATTAAAAATTTAATTTAAAAAAAGGGGGGGGAAACACTGTAAAAATGGGCAAAAGAAACACAGGTAGGCAATTTACTAAAAAAATAACTATGGTGGCTCAGACATGAAGTGTTTGCCTTCGGCTCGGGTCATGATCCCAGGTTCCCAGGATCGAGCCCCGCATTGGGCCCCCTGCTCCACAGGAAGCCTGCTTCTCCCTCTCCAGTTCCCCCTGTTTCTGTTCCCTCTCTCGCTGTGTGTCTCTCTGTCAAATAAATAAAACCTTAAAAAAAAAAAACTATGAATGACCTCCGAGTATGTTTTATAAATGTTGTAAATGCCTATCATACTAGTAACTAAAGTAATGTACATTTACAAGGAGAAATGTTTCACGTTTTCGAATTGGAATGACTGTTTTAAAGATTTACTTGGGGGTAGGGCAGAGAGAGAGAATCCAAGTAGACTGCACCGAGCATGGAACCCGACGCTCAAGCTCCTGACCCTGAGACCATGACCTGAGCAGAAACCAAGAGTCGGACACTTAACTGACTGTGCCACCCAGGCACCCCTTGAATTGGCAGGTTTTAAGTACTGCCCACAGTTGATGAAGATGCATTCTGGGAAGAGGAGCCCCTCCCCCATCCCACCACTGAAAGTGAAACCACTAGTGGAATTCACATAGCTTTCTGGAATCAGGAAATATCTTCTCAAAACTTTTGAAGTGTGCTTACCTGGAAAGCAAACTGCAGAAATTTATCCTAAGGACAAATATTTATTTGTAAAGATGAAGCTTTTTTAGTTAAAAAAAAAAAAAAAAGGGAACAATCCATGCTTTTAACAACTTCAGGCACTACTGTAAATTGCACAGAAAAGTAGTTAATGGCATGGAAACCTCCCCCTTATATGCTGATTTAGGAAAATGCAAATTATCAGTGAGTCCATGAAGGTTTCCATCTGGTTATGTATCCACAGGAATATACCTTACTGAAGGCTACAGGCCACAGTACTCCCAATAGCTCTGTGAGTTGTAGGATTTGGGGTAACATTAATTTTCTTCACTGTATATTGTTTTCCAAATATTCTACAGCAAACACAGCATTTCTTTAAACACAAAGGAGTGAGAGAAAAGGTAGCTGTGTAGATAAATTCCAGATAAAGAGTTATGCACACAGTCATCTTTAGAAAATGAGGGGAGAGAGACTATTTGTCACGTCTCGGGAAGGGAAAAGACCCTCTAAACACAGAACAATTAGACCAAAGGAAGTAAAAAGACTGCACACTGGGCAAAATACAAATGTTAATAATTCTATCAATCAAAAAAGCGAATAAAGTTAAAAAGAAAAATAACCAGGACATATTTACAAAAATCTAATAAAAAGCTGATGTTTCACATATAAAGAAATCATAATTCAATAAGAATAAAAAGATCTATGTATTAGATTTTATATTTTATAAATCAAAATTAAAATGTCCTACCTCACCAAAAATTTCTAGAAAATGGTAGCGTCAAGATTGGAATGCAGGTCTACTTGGCCTCCAAGCAATATACCATGTTGCCCACAGCAAGTAAGTCACTTTTTTAACCACATTAATTTTAAAGTTCATACTTGACAAAAGAGTTTTTTCCACTTCAATTACACATTCTTAAATGAAAAAAGTAACTAAGAGTAAATAAATGAAGTAGAAAACTATGGCTAGTATTTTTAGGTCTTAAATGGAGGTTGAGTTCTTTTGACATATCCAGATAAACCAGAATTCTCCTGATACATATTTAAATAAGAATTTGTTTATCAAAATCATTATTTACTTGATTAAGTAAAACAGAAAAGGCTGTCACAACTAAGAATAGGAATACTAAGTAAAATCTGGTTTTCTGATTTTATGAAGGACTCATGGTTTACTGGAGGAAGATGCAAATTCTGAAGGAAATTAAGAAAAGGCAAATCTAAAAATACAGTGCGGAAAAAAACGAAAACATTCATTATTAAGCAATATATACTGACCATGAATCAGGGAGCCATTTAGCCACTGAATATAGTAGTTTTGAGGAAAAGAAAGCAGGATTTCGTTGCTGATTATTGAAAAGGGTAAGAGCAGAACAGCCCCGGCTGAAACGGCCAGCGTGAAGGTGCTCAGACACAGCCTGGAAGAGAAGAGACCGCGGTCACCAGCCATTGGAGGAAGCAAGAACACGGTCGGAATTCGAAAAGGACAAAAACTCTTAAACCTCTTAATCCAAAAAAGTTACATAAGATTTTCATTAAATACGTGGAGTTTGAGACAAATGTTGTATGTATTATACTAGAAGTTCAATTAGGTATACCCCAAAACGCCTCACTCTGTGAAAAAGGTCAGTAACTCGAACAAGCAGACCCTACAAGAATCACATAGAGAAGACAAAGTACTCTGCACATTTTACAAAGAATAAGCCATCGTCTCTCTCCTCTTTTAAATTTAAATATTTATTCCACAATTGCATTTAATTAATAACTGGCAGATACATCCTAACAGCAATGCAAAAACTGATTCAGGTGAAAAAAAAAATACTTGTGAAAACAATATGAAAAACCAATTCAAAATGGTTATTTCAAGGAAAAAAACTCAACAAAGCCATTGGTCAGCTACCTCTTAAAACCGGTAAAGGTAAAATAAATTAGACTAGCAAACAGTATCTAACTATTAAATATTCTACTATTAAACTATTTAAAACACTGCACTGTCATTTTTAAAAGTAAGATATTGCTAATAAATACTAATTCAGAAAGATGTCAAAAATAAATTAAGTGAAAAAACAAAAACTAAAAAAGCATGGACAATAAATAGAATACATGCTTACACACACACACACAAACAAAGCACTTATATACACAGGAAAACAGAAGTACCAAAAAAAAAAAAAAAAACCTAACATAATATATAACAATCCCACAGGAGAGTGGGTTTTCCCATTCTCAGTTATACATGTCTGAAATGTTTAAAAATTTTTTATCTAATTTTTTAAAGATTTTTTTAAGACTAAAAGGGAAAGGAAAAGAAAACCTCACCAACATTATAGATGGAACCTTAATTTAATATCCATTCCATTAAAGTCAATAGAGGAACAACGTGAAAATAAACGTAAGACGACATAAGGAAAAAATGCACACTGAACACTGGCAATACACATCCACTAGAGAAACTTTGAGACCAATGCCATCTTGTGGCAACCATAAGAAGTGTTTTCCTACTTAAAAGCCAAAACAACCATGAAACCTCTCTGTTCAGTAAATCATTGATAAAGTTCAGATGTAGACCATATCATCCATACCAAAAATACAACTCAAATCAGACACAGAAGAAGGCTTAGGAGCTGTTTCGCTGAGTTGGCATGTTTCCTGGGAAAAGCACTAGGAACAATGTCTGCCTGGGTCCACCGCCAACTCTGGCAACTACCAGCCCGTGGCCGGAAGCGTGCTTCTCTGGTTTTGTCCTTGCAAGTCAAGTGAGGAACTTACCCCAACCACTACCATGTCTGCCTTCCAATGCTAAAAACAGGATCAAACCCACAAGCTCACCATTCCAGGTCCCGCACAGCTGTTCCAGTATGTGTGCGAGGCTCCTCTCGCCACGACAGACTCCCCCATACAGTGCCATGTAGCCAGTCTTCTTGTACACCAAACCTCAATGCGCCTCATCGCTCTGTGCTCCAGGGCACAGTCAGCTCTGTCCCTAGGGTCCCCTTTCTGTCATCTGTCCTGCAAACACCTCTCTGCATTCCTCTCAGTAGTCAATCCCTCTCTTCTCAGCTCACATGACACTCACCACACAACCAGCAAGACGACCAACCACAGTTTCCAAATCAAAAACTGGGTCCTGTAATCCGACAAAAAACTAAGCGTATGGGGCGCCTGGGTGGCTCAGTGGGTTAAAGCCTCTGCCTTCGGCTCAGGTCCTGGGATCGAGCCCCGAATTGGGCTCTCTGCTCAGCGGGGAGCCTGCTCCTCCTCTCTCTCTCTGCCTCTCTGCCTACTTCTGATCTGTCTGCCAAATAAATAAATAAATAAAATCTTTTTTAAAAAAAAAACAACAACTAAGCTTATGAAGACAAATAAGTATTTGAAATCAACGATCCAGGAAAGCCTGAATGTATGGTCACCATAAAGACAACACCAACTCTCAACAAAACACTTCCAGAACCTACTGTATGTATTCCAAGTACCATGACTGGGCTCAGGATATTCAGACAAGATGCTGTCACCCTCTCGCACTGCTCATGGGCACCTAGGGTGACAGCTACTCACAGAAGACCAAAGCAGTGCAGGTCAATGCTGGCAAGGGGTCCTTACTATAAGGTAAGGCCCTGAGTCAAGTCGAAATTGGGCAGTAGTGCCCATGGCTTACAGACCTACTGAAGTGCCCCTCGGATTAAAGCACTGTTTCACAAACATCACCTTCTGAAACGGAGCAGATTTTGAGGACAGAACCCACAGGACTGCCTGAGGGCGGGGGCAGAGAGCCCTCAAGGCTGATCTGAGTTTTAGCCTGAGAACTGGAACGGCAGAGCAGGTACTGCCTGTTTTGGAGAAGGCCGCAGCTGGGGCAGGCTGACGGGAAAACAGGAACTCAGCTTTGGCCCAGCTCCGTCTGTCACCTCCACAAGGCAGGAGCATCACAGAAGCAATGCTTCACACTTCTCTCTGCAGGCTACCAGGTAGCCTAGACCTTGTCTGCCCCATTGCTGGTCACGTTCTGATGACCACTGGTCAGGATGGTGTGTGCCGAGGCTCTCTGACTCTAACATCACTCTTTTCCCTTTTAAATAGTAACTATTTTGTGGGAAGCTAAGTCTGAAACTAAGAAAAATAGCCTGTTCCTTGCCAAGAAAGATTATTCATTTACAGATTCCTATCAGTTTAGACTCAAGATTGTTCTATTTTATTCTGTGTAGGGTCCATTACAATCATTCTCCAGACACTGAGATTGTCCCTGATTGGTGTGGAAGCCCTCAGAGGCTTCTGGGTCTTTTTGACATGTACCCATCATTCTTGGGGCACTTCCCTGCACTCTGCCAGTACCACATGCACAGAATGAGCCTGGAACTTCCCCTCCCCTACCCTGCAGTCAGCTTCTCCCCCAAGGGGCCTCGGTCCCTATTAGTGGGAAATTGTATTTAGAAGCACTGAAGTGGTGCTGAATATACTCCCTGCTGCTGGTGTGTCACACTCCCAAGGGACAGGCAAGGACTGTAAGTGCGCACGATGCATACAGGTACACATACACAGTTACCTGACCCGCTTTTACATTGAAATCTGCTGCGATAACTTTGTGTCATAAACCATGAGGCCGCACTGACAGTCCACTGGCAAGTCCAACTGCAATGCAACAACCCTGTTCATCTTCATTTTCCTCCCCTTCCCGTAACTGCAAATGGCTCCCATCACCTTCAATGGACCAATCCCCTGGAAATGATCTGACACTGCTAGCCTACCCAGAGCCACCATCCTGCTCAGGTGACTCCCCATTCGGGACTGCCCTACCTCCTTCCCCACTGACCTCTGATAGCCACGCCAGGCCATCCCTCTAGGGACACCAGCCTACTTGGGCTCTGTCATCCTGTAGGGATGCCCTCCCCAACCTCTGACGCCCTATGACAGAGCACCCCTAAACACATGCGGATGCCCCTCATCACCCTCAAGCTCACACTCTGCGCCAGGATTTCCCTCTGCAGGGAAAATCCCCTCCCTCCTCTCAGACCCTGAGAGCCCACACCAGGGTGACGTGTCTCTGACACGTCATGCTAGGACCACCTCCTGCAATGGAAACCCTCCTCTCACCTCAAAGGCTCGCAAACTTTCAGCAGTTAGGCATTCTGATTTCATTCTCAAATCAACTAACTAGCCAAATCAACTAACTAGTAGCTCTCAGAAAATGTAGTTTGGGGTTGCAAAGTTCACTTGGATGCCAGTCCCTGCACTTAAGAACTTGTCGAGCTCTTGCCCTTTCATCTCCTTGTTAGCAGGACTCTCCTTCTACTTCCTCCTCTTCGGTGGAGGGGGCAAGGGAAGGAAAAATGGTGGAGAGAAGAGAGGCAACCCCTAAGTCCCACGTACAAAGCCCCAGCACCAACCCTGGATTACTCTGCAGATACAACTTAATCCACACAACAGCATGACAGAGTAAGTGGGAGCTCAGCTTCACACAAAGAGAAAACAAATGTTTCTCAATCTCTTCTGACCTGAAGTTAATCCTGAGTTCAGAATCTGAATCCAGATCTGCCTTCCTCTTCCGTTCTCACTCACTCTATCACACACGGTGGGGAGAAAAGCAGTGAAAGCCAAAAGGGTCACTGGGAGGCAGTGGAAGGGAACAGACTAGTCCTGATACTCTTCGGTGCCCTCCCCCTTGCCCCTCTCCCATCTTTAGTGTAAGTGCTCCCCCAGCCGCCTGCCTCCACTCATGGGACCCGCCAGCAGAACCCAAAGCCCTGAGGCCCACCCCAACAGCGACGGCAGCAGAACCGGTGAAAGCAGAAGCGGAGGTCAGGGCTCCTGAGCCGCCTCCGAAGGAAACGAGGCACAGCCACCGTTCCATAGACTGCACTGCCGCACAAAGACTAAGTGCTGTCCTCTGGTCTGCTCGTGAATGACTGACCCACAAATGCGTGCATGTAAACGTACCACCAGGAGTGGAGCACAGTCTAAACAGAGAGGAGAGTGGCACACATCTCACAGGTACTTACTTTAGCCCTAGAGCATGTCACTGGGAAGGAATTATATCTGCCCTTTATTCAGTGTGTGATTTGCTGAAGCTTTTCGAGGTAAGTGAATTATTTAGACCAGGAATTTAGACAGTAATTTAGACAGAGAAAAATGATAAATCACTGAAGAATTTTCATAAATGTCATGGTCTGAAATAAAACTATAACCCCTAATCCTATAAATTTAAATAAAGTAATAGGCCTAAGTTTTAAATCCACAAAGCAAGAAGAATTTACAATATAAAGTTACAGATGTTTTCCCTAGGGCATTTAAAATAATTTAAATTACCAAATCTAGTAAAACAAGGTCCATTTAAATTCACTGTTCAGTTATGAATCAAATCAGCCCTACTCAAGTCACTTCTCAGTTGAAAGTATTTTTTTTATTTAAGTGAAATTCACATAACATAAAATTAACCATTTCAAAGTGAACAATCTAGTGGTATTTAGTGTAGTCACAGTGCTGTGCAAACACCACCACTTTCTAGTTCCAGAACATTTCATCACCCCAAAATAAACCCTTGTACTCACGAAGGAGCTGTTTCCCATTCTGCTCTCCCCTCGGTCCCTGGTAACCATCAATATGACACGGATGGATTCACCTTTACTAGTTTATCTCTCATAAATGGAATCACACACTAAACGGCCTTTCATGTCTGGCTTCTTCCACTTAGCATGATGTTTTTGAGGTTCCCACATATTCCTTTTTACAGCTGAGTAATATCCCAGGGTACGTGAGAGTATTTGTGTACATGTGCGGTAAGTGCAGGCAGCCTTTCTCCCTTTCCCTCACCTCCTCCCCACCCCAGGCACAAAATAAATAATCTGATACCAATCATGAAGACACACATCCAAACAACTGGCCTGCAATCTTCAGAAGTATCAAGGATAGGGAAGTCAAGAAAATACTGAAGAAGGGTTTCAGTCTGAAGGCGACTAAAGGGAACCCACAACTACAAGCAGTGTGTGATTCTGAACGGGGTCCTTTCGCAACAAAGGACATGACTGGGACAAATGGTAAATCTGAATGGGGCATGAGTGGTACAGCCTCAATTTCATTATTTTGATGGTTGTACGGTAGATACAACTGTTTGTAGGCATTATATATAAAAGTATCCTGAGGAAATAGAGAACCAGGCTGGCAAATTCTCAAGCAGTTCTAGGGCAAAAAGGCTCTTTTTTTTTTTTTTAAGATTTTATTTGTTTATTTGACGGAGATCACAAGTAGGCAGAGAGGCAGGCAGAGAGAGAGAGAGAGAGAAGGGGAAGCAGGCTCCCTGCCGAGCAGAGATCATGAGATCATGAGATCTGAGATCATGACCTGAGCCAAAGGCAGAGGCTTTAACCCACTGAGCCACTCAGGTGCCCCTAAAAAGGCTCTTTTTTTGTTTATTTCTAACCTTTCTATAAATTCAGGGCTATGCCAAATAATTTTCAAAGTATCAATAAAAAAGAATCCTGGCATAAGAATCTCTCCAATGTAGTTGTATCTGTGTGATTTCAAATTTCAGTCAAGCAAAATCTGATAAAAAGAAACTTACTGCTTCCCATCCAGTTTGATACCTCAAAAAATTTAAAGGGCAGAACAATCATATATCAGCATAAATAAGGAGAAAGAGAGCTATAGGGAACCTAAAGAATCATCAGACCGTCTACCTGCTCAGAGCAGGTAGATGCTCAGCTAGCTAGAACAGATGTCTGTTCCTTATTCCAAGACTGTCACAGTCTTCTCAGGAGACCATTAAGCAACCCAGAGTTTTCTTTCTTATGGCCCAGCAACTTTCCCACCAGAAGCCCACTTCCTGGCTAAAACCTCTGAAGGTAAAATTATCAGCTCCTCAAAGAAGCAAATTTTAACAGGAGACAATCAATCCTCATTTTTCCATGTACAGTTGATCCTTGAACAATATGGCTTAGAAATGCACAGGCCCACTTATAAGTGAATTTTTTAAATTAAATATAATACAGTATTATAGAGGCAACTGGGTGACTCAGTCATGAAGTGTCTGCCTTCAGCTTAGGTCATGATCCCAGGGTCCTAGGATCAAGCCCCACATCAGGCTCCCAGCCTGGCAGGAAGCCTGCGTCTCCCTCCCTCGCTCCCCCTGCTTGTATTCCCTCTTTTGCTATCTCTCTATTAAATAAATAAAAATCTTTTTAAAAATATATATAGTACTGTAAATGTACTTTCTCTCCCTGATGATTTTCTTTTCTCTAGCTACTTTTTTTTATTAAAGATTTTTATTTATTTGAATAAATAGAGAGAGAGAGCATGAACAAGCAGGAGGAGCAACAGAGGGAAAAGCAGGCTGCCAGCTGAGCAGGAAGTCCGATGTGGGATTCCATACCAGAACCAAGGGATCATGACCTGAGCCGAAAGCAGATGCTTAACCAACTGAGCCACCCAGGCGTCCCTAAATATAATAGAGTACTATAGGGTCCTAGGATCAAACCCCACATTGGGCTCCCTGTTTGGCGGGAAACCTGCTTCTCTCTTTACCACTCCCCCTGTCTGTGCTCCCTCTTCTGCTGTGTCTCTCTCTGCCAAACAAATAAATAAAATCTTTAAATTAAAAAATTGCAGTACTGTAAATGTATTTTCTCTCCCTTATGATTTTAGTAAGATTTTCTTTTCTCTAGCTACTATATTGTAGGAATGCAGTCTATAATACACATAACATATGAAATGTGTGTTAATCAACTGTTTATATTATCAGTAAGACTTCCAGTCAATAGTAGGCTATTAGTAGTTAAGTTTGGGGGAAGTCAAAAATTATACACAATTTCCAACTGCACAGGGCCAGCGTCCCTAACTCTCATGGTGCTTAAGACTCAACTGTATATTTATATGTTTCTAAAGATAGGGTTAATATCAATAAAAAAGGTGACTTTTTCCCACATTTATGCCCAAAGGTGCAAATTAAATTTGAAGAATTTATGGCATCGAAAATAGAAACAGAAAAAATGAATTTTAAAATACATACGAAATCCTGTTGACTATGGCATCTTCATCTTCTTGTTCATCTGTAAAAATGGTTATGGGATTAGTTTTTTTAATCTTCAACAAAATGTTTCATTAATTTATTAGAAAATATAAGCAAAAATAGAAACTTAAAGAATTACTGAAAAGAACTGATTTTCAAAAAGCACTGTATTTATTTCAGCATGGATGCAAATTTAAATCCTATTAAATTACATAGGACAGAATGTAGGTAGAGAAGAGTGTTGTGATTAACCAAAATCTTGATTAACAAAACTAAAATATGTAAACTGAGATTTTCTAAATATTTATTGTGCAAGAAAATAAAACTTAGCAGAACCTTAGGACCACTATCAAGTTTACTGTCATACAATATAAGTAAAATTATAATTGCTAATGAATGAAATTTTTTAATTGATAATATCCAACAAAAATCTTTATTATAAAATTATTAGTCAGAATCTTAAAACTCATGTACTTTTAATTTTTGAATTTGTCATTATTACTGGTAATAAGGAAGATGCTCTTGGACCAGTCTAAACCATTTAAATACCACTGCCTCAATACTTCATAATTACTGTTCAATTTACAGAAGGAAAGTATCAAGTTTTATGTCTTTTACAAGTAGCAGATGCCCTCTGCTCCAATGCTCACTCACCTCCCTCTCTCTCATGGCTGCTAGCCTTCTCTTTGTCCTCCCACATAAATTTACCAGCTAAAGAAAGTATGATCCAATTACAAGAATATTGCACAACACCCCCTGACCCCTCCTTCTCCTCAATACCTAACTGGGGTGTCCTCAAAGGCTCTCTCTCTCTAGGTCTCTGTAATTATGAGAGTCTACCGGCTTCCATGTCGATGGTTCATATGAGCCATTCTGACCCCAATCTCCATTCTTTTTTCTTTTCTTTTTTTTTTTTTTTAGATTTTACTTATTTATTTGACAGACAGAAATCACAAGCAGGCAGAGAGTCAGACAGAGAGAGAAAGGGAAGCAGGTTCCCCACTGAGCAGAGAGCCCGATGTGGGACTCGATCCCAGGACCCTGAGACCATGACCTGAGCCAAAGGCAGAGGCTTTAACCCACTGAGCCATCCGGGCGCCCCTCCAATCTCCATTCTTAATTACAGGCTGCCAAAATAGCATTACAACCAAAAGGACAGTCACAATTAATTTTTATACTGTTGTACATACCCCCAATTAACCATCAACTACTTAAGAATGTTTTAATAGCTTCATATGAATTCCAATTCTTCTCCCTAAATTCTACTAAGTCCAAGGTATTCATCACCCCTCCCTGCCATTACTTTAAAAATCATCTAATGGGTTGTCCCGGTACTCAGTCTGTTGGGTATCCAGCTCTTGACCTCCACTAGGGTCATGGTCTCGGGGTCCTGGAGCAGGCCCTGAGTCAGGCTCTCACTCAGTGAAAAGGTCAGGGGAATCTGCTTGGGACTCTCTCTCCCCTTCTGTCTCTGCCCCCCACCCTTGCTCACCCACACTCAAAATAAATAAATATTTAAAAACCATCTCAATCCTCTCATCTCCAATTTTCCTGCTCATCATCCCCTAATTTCCCCTAAAATGATGGGTTTATATTCATTAATTCTCTTTCTCCCCCTGCTTCTGTGTCTATAATCATTAAAACCTGATGCCAAAACATGTGTAAAAACAGCTAAGATACTGTGTTGAATCTGCAGGTCTTCAAATTTTTGAAAGCTTATAGATTCCAAAAAGTTTTTTATAGTAATCATAGAGCCAAACTAAAACACTAGAGCCAGTACTATTTCCTAATTGCTTTCAAAATTCCAACAAGTTTTTTATTATTATAACATGAAGAGTTCCTATTATATGGAATCCTTAAGTATTCACATGGTACCTACTGTGAGCCCAGCACCACAGGCAGAAAATCCTGTGATTTATAAAAAATAGCTGAGATTTAACAGAAGGCAGTAAGGCCATTGTTCAGATCCTTACAAAACCCTGGCACAAAAACCTGTGACTTAATTAGCACAAAGTTCATTTAAAAAAAAGAAAAAGAAGAAGGGATTGTATGCCTGGGTGATTCAGTCAGTCAAGCATCTGCCTTCAGCTCAGGTCATGATCCTAGGGTCCTGGGATCAAGCCCCACACCAGGCTCCCTGCTCAGCAGAGAATCTCTTTGTCCCTCTCCCTCTGCACCTCCCCCCACTCATGCACATGCTTGTGTATATGAAGATTTTATTCACTGTAATACAGTGAATAGAATAAAATCTTCAAAAATAATTAATCTTCAAAATAAATAAAATCTTCAAAAAAAATAATAATAGGGTGCCTGAGTGGCTCAAATGGTTGGCATCTGCCTTCAGCTCAGGTCATGGTCTCCAGGTCCTGGGATTGAGCCCCACTTTCGGCTCCTGGCTCAGGGGGAGTCTATTTCTCCCTCTGCCTCTTCCCCTGCTTGTGTTCTCTCTGTCTCTCTCTCTCTCTTTCTCTCTCAAATTAATAAAATCTTTTTAGAATAATAATAATTTTTAATAAAAAAGGAATAAAAATTTAGTAGATCCTCTGGTATACAGGATATATATGAAATAATAAAAAGAAAAATATAAAATTGAATCCTCAATTGATACTAAATGGTATCATGGAAATTCTAAATTCTATATCACTTTAGAGAAAGAAAAGATAGTCTAGTAGTCAGAGTAAGGATGGAAAGTATGCTGTTCAGACTCAGAGCCAGTCACAAGAACACATATATCCTTATAAACTCTAGAACTTTGCAGATACTGAGCAGCCCCACACTACTCTTGGACAGCAGAACAATGGTAAACAAGGGTTCAGGTCTAAGAGAATGAGGACCCTGCAAGCAGTCAGATCCCTGAAGGTTACTGTCTACTCTCAGTACCAAGCTATTGTGTCCTTCAATCATGGCCATACTGAATATATATGCTCCATACTGGCATAGTATTTAGCCCATACACCACAGACCGCCCAGCATGATGATCTAAGTTTTAGCTACAGTGTTTCTACTTGCCTGATTTTCTCTTGTATCTTCTGATGATGAAGTAAGAAACAATGTAGAGAACGGCAAAAAGAAGGAAACATATCTGAAAAATAAAATTAACAACTCACTTACATTTGTTGCATTTATTTTTCAAAATTATAGAAGATACACCGTTGGTATTTATAGGCAAGAATGATTTGATCTATTAAAAAGTAAAAATTTTTAGATATTTTGGAAGTGTAAAGAGTCAGACTAACACCAACAATTCTAAAAACTAAAGTCAATGAGATGCTACTATCCCTTCCAAATATCGAACATACTATAAAGCTCCAATAACATTTAGAGTGTGATGGCCCCAAAACTTGACAGATAAATGAAACATTCTATCATAAAAAAATTATATAAGTTAGTTCTACATACAGGAGGCATCACAAATCAATGTAGGGGGAATAATGATTCAATAAATATACCACATATCAAAAAAAATAGCAGCTGAATGAGAAACTTAATTTTAATATTAAATTCAAATTAAATTCCATCTAATTTTATGGGGATGACAGGTAAAAGAGGATGGGTCAAGGATAGGAGATCTCATTACAGTCCAAGACCAAGTGTGCTAGAAATAGTCTTACTAGGGCTATGGATCAAAGTAAAAATAGGTTTGAATACCCTCAAATGAAAAAATTCCAAGTGATGGTAGTCTAGGGACCACCCCTATGCATGGATTTCTGAAGGAGGATTGTTGCCCACATGACTGAAAATGACCTTGGATCTGGGTGTGAACAGACACTACACAATGTCATCCACAAAATGACAAATGGACAATGAAGAGGAAGACCGTGAGTCTCATGATGTCACAATTCTTCCAATATAAGTGGAGTGGGAAAGTGACAACTGACAATAAGGACAGTGACCAAAAAGGAGCCAAGAGGACACCCGGGTGGCTCAGTCATTAAGCGTCTGCCTTCGGCTCAGGTCACGGTCCCGGGGTTCTGGGATCTAGCCCGCATCAGGCTCCCCGCTCAGCAGAAGCCTGCGTCTCCCTCTCCCACTTCCCCTGCTTGTATTCACTCTCTCGCTGTCTCTGTCAAGTAAGTAAATAAAATCTTAAAAAACAAAAACAAAAAGGAGCCAAGAGTCAAAAGCATCAAACTGGCCTGCTGCTGGGAGCCCGTTCAGAACTCCAGATGGATAAGAGAATATTAACACCATCACTACTTTCTCCCAAAATCGTTTGGAGTAGGGAAAATGGATCAAAAAGGAAACCCATCATCGGTGAAGAAATGTGAAGAGAGGGGGTCTTCTAAGAAGATGTTAAGGGTCAGGGGAGATTGTTTACAATGGAATGGTGAAGCCTGAGTAGGGCTGCAAGACCACTGGAAAGAGGGTAACTGGCCAGAACCCTGTGACTTACGAGGTTCAAGTCAGAGGGATCGAATGACCAAAGGAATTAATATTTATGACAGAAGCTACCTGAAATTCGATTCACTCAGCAATTACTTGTCATGAGCTTACTGCACACCAGGCACTCTTTTCAGAACTGAGCACACAACAGTGAACAAAACAAAGCTCTTGCACTCACTGGGCTAAGAAACCGCCGATCAATAAGCAGATGAGGGGGCAGATGATGACTGGTGCAGGACTAAGGGAACAGGGAGTACGAGCGGGGGTGGGGGCTGCCTCACTAATATGGTGGTCTCTGAAGAAGGACTTGTGGGAGAAGAAAGAGAAAGACATGCAGAAATCTGGAGGGAGGTACTCAGTGCCTAGAGAACAGTCACACCAAGGGTCTGAGACAGGAAAAGCCTGGTGTGTTCAAACAGCGAGAGGGGAGAAGAGATGAGGTCTCACAGGAGTTTGCACTATGTGTCAGTTCTCACAAACAGTGCAGAGTTCATTTTTACGCTGAGTGAGATAAGAATGCATGGTGGGACTCTAAGCAGACAGGTGACAGGATCTGATAGAGGGCAAAAGCCTCACTGTAGGTACAATGTGGAAAGTAACTGAGAAGGGACACAGACTGCAGCGGACAGACCAGTCAGGAGTGTACTGCAATCATCCAGAAGAGAGGTCACTTGGCCCTGTGTCATAGAAATATCAAAAATTATCAAGTTCTGGGTATGTTTTGAAAACAGACTTGACAGGGTTTGCAGGGATGAGTCTTGACCTACAAAACTGGAAAGAGAAAGTGGCCATTTTCTCAGGCAGGAAAGATTATGAGTAGTTATTTTGCTTTGGAGATAAAAAGTACAGGGTACACCACTGAACGTGAAATCCCTCTTATTCACTGAGGAAGAGAGGGCAGATAAACTGTTGGTTATAAAAATCTGTACAATCCAAGGGAAGGAGCCTGGCTAGATTTTTTTTTTTTTCCTAAGGTGAGGACCAGGGGGGGACATAATCAGATAGGTATTTAAGGCCCTAAGACCAGATAAGATTTCCATCCTAGGGAGTGAGTACAACCAGAGAAGTCTGAGAACCAAGCCTCAGACCTCTCAAATATTTAGAAGTCAACTTGACAGAAGGAATCAGGAAGCGCTAACTGAGGAGCAGCAGTCAGCAGGTAGGAGGCAAGCAAGAGACTGTGACATCCCAAAAGCCAAATGAAGAAAGTTCATGTAAGAAAAGGGAATTATCAGCCGTGTCAAATGCCGCTGACAGGCCAAGTAAGATGAGCGCTGAGAATTGACAACTGGATTTAGCAACGTGGAGGTCATCAGTGACCTTGACAAGAGCTGTTTTTCTGAAGCAGTGAACATAAAACCCTGACTGAAGTAAATTAAGACAGAAGAAGAATTGAAAATAAAAAGTACATCGACAGTTCTTTCCAGGAATTTTATAGGAAAGGAAAGCAAAAGAAATGTGATGGGAACTATGAAGAGGATTTTTTTTTTTAAGATGAGAAAAGTCACACATAATTGCAATAAAAATCAGGTAGAAAGAAAAATTACTAATGCAAGAAAGAAAAAGGAGAAGTGCTAAAGCAGTGTGTTCAAGGTAAGGAGCTGGAAATAAATGTATCCCTCGTCAGAAGGAGGAGGAGCCAAAGCAGAAGAGGACAGAACATTTGAGTTCCACTGCAGGGAGGTAAGCAGATGGGTGGTAAAAGCACAAAAATATTCCCTCTTGATGGAAGTTCCTCGAATAGAGTTACATGTGGAGACAGAATTCACAGGAGGATGACCCCGTAAATGGAGTAGAGAATATAAGGGAAATGAGAGCCACAGCAAGACGAAATGGAAGTCCCAGCTCCAGGCGTGCCCAAGCTGAGCTGGGGAAGCTGCAGGTAAAACGGAGGGGAGGTGAACCATGAGAGACTATGGACTCTGAAAAACAACCTGAGGGTTTTGAAGTGGGGGGGGTGGGAGGTTGGGGGAGCCAGGTGGTGGGTATTATGGAGGGCACGTATGGCATGGAGCACTGGGTGTGGTGCATAAACAATGAATTCTGTTACGCTGAAAAGAAATTAATTTAAAAAAAAAACCAAGCAGAGGTTTGAGGATTCTAACAACTACCCTCTTCTCTCCTCCCCTGGACAGCCTGTCCTTGCAGACTTGCGCAGGGAACCACTCACTCACTCCTCTCCAATCACAGATCTGCCTTCACGTCCACTGCCCAACCCAAGTGCTCCCGCAGTGATCAGTCCAGACCTAGCAGCGGAATTCCACTCCCACGGTTTCACCTGATCTCTGAGCAGTCCTCCTGCTTCAGCAACCATCCTCCTCCTCTGATTATGCACCCAGAATCCATCACTAGCTTCCCTCTTCCTGAAAGCCTTTAAACGCTATTCTTCTAAAACAAACAAACAAACAAAAACAAAACAAAACACACCACACTATTATTCTTCCCTATGATTTCAGTGCTGAGCCAGAACTCTATCCTCAATCCACAAGCTCTTCATAGGTAACCTAATCAGGGTTTTAACCATCAACCCCCAGAAATCCTTGGACCACAGTCTGAAAACCACTGGATTAGGGTATTAGCAGAAGTAAGTTAAGGGCACCTCGGTGGCTCAGTCAATTGGGCATTTATTTCTCTTTGGCTCAGGATGCAATCCCCTGGGACTGAGCCTGGTGTCAGGCTCCCTGCTCAGAAAGGACTCTGCTTCTCCCTCGCCCTCTGCCCTTGCTCCATCCCGCTTGTGCTCGTGCTCTCTTTCTCTCTCTCTCTCTAAAACATAAATAAAATCTTAAAGAAAAAAAAAGTGAGTGAAATGAATGGCCATAAATCCTAAATAGAATGAGGGGGGTAAAGAAACTAAGTACAGAGTGATGGGTAAGTAGAGTTGTCTATCAACTGAGGCTCCCAATAAAACCACAACAGAAGACCAAGGAATGTGGAAGAAAAGGTTAAAGAAAAGATTAAAGAATGTTTACAGATCTTTAAACTTAGTAGTTAAAGTTAGAGAACAAAAGTGTCAGAAATTTCAGAAAGTTCATGCAGAAGCAGAAGATGAGAAGACATAAGAGGTAATAAACAAAAGGAAATGAAGAAACCAAAATTCATGGTATAAAATGAAAAGACTAATGGAAAGTAATTCACTTAAGAATGGAAGAAAGGGGGTACCTGGGTGGCTCAGTGGGTTAAAGCCTCTGCCTTCGGCTCAGGTCATGGTCCTAGGGTCTTGGGACCGAGTCCTGCATCGGGCTCTCTGCTCGGCGGGGAGCTTGCTTCCCCCTCTCTCTGCCTGCCTCTCTGCCTACTTGTGATTCTGTCTGTCCAATAAATAAATAAAATCTTTAATAAAAAAAAAAAGAATGAAAGTAAGGCTAACAATTATAAAAACAAACATAAATATTGCTAATTTAAATATAAAAGCCACCCATTAGGAAAATAAAAATTCAACTATAACAGATTGAAACAAAACTCACAGAATGGGTTAGACTATTTTTCTAGTTCCAAAGGTGGGACTAGGAGCAAATGCTCCTCCCCTAAATGAGTGCATCTTCAACAGACAGCAACCCACAGGGATGAGGGGAATGAAAGCAAACTGCCATAATGCCTCTTATTGTCCCTATAGCTGGTGGGAACAAAGGACATTCCTAACCAAAAAGGAGAAAGTCAGGGCACCTGGGTGGCTTAGTCGGTTAAGTGTCTGCCTTTGGCTCAGGTCATGATCCCAGGGTCCTGGCATCTAGCCCTGCACTGGGCCCCCTGCTTTGCAGGGAGTCTGCTTCTTCCTCTCCCTCTGCCGCTCCCCCTGCTTGTGCTCTCTCTTTCTCTCTCTATCTCTAATAAATGAATAAAATCTTAAAAAAAAAAAAAAGGAGAAATTCATTACAACTCCTCACCACTAACAGTGAGTAAGATACAGCTGAGAAAAAGGGAGAGGAATAGGCTCTCATCTAAAAAGGATGAACTTTCCCCCCTAGTCAGGGAGGAAGAGCAAGGTTCCCAAACCTCACAAGGAGAAACAATACTTTAATAAGGAGATATGTACTATATGTGTATTGGAGCATTTTTTACATCAGCCAAGATATGGAGACGATCCAAGTGTCCACCAAAGGATGAATCGATAAAGAATATGTGATTTATTCATATATATATGTAATATATAATAATATATAGAATATATAATACATATCATATATACCTAATATATATATATTAGAATATTACTCAGCCATAAAAAAGAATGATATCTTGCCATTTATAACAACCTGGATGGACCTAAAGGGTATTATGCTAAGTGAAGTAAGTCAGACAAAGAAAGTCAAAATACCATATGATTTCACTTACATGTGGAATCTAAAAAAAAAAGAAAAAAGAAAAGCAAACAACCAAACAAAATGGACTCTTAAAGACAGAAAATAAACCGGTGGTCGTCGCCAGAGGGAAAGGGGGTGGGAGGTCGGGTAAACAGATAAAGGGATTAAGAGGCTCAAACTTCCCACTTCCAGTCATAGAATACATAAGTCACTGAGACGAAATAACACTGGAATAATGTTGTATGGTGACAAATGGTGACTGCGTGTATTGTGATGGGCTCTGGGTGATGTATCGAATTGCTGAATCAATGTGTTGTATACTGAAAACTAAGATAACATTGCATGTTAACTATACTTCAATTAAAATTTTTTAATTAAAAAAAAAGGCTAGGCATTTGGGAGTTGAATTACCCAGTCACAAGTAATCTAATAATACTTTTAAAATACATTGTTAAAGGCTAAAATTCTTAAATTCCAGGTATAAGATATGAACGTAAATTCAAACCGGTGCATTATAATCAAATGGTACTACCTAGCTTTTCATTCAAGGCTGATGGGCTTCAACTATTTTAGGGTAACCAGAGGAATGAGTTTCATAAAAGAGTCATGGGTGCAAACAGGCTCAAGGACTGCTACCATGAACACATTTCTGACAAAATCTTGGCAGAGAAATTAGGAAATTATAATTGAGCCAAAAATCTCATACCACAGCTGAAAGCCAATAGACACTGCTTTATTTTAAGGTCACTAAATCAAAAAATAGAGATGTTAAGTAACCTCAACATTACAAGCTAACCACTAAAATAAAATTAAAATCCTTCAAGTTATCCTAAGAGCCAGGAAAACAACAATAAAACAAAGAAAAATACAGACTATGTAGTAAAGGACAGGAAAAGACCAATATTGTGAAAATAATTACAGGTTAAAGATGAAACATTAAAAGCAAAATTATAAATAAGACAAATTATTAAAAGAAAACTCTCACAGATATAGACATATCTAAAATAAAGTAACTTGGGTGCCTGGGCATCTGCCTTCAGCTCAGGTCACGAGCCTAGATTCCTGGGATAGAGTCCAGCATTGGGCTCCCTGCTCAGCACGGAGCCTGCTTCTCCCTTTCTTCTCCCACTCCCTCTGATCTGTGCTCTCTCTCTTGCTCTCACTCTCCCTCTTTCTCTCAAATAAAATCTTTTAAAGAAAATGAAATGAGGGGTGCCTGGGTAGCTCAGTCCTTAAGCATCTGTCTTGAGCGCAGGTCATGATCCCACATCCGGCTCCCTGCTCAGTGGGAAGGCTGCTTCTCCCTCCCCCACTCCCTCTGCTTGTGTTCCCTCTCTCCCTGTCTCTCTCTCTCTCTCTCCCTCTCTGTCAAATAAATAAATCTTTTTTAAAAATGAAATTTTAAAAAAGTGACTCAAAAAGATTGAAAACAAAAGGATAAACAGACAAACCAGGCAGATGCTAACAAAGAAGCCATCTTTTTTTTTAAAGGTGTGAAGACTATTATAGGACACTTTATGAACAATGGTATAACCCACAGTGAAGAAAGAATCCTCATGCACCAAAAACACAATACCAAAATAATTTTTTAAAACTGAATATGTGGGGCGCCTGGGTGGCTCAGCTGGTTAAGTGACTGCCTTTGGCTCGGGTCGTGATCCCAGGGTCCTGGGATTGAGCCCCACATCGGGCTCCCTGCTCAGTAGGGAGCCTGCTTCTCCCTCTCCCGCTGCTGCTCTGCCTGCTTGTGCTCTCTTGCTCTCTCTGTCAAATAAATAAATAAAAATTTTTTTAAAAATCTGAATATTCAAGGGAAAATGTAAACCACTACTTTGGTTAGGAGTCTTCACTCACCATGAAAGAAAAAGTAATGCAAACCAAATACATAATAAATAGGAAAATTTTAGAAGTAATAAGATTGCTCTAGTAAATAAATGGGTTTCTCATACTCAATGCTATATACCCCTACAAATCCACATCCTGCCACCCCAGCCCCTCACAGCTACTAATCTGCTTTCTGACATTTGCCCATTCCAGATATTTCATATAGAATGAAGACACAGGGGGTGCCTGGGTGGCTCAGTAGGCTAAGCTTCTCTGCCTTCAGCTCAGGTCATGATCTCAGAGTCCTGGGATCGAGCCCCGAGTCAGGCTCTCTGCTTGGCAGGGAGCCTGCTTCCCCCTCTCTCTCTGCCTGCCTCTCTGCCTACTTATGATCTCTGTCAAATAAATAGATAAATAAAGTTTATCTTTTTTTTTTTAAATGAAGACACAGCATGTGCCTTTTTGTGTCTGACTTCTTTCTCTTAGCATGTTTTCAAGGTTCACACATGCTATAGCATATACCAGTACATCATTCTTCTAGACTTTTTACAAGAAAAATAAAACCTTATTTGATTAGAAACACATTGAATATTTTGTTGCTAGCAGCTGAAAGCATTCCTTCCAGATACATTTGCATATGTTCATTGTTTGTTTATAACTGCAACAAACCACCTTTCAAAGAGATAAGAAAACAAAATCAGCAACACTACCTCCAGAACAACGTGATTTTGAAACACAAGCTGGTATCTACCTCTCTGTTATTAGCACCATCATAATATATTGCCCTGTGTCCATCAGTTTGTGCTTCAATAAAGGTAAAGAATTTACCTTTTTCCTGGCAAAGAACTCACGAAGACTTTTAACAAGGAGTAGATACTCTATTTTTCAAGATTATCACAGTAAATGTCAAATTCTGTAATATCATCTACATTACACTTTATTAGTGAGATTTTTGAGATTCTGTATATTCTTACATTGTACGTGACCAGCCAAAAGTTCTCTAAATCCCTTCTGAGACGCAGACTCCAGCAGAACGTAAAGGAAAGAGCTTTGAGAGAAGTTGGCATCAGCTTCTACCTGCCATTCGTTGTCTGTCCTTTATGTTCTACATAGCACGACTATTCTACCCACAAAGCCCCCCTTTTTGAACCCCCACAATACTCCTAGTTCACAATATTTCAGCACAACCACTGACGGCCATTAAATGTTTCACGTAAATAAAATTTGTCTCCTAAACTTTTTATTGTGTATCGTTTAGGCACATTAAAGGTACTAATACAAGCAAGAAATATCTTACACATCTCTTAAATAATTTTAAAATGAACTGAGTAAATTACACTCCTTCCCACTGCTGGTTCCTTAACCTCCATCAGGCCCAGTCAGGGCAAGGGGAAGATACTTTGAATAAGATGAAAGACAGAAGTTTAAATTAGACTGGACTTGATTTTTCAGTATGTGAGAGTGACCATCAAGCTGTGAGATGAACCGAGGGAAAGGAACAGAGATCCAACGAAGGATCCTTGCAAGCAGCAGTGGGAGAAAATGAAACTGCTTTACAACTGTTTCCTATCAAGTTTATCCACACAATAACCAGTTAAGTACTGACATCTGAACGATATTAAGTCTTCCTTCCAGGAGAGGAACAGCTCTCCACTAATTCAGATCTTCTTTGATTTTTTTAAATCAGAGTACAGTTTTCCTCATATAGGTCATGTACATGTTTTGTTAGCTCTATATACAAGAATTTTTTTCTTTGTGCTAATGTTAATGGTGTATTTTTAATTTCAAATTCCAATTTTTCATCTTGGTATACAGGACAGCAACCGACTTTTGTATATTAATGCTATATCTTAATGTCTTATCAGTCCCAGGAGTTTTATTATTATTGACTTTCTGGGATTTTCTACCTAGACTATCATGTCATCTAAGAATGAAGACAGTTTGCTTTTTCTCGTCCCAATTTGTACACCTATCAGTTCCTTTTTTTCTCACTTCCAGGACATCCACTACATTGCTATGAAGCAGTGGCAAGAGAGGATGTCCTTCCGTGTTTCTGATCTTAGTCAGAGAGCTTTTGGTTTCTTCATTATTATGATGTTAACTGTATATATTTTGTGGATGTTCTTTATCAAGCTGAGGAAGTTCCCCTCTATTCTTGGTTTATTAAGAACTTTTATCATAAATGGGTGTTGGATTTTGTCAAATGCTTTCCCTAAATAGGATATTAACAGGACCATAATATGCTGTTTGTTCTTGAGTCTATTGATGTGATGATGGTTTACACTAAGTGATTTTTGAATGCTGAACCAGCCTTGCATACTTGGGATAAATCCCATTTGGTCATGGTGTATAACAATTCTTTTGATATGCTGTTGGATTTAGTTTGCTAATATTTTCTTGCAGAACTGTGCATTTATGCTCACAAGAGATACTGATCTTAGCTTTCCTTTATTGCAATGCTTTTGTCCAATTTTAGTATTAAGGTAATGCTAGCCTCCTAGAATAAGCTAGAAGTATTCCCTCTGCTTCTATTTTCTGTTAGAGATTACAGAGAACTGGTATCACGTCTTCCTTAAACATTTGGTAAAATTCACCAGTGAAACTATCTAGGACTGTTTGGAGGGTCAATTGCTGATTGAATTTCTTTAAAAGATACAGACCTACTCAGATTATGTTTCTCACTCTACTACACTTTATTTGATTTCTACCATTCGTTGGTTCTTTCTTAAAGCTTCCATCTCTTTGCTTACATACTCCATCTGTTTTTGCATGTTGTGCACTATTTCCATTACTGCCCTTGGCATATTAATTAGTTATTTCAAATCTGGCCTTTATAATCCTCAACTCTCTCTCATATCTAAATCTGCTTCCGATGTTTGCTTTGTCTCTTCCAATTTTATTTTTTGCCTTTTAGTTTGTTTTTAAATTTTTTCATTAAAAGTCAGACATTACAGGGGCACCTGGGTGGGACAGTCAGTTAAGCATTTGCCTTCGGCTCAAGTCAGGATCCAGGGTCCTGGGATCGAGCCCCACATCGTGCTCCTGGCTCTGCAGGGAGCCTGCTTCTCCCTCTCCTTCTGCCGCTCCCTCTGCCACTCCCTCTGCTTGTACTTTCTCTCTCTGTCAAATAAATAAATAATATCTTTAAAAAAAAAAAAAAAAAAAGGCAGACATTATAAATAGGGTAAAAGGAACTGGGCTAAACAGGTTTGTGTTTAACCTGGCTGTGAGCTGGGCTGTTTACTGTTTGATGGAGCTGTAGGAGTCAGAGGCTAGAATGTCCTCCAGTGTGCTTGGTTTTATCTCCCCTGCTGTCTGGTTTTCTGTAGATATTTCCCCCTGAAAGACAGTCTGAAGAGACTTGTCTTTTTTCCATTGGATATCTTTCCTGCTTTGTCAAAGATTATTTGACCACAGAGTTGAGGGACCATATCTGGGCTCTCTATTCTGTTCCATTGGTCTGTGTGTCCGGTTTTTGTGCCAGTAAAGACAGTTTCTTCAATAAATGTTGCTGGGGAAAATTGGACAACTATATACGGAAGAATGAAATCTGACCATTCTCTTACACCATACACAAAGATAAACTCAAAATGAATGAAAGACCTCAATGTGAAACAGGAATCCATCAAAATCCTAGAGAAGTACATAGGCAGTACCCCTTCAACATCAGCCACAGCAACTTCTTTCCAGACACGTCTCCAAAGGCAAAGGAAACAAAAGCGAAAATCAACTTTGGGGACTTCGTCAAGATGAAAAGCTTCTGCACAGCAAAGGAAACAGTCAACAAAACAAAGAGGCAACCCACAAAATGGGAGAAGATATTTGCAAATGACATTACAGGGGTGCCTGGGTGGCTCAGTGGGTTAAGCCTCTGCCTTTGGCTCAGGTCATGATCTCAGGGTCCTGGGATTGAGCCCCACATCGGGCTCTCTGCTCAGCAGGGAGCCTGCTTCCCCCTCTCTCTGCCTGTCTCTCTGCCTACTTGCCATCTCTGTCTGTCAAATAAATAAATAAGATCTTTTTTTTTTTTAAATGACATTACAAAGGGCTGATATTCAAGATCTATAAGGAACTTCTCAAACTCAACACCCCCAAAACACAAATAATCGAGTCGAAAAATGGGCAGAAGACATGAGCAGACACTTCTCCAAAGAAGACATGCAAATGGCTAACAGACACATGAAAAAGTGTTCATCATCATTAGCCATCAGGGAAATTCAAATCAAAACCATACTGATAGTACTTTACACCAATTAGAATGGCCAAAATTAACAGGCCAGGAAACAACAAATGTTGGAGAGGATGTAGAGAAAGGGGAACCCTCTTACACTGTTGGTAGGAATGCAAGTTGGTACAGCTACTTTGGAAAACAGTGTGGAGATTCCTCACAGAATTAAAAATAGAGCTACCCTATGACCTAGCAATTGCACTACTTGATATTTACCCCAAAGATACAGATGTAGTGAAGAGTAGGGCCATCTGCACCCCAATGTTCATAGCAGCACAAGAGGCAAACTGTGAAAAGAGTGGAGATGCCCTTCAACAGATAAAAGGATAAAGATATTGTCCATATATACAATGGAATATTACTCAGTCATCAGAAAGGATGAACACCCAACTTTTGCACCAACATGGATGGGACTAGAGGAGATTATGTTGAATGCAGTAAGTCAAGTGGAGAAAGTCCATTATCATCTGGTTTCACTTATTAGTGGAACATAAGGAATAGCATAGGGGAGGAGAAGGAAGGGAAAAATGAAGGGGGTGATTTAGAGGGGCAGATGAGCCATGAGAGACTGTGGCCTCAGAGAAACAAACTGAAGATTTTAGAGGGGAAGTGGGTAGGGATTGGCCCAGTGATGGGTATTAAGGAGGGCACATACTCCATGGAGCTCTGGGTGTGATACACAAACAATGAATCATGGAACACTACATCAAAATTAATGACGTACTATATGGTGACTAATATAATAAAAAATAATAATAAAAATAAAAGAGAGAATCTGAGCTTTGCAGTTTTAGCTGTAATCCCCTGTTATTACACAGAAGTCTGACTGATGTGATAGAAAGGGGTGGTTCTGGTAAAAACAATTTCCCTTAAGAGAAGGCCTTTTGTCACGGTGAACAAAATGTTCCGGTTATTTTTCAGAATGGTTACTTTCCCTCTCCCCTGCCAGAAGCACTAGGGGATATTTTTCTTTTTTAACCAGAGAACCTAACAGAACTCCTAGAAGTAAAACTCATTAAAGTGTGGGAGCACCCCACAAGAAGACTGGACCTCTGGAGGGTCAAACTCTCTAGCTAGTCTACACTAAGCCTCCACCAATTAATTAATTACAGATTAAGTGTTCCTACCAGTACTAGCTACTTAGCAGGCTTCTGCTTTACAGGCTTTTGTTCTGGGTAAGCTCTGATTCCAGGCATTCACCTCTCTTTCCAGTTTTCAAGGCAACAATGTGCCTCATAATCTCAATTCTCTGACGAATCTGAGAAGAATTGCTGATTTTCCAATTCTTCAGCTTTTCTCACTATGGGACATTGGGAATGACAACTTCCAAGCTCTTTTCAAGTTGGACTGGAAACCAGAAGTCACCTATATGCTTTATGATTTTATCTCTTACCTTTGGGTCTTTGATTTACTTCGAAATCATTTTTTGTGTATGGTGTATATGATGTAAAATACTATTTTAAAAATACTTTATTCTAGGAGTGCCTGGGTGGCTCAGTGGGTTAAAGCCTCTGCCTTTGGCTCAAGTCATGGTCTCAGGGTCCTGGGATCGAGCCCTGCATCGGGCTCTCTGCTCAGCAGGGAGCCTGCTTCCTCCTCTCTCCCTCTCTGCCTCTCTGCCTACTTGTGATCTCTGTCTGTCAAATAAATAAATAAATAAAATCTTAAAAAAAAAAATACTTTACTCTCTGTGGGAAACACTCTTGGATGCATCATTTGACATCTCCTTGGGATCTTCCTCTGATATGCAGGTTGTAGGGATTTAATCCAGATGAGTTATGCCAGGGTTTCTCTCTAACTTACTCTGTTTCACTTTTATTTTAAATAAGTTTTCGGTTGACAGAGTTAAAAAATTACTTTAATCCTTTAAAAAAAAACACACACAAGGTGTGAGATCATAATAGAAAGTACTTTCTTTCCCATTTTAATACTAAGTAGTTTGGACTGAACGATCCTTTAATCTCTTAAGGTGCCTCCTGATTTTTTTTGAAGAGAAAGGAATTCAGTTATTAAAATGTACCAATTAAATTGATATAAGCATTTCCTACTCTGCAACTTGCAATAGAAAATAAGCATTACTAGGGATTTGGGTGGCTCAGTCCATTAAGCACTCTGCCTTCAGCTCAGGTCATGATCTCAGGGTCTTGGGATTGAGCCCCACATCAGTCTCGATCAGCAGGGAGCCTAATTCTCCCTCTCCTCCACACTTGTGCCCTCTCTTGCTACCCCTGTCACCAATTCTCTTTCACTCAGATAAATAAATAAAATCTTTTTAAAAAGAAAGAAAGAAAATAAGCATTATTTGTAAGAGGCTATTCCAATTGCGTTTTATGTGTGATTATTACTGTGCTTATGTATTTTGTGGCAGTTAGTCTAAGACAGAGTTCTTCCACCCTGGCACTTTGAAAATTTTAAGCCAAATAATTCCTTATTGCTGTGGGGCTCTCGCAATGTAGGAGTTTAGTATCATCTTGGTCTTCTACACATTAGATGCCAACACATGATCCAAACCCCCAAGTTGTTATATTGCTGCATGTTTTCTGGAGGGACCCAGTTGAGAACCACTGGTCAAAGAAATGTATGCTAAATGTGGAAAAACAAAATAATGTAAGAATTGTATTATTTGGTGTTAATTTTTTCAAATAATGTAAATTTTCAAGTGAAAGAATGGTAGCCAAATATCTAAGGAATGACTTAAACATTGTCGTGTCAGAGATATACATGCATGTGATACTCAGACCTCAAGAAAAGACTCCCAGGGGTGCCTGGGTATCTCAGTCAGTTAAGTGATAACTCTTGGTTTCAGCTCAGGTCATGATCTTGGGGTTGTGAGATAGAGCCCTGAGTCAGGCTCTACCTTCAGCAGGGAGTCTGCTTGAAATTCTCTCTCCCTCTCCCTTTGCCCCTCCCCCTGCTCACACAAACTCTATCAAAAATAAATAGTTTTTTTTAAAAGACTCCCATTCAACCTTCCTCCATAAGCAATGTTGTTTTTCTAAGTCATTTCCATAGTACTAGGAAATGTTTCATTTTACCAACAATATATACCGACTACCCAGTACAGAAGTTCAGAATTTACCTACTAGCTTTCTAGGATTTATGCCAATACACTGACTATTACCACTACTACCTGTCTTCCAAGTCCTCCTCTGGCATTGATTATAGTATTACTCTTTGCTATTCTTTTGGGTAACGCTCTAAGGATTTAAATCTTTACTTCTTGTTTTACCAGTTTATTCACAAAGGTGTAGGCCCACAGCTGTCTCCTGTTCTTAAATTCTCTAGTAGCTGTTATTACATTATTGTTACTGTTAACATCATCGTCAGTAGTAAAAAAAAAAAAAAAAAAAAAAAACCTAATTCTCTAACAATAGATGAATGGTTCTCTTTAGTTTTTCATGGTTTAAGATAATGACACAACGAAAATTTTAATGCTACAAGCCACCTTTTTGAAATAACTGCAATATAAATTGCCAAGAATAAGATTATTAAATCATATTACTTTCCAGCATGGTTATTAGAATCCATTTTATTTTGTTCATATTGAAAATAGTGTTTTCTCCCATTTATATGAATAAAATTCCTTGTTAAAATTTCAATGTATTCAGGGGCACCTGGCTGGCTCAGTGCGTAGACCATGCAACTCTTGATCTCAGGGTTTTAAGTTCAAGCCCCACATTGGGTACAGAGATTACCTAAAAATAAAATTTTAAAAAACTTGAATGTATTCAAAGGAGTATAAGGAAGAAGGTAAAAATATGAAACTCCACTACTCCGAAATAAGTACCTCTTTCTTTATATATCTACATAGTTTAAATAATTTTAGTCAGATTATATACATATTGGTTTTATATAGCAATTTCTTTTAATTTTTTCTCTATTATTTCTGGTTTATAATCATACTTATATTACACACTCTCCCTCTCTGACAACTTTATCATCTCCTCAGGTAGCCAGCAGGAAGAACAGTCTGGTGTGTAGCTTTCCATTCTTACTGGCTCCAAAATATTCCACAATATGTGTGTAATGAGAAGTATAGGCTAGTTCTCCTAAAAAATTATTTTTACATGTAAGTCTCTAATCCATATGGAACCTCTTTCTTTTTTTGTTTTTTCAAAGATTTTATTTATTTATTTGACAGAGATCACAAGTAGGCAGAGAGGCAGTCAGAGAGAAAGGAAGGAAGCAGGCTCCCCGCTGAGCAGAGAGCCCGATGCAGGGCTCGATCCCAGGACCCTGGGATCATGACCTGAGCCGAAGGCAGAGGCTTTAACCCACTGAGCCACCCAGGCGCCCCTGGAACTTATTTCTTATGTATGACATGGGAGTTCAAGTACACATTTTGTTCCTAAATAGTGAGTGATTAGGCCAAAACAATTTATTAAATCAACCATCTTTTCCCACTGTCAATAACTGTTGTTGCTGTAGACTGCATTCCCGAGTATGCTAGGACATAGTTCTTACTCTCCATTATGTTTCTTTGTTCTCTTTGACAACTCCTATAACAACAATATGAATTTTTAATAATAATGATTAGATAGCTTAATTGCTCTCTGGGCAAATTTCTCTCTAGGAGTTTCATTTTTCATAATTTCCTAGGCTAGCCTCAGGTTGGTTGGTTTGTTTTTTTGGAGGCAAAAATTTAAACAATCTTCCATATAAACTTTAAGATCATTTTTATTCAATTCCAAATAAACTCTGACTCTAAATGCAACTGCATTAAATATATAATTTTGGAAGAGTTAACATTTGCATGATATTTGCTTGTCTTTCCCTCCAGAAATGTGGACTATCGTTTCATTTGTTAGATCATGTTGTATACCCTTCATAAGATTTTTATGGTTTTCTGCATATAGTCTTTATTCCTTTCATGTTTAGTTCTGTTTCACAGTTTTTGTTGCTAATGTGAATAAAGTATTTTTAATGTTCTGACTTGTGGCTGGTGATTGCTAGTATAGAGCAAAGCTCTTCACTTAGATATAGTTAAATTGTTTCTAGTCAGTTTACCAAACACACTCATAATTTCAGAATCTCGTGGTTTTTCTAGTTATGCAATCATATCACTAGTTAAAAGAGAACACCTTCTTTTCTAATAATTATAATCAATATTAATTTTCTTAGCCTTCTGAATTCCCCAGAATCCTGAAAATAATGTCCAATGCTAATAAGAGCAAACGTATCTGTCTTTTTTCTCTTGATAATGGAAATGGCTTTTCCGTTTCCACATTTAGTATAATGCTTCCTCTTGGATTTTTAACAAATATTTAAGTAACTGTCATTAATTTCCATCTTATTTAGCATAAGCCAGCTACAGGAAAGTGATATAGCTATCTGAACTTTTAGAAGTCTGCTCCAGTGATAGACGCCCCTGCCTGAAAAGTGCTCAGGTGGCAAAGTGGGGCAGAATCCTGGGTGGGACAGGGTGGTCTCAGGTCACAGGTCACAGAAAGAACAGGGTGCCTGAGCCGGCAGAGTTCCCAAGCATTGGAGCAGGGAAATCAGCTACAGCCAGTGAGCCCAGGAGTGGGCTCTTAGCTTGGTTTGCCATGAACTCTGGTATAATCTGGCGACCACTCTCTGTATAGAGGCCCTGCAAAGGGCAGAAACACAGTGACCTTCTGCCTTCCCCTTCCCCTGGGGAGGAGCGGTGTGGGTGGGCACCGCAGGAGTCTGCGGAGTTTGGCACACACAAAAGTAAGATCACTTCCCGCTGAGGGCTTACTGAAGAAAGGGGCCACAATCTCTCAGTTCCACGGCTGGAATTAGGGCACCGCCATTTTTATCTTCATCCTCTCAAGCAGCGCACAAAGCCTTCGGGCAACTAAAGTCACATAGAACAACCCCAAGCGGCTTACACTGAGCTCAGTCCCCCCGCAAGGGGTAGTGCAAACTTCGCCCAAGCAAAGACACTTGAGAGTCCGTGCAGCAGGCCCCTCCCCCAGAAGACCAGCAGGAACAGCAGGCGAATACCAAGTTTACTGAACACACAGAACTGCAAAACTCTCAATTCGAGGGTTTTTTTCATGATTCTTCTTTCCATTTAAAATTTCCTTTTCTTTTTTCTTTTTTCCTTTTCAAATAGTTTCTGATTTTTATCAACTCTGTTTTTAAGTCTTTTTTTAACTTTCACTTTTATATTAGCATTTTATAGATAAAGTCTTCATTTTTGGCTTCCCTTCACTGTATTCAATTTTATTTTTGTACAGAGAGAAGCTATGCTTTCTTTACAACTTTGGGAGTTAGTGCCTTCTAACAGACCAAATACACCCAGGACCAAGTAGATCGCCCTGTTTTGTCCACCTGGGAGATTATATTCTTTTTCCCCACTTTTTCTTTTTCTTTTCTTTTTTGGTTTCCGACCTCCTCAGATTTCTCTAATGTGAATTTCACTTGGGTTATGGTTGATATATTTTTTTAAGATTTTATTTAGGGATGCCTGGGTGGCTCAGTCATTAAGCGTCTGCCTTTGGCTCAGGGCATAATCCCAGGGTCCTGGGATTGAGCACCACATCAGGCCCCCTGCTTGGTGGGAAGCCTGCTCTTCCCTCTCCCACTCTCCGTGCTTGTGTTCCCTCTCTGTGTCTCTGTCAAATAAATAAATAAAATCTTTAAAAAAAAAAAAGATTTTATTTATTTGAGAGTGAGAGAGCAAGTATTAGTGGGGGGAGAGGCAGCAATACCATAAAGTGAAACAATATTAGAATTATTGGTGTCCCTGAAGAAGAAGAAAGAGAGAGAGGGACAGAAGGTATATTTGAGCAAATCAGAGCTGAGAAATTCTCTAATCTGGGGGAGGAAACAGGCATTCAAGTCCACGAGGTAGACTAGACCACTCTCAAAAATCAATTAAAAAAAATATATCAATACCCCAACATAATAATGAAGCTCGCAAGTTTCAGAGATAAAAAGAAAAATTCTGAAAGCAGCTCAAGTCAAGGGGATCTTCACCTACAGGGGTAGAAACATTAGGCTGGCAGCAGACCTATCCACAGAGATCTGGCAAGCCAGAAAGGGCTGACATGATATATTCAGGGTACTAAATGAGAAAAATATGCAGACAAGAATACTTTATCCAGCAAGGCGTCATTCAGAATGAAAGGAGAGATAAAGAGCTCTAGTACAAACAGAAATTAAAAGTATTTGGGACCACTAAACCAGCCCTGCAAGAAATATTAAAGGGGATCCTGTATGCAAAGAGAGAGCCCACAGGTAACACAGACCAAAAAGAAACAATCTATAGAAACAGAAATTTTACAGGTAATACAGTGGCACTAAATTCATCTTTCTAAACTGACTCTGAATGTAAATGGGCTAAATGCTCCAATCAAAAGACACAGGGCATCAGAATGGATTAAAAAAAAAAAAAGGCAAGACCCATCCATATGCTGTCTACAAGAAACTCATTTTAGACCTAAAGACAACTCCACATTGAAAGTAAGGAGGTAGAGAACCATTTATCATGCCAATGGACTCAAAAGAAAGCTGGGGTAGCAATCCTCACTTAAGACAAATTAAATTTTAAACCAAAGACAGCAGTAAGGAATGAAGAGGGACACTATCATCATAATTAAAGGGTCTATCCAACAAGAAGATCTAATGATTATAAATATTTTTATGTGCCTAATTTGGGAGCAGCCAATTATATAAACCAATTCATAACCAAATTAAAGAAACACACTGATAATAATACAATAATAGTAGGGGACACTTCAATAGTCCACTCACAACAATGCACCGATCATTTGAGCAGAAGATCAACATGGAAACAAGGGCTTTGAATGACACACTAGCCCAGATGGACTTCACAGATATATACAGAGCATTCCATCGTAAAGCAACAGAATACACATTGTTTTCAAGTGCACATGGAACCTTCTCCAGAATAGATCACATACTGGGAAACAAATCAGGTCTCAACCAGTACAAAAAGATTGGGATTATCCCCTGCATATTTTCAAACCACAATCTTATGAAACTTGAACTCATTCACAAGAGGAAATTTGGAAAGAACTGAAATACATGGAGGTTAAAGAGCATCTTACCAATGAATGGGTCAACCAGGAAATTAAAGAATTTTTTAAAATTTACAGAAACAAATGAAAATGAAAACATAACTGTTCAAAAACTTTGGGATTTGGGACAGCAAAGGCAGTCCTAAGAGGGAAGTACAAAACAATACAAGCCTTTCTCAAAAAATTAGAAAAGTCTCCAATACACAAGTTAATCTTACACCGAAAGGAGTTAGAGAAAAAACAGCAAACAAAGCCTAAACCAAGCAGGAGACGAGTAATAATAAGGATTAGAGTAGAAATCAATGAACTAGAAACCAAAAGAACAATAGAACAAATCAATGAAACTAGAGCTAGTTCTTTTAAAGAATGAGTAATATTGATAAACCCCTGCCCAGACTTATCAGAAAGAAAAGAGAAAGGACACAAATACATAAAATCATGAATGGAAGAGAAGAAATCACAACCAACACCGAAGAAATATAAACAATTATAAGAACCTATTATGAGCGGGGCGCCTGGGTGGCTCAGTGGATTAAGCCGCTGCCTTCGGCTCAGGTCATGATCTCGGTGTCCTGGGTCGAGCCCCGCATCGGGCTCTTTGCTCAGCGGGAGCCTGCTTCTCTCTCTCTCTCTGCCTGACTCTCCGGCTACTTGTGATTTCTCTCTCTGTAAAATAAATAAATAAAATCTTTAAAAAAAAAAAAAGAACCTATTATGAGCAACTATATGCCAACAAAATAGGCAATCTGGAAGAAATGGATGCATTTCTAGAGACATGTAAACTACCAAAACTGAACCAGGAAGAAATAGAAAATCTGAACAGATCCATAACCAGCAAGGAAACTGAAGCAGTGATCAAAAATCTCCCAACAAACAAAAGCCCAGGGCCAGATGGCTTCCCAGGGGAATTCTACCAAACAATTTACAGAAGAATTAATACCTATTCTTCTGAAGCTATTTCAAAAATAGAAATTGAATGAAAACTTTCAAACTCTTTCTATGAGGCCATAATTACCTTGATCCCAAAACCAGACAAAGACCCCACCCAAAAGGAGAATTACAGACCAATACCCCTGATGAACATGGATGCAAAAATTTTCACCAAAATACTAGCCAATAGGATCCAATAGTACACTAAAAGGATTGCTCACCATGACCAAGTGGGATTTATTCCTGGGCTGCAAGGGTGGTTCAACATCCACAAATCAATCAATGTGATATACTACATAAGTAAAAAGGACAAGAACCATATGATACTCTCAACAGATGCAAAAAAACCATTTAACAAAGTACAGCATCCTTTCTTCGTTAAAACTCTTCAGTGTAGGGACGCCTTGGTGGCTCAGTTGGTTAAGCAGCTGCCTTCGGCTCAGGTCATGATCCCAGCATCCTGGGATGGAGTCCTACATCAGGCTCCTTGCTTGGCAGGGAGCCTGCTTTCCCTCTGTCTCTGCCTGCCATTCTGTCTGCCTGTGCTTGCTCTCGCTCCCTCTCTCTCTGACAAATAAATAAAATCTTTAAAAAAAAAAAAAAACTCTTCAGTGTAGGGATAGAGGGAACATACATCAACATCATAAAAACCATATATGAAAAACCCACAGTGAATATCATTCTCAATGGGGAAAAACTGAGAGCTTTTCCTCTAGGTCAGTAACACTGCAGGAATGTCCACTCTCACCACTGCTGTTCAACATAGTACTGGAAGTCCTACCCTCAGCAACCAGACAACAAAAAGAAATAAAAGACATCCAAACAGGCAAAGAAGAAATCAAACTCCCACTCTTTACAGATGATACTCTACGTGGAAAATCCAAAAGACTCCACTCCAACTTGCTAGAACTCATACAGGAATTAAGCAGAGTTGGCAGGATATAAAATCAAGGCACAGAAATTAGTTGCATTTGTATACACTAACAATGAGACAGAAGAAAGAGAAATTAAGAAGTCTATCCCATTTACAATTACACCAAAAACTGTTAAGATACCTAGGAATAAACCTAACTGAAGAGGCAAAGGATCTATATTCAGAAAACTACAGAACATTCATGAAAGAAGTTGAGAAAGACACAAAGAAATGGAAAAACATCCCATGCTTATGGATTGAAAAACAAATATTATCAAAATGTCTACACTATCAAGAGCAATGCAATCCCTATCAAAATACCATCAACTTTTTTCACAGAACTGGAACAAATATTCCTAATATTTGTATGGAAACAGAAAAGACCTGAATAGCTAAAGGAATGCTAAAAAAGAAAAAAACCTGGTGGCATCACAATTCTAGACTTCAAGCTCTATTACAAAGCTGTAATCATCAAGACAGTATGGTACTGGCACAAAACAGACACACAGATCAATGGAACAGAATAAAGAACCCAGAAAAGAATCTTCAACTCTATGGTCAACTAATCTTTGACAAAGTAGGAAAGAATATCCAAAGGCTCTTCAGTTAATGGTGTTGAGGAAATTTCATAGCCACTGCAGAAGAATGAAACTGTACCATTTCTTTAAACCATACACAAAAATAGACTCAAATGGATAAAAGACCTAACTGGGAGACAGGGATCCATCAAAATCCTAGAGGAGAACACAGGCAGCAACCTCTCCGACCTCAGCTGCAGCAAATTCTTGCTGGACATGTCTTCAAAGGCAAGGGAAACAAAGGCAAAAATGAACTATTGGGACTTCATCAGGCTTAAAAGGCTTTTGCACAGCAAAGGAAAGAGTCGACAAAACCAAAAAACCAACAGAATGGGAGAAGATATTTGCAAACGACATTTATCAGATAAAAGACTAGTGTCCAAAATCTATAAAGAACTTACCACACTCAACAGCCAGAGAACAAATAATCCAATCAAGAAATGGGCAGAAGACATGAACAGACATTTCTGCAAAGACGACATTGAAATGGCCAACAGACATATGAAAAGATGTTCCAAATCACTCAGCATATACACTCAGGACATAGAAATCAAAACCACAATGAGATACCACCACACACCAGTCAGAATCGCTAAAATTAACAAGTCAGGAAACAACAAATGCTGTTAAGAATGCAGAGAAAGGGAAAGGCTCCTACTGTGTTGGCAGAAATGCCAGCTGGTGCAGCCACTTTGGAAAAATGTAGAGACTCTTCAAAAAGCTGCAAACAGAGCTACCCTATGACCCAGCAATTGCACTACTGGGCATTTACCCTAAAGATACAAATGTAATGATCCGAAGGGGCACCTGCACCCCAGTGTTTATAGGAGCAATGTCCATAATAGCCAAACTATGGAAAGAGCAGAGATGTCCAAGACAGATGAAGGGATAAAGAAAATGTGAGATACATAGATAGATAATATACATATACATACAAAGGAATATTAGCCATTAGGATGAATACTTAACATTTACATCTACATGGATAGAACTGGAGGGTATTATACTGAGAGAAATCAATCAATCAGAGAAAGGCAATTGTCATATGGTTTTATTCATACGTGGAATATAAGAAACAGCACCAAGGATCATAGGGAAAGGAGGGAAAACTGAATGAGAAGTCATCAGAGAAGGAGAAAAACTATGAGAGACTCTTAACTATAGGAAACAAACAGGGTTGCAGGAGGGGAGGGGATTGGGGGGATGGGGTGACTGGGTGACGGGCATTAAGGAAGGCATGTGATGTGACAAGCACTGTGTTATACATAACTGATGAACTATTGAAAATTACATCTAAAACTATGATATACTATATATGTTTGCTAACTGAATTTATTTAAAATATATATATAAAGAAAATTAATCTAGACATAGACCCTATAACTTTCACGAAAATTAACTCAAAATAGATCAGTCTTAAATGTAAAACATGAAACTGCAAGAAATGCAGGTGATCCTGGGTTTGACAATAACTTTTTAGATACAACCTGAAAAGCATAGTTTATTCAAAAAATAATAATAAATTGGACAGGATTATAATTAACAACTTCTGCCCTGTGAAAGACACTGGTTAAAATAAGACAAGCCACAGGCTGGTGGAAATTTGTATAAAACACATAGCCAGTTCAAGAAGTTGAACCCAAAATGCAGAAAGAACTCTTAAAACTCAAAAAAAAAAAAAAAAAAAAAATTAAAAAGTGAGCTAGTGATCTAAAGAGACAGATCACCAAAACAGATACGCCCCTTTCTTTATCATACACAAGAATTAACTCAAAGTGAATCACACATATAAATGTGACAGCTAAAATTGTAATATTCTTGGAAAAAAGTATAAGAGTCTTTATGACCTTTGGTTGGCAAGGCTTTCTAAAATATGACTTAAATACAAAAGTGATAAAAAAATTTTATAGGTGAATTGTATTGGAACAAGATTAAAAACTTTTGTTGTACAATCAAGAAAGTGAAAAGATGACCCACAGAATAGAAGAAAATATACGCAAGTCCTATGTTTGATAAGGGCATGATGTCCAAAATATATGAGGATTTCTTACAACTCAAAAATAAGAAGAAAAAAGAACCCAATTTGAAAAAGGACAAAGCTGAACAGACATTCTGCCAAAGAAGATACACAAATGACCAATAAACAGATGTGAAGATGTTCAACATCATTAGTCATTAGGGAAATGCAAATCAAGACCACAATGAGGGGTGTGTGGCTGTCTCAGTCAGAAGAGAGAGCAACTTTTGATCTTGGGGTTGTGAGTTCAAGCCCCACGTGGGGTGTAGAGATTATTTAAATAAAGCTTTAAAACACACACATACACAATGAGGTAACACTTCACACTCACCATATGACTGTAATTAAAAATCAAGGGGGGCTCGCCTGGGTGGCTAAGTTGTTAAGCATCTGCCTTGGGCTCAGGTTATTATGCCAGGGTCCCGGGACCCTGCTCAGTGGGAAGACTGCTTCTTCCTCTCCCACTCCCCCTGCTTGTAGTCCCCTCTGTCTCTCTGTCAAATAAATAAATAAAATCTTAAAAAAAAAAAAAAAAAAAAACAAGGGGTGCCTGGGTAGCTCAATCAA
The DNA here is from genome assembly GCF_964662115.1 of Mustela nivalis. NCBI lineage: Eukaryota > Metazoa > Chordata > Mammalia > Carnivora > Mustelidae > Mustela > Mustela nivalis. The sequence goes on along the minus strand of NC_139031.1, from coordinate 1,656,429 downwards.
TTAAGTGTCTGCCTTCGGCTCAGGTCATGCCTGATCCCAGGATCCTGGAATCAAACCCCATGTTGGGCTCTCTGCTCAGCGGGAGCCTACTTCTTCTCCCTCTCCCTCTGCCTCCCTCTCCCTCTGTCTGCCACTCCACCTGCTTGTGCTCTCTCCCTCTCTATGCCAAATAAATAAATAAAATATTTTTAAAAAATTAAAATGGCAATTAATAACAAGTGTTAAAGACGATGCAGAAAAACTGAAATGTTTGTAGATAGAAAAGTGAAATGGTGCTCCAACTTTGGAAAACAGTTTGACAGTTCCTCAAAATATTAAACACAGAGGTATCAAACAACGCAGCAATTCCATCCAAGAAAAATGAAGACATACATCCACAGCAAAAACTTGTACATCAATGCTCACAGCAGCATTTTTCATAAGAGCCAAAAAGTGGGAAAAAACCTAAAGGTCCATCAACTAAAGAATGAATAAACATAATGTGGCACATCCATACAATGAAATATTATTTGGCCACAAAAAAGAATGAAGTATTGATGCATGCTACAATGCGGATGAAGCCCAAAAACATCATGCTAACGGAATGAAGCTAGACACACCAAAAAAACACACATCGCATGATTCACTTTACATGAAATACCCAGAATGGGCCAATCCATACAGAAAGTAGATTAGCTATTGCCAAGGACTGGAGGGAAGAGAATTCAGAGGGAAATGGGGAATGACTGCTAATGTGCATTGGGTTCCCCCTGGAGATAAATAAAAATATTCTAGGATTAGATTATGATGGCTACACAACTCTTAAATATACTAAAAGCCACTGAACTGGGTGAATTATATGATATGTGAATCACATCTCAATAAAATTTTTTAAAAAAATAGTTGAGTTTTTGTGCAGCATTTCCACTGTTCTGGTGAGAACAAAATATATATACAAACATGTACTGCTAAATATAAATTGCATAATTTCAGTGATTGCACATGGGTTCAATATCCCTATATTCGCATTTAAAACTCTACTGCACCTCCAATGTCCACAATAGCAGAATTATGGAAAGATCCTAGATGTCCACTGACAGATGAATGGATAAAGAAAATGTGGTACACACACACACACACACACACACACACACACACACACACACACACAATGGAATACTATGCAGCCATCAAAAGAAATGAAATCTTGCCATTTGCGATGATGTGGATGGAACTAGAGGGTATTATGCTGAGGAACGTAAGTCAATCAGAGAATGACAATTATCATATGATCTCCCTGATATGAGAAAGTTGAGAGGCAACGTGGAGGGTTTGGGGGATAGGAAAAGAATAAATGAAACAAGATGGGATTGGGAGGGAGACAAACAATAAGAGACTCTTAATCTCACAAAACAAACTGAGGGTTGCCAGGGGGAGGGGGTAGGGAGAGGGTGGTTGGGTTATGGACATTGGGGAGGGTGTGTGTGATGGTGAGTGCTGTGAAGTGTGTAAACCTGGCGATTCACAGACCTGTAGCCCTGGGGCTAATAGTACATTACATGTTCATTTTAAGTAAATAAATACTGCACCTACCTCCTTAGTGCAGTAGGCAGCACATCAGTCTCAAAAACTAATACTGCATTATTTCTATACACTAATAATGAAACAGCAAAGAGATTAAGAAAACAGTCCAATTTACAACTGTACCAAAGATAATAAGGTGCTTACCTTATTTTCATAGACAGGAAAATTAAGGTTCCAAAGAGACTACGGAACTTTCCCAATGTCACACAGCTAGTAAATAGTGAAGATAGGACTGGAACCTACACTGCCCCAATCCAAACCCAACAAATGTACCTCCTTGTTCAGCTTTCAGCACTGCTGTGCAATAAGGAAAAGCTCAGGCTCTCAATAAAATAGTTAAAATTTGGGGTTTTGAAGGAAAATATTACACTATGAATAACAACAGTATAGGCCTCAATAATACATTTGATATTCAAATACGCAATATCAACAAACTCATACATCAATCCCAAAGAATCACTACAGAATCATGAATTAGTATGCTAGTGAAACAACCCTGCTTGCAGTCCTAGTTGGTCAACTTTTTGTCAAATTCCGTATTTAGTTATGGTGTTCTTTGAAAGATACATAGATTTGAGGAAAATTAATGTCAGATGAATGACTTCTAAAGGCCAAAATTTGCACATTAAAGAGTACGTGGGGGGGGGGCACCTAAGTGGCTCAGTTAAGCGTCTGACTCTTGGTCTTGTCTCAGGTCATGCTCTCAGGGTCATGAGATCGAGTCCTGTATCAGGCTCTGTGCCGGGAGCCTGCTTAAGACTCTTTCTCTCCCTCTGCCTCTGCCCTTCCCCCACACACACTCTCTCCCTCTCTCCCTAAAAATAAAATTAATTTAGTAAAAGGTATGTGGAATGTTCCTGATGCCTAAGCCCCGAAGAAGGTATGTGAAAAACTGATATAATTAAATATCAGAATACTTTAACAATTCTATCTAGAGAATCTACGGCCTACACAAATGAAACACAAGTTTTATCACAAGTCCTGCCACAAAAACATCAACAAAGAAAAGCAAATGATATTATATTCCCTCTCCAACTTCAAGTTCCCCTCACACAATTTGAAGTTCATGCAAATTTAATTCTACAAAGCTTTTTAAAAAACAAAAAATTCTGGCACCCCCAAATTTCAAGTCACTCCTGGTGGAGATGGGTCAGCAATAGAAAGACAAGTAAAGTGGGAAGACAGAGAAATGGCTTCTACAATGTCACCTGGGGAAGGCATATCTGAGCTGCAGAAGGTAGCCCACCACCATTTGTGGGGACAGGAACATAAAAGATAAGTGCTCTGACGTAGAGTCGTCACAGGCAGAGCTAGGGTTCTACACCCAGCGACCAGGAAAAGGCACCCAAACCATCTCCCACCTCCAGCACACAAGTTCTTCTGGGCCCGTGGAATGAGAGTGAGGAGTGGTCCCAGGAGTCAACAACTCTGAGCCATATATCAGAGAGCCATCTGGATGGAAAAAGAGAGAAAAGGAAATACTTCTCCTAAGGCATATTATTTCAAAACAATCCAAAACGCATCACAAGGATCCCACTGAAATTCTAGGGAAGGGGATTCTGAAAATTCTAACACACAAGAGATACATAAAATTAGAATTTATTGTCTTTATTGTGCGTCCTTTCTGAATCATCTCATCTTAAGTATTAAAACATTTACAAGGGTTTCAAAGATAAATTCTGAACTGCATCGCCTCGTGTGTTTTCTTTTAATGCCTTATGTTCTTTGAATTATCTTACCACCAAGGTTTTCAGAAAATTAACCTATACTACTATATTTATATGTAATCTTCAAAACCTTATCATCATGAGTAAATATCTATAATTACCTTTTACAAATACCATGCAGAATAAAACAAAAGCATAGAGCTCTCAGAGAATATATAGTCTATCCTACTATATAAATTAGCTTGGAAACAAAAGGACAACTAACACGAGAAATTGTGCTGAAATGATATGGCATTCTTTGAAATGTCTATGCCTCTCAGGAAATGTACTTCCAACTATTACTTTAGACAGAAAGAATAAAAAGAAAGAAAAAATCTTACATGCAATTAGAAATGCCTCAGGCTCCTTCAACCCCAAGTACAAAACTGGAGAGAAGTGAGGCAGAGTCACAGGGAGAGCAATGCAGGTCAAAGCCTCCTTCCTGATGAAGGATTCTGAGTGGCTGCTGTAACCAATTACCACAACTCAGTGCTTAACACAAATTTACTACCTCACAGTTCTAAAGGTCACAGATCTAACATGGGTATCACTGGGCTAAAACCAAAATGTCAGCAAGACTAGTTCCTTCTATGGACTCTTGGGAGAATCCATTCCCTTGCATTTTCCAGCTTCTGGAGGCTCTTCACGTCCCTTAACTTATCTTCAAGGTGCTTCACACTACCGCTTGCTCATCGCCACATCTCTTTCTCTGACTCTGACTCTCCCACCTCCCTCCTGTAGGGACGCTTGTGATTACACTGCACTCACCCAGATAATCTAGGACAATCTCTCCCTTAACTTAATCACATCTGCAAAGTCCCTTCTGCCATGTATGATAACATACAGGGCTCCAGAGATTACCACATGAACATCTTTGTGGGCTACTGTACCACCTACCGGGGGAAGTTCATTTAACCCAGTTGAGCGAAATCAAATACAGAGAATCCTCTATACCGCTATTCCATTCCTTTTTACTCACCTATGTTATAAAATCAATATATTCAGCTACTGGATTTGCCTCTACTACACCATTCTATACCATACTATACCAAGTAAGACTTTATGGACCACACTGAGAAAGAGAAAAGCAGCCCCTGACATCTGGAAGCTGGCCTGCTGCTACCAAGCTAGGCTTTGCTGTCACTACAAACACCAGCAGCTCAGAGTGAGGCACTCACAGCTAGGTCTTTTTTTTTTTTTTTTTTGAGATTTTATTTATTTATTTGACAGACAGAGACCACAAGTAGGCAGAGAGGCAGGCAGAGAGAGAGGAAGAAGCAGGCTCCCCGCCATGCAGAGAGCCCGACGCAGGGCTCGATCCCAGGACCCCGAGACCGTGACCTGAGCCAAAGGCAGAGGTTCAACCCACTGAGCCACCCAGGCGCCCCTCACAGCTAGGTCTTGATGATTCTCCTCTTGAAAATAAACAGCTTTCAGGAGCACTTCAGGGTCACAAATAAATAAATCAAATCTTTTTTTTTTAAAAAATGACCAAATTATCTCCCCACCATGGCTTATATGAATGACTTGCTTCTTTTCCAATTAGTTTCAGCTTCAACCCACCCAATTTTCTTTCCTTCTGTATCAGATTAAGATACTCAATCATAAAATTATCTCTGCTTCCTAACAGCATCCAATACAGATCAAAGCCCCGTGTCCTTAAATTCTTTCCAAATCACCCAACACAAGCCCAAATCCTATTTTTAAAAGCTCCTTTCAAATGTTTTCTTATTAAACACCCCACAGTTCCCGGTGGTATGCATTTCCCCTTACTGCAACATGCAATCAGCCTAACTTGTCCAACTACAAGTATATTCCTATGGTCTTTGGCTGGAGAACAGTGACAACGCTCAGAAAAGACTCCAGACCTCCAGACACTGCATTTCAAAATTAGATACAAGATTGATCATTGGCTCCCATCTTCTGCTCAACCTCTATTCTCAAGAGGGAAGGGCTAAAGTTTTTATCTGCAGTAGATGGAGTGAGCCATGGAGATGAAGGCAAGACCCTGGTAGAAAAAGGCAGGTAAACTCACCTACGGAAGAAGTAGAGAGAAGATGACTCCTGGCATCTCCATTGTACCCCCACTCTATTTGGCCAAAAGGAAACCATCTAAATTAGGGGTCCTAAAATCTCCACTGTTGTAAAAGTTCTAGTGAACCCCAGAACTGTTCCCAAAAATGCTACAACCAGAATAAGGAAGAATTTAAATTGTGCAGCTAGACCCCAAAATTCCTGGCCAGCTAGGTTCATAGGTTCTCCCTGGTCCTTTCATTAGCCTTACAACAAGCATTTTATGTAATCAACCTAGCTGGATCCCACATAACCCTGTTACAGTGGAGGTTTAAATTTTATAGGACTATAAATATAGTACAGGCTATGAAATCAGCCTGCCCGGATTCAAACTCTCGCTCCATCACATGCTAACTATGCCACCTTGGCTACATGCTGCGAAATACCTACTTCATGTGCTTGTTATGGGACTCAAATGAGATACCTGGTAAGCACTCAATAAATATGATTTATTATTAATTTATCATAATTATAATTTATTATTAATTTAGTGAAGGTATTACGAGGATTTCTGGGGGTACTGTTATGTACCCCAAATAAATACGGTTATGTACTGTTATTGATCTGTGACCATTTTAAAATAATAGCTGTTATCGGTGAAAGTGGCATCAACATTAAGAAAACCACTTGGAAGATACCATCTAAGTAAATGCACTCAAAGAATAGAGTACAGGGGTGCCTGGGTGGCTCAGCCAGTTAAGCAACCAGCTCTTGATCTCAACTCCGGCTTTGATCTCAGGGTTCTGAGCTCAAGTTCCCTGCTGGGCTCCACGCTAGGTGTGGAGCCTACTTAAAAAAAAAAAAAAAAAAAATAGATGGACCAAAAGACAAGTGATCCTGTGCAGCTATGGAAGGTATAAAGAATAAGAACATATAAATTACAGTCCACATTTCACTTCTCCTGCTGGGTATTTAATAAGCTCAAGTCAATGTTTTGGTATCCTGGGTAGTAGTTTGTGGGGTGCATACTATTTAAAAATAGGTTAATCAAAAGCAGGTCACACATGAAACAATGAAAAATTTGTGTATGAACCCAGGATTATAATTAATCCAATTCTGTGAATCTTAAGTTCAAAAGAAAAAGGAAAAAGAGCCAGCAAAAGAAGAAAAGAAAAAAAAATCATTACCACCTGGTTAACAGATTTTAGCTACATAATCACTGAACTAATTGACAAGAAAATTCAGAAATATTCATAATTCACAATTATTACATGAGTATTTATTTATAAGTTAAACACCACAGAATACCCAAAAATTAACCCAAAATGGATAAAAGACCCTAAATGTTAAAAATTAAAACTCTAAAACTCTAAGAAGAAAACATAGGAAGACATTTTCATGAAATTGAATTTGGTGAGGATTTTTTTTTTTAATTTATTTGACAGATGGAGAGTGCAAAAAGGCAGAGAAGCAGGCAGAGGGAGAGGGAGAAGCAGACTCCCCACCGAGCAGGGAGCCTGATGCAGGGCTCGATCCCAGGACCCTGGGATCATGACCAGAGTCAAAGGCAGTCACTTAACCGACTGAGCCACCCAGGTGCCCCATGGTGATGATCTCTTGAATATAACACTAAAAGCACAGGCAAAAAAAAGAAAAAAATGCATAAAATGAACTTCATTAAAATTAACTTTTGTACATCAAAGAACATTATCAATAGAGTAAAAAGGCAACACACAGAATGGGAGAAAATATTTGCAAATCTGACATTTAATAAGGGAATATATAAAGAACTCCTGTTCTTTGTCAACAACAAAACCACCCAATTCAAAACAGGCAAAGGACTCAAACAGATAATTCTCCAAAGAAGACAGACAAATGTCAACGGCCAGGAAGCATTAGTGCTCAACATCACTAATCATCAGTAATCATCAGGGAAATGCAAATAAAAGCCGCTGCCCACCCATTAGAATAACTATCGTCTTTAAAACAATAGAAAACAACAGGCGTCGGTGGAGAAGCTGGAATCCTGGAGCCCGGCTGGTGGGGCTGTGAAGAAGCGCAGCCCCTACGGAAAACGGCATGGCGGCTCCCAAAACCTTGAACATAGACTCTTTTTACACGGTCCCAGCAATTCCCCCTCTGGGTAGGCATCTATGTCAGGGAACTGAAAGAAAGGTCGGGAAGAGGTGTTCGTCCAGCCGTGTTCACAGCAGCACTGGTCCAACGGCCAGGACACAGGCGCCCGGCCGGGACGAAGGATGGATGACCGAGCGGGTCGTCTCGTGCTCAAAAGGAACAACTTCGGACTCGTGCTCCGAGATGCATGAATCTGAAAGTCTTGAGCTGAGCGCCACGAGCCACACATGAACGGACCGACACTGGGATCGCGCCTCTGCGAGATACCTGCGTGGGTCGGATGCGGAGACCGGAGTGGGGCGGCAAGGAGAAAGGACTCCCGGGGCAGCTTCGGTGCGGGGCGCCAGCAGGGGTCCCGGGAGGCCGCACGACATGGGACGCACCTCGTGCCCATGAACTGGACCCTTGGAAATGCGAATCACTCGCTCTGTGCATTGTATCAGGAAGAAAAGGTGGGCCTTCTAGCATTGCAGGGCAAACCCCAAATACCGCTGAGTGAAAGTACCCGCAACGCGTCTGAGGGAAAACCCAAGCACTCCTCCTCCGTCTGAGCGGTCGGAGAGCCCAAGACTGGACACCCCGCGGGGCGTTCGCGCGCACAGCTTCTGCGGAGGCTGCACTCAGCACCCAGCGGGGCCTGGACATCCGGTGGCGGAGGAAAACACAGATTCCGACCTCAAACAGCCCCAGAAAGCCGATCCCCGATGAACCGCCGGTGGAATCGGGAAGGGTGCGTCGGGGAAGCTTTTAGAGGAGCCCGCGAGGTCCTCCGGATGGGCAGCGCGGGGCCAGCCCGACCATCAAGCCATCTGCCGACGTGAGTCCGCGACCCGGCCCTGTCCCCCGGACACGCGTCGCCGCGCGCGAAGGCACCCCGCACCGGGAACAGCCGCAGCCCCGCAGCCCCGCAGCCCCGCGCCGCCCTCGGAAGCGGAGCGCACCGGCGAGTCCGGACGGAAGCGCCCACGGGACGGACGTGCGGCCGCTTCACGAGAGCGCGGCGACGGCCACGCACACAGGACGCGCGGCCCCAACCCGCTCATCGTCCCGGAAGCGCGCACAACGTTCCGTGCGGGACCCAGTCCGACGCGAGGACGAGGACGCGCTGCCTGCGGCGGCGGAATCACCAGCGCGCACGCGCCCAGCCGGCCCAGGGGCGCACCGAGCCGCGGCCGCGCGGGGGCCGGAGCGCTCGGGACCCGCCCCCGGCCGCGAGAGGCGCGTGCGCGCGCCAGGCCCCAAGCCCGGGCCCCCGCGCCGCCGTCGCCGGGCCGCCGTCGCGGATGCGCTCGGCTGCAAGCCAGGCCCGGCCGGGCGGTCCTCAGTCCCCGAGGCCGAGAGCCGCACACAGCCCGCAGCGCAGCTTCTTCCCGGCTCCCGGCGCCGCGGCCGACCGCGGGGCCGTCGGTCCGCCGAGGGGACGCGCACACACACACACACGCACGCGCACACGCACGCACGTAACACGGGCCCCGCGCGGCCACGGGGACACACACGCGCACCGCGCGCTGCGCTGCGGGACGGGAGGCGCACACGCGGGCCCGAGGCCGAGCGCGGGTCGGAACAGGCAGCCCCGGCGCGACGGCTCCCGGGAGCGGCCCCCGAGCCCGGCGGGCGCCCCCCAGCCCGCAGGGTCCTGAGCCCACGGCGGCGGGGCCGGAGGCCGGCTGCGCACGCTCGGCTCCCGGGCCGCCAGTGGGCACCGCACGCTCGCGGGTCCGCCGGGCCGGCGCCCGCCCCCCGCGACGGGAAGAGCGCCCAGCGGCCCGCGCGGGTGCTGCGCCCACCGGAGCTTCCGCGAGGGGGAGGGGCGGGGGGTCGGGGGACACCGGGCGCGGGGCGGGGGGCGTGGCCGAGGGCGCGGCCGGCCCCGGGAGATGGGGGCGGCGGGGCCGGGGGCGCAGGGCGCGAGGAGGGCGGAGGCGCCGGGCACGGGGGGCGGCTGCAGCTCGGCCGCGGGGGGCGGGGCGCGGGTCGGGGCGCGGGTCGGGGCGCGGGGCGCGGGCCGGCTCACCGTGGACTCCCGCACTTGGCTGTGGAAGTGCTGCTCCCGCGCCGACACCTCGTCCTGCCCGTCCATCCTCCCTCATGCCCGCCGCCGCGCCGCCCGCGTCCGCGCGCTCCGCCGCACCATCGCCCGCCGCTCCGGGACGGAAGCACACAGACAGCGGACCGCCGTCCCCACGGTCGGCGACCGCAGCCCCCGTCCCCGCCGCCGCCTCAGCCGCCTCAGCCGCCGCCTCAGGCGAAGCCGCTCGGGCTGCGGAGGGCGGGCGCGGGGCGGGGCCGGGGCGGGGCCTGACGTCAGAGGAAGGCGCTTCGCGTCAGAGGAGCGCGCCGCGGCACCTTACTAACGGGAGCCGCCGAGGGGCGTGGTCTACCGGAGGCGGGGGCGGTAGGGCCACGCCCCCAGGACTGAGGCCGGAGCCGGGCTGCCGGGTCCCAGTGCCCAGCCGCTCGGGGACGCGACCCTGGTGGGGCGGCAGGAGCGGGTTCCTCCTCTTTGAAGGCTCACGGGGCGGCCGGCCACAGTCTCGGTGCAGTTGCTCCCGGCAGGAGGGGATCTTCGTGGCCCGGCGCGGCCTGCGGGCCAGCAGGTCTCCCGCGGAACTGGCGCTCCGCCAAAGCCGGTCAAAGGCCACGAAGGACCCGGCTCCGTGGCTCCGACCGCGGCGTCTCCCGCCCGGACAGCGTGGACAGCCCCGCGTGCGAGGCCCTTGCCGAGCGCGTGGAGTCGCCCCCGGGAGGCCCTCGGCAGACGCTCATATTGGGGACCCCCTAGCAGACCGAACACGGGCCTTCATCCCCGCTGGACGCCCAGTGTCTTTTTCCTATTTTCGCTGGATATGTGTCGTTTTACTTCGGGATTCATTTGACCACAGAGAGGTCGCTTAAATGATGCTGGCCCTGCGATGTGGGGGGCGTCTCTCATTGAGAACTCGAAGGAAGTAAGAAAATCTAGAAATTGCTTTCAAATTATTTTAATGATGTATCTGCGTCTAGATTGTTCAGTATCTTCTGCAATTTTGAGTTAAAAGTTTTCTCATGACTTAAAAAAAAAAAAAAATGTTTCTAAGGTCTCCAAAAAGCGTGTCAACCCCATACACCGGGCCTGTGATGCAGGAGGCTGTAAATGGTCGGTAGTGGGAGGACCAGATCGCGGGGTTTGCTCTGAGTGCCCCTGCTGCCACAGGCTGATAAGAAACCAGGAATGCTTCCAACTGCTTAAATGCAGTGTTCACTTTTATTTTTAAAATGTCTCAGAGACGGAAAGAACCACCGAAAGACAAAGTCTCTGTTTTTCTAGACACCCGGGTTCTGAGAGCTGGGTTAAACACTTGTCCGAAATGATCTGCATAATTTCTGGGTTAATTAGAGTAAGCAGATCAGATTTTAAGTTCATGATATTTAATGTGTTCCCGGACGTAGATGCATGCATTTCTGCTCTATCTAGCCCAACCCCCAAGCATCTAGTGCTTTCTGTTTTCTTTAGCCCCTAGCCCTGGGTGGGAGGCTTCAAAAATAGCCAGAAGCTCCCCCCTTCCTATTCCTATAGACAGGAGACAGACATTCTCCTGTCTGCCTTGTGGCATTGCCTCTCCTTCCATCAAGAAGTCATTATTTTCCACCCTCTTGAATCTGGGACCGAACAGGTGACTTGCTTTGGCCAAAAGAACAGTAGAATATATGAAGCTACTTTGAAAAGTGCTTGTGCCTCAGGGCTTGTCCCTTCTTACCAGCCCTGGGCATCCTCCAGCTGCTACTGTGCAAACAAGCCCCAACCAACTAGAGAGAGGGATCCCTGTTCTCTCTGGCTCCCAGCTGACACAGTCTTTTCTGCATCCCTCTAAAACATAAATCTTCCTGTAACAGTTTTTCTCCCCTGTTCAGTGCACTGCAATGCAGTTGTTCTCACTTAGTGTAGAATAAAATTAAACTCCTTAACTTGGCATTCAAGAGCTTGACTTTGGAGCCCGACCCCATCCTTCCAGACCCTGTCCCCACTTCATTCCCTGAAGAGCTCTTGGCTACAACCTGGCTTCCTCCTCTCTCCCATCCCCAAGGCCAAGGCCCAGCCCCGTTACCTGTTCTATATACTCGTTCCTACTGTTCCGAGTCAGTGCTAACTCCCTTCAGCATTCACACCAAGACCTTCTTCTCAGCAAAGGGAACCTCTTACACTGCAATGTAATGGGAATGCAAGCTGGGGCAGCCGCTCTACAAAACAGTATGGAGGTTCCTCAAAAAGTTATAGAGCTACCCCACGACCCAGCAATTGCACTACTACGTATTTATCCAAAGGATACAAACGTAATGATCCAAAGGAGCACATGTGCCCCAATGTTTATAGCGGCAGTGTCCACAATAGCCAAACTATGGGAAGAGTCCAGATGTCCATGGACAGATGAATGGATAAAGATGTGATATACACGATGGAATAGCATTCGGCCATCAAAAACGATGAAATCTTACCATTTGCAACAACAGAGATGGAGCTAGAGAGTATTAGGCTGAGCAAAATAAGTCAATTAGAGAAAGACAATTATCACATGATTTCACTCATGTGGAAATTAAGAAACAAAACAGATGATCATAGGAGAAGGGAGGAGAAAATAAGATGAAATCAGAGAGGGACACAAACCATGAGACTCTACTCCAGGGAACAAACTGAGGGTTGCTGGAGGGGAGGGGGGTGGGGGACAGGGTAACTGAGGGATGGGCATTAAGGACCGCATGTGAGGAAGTGAGCACTGGGAGTTCTATGCAAACGATGAATCACTGACCTCTGCCCCACAAACTAATAAAACACTATGTGTTAATTAATTGAATTTAAGTAAATAAATAAAAAGATGTCTCTTCTCCACAGTCTTTCCTGATGATTCCAGATTCTTCATTCACACATTTATCCAAAACCGTGGAGACACAATGGAAAGATTGCTGGGGCGCCCGGGTGGCTCAGTCAGTTAAGCGTCTGCCTTTGGCTCAGGTCATGATCTCGGGGTTCTGGGATCAAGTTCCACATCGGGCTCTCTGCTCAGTGGGGAGTCTGCTTCTCCCTCTCTCTCTGCCCCTCTCCCCCTGCTTGTGCTCTTTCTCAAGTTAATAAATAAAGCAGAGGAAGGGAGGGAGAAAAGGAAAAGAAAGAAAGAAAACCGCTTCAGTCCCTGCTTTCACAGAGTTTGTAACCCAGGAGTAAAGCAGAAACCTTACAGCCATTCACTTGACCCTTAGCAGACATGTCCCTGTATCTACTGATAGTCGATGCATAAGCTCTTCAAGACCTAGGGCATCTTTTCCTCCATCTTGTAAACATCTGTGTACTTCCTACAAGACCTAACGGAATGTCTTGCACAAAGTAGACACCTAACAAATATTCCTTAATCAGTAGGCTGCTTGCTCTGAGAAATTTCCTAGACTTCACACTCTGGTATGTCTTCATATTTTATGGATGAAAATAATTGTGTGGGCCTTGCTGGTTCTTCCAAGCGCACAGTTCAGATGTCCATGACTGAAGGCACTGCCTGTTGCTCCGTCCTCTGCTTCACTGCCATGTCATGTCTTTGAAACCGTTACAATTCCAGATAATTCCTCTCACTTCACTAGGCTTTGCTTTGGTTTTCTTGGTCACAATGATAAAAAATTTTTGAGATATAAGGTGACAGAGACCATGCTTTTAACCTCTGTATGCCCTATACCAAACCAAGCCAAGCAATATTCAGATGTACCCAGTATTTCCCCCAGCCACTGGCAGAGGTGAGGATTTTCTTTTTCCCTTAGCCCCATTATAGCAAGAGATACCAACCAGCAAAGGTCCAGCCACATCCCAGCTCTCCCTCCGCAGTGGATTAGGTAAACACACCGGGATGTGCTCATCCAGTGGGATAAGACCCTGGGGAAAAAAATCAATGCACTGCGGCCACAAGCGATAATACGGGCGAATCAATACAGGCAAAAACAGCATCGAGCATCCACAAGACGGAACTGCGGTAGGAGTCCGTCTGGATGAAGGTCCACACCCTGCAAAACCAGACAAGGTATCATTCCAGGATACAAACATGTAGCGGACCTACAGACAAAGTGGGGAAGGATCACTTCCAGGAAGGAAGGTCAGGGCAGACAATGGTGGGAGGTGCTCTGGGGGCCGCACAGATGACTGGGCTCATTGCGAAGACTTGTCAGATCTGGACCCTAAACGCGGCTGTTTCCACCTGCCGGATGGATCCCAGGGGGTCTCCCCATCACGTCGCCGCGGTGCGTCTCTCTCACTGGCGGAGCCTGGGTCATGTGGCTCCACCTGAGCCGCCAAGGCAGAGCGCCTGCAATGTTTTCTCCTTCTTTTGTGGGATGGAGTCCCTGCTTCACAGGGGAGGGGCCTCTCGTCACAGGGAAAGGGGCTTCTCCTATGGTTCAGCCTAAAGGAATTATTTGGTCCAAACACAAAGCTCTCTGGAGACCCAGCACAAGCAAAGTATAAAATTTAGACTCTCTAGGGGCGCCTGGGTGGCTCAGTGGGTTAAGCCTCTGCCTTCGGCTCAGGTCATGATCCCAGGGGCCTGGGATCGAGTCCCGCATTGGGTTCTCTGCTCAGCAGGGAGCCTGCTTCTCTTCATCTCTCTCTCTCTGTCTGTCTCTCTGCCCATTTGTGATCTCTCTCTCTGTCAAATAAATAAATAAAATCTTAAAAAAAAAATTTAGACTCTAAAGAAACAGATGGACTTTAGGGCTTTGCTAAGTGATAATAATTAGGGCTTTGCTAAGTGATAACCAGCCAGCGCTGTGCTGGAGACCAGGTCTTGAACACCGCGGGTCATGATCCTAAGGTCCTGGGGTCGAGTTCCGCATTGGGTTCCCTGCTCAGCAGGGAGCCTGCTTCTTCCCCTGCTTGAGCTCGCTCGCTTGCTCTCTCTCTCTCTCTGACAAATAAATAAATTAAATATTCTTTAAGAAATTATATTTTTAGGTGCCTATGCCTGGGTGGCTCAGTGGGTTAAAGCCTCTGCCTTCGGCTCTGGTCATGATCTCAGGGTCCTGGGATTGACCCCGCATCGGGCTCTCTGCTCAGCGGCCTGCTTCCTCCTCTCTCTCTGCCTGCCTCTCTGCCCACTTGTGCTCGCTCTCTCTCTCTTTGTCAAATAAATAAATCTTAAAAAAAAAGAAATTATATTTTTAAAATCATATTTTTAAAAGGTAACAAATATTCAAATTCCTTCATGTCTTAATTATTTTGTTACACTTTCCTCTTAGCTCTGTTCCTAAAGTTACTTCACTCCCAGCGGTGCGCTACTCTCCCTCCAATGACCTCACTTGGGCAGCTGGGATGGGCCACAGTGGGAGCATTTACACCATGGGAATCAGCAAATGATACACACCAGGGCCCTTTCTCCTCCCCCTCGTAGAGCAGTTATTAGCTGTAGTATACCACAGGAGATACCAAAGTTTTGAGAAACACCTAAGTGAAGATTTTCCGTATTGGGAGCTAATGTCAAACAGCCAGCTGGTCAAAGTTGGTGTCCTCTGAAGGAAGTTGAGGAGAATGACACACTCGCCTGGTGGCTGGTCACGTCAGGTGTCTGGAGAGGTCAAGGGCTCCCACAGGGAAAATAGGATTTTTCTCAGGAAAACAGTTCTAATGCCATGAAGGTGCAGATAGGTTTAGAAACATCCATTGTTTAGAAACATCCATGTCACACTGATCGGACCCCACCAGTGGTTTGTATATTTGTTGCTCTTCTAAAGGGACAAAATAGTCATCGTTCCCCATCACAGGGGAGGCAGCAAACACGGGTCTGGGTGCAGAGAGGGGTCAGACGTTGTGAGAGTTCATTGGTCTCCGGGGTATCAGACTACCCCAGACTGGACAGATGGACAGAATCCTGATTTCTCACAGCTCCGGAGGCTGGAAGTCTGACGTGAAGGCGCCGGCCGGGCTGGCTCTTCTCGAGGCGCTCTCCTTGGCGTGTGGACAGTGGTCTTCTCTGTGTCATCGTCTGTGTGTCTGTGTCTCATCTCTTTTTATAAGGACACCAGCACGTTGAACTAGCGCCCTCCCATAGGACCTCATTGAACTTAATCACCTCTGTGTTTTTGTTTTGTTGGGGTTCTTGAGAGAGAGAGAGAGCAGGGGTGGAGGTGGTGAGAGGGGGAGAGAGAAGAGAATCTCAGACGGGCTCCATGCCCAGCACGGAACCCAATGTGAGGCTCGAGCTCACAACCCTGAGATCATGACCTGAACAGAACTCAAGAGTCGGATGCTCAACCAGCTGAGCCACCCACGTGCCCCAACTTAATCCCCTCTTTGAAGACCCCATCCCAGTTAGGGTCACATTCTGAGATCCCGGCAGGATGTCCACATGTTAATTTTGAAGGGACACAATTCAGCCCAGACAGGGAGTGTGTTTAAGTCTCTTCTGCCAGTCGGCTTCCTCAGGGAAAGAACAGCAAGATGATCTTCTGGAGGGAATAGGGCCGTGTTTGAGGTCCTGGGAGAGGAAAAGCATGACGGAGTCACCAGTGGTGCCCGCAGGAGTGGACACAGTCACTAGAGGGCAGACGGGGTGGACACAGTCATAGGGCGCTGGCAGGGGTGGACGGAGTCAGCAGGGGACAGGCAGGAGTGGGCAGAGTCACTAGGACACTAGCAGGGGCAGACACAGTAAGGGTTCAGGCAGGGGTAGACAGAGTCCCCAGGGGGCAGGGAGGGGTGGAAAGAGCCCCTGAGGGACAAGGAGGGATGGACAGAGCCCCAGGGGACAGGCAGAGGCAGACAGAGTTCCCAGGGGACAGGGAGGGATGGACAGAGCCCCCTGGAGACAGGCAGGGGTGCACAGAGCCCCAGGGGACAGGCAGGAGCGGACAGAGCCCCCAGGAGACAGGCAACAGTGGACAGAGCCCCCAGGGGAGGGCAGGATGAATGAGGAAGGGCATATCATTTCTAGCCAGCACTAAGCTCTAGCTGGACACCAGCCTCCAGCATCTAACTGCTCCCTCTGCCCAGTAGTGCCCTGGGCCCTGCTCCACAGTTATTGTGCACAGTGCTGGCCGGCGTTTGTTAACATCAGTAAATGAAGCGCTCCTCTGAAAATGAGATGCCGTAGTGCGCATGAACAGTCTCCAACGCCAGAGCACTGGGCTAGAATCCCAGCTTTACCACTTCTGAGTTGTATGGTTTGGGGCAAGTTACTGGCCTGCTTTGTGCCTGTTTTCTCACCTGGAAATAACCTGGAAATAACGAAGAGGCTTCCCTGGCATGGTCCCTGGGGTGAAATGCCATACCCACGCAGAGCAGAGGCACCCGAAAGTTGGCTGTCGGCGTCGCCGTCATCGGAAATACCAGGACCTCTGCATGGATTGCGCTGACATTGACATATTGGGCTACGTGTCCATGAAATAGTCACGGATTTTGAGGAGATTCATGGCAGACCTGTAACTCCTACACCGGAGATTACAGATGAAAAGGAAGCTTCAGATGGAAGAGAGGAGCTCCACTTGGCCAAGACGTGCGACCGTCGCATCCAAGAGCGGGAATGTGTAAGAACCAGCCAAAGGGAATGAAGGGATGTGGACCTGGCATTGGCAGGGGTAGGGGTAATTACAGGGAATCACGGGAAATCTAAGTGCACAGACGGAAAGCACACCCCTGCCTCGACTTGCCCTTCAACCCTTGGTGTCAGCTTCTGATTTTGACAAGATTCTGTCCCGGGTGAGGCACGTGGTTTTCACCTGCCCTGCTGACTCTCACTGAAGTTTGAATAAAGAGAATCGAGGCCACTTGCAGAGGAGAGGAGAGGGACATGAGGAATTCATGTGTGGGGAGGACCGGCCTAATTCGCACAGCGTACTAGCGGCTCCGTGCATCACGGGGCCTCTCACTCTTTCCACAATAACATACCAGATGCCACAGGATGGGGGACCCAGTGAATTCCAAGAGAAGACACCTGTAGAGACATCGTTAAAGGCTTCCCACTGGCAGTGTCCACACAAAAATGCCTGATCTCTGATTCAGATACAACTCTAGGGGGTGGCCTGCTTTCTGCCCGAGGAGTACAGCGGGCGCAGGGAGCATGACAGCAGCAGGGACAACGGCCTGGGCCAACCGAGCAGGAACGAGGGGAAGACGGGACACACGGAGGCCAGCCGGGAGGACTCAGAAGGACGACAGGACGTGTTCTCAGACTCACCACAGCCACGGTTTTGTCCTGACTGCCTGTCGGCATGAATATCTCCCGCAGCTCAGCGGGGCCTGCTGGGGTGCAGACGCTACAGTGCAGAAACCCCCCAAGAAAATATCCCGGGCTGGGCGAGCCAGTCCGGAGACGGCTCTCTAGGAGGGAGTTAGTGCTCAGAAAAAGGGAGGCTGAACTTACACTTTTTATGATCGCTTTTTAATTCTTCTGTCAACGAGGAACAAAGGACGAACATATGAGGAAACGATGAGGAACGTATATATATATTTTTAAAGATTTTATTTATTTATTTGGCAGACAGAGATCACAAGTACACAGAGAGGCAGGCAGAGAGAGAGGGAGAAGCAGGCTCCCCGCTGAGCAGAGAGCCCAATGCGGGGCTCGATCCCAGGACCCTGGGATCATGACCTGAACCAAAGGCAGAGGCTTAACCCACTGAGCCACCCGGGCGCCCTGAGGAACGTATATTTAAGAAGTGAGCCCTTCCCCCCTTTCCCTCAGACCCGCTCTCCAGGGGCAGCCACGGCTGAGGAGCTCAAGCCGCAACTCCTGCACGCGCGGGGGTGCTTAGTACACAGTCCAGATGCGTTCTGCCACTCACTACTTCTATCTGACAATGGATTGTGCCCTCCGCCCCCCATCACTGTGCACAACAGTCTCATTCTTCCCACTGCCTCATTAGCACTTTTTATGTTTATCAATCTAGTCTTATGCAGATCGACATTCAGATTGTTCGGTTTTCACTATTTTCTAGTCTTATGGAAATGATGCTATGCTGTATATCCCTCACACATATATTTTTGTGCACTTCTGGGAGTATTGGGGGTGAGCATGCCACCAGCGAGAATTTCCCCGTTTGTTCCAGATGAAGCCAAGGCAGCCCAGGTGCTTTCGGAAAGGCTGCCCAGGGCCCAGACCCACTGCAGCAGAGGGTGCCCAGGGGACAGAGCCGGAGCTGGCTGGGAAGGAAATGGGTCACATGTGGCGTCTTGACTGGCCACCAGGCCTGGAGAGGGAGACAGCCTGTAGGGAATTCACCCAGGGGAACACAGACCTCCCCCAGGCCTCCTTGGAGTGGCTGCCCTGGGACAGGCCCACCAGGGTAAGTGAAGTCAGCCGTGCCTAGGAGGGAGGGGTCAGTCTGGTGGGGACTCTCCCTTGCCTATTCCAGTGGCTTTAGAAAACACTATTTATCCTGATGTAAATGTTAACAGCAGGATACAGAACGCGGGGGCGGCGGGGGGGTGGGGGGGACCCCAACGCTCCTTTGGGAACTCACGGGCGGGTCAGTGGGGCGTGAGCACACACGCCAGGGACCCGCTCAGCTGTCATGGGGACACGTCAGGCTGTGTGAGAAACTGCGGTGAGAGGACACAGAAGCATTACTCCATCAGCACAGGTCTTGGGCATTCGTGAGCTTGCCTCCTGGGAAGCTTTTTTTGACCATAAAACATCAGGACAAGCACACAAACAAAACATCAGCCCGAGACCCCGCGCTGCTCGATGGTTCAACGTGATGAACAGCGCGGCCAAATCCTTGCTGTCACTGATGACGTGTCTGTGTGTACGTCTTGTCGGTGTTGGGGTCAGCTCTCCCAGCGGGGGCCGGGCCCCTGTCACTCCGCGGCCTGGCGGTGCTGCCTTCCCCGCGGAGCCTTGCTGGAGACCACGGCTCAGAGGCCGCAGTCAGCAACAGACGCCTCGAGATGCCTTGCTCACTCCCCTCATCCAGAAATCTTCAAATGAGGCCCAGGGCCCTCCAGGTTGGAGACTTAGACGTTCCCCGCAGGAGCCACACACTCCAGCTCTTGTCCCGACGGTGCTGCTGGTGGAAAGTCTTTATCCGTTTTGCTGTTGGTGTGACGGGAGCCGCGTGCGCCTGGGCTTGCGGGGAGTGGGGGGAGGCTTGGCACCCAGCCCGGACTAAGGCTCCCGGCTGCAGCCTCTGGCTCCCCCACCCCACCCTGGCTCTGCTGGCGCGTCCCAAGAGGGGCCTTGGAGGAGGTGGCCGGGCTGCTCTGGGAGCGCAGCTAGAGGGCAGTCGTGCTGCATGAGCCGCTCAGGATGCAGCCCCTCCCCCCCCCACCACCGCGTGGCCACCGCTCCTGCCACTGGGGACTTGCGGTCTCTGACCCACCGACCGGAGGACTCTCTCTCCCGTCCCCAGGCTCCCCGGCTTTGAGCACAGGAGCCCCTCACGACTCAGACCGAAGAGGACCCTCTTTATCCCGCTGATCTTGACACTCCATTTTCTCTTCATCGTGGACTTAGCCCCGATCTAGGGCGACGTCTCAGAAAAGAAGCTGAGACTGGGAGGGGTCAGTGCTCTGCACATGGACCTCGGTGCAGTCTTGTCCCAGCACAGACCCAGCGGCCCGGCCCTCCATCCTCCTGGCTGCCCACCGCCCCCACACCCAGCTCTCCCACTGGGGGCCCAGCCGGGCCAACTGCGCACTGCCCTGGGGAATAGGTCTCCCCAGCTGGGCCTGAACAGCCCAGCACTAAGAACTTCCTGCTGGTATGTGGTATTTGGAAGCCCACAAAGCACATGTTCCTCAGTGTTTAAAATCCACAGTAACCCACCAAGATAAACTAGCGTTATCATCCCTTTTCAACAGACATGGGCTCTGAAGGAGGTGACTCGCATACCCAGGCGGGCACAGCCTCTGTCACCAGCCCAGAGCCCTCTGTGATGTGCCCCACGGCCATGCCAGGAGAAAAGGGGGCAGTGGCGGGAGCACAGGCATGCGGATATAGACACGGCTGTCCTGGAGACGATACTGCTGTGGACCTGGAGACCATAAACGCAGTGATCGTCATTGATACGCTACGGTTATGGATGCAGGTAGATATCCTGAGAGACACTGACAGAGACAGAGGCAGATACAAAGTGCTCCTTTGAGCTGGCCAAATTAAAATTCTTTTTTTTAAAGGTTTTATTTATTTATTTGACACACACACACACAGAGAGAGAGAGAGAGCATGAGCAGGAGGAGAGGCAGAGGGAGAGGGAGAAGCAGACTCCCCACTATGCAGGGAGCCCAACTCGGGGCTCGATCCCAGGACACTGGGATCAGGACCTGAACCGAAGGCAGATGCTTAACCAACCGAGCCACCCAGGCACCCCCCAAAGTCAAAATTCTGAAACACAACTAGAAAGCCCGAATCCAGAAACTAGCTCTGGCGTCCTTCAGTCCACAGACCTCCTGGCTGAAGGGAGGCCACACCAGGGAGTGCAGAATGCTAGTTCCGTAGCCTGACAGGCCTGACAAGATTTCCCTCTCTCTCGTTCATCAAAACCAACATTCTATATAGTTAGAAAATTCTGGAGCTTCCTGGGACAGCATGGGAGACTAGTTTATAAATAGTTCTACTTTGCCTTTATATATGCAAGGATAGAAGAGAAACAAAAAAAAAAAGTGGTAAAAATACTTGTTATATGTCTTACTATCGTAAAATTAAACTATAATTTAAGAGCTTCGATACCTTTCTAACCGTGGTAGATTTTAAGGTAATTATGTGTCTCTTCAGTAATATATTTGCTATCAACTTATTGCATAAAAGGATTGCTTGTGAATTCAAAATTATTTTTAGATTTATAGCCCTTTCAAGTGAAAAAGGGGTTTTTCAGAAATACTTCCGATTTCCAATATCTGGTGAATCTTCCATTTGCCATCAATAATGCCTCGTACAGAAATCCTCCTTCATATAAATCCAGCCTGACATTCCTATAATGCACACTGCGAGAGAGTGCTCTTAGGGCAAGAAATAATATCCGTGTGAATTATATTAGGCCAGCCTGTGGGAAACATTCATCCCACAATTTATGAATTCAGATGCTCCCAGAACATGCTTTGGTATTCTGAGGAGACGTAGGTGTTTTCATTTTCGTTGGCTTCTTGATAAATGTTTATTGTGGGCACTGTGAAAACTGCTGATCTGGAAAATCATTTTTGTACTCATTTGTTTGCCTGCCTCTAAGGTTTATTACTCACATTATCAAAATTGTACAGCTCTTCCATGCAGCCTAAGGTTGTGCCGTTGTTGCAATGTTTCCAACGGGCAGACTTTGTTAGCGGCGTTGGTGGAAACCCTGCTCTCCGACGCCAGGCTGCACCCCTGCCTGGGCTCAGTCGTGGGGGGGGGGGGACTTGGGGAGGGCAGGGAGCAAGGGTCTGGCTGGAGATACTGTGGTGTTTCATGTCCTCTGACTTTGTGCCACTCTGTGTTGCACAGTGTTGTGTTGTGTTCCATTGTGTTGCGTTGCCCACAGTGTGTTGAGTCACATTATCCAGAGGCCATAGAGTCATGGCTGCGACGCAGAAGATGACAATTTCTGTGGGTTGAGGATAGAGTGAGTGTTTGGGCTAAATGACACACTCCGTCCACACTGCCAACCTTCACTGGGTAGTTGCCACTGTCTTCACTTTCCGTCCTGTCACTGTATCCTTACAACACGGAGTTTGATGGGGAGCCCAGATGGCTCTGTTGGGGAAGGGTCCAACTTTTGATTTCGGCTCAGGTCATGCTCTCAAGGTGGTGGGATGGAGCCTCGTGTCAGGCTCTGCATTCAGTGTGGAGTCTGCTTGAGGTTCTTGCTCTCTCTCCCTCTCCCTTCGCCCCCTCCCCCTGCTCACTCTCTCCTTCAAATAAATAAATAATTTTTTTTTAAATGTGGGGTTTCAAAACTTGGCAGCCTGCTGCCTCTGGGTAAGAGCGTGTGTGTGCACGTGCGCACACGCCGGAAGATCCCAGGGAACCGGGACGCTACAGTCTATCTTCACGACCTGCTCTCGTGCCCAAGCTGAGTCCGCAGCCTTCAGTAACACAAGTGAGGAGGCTCCGTTCCTCTCCCGCTGCACACTCGGTTCTTACCGCAGCGTCTCGCTCTGCTCCCGGCCGCGCCTGGGAGTGGGATCCAACCTGTCATATGAAGAGTGGCCACAAGGAACGCATGCACGTAAACATGCCGCACTCAGTGAGCCACGCGAAAGCCACTCAACCACTGCCCGCCGTTGGGTCACTGAAGAGGAACCATACGCTCTTCTTGTTCTGAAAGATCTGCTTCAGGAGCATTACAAGTCCAAGTGGAAATGAATCAGATTAATTTTCGAAATTAGCCGGGATACGCTTTATTCTGAAATCGCGAAGCTCCCTTAATGAGATTGAAGTGCGGCTGATCCGTCGCAGGCGCGCTACGGGATCCATCGGAGACCGGCGTGCGGCGGGTCCCTGTAAGTAACTAGACGGCTTGGCTCAGAAAGCAAACGTCCAACATCCTAAAAATCCCCGTCGTCTCCTTCGGTCTCATCAGCAAAGTCAGGCCCTGCCAGGCCCTCGGCCGACGCCGGAGTTGGGCATCCGTCCGGGACGCGCTGGAGGAGGTGCAGAGCCTCGCGCCGGCCGCCGGGGTATCAACTCGGCTATTCGCTTCCCAAAAGCGCATGGAGAGAATCATGACCGCAGCAGCGCCCAGCACGTCCTGCTCCGCCGGTCATAGCCCAGGGCGGGCAGCAGAGCCCGTTTCTGCTCCCCTGAACCACCAGGGGCCCGCGACGCACCGTCGGCGGCTCTTCCCAGCAGGGGCAGGCGAGGAGCTCACAGACTCCGCGACCCCGACGGGGCTCCCGCACTCACCGTCACGGCGGACCTTCTGCGTCCGCGGAGACCGCGAGCCAGAGGAGACGCCCGCCGGCGCGGTGGGCAACCCCGACGGCCGCGCACGCCGGCCCAGGAGGTCGCCGCGGGTCTTTGCGCCGCGTCGGCTGGGGGACACCTGGCCGGGGCGGGGGCGCTCCCGCAATCACGCTCCTCTCCTCCTCGGTGCCCCCGCTCAGCGCGCCGGTCCCCCGAGCTCTGCGCCCGCCACGACCCAGACGGGACCGAACAAGGACACCGGGCGGGGCGCGCAGCTCTCGGCTCCGGCGCCCACGCGGGGACACACCCGGGCGTGCGCGACCGTCCGGGCCGGTTCGCCAGGCAGCGGGCCGCGGCCCGGGAGCGCCCGGCAGCGCGTTAACGCGGGCTCTGCGGGCGGAGCGGACGCGGCGGCCGGGGGCTCTGCACGGCGGCCGGGGACGGCGGCCCCGGGGAGCCACGGGCAGGAGGCCGCGCGCAGTCGCGACGCCCCAAGGCCGGTCCCTCTGAGCCCGTCGGAGCCGCCGTCGGGGGGCGCCGCTCGCGAAGGCCGGCCTGGCCCGGAGCCGAACGTCCGAGGCCGCGGGCTCCCGTCACGCCCCGGCCCGAGACGCCCCGACCGGCCGCGGGAGCCCCGGGACTCTGAGGCGGACGCCGGCCGCTCGCGCAGGGGTCGCCGCACGCGCCCGGCCTCGCTTCCAGAAGCTTCGCTCCGCGCGGGGGGGGGGGGGCGCCGTCTCCGTCCGCTTCGCCGCGGGGCCGTCCGCAGCCCGAGCCGGAGGCGCGGAAGCGACGGGGCGGCCCGCGGCGCTCGGCCCCGGTCCCCGCGGGAGCCCCGGGCGCGGGTGCGCGGGTGCGCGGGCGGAGGGCCGTGTCGCCGCCGGGGCGCGAGCCGCGGGACGCCTCCGGAGGGCGGGAAAGCCGCGCGCTCGGACCACGGTCCTCGCGGCGACGGCGCTCGGCTCCACAGCGCCCCCCGCCGGAAGCGCCCGCCGGAAGCCGTCGCCGGAAGCGGCCGACGCGGCGCGGCTTCCGGGAGCGCACGCGGCCCGTGTTCCGAGGCGTCCTCCGTGGCGAGGGCGGTTAGCAGGGGTCACGCGGCCTCGACGACCTTCGTGTCCGTCGCAGATGGCCACGGGTGCGGGCGCTGGCTTTCACGCGAACTTACAGTAACTGAGGCCCGCAAACCCCGGAGCGGGAAGACGCGGCCCCGGAGGAGACAACGCAGGAGCGGCCGCCCGGCGCGGCGGACGGACAGACGGGGCGGCGGCGACCGCGAGGACACGGCAGGGCCCTCGGTCCCGCCTCGGCCGGACGGGGACGATGACGGGAGACCGCGCGAGCTGCGCGTGCCGCCGCCGGGCCGGCGCTGGCCGAGACCCCGGGAACGTGGCCGCCTGCGAAAGCTGCGGGTCCCGGACCTTCCCTCGGGCAGGACCGACCCCCAGGCGTCGACTTCAGACCTCGGGACCTGCCGACCGAGGGGACGCCCGGGAGCTCGGGACCCGCACGGCGGCGCGCACAAGGGGCCGCGGGTTTCCCGTCGGAAAGCGCCGAGGCCGGAGGAAGCGGCCCGAGGCTTCCCGGCCCCGGCAGAGGAGGGCGGCCAGTCGGCCGCAGACCGCGTCCCGCTGAAGCTGCCGTCCAGGCGCGAAGGAGCGGCGACACCGGAGGCCGAAGGCGCGGTCCCGCGCAGACCCGCCCTCCCAGAAGGGCCGCCGGCTGTCCTCGCAAGGTCAGGGCGACGCGGCAGGCGGGGTCGCCGGGAGATGGGACACGGGCAGGTACCGGCGCCTTCTCGTCGCCAGTGGTCTCCGTCATCTCTGGCGGTGGAAACAGCAGTTCTAGCCCCGCTTTAGGGCCGGGACCCGGATCCGGGACGGCGAGGACAGGAACGGCGTCTGCGCGGGACGCAGATGTGCAGACGGAGCATGGGCTCCGCTGGCGCCTCTCCGCCCGGACCCCGGCTCCGGAGGGACGACCCACCCCGCGAGGACCTGGCAAGTTCCGAACCGGACGTGGGGCGAGCACTCTGAACGGCGCATCATTCGCCCCTGCCCCGAGACCACGGCTCGATTGAACGGTTTTTACAATGAACGAGGACTTAAATGTGCGACGGCGGAATCCCGCTCGCTTAGTTTTCCCTTGATGTAGCAGTCGTCCAACCCGCCAACGCAGGAATTCATCCCGACGGAGAACAAGGGTGGTGACTACCTCTGCTTGCGGTCGTGTTAAAAGCCGTTACCCAGTAAGCCATGGCTCCGCAGGGCCCACGGCCAGAAGGTCTCGCTCGGCATGCAGAGTGGCTCAGGACCCTCTCTGTTGCCGGAGCAGGAGCACTGCCTTTGCCCTCCGCGCTGCGTTTCAACAGCCATGTGAAATCACACGGAAAGGGAGCGGGCTCTGTGAGCCGGCAGCCCAGCCGCCCAGACGCAGCAGTAAATGCAAGACCAGGAAAGTAGACGGGGGACACTAACGGACACCAGGGAGGCAGCCCTGAAACCCAGCGCCCACTCGCCGGGTGGACAGCAGCAGAGGGACGGCCCTGTCCTCGGGAGCCTATGGTCTTGGGACGAGGGTACTCCCTCCTTCGTGGGACCACTCCACTCACCCCCTCAGACTACGGTTTGGCCATTCCAGGGCTCTTCCTCCAAGGGGCAGCCTCGGAGGGCATCCTGGGGAGACGAGTGGTCTCCTCTCCTCTCTTTCTGGGCCCTGCAGATGGCTGTCACCTCACACCGTCTCGGACTTCTGCAAGGTCAGGGTTCCATGAAACCCCCAACTTGACAGTGTGGCTGGGCCCTGCCGCATGAGTCCCTGACCACTCACCTGCCTCTGTCTCAGGTCCTGCTTCCAGCCCTGCCTCTCCCTCAGGGATCCTGGCTCCGCAGAGTCTAGAGAGTGGCTGCCACCAGGTGCCAGCATCTGCTGTGAAAGAGAGAAGCTTGACCGCAAGAAGGGGCGTTCACAGCAGAAGGCTCTACTGCAGTCAGGGGTCTCCTTCCAGCCTGTGAGTGGGGGACCGGCCTTGCCCTCCAGCACCCCATCCGACATCCATGATAACAATGCAAAGAGCATGGGTCTGTCCCTCACCCAGAGTCCACTCTAGGTCCTCTGCTGAAATCGAGTTTCTGAACCTGTAAAGCTCAGGGCAAGAGCCTGAACGTTGAAAAATTTACTGAGTTAATGAGTCTGACCCTGGAATACCCTTCCCTGGAGAAACACGCGCTCTTGACTGAGGCCCAGTGAGACGAAGCACAGGGTAGGAGCCGGGCCTCAGTCGTTTGAAAGCTCAAGGGGAACAAGCACAGGCCATTGAAGGGAGGCCATCCGCTGGGGTCGCACTTGCCCCCCTTGGGGAATCCTGGGGCTCCAGGAGCCTGGGCCCCTGTGGTCTGCCTAGACCACACGATGTGAAGTCTGCTGGCTGCACAGAGAGGCCTGACTCCCTCGGCCCCAGCTGCCGTCTGCTGGCACATGGGACTCTCTCTGCACCCATTTGCACGTGCATGTCATGCCTCGTGCAAAAATATCCTAAATTTGGGTTTTAGAGAAAATTCTGAATTCAGAGAAAAAAACAGAATCCAGAATACCGGGAGCTCCTCTGGCAAAGTAGAAAGGACAGTTGTGGAAGTGTTAATATTTATACTGCCTCGAGACAACATTTCAAATGTCAAGTTCCTACGTAATTGTGAGATACACACAAAAATAGAGGAATTATTATATTTCTGTCATAATTTGCCACTTGACCAAAATAAACCAATAAGATAAATAAATACAGCCTCTTTTGCCCAACTGACTAATATGACCTGAACGGAAATAAAATATTGGATGAGCTGCCCACGCCAAGTTTAGATTCGCAACAGAATCTCAGCGTTCTGTTTCGATATAATTAACGTGATGATTTAATGTGTTTTTCGCTCAGCATCGTCATGAGTTTTTTTGTGATAGCATAGAAATGAACACACACTCATCCCAGCATCAGAGGAATAAAAGGTTGTCGTATTTTTGAGTGCTGTTGACAGAGCCATCCATCTCACACGGCGCAGGAGAAGGGAGTGTTGTTCTTCCGATCGGTTATGGTCATTATTTAACATGGGGCTACAGCCACAGTCTTCATTAATATATTAACCTACGGCTGAGACAGGCCCTGCAGTGAACCAACCGAGGACTCCTCGGGAAGGGTCCACACCCTTGGAGAGATTAACTATTGGAAACACTGACCTCGGGTGAGCGTAATGCTGGCTATGGGTGGAAGCAGCCAGCAAGCAAGGAGGAGGCTGCCCCGGTGTGAGAGAGGGCCAGGTAAAAACGTATACCATGCAACCCTGTCATGCAGCACCTTGCAGCTTCAGAAAGGAGGGGTGAACCCACTATATCTGCCCCGCCTCAGCCTCTGCTCATTCCATGCCAGCCCCGCCAGCCTCCGGGCCTTTGCACAGACCGCACCTTCCACTCTTCCCTGGACAACACTTCCTTTAGGGAAAGATCACGACCCACATGACCTCGCGGAGGCCTCCTCTCGCCACGCTCTAACAGTCAATCGAAGCCCCCTTGAGCCAGAACTGTCCCTTCAGTGCTTTGCTTGGACCACGGGATGTGGCATTGACATGCAATATCTTACTTATCTTGGTTTTCATTTTTCTCCCCAAAAAGGTGAATTCCATAAAGGCAGGAGGCTGAGGGAGGACCCAAGCAGGAAACAGAGGGGGACCTTTTATTGGTTTCGTTGAGGACAGTTTATTAAAAGAGCCATTTCCCAAGATGTGGATAGAGGCAGGGAAGGCTGGGGTGAGGCAGCACCCCAGGGCAGGGGCTCAGCCTGGAGGGGGATGTTTGTGGGAAGGAGAGCTAGAAGTTTTACCTTTAGGTCTAGAATCCATCTTGAATCAATTACCTTCTCACAGGATTTGTATTATAGACAACTGAAAGTTAAAATTGGTAAGGATACAAAACCACAATGAGCTACCACCTCACACCGTCAGGATGGCTAAAATTAACAATGCTAGAAACAACAGATGTTGGCGAGGATGCAGAGAAAGGGGAGCCCTCCTACACTGTTGGTGGGAATGCAAGCTGGTGCAGCCACTCTGCAAAACAGCATGGATGTTCCTCAGAAAGTTGAAAATAGAGCTACCCTATGACCCAGCAATACTACTGGTTATTTACCCAAAGTATACAAAAATACAGGTTTGAAAGGGTACATGCACCCCAATATTTGTAGCAGCATTATCAACAATAGCCAAACTATGGAGAGGGCCCACATGTCCATCGACTGATGAACAGAGAAAGAAGATGTGGTGTATACATACAGTGGAATATTACTTAGTCGTCAAAAATGAAATCTTGCCATTTGCAACAACATGGTTGGAGCGAGAGGGTGCTAAATTAAGTGAAACAAGTCAGAGAAAGACAAATACCATATGATCTCACTCATATGTGGAATTTAAGAAAGAAAACAGATGAGAATATGGGAAGGAAGGGGAAAAAATGGATAGAGAAACAAACCATAAGAGACTCCTAATGATAGAGAGCGTGCTGAGGGTTGATGGAGGAGGGGGTGAGGATGGGCTACATGGGGATGGGGATCAAGGACACCTGTTAGGACGAGCACTGGGTGTCGTATGTAAGAGATGAATCACTGGGTTCTACCCCAGAAGCTAATAGTGCACTGAATGTTAACTAACAAAATTTAAGTTAAAAAAAATAGAGAAAAATAAATAAAACTGATAAGGTTAGCTAAGATCTCAAGGAGGTATCAAGACCGACCCCTATTTCCACAATAGCCAAGTTTTCACAATAGCCAAGATAGGGAAACAGCCTAAATGGTCATCAGTAAGTGAACAAATAAAACGGGATGTGGACATACAGTCGGACCTTATTCGATCTTACAGCAGAGGATATGTTACCTCCTGACACCTGCTACGACACAGATGTGCCTGGAGGACACTGTGGCAGCAAAATAAGCCAACGTGAGGAATCCAAAAGAGTCAAACCCGTAGCAGCAGAGAGTAGAATGAGAGTTGCCAGGGAGAAGGGAAGGGAGAAATGTGCGGTGGTTCAGTGAGTGTAAGATTTTGGTTACGCAAGTTAAATGATTTCTAGAGGGATGCCTCAGGGGGTGGGGGCTCAGTCAGTTAAGCATCTGTCTTCGGCTCAGGTCATAATCCCAGAGTCCTGGGATCCAGCCGAGCACTGGGCTCTCTGCTCAGCAGGGAGTCTGCTCCTCCCTCTCCCTGCCGCTCCCCTGCTGTGTTCTCTCTCTCTCTGTCAAATAACTAAATAAAATCTTTAAAAATAAATAAGTAATTAATTAACTTCTAGAAATCTCTGTACGACATAGCACATACAGTTAGCAATTCTGTACTGTATATTTTTAAAATTAGTTCAGAGTGCAGATCCTGGGCACCTGGGTGGCTCAGTCATTAAGCGTCTGCCTTGGGCTTAGGTCCTGATTCTGGGGTTCTGGGATGGAGTCCTGCACTGGGCTCCCTACTCAGCGGGGAGTCTGCTTCTCCCTCTCCCTCTGCCCATCTCCGCTGCACCTCCTCGCCCTCCCTCTCTCTTTCAAATAAATGAACAAACTCGTTTTTAAAAAAAAGAAAGAAATATGTGTAGATCTCACGTCAAACCAGAAAAGGGGTGGTGGAGGGGCATGAGGAAAGTTTTGGAGGTGACAGATAAGCTTCTTACCTCGATTGTGCTGAATGTATTATAGGTACACACCCAGACTCATCGTATTATATACATTAAGTATGTTCATTTTTAATATATCAGTTGTATGTTGTTATTTTTTTAGAAGAAATTGATGTGCCTTACATATCAACAAACCAAGTATTGGTATTCAGACAACAAGGCCAAGGTTGTGCTCTTAA
The DNA here is from genome assembly GCF_964662115.1 of Mustela nivalis. Taxonomy (NCBI): domain Eukaryota; kingdom Metazoa; phylum Chordata; class Mammalia; order Carnivora; family Mustelidae; genus Mustela; species Mustela nivalis. The sequence continues at coordinate 1,626,315 of NC_139031.1, read as the reverse complement.
TGTTAAAAACCCTCGTTTAGGGATGCCTGGGTGGCTCAGTGAGTTAAGCATCTGCCTGTAGCAAAGGTCATGATCCCAGCGTCCTGGGATCGAGCCCCGCATCAGGCTCCCTGCTCAGCGGGAAGGCTGCTTCTCCCTCTCCCACTCACCCTGCTTGTGTTTCCTCTCTCACTGTCTCTCTCTCTGTCAAATAAATAAATAAATTCTTTAAAAAAGAAAAAGAAACTATACCCTAATTAAAACCATATACAGAAATTTTGGATCTAAAACAATACAAAAGAAACCTGATTTATGTTGCCATCCTCAGGAAGGACAGCCAGGTCTTCCCGTCAACTAGGACTATTGAGATCCCAAAGTATTTTTCAAAAAGCACCTGGAGGTTTATTTAAATACCCAACAAGTACTAGTAATACTGTTAATGGGACCAGTAACATCCCAGAATGTAGAGTCCGAGATACTGGTCACAAGCAGGAGGTTGGACCCCGCGTTCAGCCTTGTATTCTTATCTCATCGAAGGCTCCATTGAAGAAGGCTTTAAGGACATCTCTCCTGCCGTGAAAGGACTCAGCAAGTCTTCTGGGAATGAACACTTGGGCCCCCAAGTGATCAGGTAAGTGAAGCTGTTCAACACGCTCACTTAGCAGGATCAAGGCTGACGTCGGAGTCAGACGGACGAGAGCGACTGTGCTGACGTCCGCTGTGAAGCCGCTGGGCTCTGTCTTGACGGCCACCACCTGGTACCTTCAGGGGCTCCCGAGGCCCCGGGGGGACACCGCAGTGGCTGGTGCATCAGCAACAAAGGGACCACCTCCTGTCTGATGCTCTTCAGAGGCCATGTGACCCGATAGGTGCGGAAATATTCCAAAATCTTTATGTGCAAGGCGGTGGGAAAAAGAGCCATCCCGACATAATTAAACGTGCACTTTTGTGTCAGAAGACCATTCCGGCCCACTCTGGTTTTCCCAGTGACATTATGATAAAGGCAAAAGGTGCATTAAAAGCTTTGGATCTATACTGAGGTCGTAAAATCTCGCACATAGACAGTTCCTGTCTTGGGAGTCATATGGCAGAAACAGACCACTAAAAGCTGCAGAAAGTTCTCCAGCAGCTGCCTCCGGCTGCTCTCGGGAGCCCAGGGAGCGCTCGCCCGTCGAACGCTGAAGCCCACCCATGATGCTATATTAAAGATACACTTTACCCAAACAAAAGAATTTGTTTTCTATTTATTCTCTTGGAAAAATGAATTGAGAAATGAAATATTAGACCTGCCTCATTTTTCAGGATGAAATTCTGATGAGCCTCTGGGTCGACACCAAGCCTGGAGAGGTGGCCTCGCCCAGAGCTGTTGCGTCTCAAGTGGTGGGGGTTCAGCCTGACAAAACTTCAGGGGCGGGACAGAGCTTCTCAGGAGGAAAATGTCTTCATCATGGCAAAGTGGCCGTGCCAGGAAGAAAGCAAAACGAGGAAATGTGTGTTGGGGTGGACGGTCACCCCTGAAGTCCTGGACAGCTGGGCCTCGGAAGGACAGACTGTATGCCGGCTGCCCCAGGGTGAGGAGACTCTTAGAGCCACACTCTGTCCCGCAACAGGAAGGACCATTTTCCTGGCAACAGAAAGATTCATCACACATTTCACAAAGGAGACACAAAGTTCGGTAATGCGAGACCTTGATTTACAGTGGCCTCCTGATTTATAGTTGTGTATTTTTAAACTACGCTATTTAAAACACGGCTAATTTAAAAGCTAGCGCATAGGCACCATCTGATTCTTGCTAAAGATTTACTCTGCACTAATACGAAAATTATTCTGTCTGCGTTATTCCCACTTCTCCCACACCAAGTTCCAACCTCCTATAAAACTGCTTGTCGGGTGATAGATATTGGCTTCCTTGGGATAGTTACTCTCTCTTTGTCTTTTTATCCCCCCCACCCCCAATACAGTTCAAACACTACAGACACAGCACACGAAAGATGCAGCAGCGGTCTGGTGAGTAAAGCAGCGAGTGCTTTTAAAAGGGCCCTTCCCGCTGGCGTGACCGGCCTCTGCAAATGCCTTGTTTCGGTCAGAGGGTAAATAAGACACAACACCACCCTCCTCTTGCGGATACGGACACGGCCTGCCCACCCTGCCCACTGAAGCGAGGAGGGCCAACCAGCCCCCTCTTCCGGCTTTGTACCCTCATCCCGCTGCCTCTGGGATCATAGGGGACTTTAAAAAGCCTGGGAAAGGGCCTGTCTCATGGCAAACATGCCATAAATGTTAGCCGTCCTCATTAACACAGAAACGTGAAATTCTATTCAAGCTCATTATTGTTAGTACAAGACCAGCAGATACGTTTTGGAGAACCTGTTCAAATTCTCCGAAGAAGTGCGTATGTTGCAACTCCAGTTGTAACCCAACCATAGTGAGCCCACTCTCTCCCGCAGGAACCTCGAACCCCAAATCACCAAGTCAGGGATCCCAACTCGGTTGCTGTAAAATTTTCAAACATCTCCACTTCAAGCAACCAGCAAACAGGTGCTTGCTAAAGACATTGATGCCAGGCACTGAGAAATCAAAAAAGCGTGACCCTTCCTTGGATAAAACCATAGGAACCAGCCACCAGCCACCACGATGCCTCGACGGTCAGGAGGAATGCTCCAAGAGAGGGTGTGGGGCCTTCTGAGGAGAGGACCCAAGGTCAATCTCAAAACAGAGGTCGTGTGTGGCTAGCTGCACGAAAAGGCGTACCTGGGAGAAAGGGCAGGGGGAGGCTGGAGAGTAAGCTGGGGGGCAGCGTCGCTCCTTTTGGGGATGTCTGGGCGGGATGGTACAGCCGCGCCGCTGGCCTCCAGGGATTCCAGCCTTGGTCTCCGGAGCACATCTCCTGCGACCCGCACGAGCTGTCACCTTCACAGCACCCCCAGACACAGCGAGGACGGAGGAGACCGTGCTTACACCGAGGCTGAGCATATTAAAGTGCTGGTGATTTCAGCCAGCGAATATATACTAAGGAGGATTTTAGGCTAATTGAAAAATCTATTTCAAAATTCAAATGATGATTAGCTTGCTCTAGTGCAAGCAAGATACAGCGCAAGCAAGACCAAACAGCCGTGGAGAAAATGGAGTTTTACAAGTCCACGTAAAAACGGACGTCCTGGGGCGCCTGGGTGGCTCAGGTCATGATCTCAGGGTTCTGGGATCGAGCCCCGCATCGGGCTCTCTGCTCGGCGGGGAGCCTGCTTCCTCCTCTCTCTCTGCCTCCCTCTCTGCCTACTTGTGATCTCTGTCAAATAAATAAATAAAAATCTTAAAAAAAAAAAAAAAAAAGGACGTCCTCAGTCTATCCCGGCCCAGAGCACAGTAAACATCAGGACAGACGGTCTCACGTGGTAACGCTGATGGGAAAAGCACACATCCAAGATTGCCCTGCGTGGACACAAGCCCGCCTGACGACCAAGCCTTGCACAGAAGCAGCAAAGCAATTTTGTTCCCGAAAAGAGTGAGAAATCCCACAGAACTAGTGAAACGGCAGAACAAAGACCTAGAAGGTGCAGGCCCCGCGTGGAGACCGTAACTGCCTTAGTTCAAGGGCATTTAGGCAATGCTGCAAAGGGGGGGGGGGGCATCTCTAGACAGGAGGAAGCCGCGGAGAGGGAAGCGCGTACAGAAAGAGCAGGAAGGAGTAATGAAATCTAATGGCGCGTCTGAAATAGAGCCAGAAGCAGACAGCGCTTTCCTGACCGCGGGGCCCGTACCCAGGGACGAAGGTTTCCTAAGGACTTCGGTAATCAGGAATGAGATTGATCACCGAAATGAAAGCCATGGCATTAATAATGAAGGGATCAATGACACAGACAAATATATTTACAGACCATCGCCTCGGCTTGAAGACGGCAAAGGCCCAGCTACATCACCGCTTTCAGATTTATTTATAGATCAGTGTCTTCACGTGATAAACAGTTGGCTTGTGAACGAAAAACACTGAAGATCACAACAGACAACTTCGACTTTTGTTCCTTTTCTTTACTGCACGAGGGATGTCAGCGCAGGTCTGTGCCTCAGGGACAACTCCTTAGTCCTCTGGTGAGTGGTGTCCAAGGGCGGGCACCCTACGGCTGACCTCTACCAGACACAACACTCAAGGCCCGTGCACGCTCGTCTAAAAGCCAAGGTGCCCTGGTGCTCCTCCCATGGAAAAGTCCTTCCCCACGTCTAACCTGCCCCTGGGGGCTGCAGCTGAACGCCGCCCGAGTGCCGTCGAGAGGGAGCCCGGACCTTGGGGCTCTGGACCCAGACTTTCCGTAGTTGATTAACGCAGTGAGGGAAAGACTCTCAAAAGTTCTTTTTTGCTCCGATGTGACTGCACTTGGGCGTTCCAACAAATACCTGAGTGGCCACTGCCAGCCAGGAACAGAAGCAGGTCTGGGGGCCCGCACATGGCTGCCACACGCTGAGCTGTCCGACTGGGGGTACAGAGGGAGCCGCCAAGGGAAGCAGGAAGCTGTGTTTGGGCGAAGCAGGGGGGTGATCGTGCAGAAGGGGCACTTCAAGCCAGAGGGCAGTGAAGGAGGTACCGGACGGAGTGAACCGCCAAACCAGGACACGTGCAGAAGGGAGGCCAGTGTGGGGTGCGGCGGCGGGGACCCAAGTGGGCTGAAAGGCTTTGAACGTGGTTCTTCCAGGAGCCACGAAAGATCTTCCACAGGAGAACGGCAAGGAGAGACTCAGGGTGAGACGGAGCACTGTGGCAGCCCATGAACTGGAGAGAGCCAAAGGCAGGAGCTGCCCAGGGCAGGGGCCCCCGGGATGGAGAGGAGGAGACTCTGGTCTGGCTGAATGCTCTCCGGCAGGGCACCAGTGTGGATGCTGGGGAAGACCTCTGGGCTGGGGCTCAGCAGGCCGGGTGGTGAAGGAGGCAGAAGAAGGAGGTGTGTGCGACCTGACCTCGCAGCCAAGGGCCACCGACAAGGTCACCCACAAGATGGCGAAGATGAAACCCCGGAGGTGCTGTGAAGGAGAGGCTGTGGGGACAGGGGCTCACTCCCACGACTGCAGCACAAACGGGCACAGCTCTGGGGTTGCAAATGTGGCATTATCAATGCGTTCAAAAAATACCCGTATCCAGTTCCTGGAAGCAACTTCCAAGATGACGGTGGCAGGGAGCTTGTACCCAAGCCCTGCAGACGCACACACGACGCGTGCTAGAGTGTTTGTTAGGAGAGCAAGGGCTGGGTTCTCAAGCGGAAACCATAAATATTCTTCATCAGCACCCGTCTACGAGAGCGGAGCCCTTCAAGCCACTGGAAGGAGTGGTGGATCCCAGTTCAGGCCTCTCCGATGCCTGGGTCATCCTGGAGGCTGTGGAACGCAGATTCTAACTCGGGCCTGGGGGGACTCCAGTGCTGTGTTCCCCGTAGGCCTCTGCTCAGCAGCGGTCAGGCCCCAAGTCGCTGACGTGAAAAGAAACCTAAGCTGTATCTCTCATAGATTGCAAGACAATAGATCCTCTTTTGGTAAAAAATAATAATCACTCTCATCACCATCATAATGCAAGTTAGTTACACGTCGCATATCCACAAGGATACACATTCCTGGACAGAAGAGCGCACAGAGGACGTCCCTCCTACGTGAATGTGTGACCGCGGTGCTTCCGGTCTGGGGCGCCTGGGGGCTCCGTCAGGCAAGCGTCCGCCTGCAGCTCAGGTCCTGATCCCAGGGTCCTGGGATCGAGCCCCGCATTGGGTTCCCTGCTCAGCAGGGAGCCTGTTTCCTCTCCCACTCCCTCTGCTTGTGCCGTCTCTTTCTCTGTCAAATAAATAAAATCTTTAAAAGAAAAAAAAAGCTTCCATTTTTTTATGATGAGCTGGAATAATCTTGCATCAGAAAAAAAATTTTTAATTTTATTTATTTGACAGAGAGAGGGAGAGACCACAAGTAGGCAGAGAGGCAGGCTGAGAGAAAGCGAGAAGCAGGCTCCCCGCTGAGCAGAGAGCCCGATGCGGGGCTTGAGCCCAGGATCCTGAGACCATGACCTGAGCCGAAGGCAGAGGCTCAACACACTGAGCCACCCAGGCGCCCCAGAAAAAAAATTTTTAATCAACATGTGCATTGAAACAAAAAAAAGTTTGTGAGCCGAAGTGTTATGGACAGAATATTTGCGCCCCCCCCAAATTCACATGTTCAAGTCCTCACCCTCAGTGCGGTCGTGTCTGGAGGGGGACCTCGGAGGTGAGTAGGGCGTGAGGTGGAACCCCAGGCTGGGATTAGAGCTTTAACAGAAGGGACCCCAAGCCCTTCCTCATCCTTCCACCATGTGAGGACAGAGCGAGATGTCATCGTGACCAGTTAGGGGGTCTCCCAAGACACTGAGACTACCAGCATCCCGACCTTGGACCTTCAGCTTCTGGCACTGGGAGAGATAAACATGTGCTGTTCAGGCCCCGTCTGCGGCGTTCTGTCACAGTTGGACGAAGACACAGTTAAAGGCTACGCTTCACGTCGTGTCTCATTTTACTCTTAATAGATCATTCATGCTATTACTTGTAAAAAGCTCTCAGGCAAAGCCCCAAACCGCAATTCTTTCCAGGCTGGGGGACAAGTGTCTGATGCAACGGCCTCACGTCTGCCCTTCCATTCTGACCCGCCTCGGTCAGCCCTGCAGGCAGGTGGGTGAGCTTTTCACCAGGCAAAAGTTCTTTAGGCCACCCCCCCACACCAAACACTGAGACCCTCGGCTCTCCCTAAAGCATTCCCCTGGTTTCCTTGTGCTCCCAGAATGAAAACGCAGCGGGGGCTGCCAAACCTGTCACACCTGGCCCGGCCCCGCAGCTGCTTGTTTTCTGCACGAGCCTACCCACGTGCCCGCGCCAGCAGCCGCTGCTACCCCTTGCTCCGGGCCCTCGCTGCATGGGCCCTGTGCCGTTAACGGATGCTTTTACGCTTTCACTCCTTGTCTTGACGACAAGACGGTGCTGCCGCGGCTTGCCCTGCCCCCAGCAGCTCTCACTGGGAAAGAAGAGCCTCCTTTCCGGTGGGGCTGAGGCAGTCTGCAGGTTGGGAACAGAGCTCCTCCAAGTGCGAAGCAGCCAGAAAAAAATGCCAAAGGTCGGGGCGCCTGGGTGGCTCAGTGGGTTAAAGCCTCTGCCTTTGGCTCAGGTCATGATCTCAGGGTCCTGGGATCGAGCCCCACATTGGGCTCTCTGCTCAGCGGGGAGCCTGCTTCCCCCCTCTCTGTCTGTCTCTGCCTGCTTGTGATCTGTCTGTCAAATAAATAAATAAAATATTTTTTTAAAAAAATGCCAAAGGCCTCCCTCACTTTAGGGTTTCAAGATTGACCCCCATCAGCCCCTCCTGGAGTCCTAGAATCCGTGGCGTCAGAGCAGAACCTCCTTGATAAGGAAGCCAGGGCCAGCCCAGGGCTCAGAATGATTCACAAACGCCCCGTGATCTGGGAAGTCAGGGACAACAACGGCCCGAGTGACAACAGGCCCAACCGCCACCCCTGCCCCAGGACTCTGTATCAGTGGATGGATTTGATTCATTTGGGTCCTGTCAAAATGCGTTAGAAACAAGCATCTCTGGCTCCCTCTCCCCAGTGAGTATCTGAGAAATTCTTCAACGAGAGGGGAGCACGGACCCCAGCGCGTGACAGCAGAAGCCGGAGCCCAGCAGAACCTGGAGGTGAGGACATGGAGACAAGCTTTCTCATCCCTGCTCTCGCTTCGCCCCTGGGTACGGCCAGCGCCCGGGAGGGCAGGCACCCAGGAAAGCAGTGGTGGGCCAGCACCCCATGCACCTGCTCCTGAGCCCCAGACTCCCAGGACTGGAGCTGCCCCCAGGGTACCCTGCCTCCCCTGACACTTTTCTCTAGGAGCTCGGTGACCTGCACCAGCTGACATCACGGTGTCTCTCTGCCCTGAAGGCTCCTACCTTCAGCCTTTGACACATTCACTCCCAGTGTCCGTAGCCCAGGAGAACAAGCCCTCACAGGGAGGCATGGGGAGCACCGCAGCCCCCAATGAAGATGAAAGGAGACCACTAGCAGCTTCAGACAAGGGTGAGGATGGGACAGACGGAGAACAGAGGGCCTGGCAGAGGCCCTGGGGCACAGCAAGAGGGAAGCACTGCAAATTGCACCGTGAAAACGAAACGAGGAAGTTACTTTGTAAAAGCCCGCTGGTCTTTACAACAGCCCGTTGGGTGGCACTGTCATCCGCCCATTCTGCCAGCCCGGTGGGTGGCACTGTCATCCGCCCATTCTGCAGATAAGCTGAGCCTCGGTGAGTTCACACAGCTGGGAAGCGGAGAGGTCAGGGTTTGAACCCCAGCCCCAGAGCACCCTGAGTTCTGCACTTTTATTGGGTTGTGACTCTTGTCCTTTCCAAAGCTTTTCTTCCCTGCGCACCAGCAGGCCCTGGTGCTTCCACGCGCCTCCTGCCCGTGGGCTGGGCTCGCCTCCCGAACAGCAGGAGCGCCTCCTCTCCGTCCCGACGCCGGACGTGCGAAGCCGAGGTGCGGGCCGGGCTGCTTCCTTCCCGGGGCTCCAGCCGAGAATCTGTCCCGCGGCCCCTGCAGCCCCCCCGGCTCCCGCAAGCCCTGGCCTTGCCGGCGAGAAGCTGCTGCTCCGTGACCTTCCCCGGGCGTCCCAACTTCCCGCTGGGAAATCCAGGAAAACCTCCTCTACCTCTGTTCCCCGAAGGAGAACGAAGAGCCAGCGCTGCGCTCCTTCCAGGCGCCACCGCCCCTTGACGACAGCGGCCCGGACCCTGCTTCCAACAAGGCCGGGTCCCAGCCTCCCCGGGCAGAAGCCCCGGAGCAGCCCCCGGACGCCGAGGTCAAATGCACAGAAAACAGCACTAATGTCCTCCCTCCGGTGCGGAGACGCACGCGCGTCTGGAGTCGCCCCTGCAGACGACGACGCCTACTTCCGCGGCCGGTCGCCAGGAGGCCCCTTCACCGCGCCGCAAGGTGTGCTGCGTTAGATGAGCACGTATTTGTGCGCTCGCGATCCCGGGCGGTCCCGGAGTGCCGCCCTCCCGCCGGCAGGGGGCGCCGGTCCGCCCCGCACGGCGCCCGCTCTGTCCGGAAGTCCCGCCCCGGCCGGAAGTCGGCGTAGGAGCAGCCGGGAAAATGGCGGCGCCCGCGAGCGCTGGAACGGCGCGGCGGCTCGGCCGCCGGGGCCGGGGCCCCCCCAGGCAGCCCGGGCGCGGGGTACGCCGCGGGCCGGGGGGCGGCACCGAGGGGGCCCTGAAGCGGCTAAAGCTCGCGGTGGAGGAGTTCGTGCAGGCGAGCTCCGAGGGTGAGATCCCCGGCGGCGCCGCGGGGCCCCCCACGGGCGGGCGCGTGCGGCCGGGCGGGAGGAAAAGCCGCAAGGAGCTGAGGAAGGAGAAGCGGCACCTGAGGAAGGCGCGCCGGCTGCGGAGGACTGCGGGGCTCGCGGAGGGCCCGCGTGCGGGCGGCGGCGGCGGAGCCGGGGGAACGGGCGGCCCCGGGGCGGCGGCGGCGGCGGGGGAGGGCGGCCGGCCGTCCCCTCGTCGGGCCCCGCCGCCGCCGCCGGAGGAGCTGCGACCTCCCCAGGCCAAGGGCGCCCGGGCCCGCCCCGAGCCCCGAGCCCCCCCCGGGACCCCCAGGCCCTCCGCGGCCGCCGCTGCCGCTCGGAAACGGGCACTTCTGGCGGCCAACGAGGAGGAGGACCGGGAGATCCGGAAGCTGGAGCGGCGCCTCGGCTTGAACAAGCGCAAGAGGAAGGGCGGCGGGAGCTCCGTGCCGCTCAGCTTCGCCCGGGATGGGCTCGACTACCTCCTGGGGGCCCTGGAGCCTGGACACCACGGCGGCTGGCGCGAAGGCGGCCGCGCGGGGGACGGCGAGGAGGAGGGGGAGGAGGACGCCGGACAGACGCTGCCGGACAGCGGCACGGACGGCGGCACCGACGGCGGCACCGACAGCGGCGCGGACGGCGGCACCGACAGCGGCACGGACGGCGGCACCGACGGCGGCACGGACGGCGGCACCGACAGCGGCACGGACGGCGGCACCGACAGCGGCACGGACGGCGGCACCGACAGCGGCACCGACAGCGGCACGGAGGGCGAAGGGCAGCACGAGGCTGAGGAAGAAGAGGGCCGGCCGGGAGCAGAAGCCGGAGCAGAGACCGAGGACGCGGACGTGGACGACGACGGGCAACCAGCCCCGCAAGGGCGAGCCGCGTGCGGAAGGAGCGGAAGGAGGGTCCGTTTCGCGGACGGAGGGAGGGAGCCGGCCCCGGAGGACCCGGGCGCAGCGGACCAGGTCGGTGGGTCGGTGGGAGCTCGGTTCCTTGCCTGAAGGGAGGGGGTGGCAAGCCTGGGGCCGAGGTACCGGCAGTTGTGCAGCCAACGTGGGGCGAACCGGGGTGTTGTGTTTGTAACCCCACAACGAGCAGCTCCGGGACAGAACGTCCCTAGCGCTCTTTTCATCCCGAAAGCTGGAGGCCGTCCCCCCGGCTGTGCTAAGGCGGACTCTCCTTCGCTCCGTGTCCGAAGCCACCTTGCCCCCCCTTTGTTCCGGCCACCGAGGTGCGGGAGGCCTGCAGCACCGCCGCGGCTCTGCCCTCCCCGCGCCCTTCTCCTTTTCCCGCCCGCTGCTCCCGCGGCGCATCCGAAACAGCCGGTCGGCCGCGCGCCCTGGGCTAGGGTCTGCACCGAAGGTGGAGTCAGGATCCAGGACAGAGCAGCGAGGCCTTCCCGGGCTGCCCCTCGCGGTCCACACGGTCCCCTCAGCCGGCACCTGGCGGGTCAGTCGGGCCGCACGCGCGTTTTCCTGCCCCGCCATCTGTGCCTCCCCGGCACGGTTCTCCCCCAGCCTTTCGCTGTGTGGTGGTCTGCGCGCTCCGACCTCTCTCGGGCCGTCCTCTCCCAGAGCCTTGGTCGCGTCCTGACTCTGCTTTCACAGCCTGCGAAGGTCTCTTCACGAGCGGCCTGAGCTCATGGGGGTCACAAGAGCCACGGTTTCTGGGTGCATGAATGGGGTGTCCCCAGCCCCGCGTAACCCCCTGACGGCGTGGATCATGCCGTGGTTGTCTCCCAAAGCCCACCCGCGGGCCGGGGAGTGTGGGTCAGAGGAGTGACATGTAGCCCTCCGTGTGGCAGACCGGGGGATACTGAGCGCCCGACCAATGCTGCCACGTGTTCATAGATGCTTTGGACGAGTTTAGAGTCACTTTAGGACACTCTCCCTCCAGACTGGGGGTGCACGGGATCGAGGTGCGTGTGAGCTGCTGTGCCAGCCGGCCGCGAAGCCTGAGCTCGTGCACAGTGGAGGGCTCAGGTGCGGCGGCGAAGTCACAGGGCGGAGAAGATGCTGACCGTCCCTGCAGCAGTGACCCCCACTCAGCCCCCCCTCCCCCCCCCCTTGCGCTCAGCACATTTCTAAGGGGCGTTAAGCCTCGGTGGTCGGTCGTTACAGCTTCCGTGCCTCCTTGGGACTCTATTGCGGGAACGGGAGCATGGCAAGCAGAGGAGAGTATCTGGTTCACGTAAAACTTTTGTAATTCTGTTTTTTCAAGCAGAGTCTCTGTGAGAACGAGGGCAAGTACATCCCCCCTCACGTGAGGCAAGCTGAGGAAACCGCGAGTGGTCAGAGAAAGGAGGGCCTGCAGAGGCTGCAGAAACATGTCAAAGGTCTGATCAACAGGTACCTCATCCATTGCCATCTCAGCCGTGCCAAGAGCTCGTCTGTTTTCTAAAGTTAGAGAAACGTTGCCGGGAACTAGACTGTAAGCGATGGGGAGGGGGCATGGTAGTTGGTCTGCCCCTCTCTGTTCCTGTGATCTGTACGCTGAAAAGCAGGAAGCCCACCTTTTCCACTTGGTACTTTGAACCCTTGAGGGTCCGAAAGCCACGCAGGTGCCCACATGGTTCTGAAAAGTCCCAGGAACAGGGGCCGGCAGGGCCTGTCCTGCCCCCGCATGGTGCTGCCGCTCAGGAGTGCGGCGCGCAGCCCCCTTGCTTATTCCTTCGGGTCACACAAGTGTGCATTCTCCGCTGCAGGAAGCGTCAGGTCCCTGACCACGGTGCAGAGGGGACCCTCCCAGCACCACGTGGCTCCTGCTAGCCTTCGTGGTCGTACCCAGTCCTCTCGTCCCCCGACCTACCCCCCACCCCACCTCCCACACACCCACTGCTTTGTTTTTAATGAAAACAGATCAGTGTTTTCTGGACGCCTGGGTGGCTCAATTGGTCGAGTGTCCCGGCTCTTGACTCCTGCTCAGGATGTGATCTCAGGGTCCTGAGATGGAGCCCCACATCGGTCTCTGCACTCACTTTCACGTGCACTTGAAGTCTCTCTTAAGTAAATATTTTTTTAAACTCTTTAAGATTTTATTTATTTGAGAGAGGGAGTGGAGTGCACATGTGTACACACAAGTCGGGGTAAGGGGCAGAGGGAGAGGGAGAAGCAGACTCCTCCACTGAGCAGGGAGCCCGATGCAGGGCTCGGACCCAGAACCCCGGGATCATGACCTGAGTCGAAGGCAGACAATTAACCAACTGAGCCCCCCAACTACCCCTAAAAAAAGTGAACGACAAAAACAGAACAGCGTACATCCTGGACCCTCCCCCAACACGCTGTGCGAGTGCTGAGTGTCGGCATGGGTGCGGTGGCGGTCGTGCACCCTACCCACCCTTCTCCTCTACCCAGCAAGGGAGCAACCTTTTCTCCGTGTGGGAACTAGAAACTTGTGGTGGCCACAGACCAAAAAGTAGAGACGTTGGACTTTTCCCAGCAGCACGCCTGATGTGCTAGTAAGGCTGCTTCCTTGCCTCTGCCTGGGACGCTGGACCAGCTACCAGGCGTGTCGTCCTTACGGTCTCCGTGCTCTTCAACAAGACAGCCCTCCGTGGGCTTCGCCGGGGCCACGCTTCAGGTGGAGAGGGAGGCTTCCTGCGGATTCTGTGTGAGGACACGCAGTATGCGTTAGGTTAGCAGCCGAGATCAGAGCCGCTCGTGGGTTTGGTGTGTGCATGACTCGGGGCGGCAGGAGTGTCGATGACTTCCACTGATGTACATCAGCTGATCGCGTCCGTCCCGGGGTGAGGCCTCACCGCCCCTCTGCTTTGACCACTGTCTGCAGGTTGAGCGAGCCGAGCGTGGCCTCCATCAGCGGGCAGCTGGAGGAGCTGTACAGGGCCCACAGCAGGAAGGACGTGAACAGCACCCTGACGGGCGTCCTCCTGAGCGCCTGCGCGCCCGCCGCCGCCGTGCCCAGCCGGCTGGTGATGGAGCCCGTGCTGGTGCTCAGCATCCTTCACCACACGGTCGGGGTCGAGGTAGGTACCCTGCCCGGAGCTGTGCATCGCGCAGGCTCCGGTCTTTTCTTCGTATTCCCCCTGCAGCAGGGACTGGTCTCAGACTCTCTGTACGCGGTGCTGCGTGCAGGCTTGCCACTCCGGTGTCCGTCCGTGCTGGATGGAGGTCAGTGTTTTCGTCAGTGAGGCCACAGCCTGGGAGGTAGACCTGGACTGAAGCCAGCGAGGGGGACACGTGACGGGGGTGAGGCCTGGAGCCACCAGCGCCCCCTCTGGGTGGACCCAGACCTTCCCGCGCCCTCCTGTGTGAAGCAGGCCTGTGTCGGGACTCGTTCGAACAGCGCACAGGGAGCACTTGCACGTTGCTGGGTAACAGCCGCCGCTGAAGGAGGACTTGTCCCCCCTCGTCGTGTGCTCTGTCCTCGTTCGCCGGCCTCTGGGTTCACCCCAGGGAGGCCATGTGGTGCCCACTCTGGCTCTGATAAAAGAGGCCTTTTCTGTCACTGCATATGGTGAGTGCCAGCCTCTTAGGCAGAGTTCTGTTTCCCCCCGGTGGCCTGTCCCGGGGTCGTTGGAGGAAACCACTCTGATTGCGCGCGTTCATGCCAAGGCCCGGGAACGAACGGACGATTGGTGAGTAGGGCCTCATAGTTCCAGGTGACATTCATCCTCAAGGACTCCGTGCCCCTTTGGGGCTTTCTGTGGGGCAGGATCTCTCCTGGAGGTTTTGGTTTCTTTGCCTTCTGATCACCCTCCTTGCAGGAAGGGGCTTTGGCAGCAAAGCCCCGGGGAACGGCCTGGCCCCTGGGGCAGGTCTGCACAGGGGTGCCCCCCTTCCTCCCATCCGCGCAGGTCCCAGCAGGGCCAGGAGGGCAGGTGGGCGGCCGCAGAGCACTCTGGAACTGTTGGCAGCACGCTGCCGCCCCTCGTTGTCTTGGTCCACTGCACCCAGAGCTCCCTGGAGTCTTTCCCAGCCTGTGCAAGCTCTCCAGCAGCCACGGACCAGCCGGGCTCCGTGTCCTTCACGCCACTATAGGTTCCGCGGTGACAGCGGTGTGCCGCCGGGGAGATGCTGCCTGGGCTGCCACGGGGTCCCCATCCCCTGGCGGCTCTGCACTGGCGTCTTCCCGCGCGGGGTGGTTCAGCGCCGTCTGCAGGCGAAGAGTGCGTTCTGGGGTACAGCCGAGAGGAAGTGCTGGGCGAGGCTGGTTAGTCATCCTAACTTCTGCCTGATGCGGGAGGGCGCTTTCCGGTCGGACGGCTCTTCTCCCGCCGGTCCCGCCGCTGCGGGCTGCGTCGCTCTCCATAGACGACCTCTGGGAACCAGGCTTTCGCGTGCAGCTGTAGTACGGTGGGCGAGGTTTGCAAGGTGCATGTTCCAGGACCTTCTGGGCACTGGGAGGGGCACAGAGAGGCGCAGGCCCCACATCTTCGGAGCAGTATGACTCCCCGCCCCGACGTCTGTGCTGGTGGTTTGGAGAATCTCGCTTCGAAGCAGCTGTTTTTCTCAGAGCCGTCCTCGTTTTCACGTAAGACCCCGTGAGTCCCTTCTCTCGGGGGTGAGGTATAACGGAGTCCCTGGACGCCGCCCCACCAGGAGGGGACCCGGGAGTGCCCCGTGCTGCAGAGGGCGCTCCGGAGACAGGAGTGGGAGCGGTCTTCCGTGCTGCGGCCCCCCTGCCGCGCACAACATGCAGGGATTCATGGACTTGAACACCGGAGGTTACGGGTCCGACTTCTCATTCACGCCTCTGCCTCAGGAGCGCGAAGGACACCTGAAATGACTCACGCCACGGGAAACCGTCATGGTAGTTGGCTAACGAGGCGCACTAGCACTTCTCCCGGCGGGTGACGAGCCCTCGGCACTGGGGCCATTACGCCTCCCGCAGCTCCCTGACAAAAACCTCCTCGTGGGAGTTCACGGAAGGAGAGTCTGTTACGGAGCCCGTGTTGTCAGTTACTGAGCTGTTTCTGAGTCGTTTAGAAATAAAAATCAGGTGTGCACAGATCTGTGTTAAATTCCCCAAGTCAAAATTAATGTACCTTTTTTTCTTTTTAAAGATTTTATTTATTCATTTATCAGAGAGAGAGCACAAGCGGGGTGTGGGGGCAGAGGGAGAAGCAGGCTCCCCACTGAACAGGAAGCCCGATGTGGGACTCGATGCCAGGACCCTGAGATCATGGCCTGAGCCAAAGGCAGATGCTTAACGACTGAGTCACTCGAGCACCCCGAATTCACATATGTTCTTCAGTAACTGCAGCAGCAGGAATGTTCTTCCTATTTTTCAGTGATACCCTAAGTAGGGGTGTGGCCAGCTCCGTCAGTGGTGCGTGCGACTCATCATCTCGGGGCTGTGGGTTCCAGCGTGGAACCACACCCACAGTAGGTGTGTGGATTATTGAAAAAAATAACATGTTAAAAAATAAAAGTCGTGGGGCAACTGAGTGGTTCAGTGGGTTAAAGTCTCTGCCTTCGGCTCAGGTCATGATCTCAGGGTCCTGGGACCGAGTCCTGCATCAGGCTCTCTGCTCAGCAGGGGAGCCTGCTTCCTCCTCTCTCTCTGCCTGCCTCTCTGCCTACTTGTGATCTCTGTCTATCAAATAAATAAATTAAATCTTTTTTTAAAAAATAAATAAAAAAATAAAAGTCATACTAAGTTTTAACCCACTGAGCCACCCAGGTCCCCCAAAGTCATACTAAGTTTTATTTTGAAGATATTACCTGGAATCTAGAGTTTTGACGAATGTTAACATAGTTATTCCACTCGTGTGATTGAAAACAAACGTAAGTGTGTTTTATGCCTGCGTTTGTCTTGCTGTCTGCAGAGCTCTGATTCCCTGCAGGTCGCATCTGGACAGTACGGTGGTCGGAGGAGGAGGAGGAGGGTGTAGCCCTCAGGTTCCTCGTCCACGTTTCAGCGCTCATTCCGTGGCCAGTGTGCCGACATCCCTCCCTGCCAGCACTGAGCCCCTGCCTCCGGTCCCTCCAGAGGCCCCTCTGGCCCCTCCAGGCCGGAGAGACGAGGGTGGCGAACAGCAGGACGTTCCTAGAGCTGCACATGTGTTCTTGACAGTTTTAATGATTTTCCTTTTTTAGGCATCAGAATGGCTGCTGGCTAAAAACAGGACCTTGTTGATTTTAAAGAACAGAGGACGTTCTTTGGGGTTTGGGAGCTGAGGCAGGTCGCCGTGGGTCGTCAGTCACTGCAGCCTCTTACTCTCCGATCAGACTTCACTGCTCGCTAACATTCACGCCGCGTTGGAGTTTATACCTTGCTGCGTGTACGCTTTATGGGTTAACTTAAAAAAACACTGTTCTTTTTTCAACATACATTTAAGTTTTGTGGAAGAAGGAAGAAGGACCCTCGCGAAGAGCTTGCTGATGTTTGATTGTTGCGTGTTCGCAGTGACATTCTCTCCCCTGTCTTTGTCCAGGTTGGTGCTCACTTTCTGGAGGCCGTGGTGAAGAGGTTTGACGCCGCCTATAAGAACGGAGGCGAAGGGAAGGAGTGTGAGAACCTGCTCACCGTCGTCGCTCATTTGTATAACTTCCACGTGGTGCACGCTTGCCTGGTCTTTGACATTTTGAAAAAGCTTATTGGGACTTTCACAGAAAAAGATATTGAACTGACCCTATTAATGCTGAAAACCGTGGGCTTCTCGTTGAGAAAAGATGATGCTCTGTCACTCAAGGAACTGATCGTGGAGGCCCAGGCCAAAGCCAGTGCGGCCAGCGGCAAGTTCCAGGACCAGACCAGGGTAAGCCTGACCTGCTCCTGAGTGCCCGAGTGCTCACACGCTGACCAGAGCTTTAAAATAAGTGTTTGGGGTAAAATCACATGTAATTTCTTCGCGATCCCCATTGTTTTTTTGCCTCATCAGGTTTTGTGGCTTTATCACCAGAATGTGAAAGAACTGTTTTTCTTCTAAGGACTCAGATATTCTGTGAATTTAAGAATCCGTTTCTTTAACATTTGTCTTTCCGGAAAGCGTTTTCTTGAGGAAGGCTGCGGCACAAGCCTCAGGCGTCAGCACTCTTGGGTTTCCGCCCTGCTGCTTAACAGCGGTGGGCCCTGAGTCTTCCAAGCCCATCGAGGAGATGGGGGCTGGTTGTGCTTCCCACCTCATCTGCCAGTTGCTCGAGGCACAGGCGAGCCACGGGAAGCCTGTAAGAGAGGAGAGGAAGTCACTTTAGAAACGAGAGAAGTATTGGTGTCAGGAGCCTGCAGGGGAGCGGGCAGGAGGGGCAGGCGGAGGCTGGCCACAAGAGGCCTTGGGAACCTTTTCAGGGGCCCGGGATTTTATCCTAGAGGCACAGACGGTTCTGAGCCAGGTAAGCGATGGATGCTGTTTCCACGGTACTTTGACCACACTGAGAAGAGGGAGAGGAGGGCAGGGCAGGGAGAGGCCACCGCGGGCGCCGGCAGGGAGGCTTAGCCTAGCAGCAGTGGCTGTGGGGTTAGGAGGTCGGCGGGAGCAGACGGCGTGGGCCGGCGGGAGAGGCAGTTTGAAGGACAGGAAAGGCCAGGGTTACCCGTGCTGGACGGGAGGCCAGCAGAAGGACACAGACGCAGGAAGAAAGACAGGCTGCTTCGGAAATCCTGAAATGAGGTGCTGGTGTCACCCACGAAGGGGCGCAATCCCAGGAGCTGCGCAGGCTGGGGAGTTGCTGGGGTCCAGTGGGGAGCGGACGAGCGCTGGCATTCAGCTGCGTGGTTTAGGGGAGGGAGAGCAGGACGAGGCTCCTGGAGCCTGGCCCCAGAGTGTCCCAAGAAAGCACTTATTCCTGGGTTGAATGCTCTGAGGCCAAGTTTAAAACCCAGAAGACAGCAGAGGCAGGAAGGAGCCTCTGTTACCTGGGGATGGGGGTTGGGGAGATGGGGAGTGTCCATAGTGGGCGTGGAGTTTTTTTCTGGGGAGGATGAAGATGTTCTGACGGTGATCATGGCAGCTGCACACCCCGACTGTGATTAGGGTATGCTGTTAAACGGGAGCTTTGCAGCAGGCGAGTTAGGTAGAGGGAAGTAGGTGACGTTGGGGAGAAGCTCAGAGGAGGGTATGCAGAAGTTCTTTTTTATCGTTCTCACAACTTTTCCTAATTAGGATATTTTCAGTTTTGAAAGTTAAAAAGGTAAGAAGGGCAGGCACGGGGAAGAAGTTGGAATACAGCGGAACTAAGACCGCGGGGGCGCGATGGGCACCGGGGGTGGGTCAGAGGTGATGGGGGTGGAGGAGGCGATGTCAGATCTCGGGGTGTTCAGGGTTGCGGCAGAGGCCAGGTGGCACAGTCGTACTGAGATGTGGTCCTGAGCAAGAGGTTCTTGTTGGCGACTGTCTCCAGAAAACCATCACCGGTTTACTGTCAGCAGCGGTGACCCTGTGTGCAGCCGATGTGGCTCTTCCCAGAACAGAGGGTCTGTTGTTCGGGCTCTGAAACGGTGATTTCTTCTGTTATGTTTCCTTAAAGGTTCGGTTTATGCTGGAGACCATGTTGGCGCTGAAGAACAATGACGTGCGGAAGATCCCGGGCTATGACCCTGAGCCTGTGGAGAAGCTCAGGAAGTTACAGAGAGCGTTGGTGAGGCTCTTTTCTTCTCTTTTTTTCAAGATTTTACTTATTAGAGAACGAGCAGGGGTCGGTAGAGGGGGAAGCAGGCTTCCCACCGAGCAGGGAGCCGATGCGGGGCTCCATCCCAGAACCCTGGGTTCATGACCTGAGCTGAAGTCAGAGGCTTGAGCCACGGAGCTGCCCCGGTGCCCCTGGTGAGCTCCCCATCCACATGGGCTCGTTGTGAAGCTGTGAAGGCAGTCGGAGCTGGAAGTCAGTGCCATGTCTGGTTAGTAATCATTCCAAGAGGGTGCTTGGGGGGCTCCGTCGGTTGAGCAGCTGACTCCTGATTGCAGCTCAGGTCGGAATCTCAGGGTGGTGAGATCACACCCCGTGTCAGGCCCCATGCCCGGGGCAGTTGGAGTCGGCTTCAGAGTCTCTGTCCCTCTGCTCCTCCCCCTACTGGTGCCTGCACTCTCTCGCTCTAAAGTAAATAAATCCTTTTAAAAAAAGAGTTCCAGGGGGTGTCTGGGTGGCTCAGTGGGTTAAAGCCTCTGCCTTTAGCTCAGGTCATGATCCTGGGGTCCAGGATCGAGCCCCGCATCAGGCTCTCTGTTCATCGGGAAGCCTGCCTCCCTTCCTCTCTCTCTGCCTGCTTCTCTGTCTACTTGTGATCTTTCTCTGTCAAATAAATAAATAAAATCTTTAAAAAAAAAAAAAAAAAAAAAAAAGAGTTCCAGGGCACCTGGGCGGCTCAGTGAGTTAAGTGTCTGCCTTCGGCTTGGGTCATGATCCCAGGGTCCTGGGATCGAGCCCCACATCAGGTTCCCTCCTCGGCGGGGAGTCTGCTTCTCCTTCTTCCACTCCCCCTGCTTGTGTTCCTCTCTCGCTGCTTCTCTCTTTGTTAAATAAAATCTTTTTTAAAAGGTGGGGGGGTCGTGGAGGAGTTCCAAGATACTGGGAATAAGTGTCACATTTCTGTGGTGAGACCCTCCAAGTGGGCCGGGTGCAGGGCCGTCCCTATGAGCACAGCGTCCCCAGCCCCAAGCCTGTGGTGCTCGACTCAGCCGCACCATAGAAAACTCTGGTCACTTTGAAAGAGGTCTCAGGCCAGGGTCCCACCCAGACTGATAAAGTCAGCATTGGGGTGGTGGGGCCCACCTGTTGAGGCTCCCCAGGTACTCCCGGTGTGGGGCGGCAGCTGAGACCCACGGACATCCCTAGCCCTGGCTCTGGGCAGGTCTCAGATCGGCTCTGCAAACCCAGGTGCTCCTGGGCAAGTTTTTAACACCAGCTGCATGCGGCTTTCCTTGGGGTCTGCATCTGCATCTGAGCCTCTTGCCGGGTGCAACAGCTTTGCAAAGACAGCAGTGTTCGAGGTGGTAGACCCTTAGCCTTCAAGCAGAGGCATTGAGTTTACCTCTGCCTTTGGCATGATTCCAAACTGGTCAGTTGCCCTGACTGTCAGTGACCCGGCACAGCGCTCACGAGCCGGCAGTTCCGCAGTCAGGAGCAGAAAACGCCCAAGGGGCACCTGGGGGGCGCAGTGGGTGAAGCCTCTGCCTTCGGCTCAGGTCATGATCTCAGGGTCCTGGGATTGAGCCCCGCATCGGGCTCTGTGCTCAGCGGGGAGCCTGCTTCCCCCTCTCTCTTGCCTCTCTGCCTACTTGTGGTCTCTGTCTGTCAAATAAATAAATCTTTAAAAAAAAAATCAAAGAAAAAACGCCCGAGGCGGCAACAGTGCAGACTGTGAGCCAGCGGCAGCGTCTCACCTGCTCCTCTCTCAGGTGCGCAGCGCCGGCTCGGGCGCCGAAACTCAGCTCCGCATCTCCTGGGACAGCATCCTGAATGCCGAGCAGACCGGCCGCTGGTGGATCGTGGGGTCCGTGTGGACTGGGGCCCCTATGATTGACAACGGTCAGCAGAAGATCGCAGAGAAGCCGCCCTCGGGGACGGTATGAGAGCCCTGCGCTGTCGCCCTGGTGTCCCTCGGCCGGCCCTGCGGGAGTCCCCAGTTGGTTGCGCGGTTATGAGACATACAGACATGGGCTCCCTCAGACCCCTCCAGAAGTTGTTACTGTTTTGTGATAGGATTTCACTCAATTTCTGTGGTTTCTTTTTAAGTTTTTTTAAGTCCCAAAATAGTGTACGTAAAGGACTTAAAAACTGAACCAAACAAGGGGAGCCTGGGAAAGTCCGAACCCTCGGGTTGCAGATGCCGGTCCTGAGGGACAGGTGTTCCCACAAGGTGCGGCTTCCCGTCCATTAGACTTGGATTTCAGATTGTCGGAATTCTTCATATTTCTTGGTATTTGATTTTTAACTAAAGTTCCTATGTTATTCGGGTCTCCTTCATTTTCCCCTGATCACCCTTTTTGGTCTCAGGGTCCCATGACACACCTCATCGTCCTGCCTGTTTTGGCTGTGGCCGCCTCTCTCTGATACATGCTGGTATTGCCTGCATGGATGGGCCGCGCTGCCCTTGAGAGGCTCCCCCGTATCAGGCGGCTGTCTCCTCCTGTGGTGTGCTTTGTCTCTTGCTCTGGTTTTCTCTTGTGGGAGCGCACCAGAGAATAAAGGTGTAGCATTCACACATAAACCTATTTCCATGTAATTCAGAATTAGTCTTCAGTATAAGCCAGGGAAGCATACGTGTTGTCTTTTAGAGACTTGGTAACCACAGTGAACCAGAGTAACTTCTTGAGACATCAATGTGATCTTAATTGCCCCTCTTTCAGGTTAGTGGGAAGATACTAGAACTCGCCCGAAAGCAAAGAATGAACACCGATGTCAGGAGGAACATATTCTGTACGATAATGACTAGTGAAGATTTCTTGGATGCGTTTGAGAAGCTTCTGAAGTAAGCATTAGTGCAGACACTGTGATCAGATGCTGTCGAAGAAATCAGCACAGTTGGTTTTACGAGGGTCGGGTCAGATGCCGTTCGGGCCAGCTGGACTGTCCTCTCTCCCCTCCTGCCCTGGGTCCAGTCTTGCCCCTGCACTGGCCACTGGTGGTTCCAAATTGGAACATTTTATAGGTATATTTTGATTAAAAGTCTCAGCTGACCAACTGATTAGTCACAGTGTCTGTGGGTGGTTATAAATTTACTTAAAATCCGCATATTGAGGGCGCCTGGGTGGCTCAGTGGGTTAAGCCGCTGCCTTCGGCTCAGGTCATGATCTCAGGGTCCTGCGATCGAGCCCCGCATCAGGCTTTCTGCTCAGCGGGGAGCCTGCTTCCTCCTCTCTCTCTCTGCCTGCCTCTCTGCCTACTTGTGATCTCTCTCTGTCAAATAAAATAAAAAATCTTTAAAAAAAAAAATCCTCATATTGCAGCTGTGTTTCTGATGACTTCTAAATTAAAAACTTCCTGGTACAGTTTCTGTAATTCGTTGTAAAACGATTTTTTTTTTTAAGATTTTATTTGTTTATTTGACAGACAGAGATCACAAGTAGGCAGAGAGGCAGGCAGAGAGAGAGGAAGAAGCAGGCTCCCCGCTGAGCAGAGAGCCCGATGCGGGGCTCGATTCCAGGACTCTGGGATCATGACCTGAGCCGAAGGCAGGGGCTTAACCCACTGAGCCACCCAGGCGCCCCTGTAAAACGATTTTGAAAGTACCCGTGTACCTTCACAAAATACTCCTCAACAAATCTGATGCTAATTTTCCTTTATGGGCTTCAAATGCAGAGCGCGCGGGCACGAGGACAGGCCTGCCCACGGTTCCCGCCTCGTGACCCGCCGTCTCCGTGTCCTCTGCGTCGCAGGCTGCGGCTGAAGGACCAGCAGGAGCGGGAGATCGTTCATGTCCTCGTGGATTGCTGCCTTCAAGAGAAGACCTACAACCCTTTCTACGCATTCCTGGCCGGCAAGTTCTGTGAATACCAGAGAAGGTTCCAGGTAAGCCCACTAGCAGCCCGCCAGTCACCTGTGCTCCACTGTTTCCCTGGACATCATCTGGCTCAGCCCGCCCAGAACGAGCGCCCCGAGTGAGACGGTCAGCCTGCGCCGAGTGCCGCGTGCGGGGGGACAGTTCCAGGACCCATGCCCGCGGCCAGGCTCGCTCTCGGGGAGCGCAGGTGGGTGTCGTGGAGGCCGAGGGACGGGGCAGAGGAGTGCCAGGCCCCCTTTTCCTGTCTCAGAGGAGGGTGTCGTGCAGCCTGCGTCCCCGGGGGAGTGCCTTTTAGATCTTAGATGGCACCAGCCTTCTCTGATCTTTCTCAGCATTTCTGCCGATTGGAGGGGAAACCCACGGCAGAAAGAAGCTACTGTGGCAGGACAGGCGCGGGTGTGTGCAGCGAAGGAGGCCGCGTTGCTCCGGGCTCATCCTGACGTGGACACCACTCCGAATACGGCTGGATTACGTCTTGGTGACTTGTAACAGCAGCCCACGTTGTAACTTTTTTTTTCCCATCAGATGACTTTCCAGTTCAGCATATGGGATAAATTTCGAGACTTAGAAAATTTGCCAGCCACTAATTTCTCTAATTTGGTTCACCTGGTAGCCCACTTGTTGAAGACGAAATCACTTCCGCTTTCTATTTTAAAGGTTTGTATCTTGGATGAAAGTATTAAAAGCGTTGAAAACGGTAGTGCGATTGTTCATAGCCAGTACCTCAAGAAAACGCACATCCTTAGATTCTAACTCACTGGGGACATGTGTTTATCACGTCCTAGACGTCCTAGAAAGTACACAGTGCCTTGCAGTGTAGACATAACTCATGTACGAGGCATGGGTACAGTTGTTTTGTTCATCTCTGAGAATCTCACTTGCACTTTGGGTTCACGTGCAGGTCCTCGTTCTAAATCCCCCACTGGCCACCGCTAAGCGGGGAGGAGGACCGGGAGGCATAGGAGCAGGTGAGCCGTGGTGCGGGATTCTGTGGCCGCCTCTCCCTTCGTGGTGGGCGTCCTGCCCCCGACCAATTAAATTCCTGATTCACGGAAACTTCATCCAGGGAAGGTTGCCCTGGACAGTGGCGTGCGTGCCCCAGCCCGCAGGGCACAGAGGCCGTGGCCACACGCCCTCGCCCATAGCTCTTCCATCTTCTGTAGCTGGAAACAGCCTTACTTAAAGGGGTGGGTGCGTTTTTACTCTACTTTTTGAAATTATTGAGATTTTTTGTTATTTATTTGACAGAGATCACAAGTAGGCAGAGAGGTGGGGGGTGAGCAGAGAGCCCGATGTGGGGCTCGATCCCAGGACCCTGAGATCATGACCTGAGCAGAACAAAGGCAGAGGCTTTAACCCGCTGAGCCACCCAGATGCCCCTACTTTTTGAAATTACTGAAAAAATTGATTAAATGTGACTTGTTTTCTCTGTCCTGATTCTAATTAGATAGTGGAATTCGGCGAACTGGATAAACCCAGAGTCCACTTTTTACGAAAAGTGTTATATATTGTGTTAATGGAAACAGAAGCTGAAGACCTTGGTTCAATTTTTGCAAGGTATGTTCTCAGCTTGTTTTGTTAAAACGTGGAGAAGAGGTGAAGGAAGTTATTTTCACTTACGTTGACTTAGAAAAAGCAAGGTTGTTATACGTGACACGCAGCTTAGTACCTTATTTGAAGCTGGTGTCTTCTGCGTTCGATTTGGGGAACATGAAGCTGCCTGACAGCCGGCAGTGACGGTCTCTACAGCGCGGAGTGCACTGTTAAGCTCTTAGTTGAGAATTCTGCTTTTCAAAGCCATTCAGTCCCGTCTCCCGGTTGGAGGTTCCCGGGAATCGCGGGCCGGGGGAGGCTGGCTCCTCGCTGACTCCCGCTTCTGTGCCCCTCGCAGAGTGAGCGACAGCCCGAAGCTGGGCCTGCTGAGAGAAGGTCTGAAGCTCTTCATCGGCCACTTCCTGCTGAGGGGCGCGCCGGCAAGCACGAGCGGGGAGGCGGCCGAACGGCTGAGGGCGAGGGCCGACCTCTCCACCAAGGCTCTGCAGGGCAAGGCTTCCCTGATGATGTAGTCCCGAAGCGGAGAGGAGCGGCCCGCACATTTCTCTGAAAATGCCCTTTTTAAACCCAGAAGGCTCGTTGTGCCGCTGGCTGCATGTGCAGGTGGCAGGGCTCTGCCACGGGCTGCTGTGCTTGAGATCCTGCGTTTCTAGTAATTTTTAAATTCAAGGTCATACTGTGTTTCTGTTTTAAACGTTCTCACGTATCTGTTTCCAGAGTGGGGAGGGCAGAAGGCAGGGAGGGCAGGACAGGTGGCCACGGGCAGGTCCTCCAGTAGAGACAGGGCAGGGTGCGGGTGAGATCACGTATGTGGTGGCTTTTTTTTTTTTTTTTTTTTAAGATTTTTATTTATTTATTTGACAGAGATCACAAGCAGGCAGAGGGAGAGGAAGGGAAGCCGCCTCCCTGCCCATCAGAGAGCCCGATGTGGGGCTCCATCCCAGGACCCTGGGATCATGACCTGAGCCAAGGCAGAGGCTTTAACCCACCTGAGCCACCCAGGTGCCCCTGTGTTGGCCTTATTTTTAATAGATGGTTCGCTAGACGGTGCAGTGATAAAGAATTGGATGGGTCTTTTATCTTTTTGATGGACTGATTTAAAGTCCAAAAACCATTAGTTAAATGTGGTAGCTGATACCTCATGGATTATTTCACTGTTGGGAACGCAAGCGTGTGGGGAGGGTGAGCGGTCGCCCAAAGCCTTGTGGACGCCTGTCCTGCGCGGTGTGGCCGGGAGCTTCCTGCCAGCACTCAGTGCGGTTCCCACATGCGAGGGCACGTCCCGTGTGCCTGTCCCGTGTGTGCCCATCCCATACACACCGCACTTTACTCGACAACGTGGATGGCACCAGAGAGCTGTCAGACGCCGGACGGTGGGCCTCTGGGCGAAGTCCTGGGAGGAGTAAGTGACTGGGACAGCACTGCCGCCTGCGAGCTGTGAACACTCATCTAGCAACAGACACGCCCCACGAGTACCCTGGGCTCTGGCTGAGTCTGTGCAAAGTCAGTCATGACCGACGAATGTCTGTCCTTCTCCGGCTCTTAGAATCGGCTTCTCTGTCTTAAGTGCTGCGAACTTGAGTTAAGTGTCCCCTGTGGCTACTGAAAAGTTATCAGCACGTGTGCACGGAATAGTCTTTTCTGGGGCATCGACACGAGCCCGGCGGCGGCGCGCTGTCCCGCAGGGGGCTCCCTTGGCCGGAGGGAGGCCGCTCCCGTGGAAACCCCTTTTGTCACAGGCTTTCAGACACCGGCTGTACGTGAGCCGACGGCAGCGTGTGTTTGGAAATGACCACGTGACGTTGGCAGCATATCCGTGTGTGTCCCTAAACGGACGGATTTAAGTCTTGAACGCCCAAGGAGCACGAACAGCGGCCTGCCGGCCTCTCCCAGCTCGTCGGCCCCACCGCCGGCCGCCCCACTCCGCGTCTCCCAGCTGCTCCCGAGCCGCGTCCGCAGGGAACAGAGTGCACCGGCCGGGAGCCTGCACTTTCTCTGCGGGTGGGGGTCAGGCAGGGAGCCGGCGGGGCTCAGCACAGCCGCCTGCCTCCCGGGGTCGGGCTCGGAAGAAAAGTGCGTCAGTCGAGCGAGACCACCGGTTTACCGACACCGTCGACCTGTGCTCGGCATAAGCTCCTGCTTCCTCCATGACCTGCAGACCTGCCCACAGGCCGTTCACAGCAGGGGCAGCCGCTAAGACTGAGAAGAACGGTCGCCCGTCCCTGACACGGCCCACACCTAGTGGGGGGCATGGCTGCGCAGGCTGACTTTTTGCAGAAGATAAACTGGGTTCAACGGAATCCTCTTTTTATATCGTCTTTGTTACTAAAACAGTAAAAGCGGTCTCTTTGCCATGGATGAATTTGTGACTTCCTTCCTGACGTCCAAGTCTGGCAGGTATTACGTGGCAGGCCATCCGTTAATTTCTCCTTTTTCGGTGTAAAAGCCCTTTATAGCAGCACACTGTCACGGGTATCACATGTTAGTATGCTGTCAGTGAGTGTATCTTGACCAAAAGCTACTGTGAACTCAGATTTGCTTGTAAATATATGGGTTTTCAAAATGTATTATGGTAGGGGCGCCTGGGCGGCTCTGTGAAGCCGCTGCCTCCGGCTCAGGTCATGCACGACGCCCCGGGTCCTGGATCGAGTCCTGTGTCGGGCTCCCAGCTCAGCAGGACGTCTGCTTCTCCCTCTCCCTCTGCCCCTGCTTGTACTCCGTCTCTGACAAATAAAGTCTTTAAAAAAGATGAAGTAAAACTTGACCCTACAGTATCATAGTTTATTATTTCCCATCTACAATAAAATGTATCTTAAAAAAGTAAGATGTGTTACAGTAATACTCTGCTCTGGAAAATACTGTCCCCAGTGCTTGGTATACATGGAAATTTGGGGGCTTCTTGTGGTGCAGGTTGAGAACTGCTATTGTATTGACAGAATTTGTGAAAAGACCTCATCTTTTAGGGGACTTCGTCTTTTTTTCCCTCTAAGTAATCTCTGCATCCAGCCTGGCGCTTGGACCCTAAGAGCAGGAGTCAAATGTTCTACCGACTGAGCCAGCCGGGAGTCCCTAGGGGATTTCATCTCTAAAACAGAATAAGGAACAAACTTTTTAATGTATTAAAATGTATAAATAAAGTAATTTTTTGTATTTTATTTAGAGTGCCAGTGAAGGTTTGTTTTGAAACAGCAGGTTGGCTGGTTGCACACCTTCTCCTTCCCGTTTAGGGAAATCTGCCTAACCTGTGGCTTGGGCTACACCTCAGCGGTACAGTCCCTCCTCACCCCTCCCCTCCCTCTTTGCCCAAAGACCCAGATAAAGCAAAGGAGGCAAAATGTTAACCAGTAGTGGATCTGGGTGAAGTTTATGCAAAGTATATTCTTTACAACTTCTCTGTAAGTCTTAAATTATTTTAAAATAAGAATTTTTATAAGACATTCATAATGCAGAACCCATCCTTCAAAGTTTTAAAATACTCTAATGCTTTTTAACAAAAATAATTAAGCAAATCACCTCTACCTCTTTTGTAAAACAAAACAAAACAAAAACCCTAATCAGTTCTTACCATGTAAACAGCGATAGGGTTTCTGTGGTTTGCCTGGACTTGGGACACCCGCTCAGCAGGAGGAGCAGGTAGATGGAGAGGAGATCCGGTTCCTTCCTAATCGCTGAGCCACGGTCAGTGGCTTGGGATCAAAGCCCATACGTGGGCTGGTGGCCTTGGGCGCCAGTCACTGAGAGTTGAGCACTCACGCAGGGGCTGGGAAGGATCCCGATGCCCGTGCGCGCGTGGTACGAGCACCTTCCCACCCTGACGCTCGGATCGCACTTGTGCTTGGACTCCGCGGCCGGGGCTGGTCAGCAGCGAGGCCAGGAGCCACGTGAGAGGAAGTTGCGGCATCACAACCCTTTTCCCTAGATGACTGTTTCCTGAGAAACACGAACAATTACCAAATTGGGAACGAACCCTGATGGAACTCTGGCACGGTCCCTTTGCTTGGGTTTTCACGCTGTTCCCCGTTCACGCAGGTTCGACTCCAGTTCCTTCCCTGTGGGACAGTGAGAGGCACGGGTCGCAGGCGTAGGTAACTGGTCTGCGTCGGGGCAGGGTTGGCTGGGCTCTGCCCCGGCCACTGACCGGTCCTCCGCACGTCAGTGGGAGCCGCGTGAACCCATCGCCGCTTCCTGGTCACCGCAGCCTCCCCGCGGAAGGCGGAAGTCACCCGCTCTCTGGGGTTCTCGGGGTCTCAGGGACCCTGAGCAGCTGCTCAGCATCGGGGCCTGCGGCCCTCCGGGACTCTCATGGGCCTCGGTCCCCCATGGAGCGTCTCTGCGGGAACAGCGAGTGGTTCTGTCTTCCGCAGGAAAGGCTGCGAGCCGGGCAACGTGCCGGGCCCTGAGCCCCGCAGAACACCCCGCCTGACCCTTGGCCTCCCACGGGGCCCCTAAAATCCTTCGCTTGAGCTTGTCCCTGGTCTGGGCGCCCTGTCCCTGATGCCAGAGCGCACGGCGCCCGCTCCCAGCTCCTAACGCAGGCTGTGGCAGGTGCGGCTGTGGACGGCTCTTCTCCAAGCTCCCTGCCCCGCGGAGACACTTCCCGCTCTCGAGTCGTGCGCGAGCATGTTTGTTCGCGTGGCCGGGGGCCTCTGACATCGCTCCGAGCCTCTGCGACGGCAGCCCCTCAGAGAGTGCGGATTGTTGGTCCCGTTCTGCACTCCCTGGGGGCCTGCCGGTGCTGCCCAGTGAGCTGAGCCTGGCGAGCCCCTGAGCCCTGACACCTGCCTGAAGTCTGAGCAGCAGGCCCCGTGGTGACAGAGCCCCAGCCGTGTGAGGCGAGCAGCCAGCCATGCCCGAGGGACAGCGACGGAGAGCTGCCCCTGGGAGGAGCTGCACAGGGCGTTGTGGTGGGGCTCCTGGCGCGGCTGCCCAGGCACAGAGCCCTGCCGTGGCCTGGCCCCGGACGTGGCAGGCCCACGGTGCATGTGGAGCCTGACCGAAGGGCCGCAGTTTCCACGCGGAGGACGTGGGTTTGGTCAGTGACAGCAGACTGTCAGCGGATCATTGAGGAGACTAAGTGCCTGAAGTTGGGTTTCAAAAGCATTGACGGACGGAGCCCGGCTCTGGTTAGGCAGGTGGGCATGTTGGGGACAGAGGATGGGCCGTTAGCAGGTTCCTAGGACCTTCCTGGCCAGGTGACTGGACCCGGGCCAGCGCAGCTGCTGCAGTGAGGGGGCGTTTCGGAGACACGCTGGGGAGACTCGGCCTCTGGCACCCGGGAACCCATGGGGGTCAGGGTCAGACACAACCCCTGGAGGTGGGACCCCCACGGGAGTCGTGGGCCCAAGGGCCGAGAACAACACCAGCCGCGCGCGGGTTTGGCTTTGGGGGGTGTCTAGAGCTGGTCAGAGACACGTCCTGGGGACAGCGGCTCGCTGTGCAACCCTGACAGTTACCGACGGTCGGGAGAACACGGATTTTCTCCGCATGATCTGAGTCTGGGGAGTGGCGCTTCCCTTTTTCCCACCCTTGAGGTTCTCTGCCCTGGGCTAAAAGTGAACGATGCTGGCAGGAGAGAGCTGGCCACCGCGAGGCCGAGGTCACCAGAAAGGGACATTTATCTTGAGCTCGGCTGGATAAATGATGAAAAATTATGTTTGCGCGATAAGATGATGAAAGGGAAATGGGGACTGGCTTCGGGGCTCCAAGGGTGCAGAGGCGACGTCAGACACAGCGAGGGCCACACGGGCTTGGGAAACAATGTCCTGTGTGTGCCCACAGGCCGCCACAGCCCAGCAGGTTTGACCTCGAGCGTGTCCAAACAAGGATGTATGAGCCACTGACCTTCACGGGTTATCAAGGCAGCGCTTTCCCACCCTTTCCCTGAAGAGTGCCTGCCCCCAACGTGCTGTGCTGCCCCCGCGCCCCCCACCCCGTGTGCTCCAGCGGGGACCTCGCCAAGGCCCTGCCCTGGGGAGCGGCAGAGCCGGACACAAAGCCAGGACAGCCTTCAGCCTGGGCCAGAGCGAAAACGATCAGGAGTGTTTTAAAAAGTGTTTTTTCTAGAAAGTCTTTATTATGGGCCACTCCTCCCATTTTACTTTGTCACATTCCTCCTCCTGTGTTTCTGGCGGCCGGGCTGGCCTTTTCTCCTGTCTGTATGTCCGTCCCCGTGCGGCCACACTCACCTGTGTGCTGCGCTGGACTCGTCTGCAAACACGCACATCAGGACACTCAGCTCCTAAAGTCTCGGCCTGCGTCTCCCGGGAGTGAGAACGCTCTCTGGGGCCCCCGGCACTGTCATGGCCGCGGAGAGCCTGGCGCTTGTGGGTGCCAGAGGCTGGCGGATGCTCCCCTTGTTCTGAAGTCAGTTTTCTAGAGTTGCTTGTTCCCACCACCAAGAATACAAAAGGAACAGAGGAAGCCGGAGAGGGAGACAAACCCTGAGAGACTCTTGATCTCAGGGAGCAAACAGAGTTCTGGGGGGAGGGGGAGGAGGGGGAGAGGGGGGCCAGAGATGGACAGCGGGGAGGGTGTGTGTTGTGGGGAGTGCTGGGAAGTGTGCAAGCCTGATGAGTCACAGACCTGTACTCCCGAAACAACACATTATATGTTAACAATAATTAAAAAAAAAAATACGACTGAGGTCCAAACATCTCGCTTCCACTCCTCCTTTAGTGTCGAACATGTCTCTGCTTCTTAAAAAAGTTCTCGGTGCTGGGCTTGTGAAGAGTCAGGGCCAAGCGTTACCTCGAATCCTGGACATGTCTTTGAGCCTCGGGGTAAACCTTCTGGGAGCAGCACCACGTGGTGATGCCTGAACCTCTCTCAGCGGCACCCAGGGACGTAATCAGGACCAGCAGTTAATTCAGATCCATCGCTTAATTCAAGGCCACCAGACCTTTCCACAGGACAGGTACATTTTTACCTTTGTCATTTGTAAGGGAAATTGTTCACCAGACTTAAGGACATTTTACAAAGGGAAAAAATGGCAAAATGTGGATTTCCTGTTGCCCACCAGTAGTTGGTGGCTTAGGCAGCCATTGGTCACCCTTGCCAGAGTCGGGGGTTGCAGAATGGTCATTGTCTAGCTCGTCACTCTCCTACATTATCAGCTGATGTTCTTCCTTTGAAACGGGACTTCCTGGTGAGCGCCCGGCTGGCTCGGCCGGTAGGATGTGCAACTCTTGATCTCGGGGCTGTGCATTTGGGCCCCACATCAAGTGTAGAGATTATTTAAGTAAATAAATAAAAATAAACTTTAAAAAAGTCATGAACACATGAAATGAGTCTCCCTCTACTACTCTCCGCTTTTCCTGGAAAAGATCAGACTCCATACGTCTTTCCTGAAGTATCGACTCGATTCGCTGCCACGCACACAGGGGGACATCACCACTGGCCGCAGCGGCACCAAGGGTCCATTCTCAGGTGGGGGCGCGGGGAGCCTCCAGGCTGTGGCGGGCCCTGGGGGCTCAGCCCTGCTGTCTTGCAGGTGGGGGACTGGTCCAGCCGGGTGGCGGGAAGCCCTGTGTGCCCGGGAAGCTTGCGTACCACCCAGGTTCATGGCTGTGCAACATGTGTGACTACCCTTCGCAGCCTGGTGCGTAGGTCTGTTCACACCGCTCTGTCCCGTTGCAGGACCCTCACGGTCGTGAGGTACAGTAGGACGCAGTGTCGGACCTGGCCGGCGCTGCCACCAGCCTGGCTCACTCCCAACCGGTGACCCGGCAGCCGCCGCATCGTGGAACCACCATCGGTGAGGAAGCCGACTTGCCACGTGTGTTTTCTCTAACTGTCCGGGTGGGTTTGTGGGCACCTGGGACCCTGTGATCACATCAGGGATCGGGACGGGGCGGGCTCACGAGCAGTTCATCCAGGCGCACCGTCCTCAGTGTCGTCTTCACACCGGCCTTTCCCTGACGTGAGCGGAGCGGGCTGGGCGACCAGCTGGCCCGGCTTGTGCGGGACTCGGGGGCCCTCAGGATGGAGCTCTTTTGGTGCTAAGGCTGGGAAGGTCCCAGAAAGCTGTGATGGGATGGTCACCCCAAGTCCCGGAGCCAGTATGCGGCACCAGACAAGGTCTTGGGTAAAATCTGCAGGGACAGTCAGGGCTCGGGGACTGAAGTGCGGCATGAGCGAGGGGCTTGCTATTGTTCAGCCATACCCGCGGCGCCCGTCCCTCGCCGGGGTGTCCGTCGTCACACCCGCGGCGCCCGTCCCTCGCCAGGGTGTCCGTCGTCACACCCGCGGCGCCCGTCCCTCGCCTGCACCCAGGAGGGCTTCCAGCAGCAACTGCAGCGGTGTCTCTGTCCCCGGCATTTCCTCTCCGCCCATCTTCCTCAACAGTCTGGCCAAGGACATAGAAAGTGCTTGCCGGTTTGCAGACGACCTGACGTCAGCGGGAATAACTCCGAGTCTCACTCCTGGAGGCTGTGTTTTCACGCCCCGTGAGGAGCCTTATGTCCTGCGGAGGGCCCGGCACGTTCTCTCTGGGCGGGCTCCTATCCGGACCAAGGAGGTGCCTGTGGCCTGAGAGCAGAGCCCAGTTACTTCTCACCCAAGTACAAAGAGGACGGTCTCCGAAGTCATTCTCCTGTCTCAGACCCCAGTTTGCCACCAACATCGTTCCATTCGGCGGCATCGGCACCTACTTTCTACTTCTGAAACGCCGATGGGGAATCCAGAACATCTTTACCGCCTCTGGGAAAACGGTCCTTAATGAAAGTAAAGCTAGGCCTGCACAGAAGTCCAAGATGAACCCACGGGGCTGAAAGCCGTCCCCGCTCCCAGAAGGCTCTAGAGGGGCACCTGGCACCCACACGCCCTAAACCTGGGGCCTGACATGATTTCTAGTCTTGTTATTACTTCCTTTGCCCAGGCCTGGCCAAATGTCTGATTTCCTAGAAAGAGTGGACTCAGAGCAGATGTGCCCGGGGCCGTAATTACCAGCCACGGGACAAACGCAGATTTCCCAGGAAGGGCTTCCAGGGCTCCTGCCTGCCGAAAAGCTAGTTCCTGTGCGTAGGGCAGACCCCGAACTTATTTAACTCATCAAAAATACGACGTGATTATTTGAGATTTATTTTATCCTCGCCCGCAAACTTCCGCTTCGTGAAGGGAGTGCATTCCGAGCTGGCCCAAAGCCGCAGGTGGGTCCGTCTAGCCCTCATTATGCCCTTGTGCTTTTTGGCTCATATGGACGACGAGATTTTTAAAGCGCTCTCTGCTTTCTAAATCAGATTTAATAGAGCAGCCAGCATCTGCTTTTCTGCTTTAACACCTGTGGGACCAACACGGCGAGACCAAGCTGCAGGGGCGCCTGGCAGCAGGGGCTGGGCCTCGGGGAGGCTGCAGACCCGGGGTCTGTCCCAGGACGTGGCCCCTGCCCTCCACACCCTGTAAATTCACCCAGAACCGTGACACGGAGAATCCTAAAATACGGTGTGGGCCTTGGGAGTTGGGCCTGCTGCTTTCTGTCCCGCGTGTGTATGAACAGACGTGTGCACCTTGGTTCCTGTTGGCACAGCTCTGCGTTCCTGCAGAGGGTTTGCACGAGTCCCGTCTTCCCCAGAGCTGTGGGTCTGGGCTGCTGTGGACGCTGTAGAAGGAGGGGCCCCATGGCCACCCATCCCTTTCCAGAGCTGCTTCCCCCCATGTGGGTCTTCCCTGGGGCGAGACTCGGCTCCTGTGGGGCCTGGGGGAAGCCGGCTGCTCGGCCCAGGGCTGTGGCCGCCTGCCGGTGCGAGAGACGAGCGTTTCCGGAGCTCTCGCTGCGCGCCTTCAGGCCGAGCTCCTGCAAAGTGTGCTGCAGAAGAGAAGTGGCCACGGGTCTCGAGGAAACATGTGTTTGGCAGTGACCTCGTGGGAGGGATTCTGTGACGGAAGATGTTGCCGTGGCCCCCCAGCGATGAGGGGCCTGGCCCGCTGGTGGCAGTCAGTGGTGCCCGGATCCTCAAGGCTGGTCGGGCCTCTGGTCTCCGCTGACCCCCTTTTACACCGTCCCGATGGCTTAGGGGACTCTCCGGGGCAACCTGTCAGGTGTGCCACACGCCCACCAGCCAAGCGCGGCCCAGGCCCGGGCCCTGGGCTCCCCACGGGCAGCGCCGGCCGGCCGGGCAGAATCGTGCAGCACCTGTCACCTGTGCGCGGGAGGCCTGGTAGGAGCCAGAGAGCATCACAGCACCTGTGATTAGGAGGGCAGCTGGCACTGGAGGCCGAGGAACATTTATGAGTAAACAGGAATTACTTCTGTTCTCTGATTATGAAGGTCACGGTGGTTGAACCCTGTCGGGAAGGTCTCAGACCCATTATCTGCTTAAATAGACCTAGGAAAGAAAACACCGGCAGTCATTAAAAGTGAATTACTTTGTTTTTTGAAGATAGAAAGCCTCCAAAGCCTCACAGTGTGGGGGACGTTGGGGCCCCGCCGTGGCCACCTGCAAATGAGGAGCTTCAGACGGAAAAGCTCACAGGCAGCCACCAGAGACTCGGGCAGGTCTCGAGCTCCCCTGGCGGCTTCTAGAAAACACTGGATTTTTTAAGCCATTGTGGAAGCTGCCAAGAGTGTACAACAGGGCATGTCGGGCGTTTTCTTTACCTGAGAAATACGGGAAAGGATTTCTGAGAGCTACAAGATCAGCCTAGATTTCTGGTTTAAATCTAGGAGAGGACTTGCGTTTTCTGAGGCGCGGCCGTTACTTTGCAGAGCCAAGTGTCGGGTCAGGGGCGATCATTTCCGTCCCTCCAGACTCAGTGACCCTGGCTCCTCCTCTCACCGCAGCCCTCAGGCGCTTTGGGGATGTCCTCGTCAGGACTGGCTTGTCTGAGCTTCATTGAGAAAGGCTGAGGCCTGTATCAGAGAGGCGCGGGCGGTTGCCACCTGGAGGTGGGCGGCGCAGCGCAGGCCACTGACGGAGAGCCAGGCCGGAGGGCTGCCGGGACGTCGGGGGCTGCTGCTAACTTTGCCGAGCTGGGGGAAGAGCAGCAACCTGACTTACGGGCTCATTTTATGTGTTCATCTCTGTGGACACTGGGAGCTCTGGGAAGTTTAAAAAGAACCCGAACAGACCTAGAATAGACTCAGCGGCAGAGTAGAGGTACCCAGGGGCCGAGGGAGGGGTTCTTGTTTAATGGGGATGGAGTCTCTGTTGGGGCTGCTGAAGAGGTGGGCACAGACGGCGCGGACAGGTACACAGCATTGTGAGTCCGTGCGGTGCCCTGACCTGTACACTCACAGACGGCTACAACGGGACGCATCGTCACGTGTGTCTGAGCACAGCAAACGCCTGTGGCAGAGTTTCTTGGTTGTTTCCCAACATCCACTCACCCGCTTGGTCCCGCCAACCGGAAACACCCCGTTCCGGCTCCCACGAGGCTCCCGGGGGCCGTGGGACAATGCTCGCCAGTTGAAGAGAACGTGTCCGTTTCTGAACCCCTTGCAGGGTAGGCGCTTATTCGCCCTTTGCCCTTTGCCCCGTTGGCTGGGTTGCAGGGGCCCAAGCGCCATCCCAAACCGTGGAGGAAAAGCCATGAGATCATGGGCGTGGGGCCCTGGTGCTTGTGGGCCCCCAGCCCAGCCCTGGACAGGCTAGGTGCATAGGAGAGAAACAAACATCTGTCTGTGTGACACTCTGATTTCTGGGACTCTCCTGTCCCATCAGCCCCCCAGCTCTGACTGGGACGCTGGTGGCCGCTGTCCGGGCACGGATACCACTAGCAGGTCCCGTGGCCAGTGCCACACCCAGCAGGAGCAACGAGGACCACAGGCTCATCAGCAGGGCGCTCGCGTTGTAGCCACGTCCGGGATGCTGTCCCCCGTCCCCGACTGGCTGCTCAGCCCCAAGGCCCACGGCATAGAGAGCGTGGCCCTGTGGTTCTGGCCTTCTGTCCGGCGCCTGGCACACAACAGTAAATACCCCTTGAATCAAGAAGGCAGGGAGCCACCCATGGTCTCCAGCCCTGTGGCAGGCACCGGATCAAAGAGCGCGGCCTGTGGGACAAGCCACTGCGAACACCACTTGGCTGGTCCGGGGAGGGGGGGCTCCGCAGCCCCTGCCAGCCTGTGTCCATGCGCCCCCGGCGAGCACGCATTCGTCGGGGCTCTGCCCACGTCACATTCGCGAACAAGCGTGGGTCAGACGGGAGTCATGTCCCCACGCAAGGCGAGCTGGGACCTGCCAGGACGCCGGGGCCGAACCACCGGCTGCCAACAGCATCGCCCTCGCTCCCTCGGTCTCTGCGGGTGGGTCCCAGATGCAGGGGGAGTGGGCCCCCAGGTGCCCAGACCCCCGACAGGCAAGCCCAGGAGGGCAGTGAATGGAGAAGGGAGACCCCACGAGCAAGAGGCCGCAGGCTCCGAGGGAAACCGCAGGAGGGCAGTGGCTGTGACCGATGTCCTCTGTGCCCAGAGCTGCCGTTCCCCGCAGCCTCGGCGAGGCGGGCGCTGCCCTTCCGCACCGGGCCAAGGACGACCTTGCCGCTCAGAGAAGTGAAGTCCCTTGCCTGAGGCCGCCCAGTCGGTGTGTGCTGACCCTGGGTTTGCCCCCACCTCTCCCCACCCCCGCCGGCTCTGTGCCATGACTTCCTCGCCGGCACCCGCACCGGCCCCTCCTCCCTCACCGCTACAGCACAACATCTTCTCCCAGACTCTGCTGAGCTACAGCGGCCTTGGGAGACCTTGAGGGTGTGCTCTCTGCACCTCATGGTCTGGAGAGCCTGGGCTGAGGAGATACACCTGGGGTGGGGCGGAGGGAGGTGTTCTGTTGGCTCGATGATCCCAGGGGCATCAGTGGGTTGAGCGTCTGACTCTTGGTTTCAGCTCAGGTCATGATGTCAAGGTCGTGGGATGGAGCCCCGCATCAGGCTCTTCGTTCAGTGTGGGGCCTGCTTGAGATTCCCTCCCCCTCCCTAAAATAAGTAAATCTTAAAAAAAGAAAATAGGCACCTAAAACTAAAACAGTGTTATATGTCAATTGGATCTCAATAAAAGAAGAAAAAAAATCACACGTGTGCTCTATTTTTCGCTCAAAATTCCTGTTTGCACTGCCCGCACGCCTCTCTATTCTGTGTTCTGGAATATTTACTCCAACAGAAGGGTTAGGAAGTGGGCACGTGGTGGTCTGGGCCTTAGATCAGTGTCCTGCACGATTCCTCAAGCCCCCCCCCCCCCCCCCAGCCACTGAAAGGAGACAGCTGGCATCAGGCTCGCCTCAGGCTCGCCTCCTCACGCTGCCGTTAAGGCTGCACATCTCCGGCCCAGGATGAGGTTCCAGGTGGCGGCTGCGGTCCCATCCGCCTTGGCCTTACCTTACCCTGCACATAACCTCATGTCTTCACTGGCCTTTTACATTGTATAGCTTATGTATTTGTTATTCTTCTCTTCCTGCTACAATGTAACTCAGGAGGATGGATGTGTCTCAGTGCTTGGAACCGGGTGAACCACTCTAACTTAGCAGGTATTCAGAAAGTTTGGTTGAATTAATGACTGCAGGAGTTGGCTATAATTCTCTGTTTTGAGAGGTGGGAGGCTACAGTGTCACACAGGCCCCAATCCGGAGCATATGTGGGTCTCTGATCCCCCCCCCAGAACATTTCATCACCAGGATAAACCCACCAGGGTGGTAAGAAGTGCTGAGGATATATTGCAGCCCCAGAAAAAAAATTTTTTTTGTGTGTGCATTTGTTTTACAGGTAAATCTATTTTAGAAAAACTGCAAGTTTCCTGTCGTGGTGTTGGCCTATCTGCTATAAAAACCCAGAAGCACGCCCTCCCCCCGCCCCGAGCCTCTGCTTGGCGGCGGGGACTGGGACGCAGCTGGCAGGAGGCAGCTAAGCCTCCTGCCCGCCGCCTGCCTGGAGCTCACGGCGGCGGCCGGCTCCGGGGACAGGGCCGCCCTCCTCTCCGCACTAACCCCTCTCCCAGACGACCCTGGTTCTCCTTTTTCTAGGTGTTATTTCACGACAGAGGGGGAAACTTTACGCTTGGAAGAAAGGATATTAATGGGGAAGGCGGAGAGGAGCATTAACCACCGGCAGGAAAACCGGAGGCGTCATTATTGAAAATGGGTGAACTTGGAACCCTAACCGCAGGCGCTGCGCGGGGCTCCCGAGTCCCACTGCCTCTGCCCGACGCCCCCAGACCTCCTGGGAGCGTCTCAGGCGCCCCTTTCCCATCCCGGGGCTGGAGGGGTCGGGACAGCCGGAGCAGCAGGGGCGACGGGTCACCGCGTCAGGCTCAGGGCGGGAGCCCGCCTCTCCCCCTCCCCCCCACCCCGCAGGACCGGGCTCGGCGACCCCACCTCGGCCCCACGTCGGCCGGCTGGCCCTCCCGCCCCCCTTGCGCCCCGGGCCTGACCCCGCGCCCCACCGAGATAAGGCGGCGGGGCTTTGTTCCTCCCCCCAGCTGGGTAAACCGCGCCCGCCGACCCCCCCCCGCGCTCCTCCCCACCGCTGAGGCCGCCCGGGGTGGGGGCACCCTTTGTCCTGCCGTAGGGCGGGCGGACAATGGCCCGGAGGAGCCGCACATTGTCGGAACCTTGTGTACACCTGGGGGGCGGCAGGTGCGCGGGGTCGGCGCGGGGCCGGGGGCGGGCGGGCGGGAGGGGGGGGGCGGGCATCTGGGGGCGCGGGCCTCCGGGGAGGCCTCCGAGGGGGGAGAAGACCCGCCCCCACCCGTCCCCGCCCGCCCCCGCCCGCCCGCTCGCTGGACCTGACGAGGGGGAGGGGGTTTCTCGGCGTCCAGTTGGGGACACACCTGGTGCGTGATTTACGAAGTGAAAGTGTTAAACGAGGCCGCCAGCTGGAGGCCCGACCCGGCTTTATGAGTTTTATTAGGTGCCCTATTATGGAAAATAAACTTTAATCCGACCATAAAAACCAAATCTGAAAAACATATTTGCCCTTGTGGCGTGGAGCGGCGCGGCGCTCGCGGCGCAGGTCCCACCCCCGGAGGGATTCGTTTGACGAGGCCGACACAGCGCGCCGCAGGACTTTGATACCGGAGGGGGCCGCGCGCGCGGGCGGGGAGCACGCCCCCACGTCGCCCACACCGCCCCGGGCCCCGCCCGCGAGCCCCGCCCGGTCCCGCCGCACCCCTGCGCCACCCCCACCGCTCTGCGGGCCACTCCCCCGCGCAGCAGCGCAGCCCGGGCCTGGCCACCCCAGGACCCGGGGCTGGAGGGGGCGGCGCGGGGGAGGCCGCAGGGCCGAGTTACCCCGCAGGCCCCGGAGGCGCTCTACGGCCCCGCCTGGACCTGGAGTTCGGGGCCGGGCGCTCTACAGCGCAGCCTGGGATCGCCAGAAGCCGTCCTGCCCCGGTCCAGGGCCGCCCCTCCTGGACCTTGTCTGTGCCTCGGATTTCCCACAGCAAGTCCGGCCCCTCTTGCAGGAAGGGGGTTGGGAAGGAGGAGGGAGCGGGAGGAAGGCCTGTCGGAGCCGCCCGCGGTGCCGGCGCGGTACTGTTCACTGGGCTGGGGCAAAAGGTCTCTGGGATCCTCTCGCCTCCCCAGCCTGAAAGTCTGAACCCACTGGAAGCTCCTTCGCCTCCCCCCAGGCCCCGACGACCACCGAGAGTGCACGTGTAAGGACCGCTGTGGAGGCTTGTCGCGGGCACAAGGTCCTCAAAGTGCGTCAGGTGGCGGGACTTCCTCCTCAAAGGCCGAATGATACCCCTTTGTGCCCGCGTAGTCCTCTTGCTTCCTCTGTTCCCCAGCGGACGCCTCCGCCTCGCGATCCCCGCGGACGCCGCAGCCGCGAGCACGCGTGGACGGGCCGCGCTTCCCGATCCCATGCCCAGGGCTCGTGCACGGACAGCCCGAAGCAGGACTGCTGGGGTTTTGTCGTGTGTTTTCCAGGAAACTCCCTCCTGTTTTCCGCAGCGGCTGCACTGCTGTACGCTCTTCCCCGCAGCGCACGAGGCCGCGTCTCGGATCCTCCCGGCGCCTGTTGCTGTTTTCGTTTTTTTGCAACAGCCGAGGTGTGGGTGAGGGGTGGTATCTCAGTGTGGTTTTGACCCGCATTTCCCCGCTGGTGGCGGGCGGTGGTGTCTTTCCCTGCTGCGGACCATCTGTATGGCCACCTCAGAAAAATCTCTATTCAAGCCCTTGGCCTATTTTTAAACTGGATTCGTGCGTTTGTTGTTGAGTTGTACACGTTCTTACATTTTGGCATATTAACCCCGAATCAGATATATGATTTATAAATATCTTCTCCCAGTTCTGGGTTGCCTTTCATTCTGTTGACTGTTTGCTTTGCTGTGCAAAAGTTTTCAAGTTTGATATGATCCCGTTGGCCTATGTTTGCTTTTGGTGTCATAGGAAGTCTTTTAAGCTGATCTTGCCAAGCTGACTTCCCTCAGAGGCTGGGATGTGGAAGGCCCACCTCACAAGGAACAGACACTTCCTCTAGGTTCTAGTCGTTTCTGTACTTCTCAGACTCTGGCTATTAAAGCTTCTGTAGGGGCCTGGGACCCTGGGCCACCCGCCAGGACTGGACAAGAGACGTGTGTGCCGTCGCCTGGAAGATACGTTTAGATTGGTTTCCTTGTCACAAGAAGGACTGTGTCCACATCCTTCTGCACATGCTGGAACACTGCCAGAGCAATGTCTGTCTTCTGAGAACGAAGGAGAACCTCCCGCTAGGGTGAAGAGAAGCGAGCTCAGGCTCCGGTCCTTGGTAGGCAGGGGTCCGTCCAGTCTGGCTGGGGTTCTTGCAGGAGCCGGCTCCACTTTGGGTGGGGGCCTCGCTGGGGACCCAGCCCTCGGGGCTGCAGGTCTCCACTGGCACCCTCGCCATGTGGAACTCGGAGAGGCCACCGCGATGCCCCCGTGGAGCGTGGTTTGTGTCCCTGGACCCATACTGCGAGGACCTGGCTCCAGGTCGTGGAAACGGGGTCCTGAGTGGGGCTGCAGACTTCTCACTGGCGCGGGCAGCCGGGCGGGGGGCACGCCCCGCGAGGCGGGAGGAGCAGGGCCTGGCGGCCGTTCATTAGGCGGAATGAATTGTTCGCCGTGCCCGGAGTGGGTGAGGATGAGCCAGTGATTATATTTAAATTTGCTATAATTGATTTGGGGAAGAGCTACTATGACAAGAACGAATTGATCATTAAATTTATTAGCGAGATAAATTCCGCCGCGATTAGGCAGCTGGCTGCAGGCGCTGGGGCCGCGGGCCGGGCCTCCCCGCCGCCAAGTCCCCGCGCCAAAGGCGCGCGCGCTCTGCGGGCCGCGGCGGGGTCAGGACGCTCGGCGGCCTTCAGGGCTCCGCTTCCCCGCGCGCGGCGCGAGCCGGCCTTCCCGACCCGCAGACGGTTCTGTCTCTGGGGCAGGGCGGGGCGGGGCAGGGGCAACCCGCAGGCCCGGCTGCCCCGCGCTGAGCCGAGGGCGGCCCCGCACTGAAGGCAGCGGGGGAA
Source organism: Mustela nivalis (assembly GCF_964662115.1). Lineage (NCBI taxonomy): Eukaryota > Metazoa > Chordata > Mammalia > Carnivora > Mustelidae > Mustela > Mustela nivalis. Next base: position 1,584,652 of record NC_139031.1, on the reverse strand, counting down.
GAGATTGCTTCGGGCTGAGCTGCTCCAATGTGTTAGAAATTAAAGCGCCCTCGACGCAGATGGCCAAGGTTTGGTTTGGTTTTGATCCCGCAAAGGCATCTGTGTTTCTCTTCTCTCCCTCCCCAGCCGCCCTCTCCTGTCGCCACCCGCCTTCTCGGGGCCCTCGGGCTTCCCACCAGTTGCACAGCCAGTCCCCGGCCCCCCAGAGCACCTTTGGACCCGCCCGGCCGCGGCCCGCGCCCTGCCCGCAGCTGCTGCCGCCGGCTCCGGCTGCGCCCGCCAGGCCTCGGCGGACGTTGCGCTTCACGGAACGAGCCGGGGTGATAATGAGCTGCCGGAGAGGGCATTAATCTCGCCCCGGCCCCAAGGTAGAGGAGTGGCCCCGCAGGCCCGCGGTAATCACCCAAATGAAACGCCTGGCCCTTGTGAACTCATTCATCAGCCGGGAGGGGTGCGGGGAGAGGGCGCGCGGGGGGAGGGGCGCTCGCCGGGCGCCCGGGGGCCGGGGAGGAAGAGGCAGAGACCAAGGACGGAGGAGGGCACGAGGGAGGGAGAGAGAAGCCGCCTGCCCAGGCCGCCTCTCTGCTCTCGGCCCACGAGCGGCCGCGGCCCGGCGTGGGGGAAGCGGAGCGGCGGGGGGCGCGCAGGTGGAGCGGCGGCGGGCTCGGCGGGTGATGGGGGGCGCCCGCCGCGGGCTGGATCAGTCCAGAGCCGCCGCAGCAACCCCCTCCCCCCAGGCCATCCGGTCGCCGGCCACTTGCTGCGGACACGTGCACAGACCCCAGGAACGCGGCTCCTACCCGGAGCCGGGAAGGTCCTGCGGGAGAGGGAGCCGGGGAGCAGCCGGGGGCTACTCGAGGCCTTCGGACCCCCAGACGCCGGGAAAATCTTCTCGTCGTTTTCAAGCTTATTTGCTGAAACATTCGATGGTGCGTTTCCACGCCGGTGAAGCAAGAGCCTCAAGGAAATGAAAAGCTAAATACTCGGGGTCCGAAGTTGCTCTCCTGAGATTCCCGCACTGGGGCGCTTGCTGACTCTGGTCTCAGGTATTTTTACCAACATCCGGCGGCGAGGGCTCCCCAGCGACGGGAACCAGGGGCCCCGCCTGCGACACAGCCCGGGAGAGGCGGTGTTCCCGACGCCTGTTTGTCGTTCTGATTTGCACCTTTTGCTGTCAATCGTGGAATTCGCCACACCCCATCATTTCAACAACAAAACAGTGCAGCGGCTTTTCCAACTCACTCCCCAAAGATCTGCACTCACGTCCAGTAAAAAACCAATTTATTTTACATTCCATCGTGGGCGATGGGAGAAGCTAAATAATAATTTAGCATGCATAATTAGACGCTTCTTTATATATATATATATATGTATAAATACAATATACAAAAATAAAGACAGTACAGGTTGAGATTTCCAGCAGTTTGAATGCTCATGATATAAAGTTCCCCCCAAGACAGGTGAGCACAAAACATTCTCCCTTTTTCCATACTCAGCAGAATGGCCATTCTGGAGAAGGTTTCAAGTCTTCCAGGTCGTCCAACACTGGAGGTTCGCGTCTTCTCCATTCGGGAAGAGGGGGTATGAGACTCCCTCTGGTACCTGTCAGCTCTTCTCACAAGCACGGCCCCCAACACTAACCAAAATGAAATTAAAAAGAGCAGGAGTTCAAGCTTGAACCCGCTGGGCCTCCCTCTCTCTGTCCCTTGAAGAGCAGCCCAAACGGGCAGCCCCAGAGGGACGGCTGGTGGCCTGGCTCCCAGGCCTGCGGGGCTGGACCTGGACAGGCTGGCCGGGCTGCTGGCTGCCTGGGGCACGGGGCCCCTACTGGGGCAGGGGCTGGTGCCCAGGGCCCCCGGGCCGCGGAGGTGGCGAGTCGGCCTCGGAGGAGCAGTCGGAGGAGACGGCATGCGTGCTGGCACCGTTGCTGTAGGGGAAGTGGTCCTCGTCCTCGTCGTCCTCATCGTCCTCAGGGTCACTGTCCCTCAAGTCCCGCAGGCGGCGTGTGCTGCCTTTGTCCCCGACCACCGGCGGCCCCAGCAGCTCCTCCTCTCCCTTGTCCTCTGCGCCACCTTTGCTGGCGCCCCCACCCCCCTTCTGCTTCTCGGCCTCCTGCGCAGCCTGCTCCTTGGCCTTTTTGCTGCGTTTCCACTTCATGCGCCGGTTCTGGAACCAGATCTTCACCTGAGAGCATGAGAGGCTGTGAGGAAGCGGCCACCTCCATCCCCACCGTTTGGGAGGCCCCCAGCTCAGCACCTGCACCTTGGGCTTCAGAGTAGGGGACACGGAAGCTCCAGGGGGAAGCAGCTTCCCATGCCTGGGCATCAGCAAACCCAGGAGTGGGGCTGGGGGTTTCCAGGGAAGCCCAGACTCGGGCCTCCACTGCTGGACTCCTGCCCTTTTCTAGAGGTGCTCTCCCACTGCCCAGGAAGGGCCGGAGCAGCTGGCGTCCATACCTGTAAATCTCAAGATGTTCCCTCTCTTTCTGGAATAAAATTTCTTGAACATGGCCTGGGGACCATAGCTTCAGAGTGGGGGAGTGCGTGGAGGGTCCTTCAAGCGCAAAGTTCGCGGTCTGACCTCAGCCTGCTGGATCAGACCTTGGGGCTTGGTGCATGAACCCCAGCGAGGCCAACGCGAACTCTCCCCTCGGACGTCAGTCGTCCCCCTAAAGTCAGGAGGCTCCGCTCCAGGCGCCAGGAGTGCAGAGGGAAGTGTCCCCTAGGAGGCCGGCTGGTGGTGGGGTGGGGCGGGCTGCGTACCTGGGTCTCCGTGAGCATCAGCGACGTGGCCACCTCGAAGCGCTTGGGCCGTGACAGGTACTTGTTGAGCTTGAACTGGTGCTCCAGCTCGAGCAGCTGCTGGCTCGTGAAGGCCGTGCGCGGCCTGCGGCACTTCCCCAGCAGGCTGGACTGTGCCTGGGCTGGGACAGAGAGGGGCGTGAGGCCCGCAGCCTGACGCCGTCCTCCGACCTCCCGTGGGCCCCCAGCACCCCAGAGCCCACCACCCACGTCTGCCACCTGGCCTCCCGGACCCTGCTGAGTTGCTCTTTCTTCAGTGTCAGCGCCCTCTCCCCAAGGGACCAGATGACCGGACGAGCCCAGGACCTGGATACCAGGGACAGACATACGGGTTTGGGTTTAATGGGACTTCTTTTTTTTTTTTTTTTAAACTCAGGGTCTGGGTGTTCCGATTAAAGAGAGCCTATCAGCCAGGGCAGCCCCCTTCACCTGGGGGCAGCGGGGGTGTGGTGGTGGTGGTGTGCAGTGCAGAAGTTGACAGGCAAGACAGTGAGAGCGGAGAGGTACAGGTACAGCTCCTCTCCACTCCTCGGCCAGCCTCCCCCAGCTCAGCCACAAATACAAACAGGTCTGGGAATTACCAGCCCCATGTCCTCCTGACCAGCAAGGAACCGGTGCAGGATTCCCACCACCACCTCCTCAGCTACCGCAGGAGAGGTAGGGCCAAGGCCAAGACAGGAGGAAGCAGGGAAGGAGAAGGACCGCATCTTGGGCCCGATGAGAACCCGGCCCACTCCCCGCTGAAAATTCTTCCTGACAGCCCTGCCTCCAGGCTGCGGAGGAGCAAAGCCCCGGGAGACTGGACGCCTTTCCAGAACAGCTCTCACTTCACAAATTGAAGGCTGAGGCCAAGCGGGGATCTGGCTTTCTGAACGTGCAAGGAGGTCCCTTGGCTGAATTTACATACGTTCACACGGTTACATCACAGAGAATTTTATGACCTCAAAACGAGACTTCCCTTGATTTCCCAGGAGCCTGACAAGTGTTAGACAATAAACGAAAGGGAAGAAAAGAGGCCAGCCGGTAGGCTGGGCTCAGGCCCCCCCCCGGGGGGGGCAATTTGCTTTACGGAAGGCCCACGCCCCCAGCTTTAGTTAAATGAGGCCCCAATTCCCAGCTCGACAATACATTAGAACTTTAATTAAAACACTGGCTCCAAAGGGACCGTTTGAGAAATGCCATCCAACAGAAGAGACAACCAATTAAAGGAAACCAAACGGGTTTTCCTGCGACCAGAGGAAGGGACTCTCAAAACACGTTCCGGCATCCTGGCCTGTTTATTATCGCCTTTTAAGATTTGATATTTAGATTCCTTTTCTAATTCAGCGACCTCTAGGTCAACATTAGGAAACAGGGATGGCAGAAGGAATGGGACTTTCTGAGCGACCTTGAGCTTCAGGCAGGAAAGCACCGTGGGTTGGGGGCGGGTGGCAGGGAACCCAGCACCCAGAAGAAGCGTGTGTTTGTGTGTGTGTGTGTGTGTGTGTGTGTGTAGATCACCACCCCTCAGTGGGAGAGTAAGCTTCCCAGGACATGCAGATCATAGGTGCCATCAGAAGGGGTGGGAGGCTCTGTTCACAGTCGAGCCCAGGAAGAGCCGGAGTTTGGCTGACCCGGGATCGGTAAGTTCAGATATGTTTGCCCCAAGCTGAAAGGTGAGTCCCCGCTTTCCCTGCTGCAGATCCGAAGGGGCTGACTTCCACCTGGACGGGCTGCGGGCTGCGTGGCCATTAGGGTCTTCTGGGAGCTGAGCTGCAGAAAGCCTGTGGTGGCTACGGGCAAACAGTCGGCAGGCTGGGATTTTCTCACCCGCCTGTGACTTCTGCAGCTCTCAGGCCCCTAGCTTTTCTCTGTTTAGTCACAACCGTGGCTTCTAGCAGAGGAATCTGAATTCTGCCAAGGGTTTATTTTTGTTTTCTTCTTTGCTTTTTTTCCTCTCCTACGCCTGCATGTCACCAGTCTAAGCACATCCACTCAGAAGGAAACAATGGGGTCTCTTTGTTTGGGTGTTCTGCGGCAGAAAGCATGAAGTCTCCCGCATCAGCCTCTCCGTGGAGCCCGGTGCGGGGAGCAGAGGGAAGATTGAGACTCCCCAGAACGCCAACCCCTTGTGCCCATCCAAAAAGTCGGGTGGGCTCAGGCCTCCGGAGGCGTACGCCCTGCCTGGCAAGCATACTGCCCACAACCCAGCAGCTCCCAGGCTGGGGCCAGCCAGCCGTCCTGGCTTCTGTCCTGGGGAGGGGTTCCGCCTAATGGGAGCCTCCAATTCTGGGTGGGCACCTGCCAATCCCTACAGTGGGGTTCGTGAAAGAGGCACATCTCCCCTTCTGAAGAAGCCCACCACGGCTCTGTTCAAGTCCGGCCATCTGCCTACTGGACATCACACCGTGGCTCAAGCACCCTTACAGAGGCAGCCAGCACCTCTGCAAAGGGCCAGAGCAGAGCCAGGGACCTGGCCTTGTGGCCCTGGCTTCTTGAAGCCCATTTCTTGTTCTCTGTTCCTGAATCTCTCCTCCTGAGAGGGGCTGGGGTAGAGGTAGGGGGTCTCTCCAAAACCCACAATGCGGTACCTAATTCAAGTTCGTTTCCCAGGAGATAAGCCCCTGGTTTAGGTGGCCTGGATCCCCAGGCCGGCCTAACTTGGGCGCTCTTTGACTCGCCTTCCCCCACCACTTCCTTCTCTTCCAGCCCGCCGGTTAATCATTAGGTTTGAGTCTCACACCTCCCGCTGCCCCTTCCCATTAGGAGAGGAAGAGAGAGCAGGGCCCGCGCGTGGCCATTTTAATCCTTTCGCTGCCAGTCCCACAGCGGGCAGTCCACATAAGTCTTCGCGGGCCCCGGGCGGAGCCCAGGCGGCTTCGCGGCGCCTCCGCCGCGCGTTCAGAGCCGAGAGCAAGGAGAAGGAGGCGCGGTGGAGGAGGGCGCGCGGGAAAGCCCTGTGCCAGGACCCCCCTTTCCTCCCTCCCTTCCTCCGCGGGCGCCGGCGCCCGCGCGGTACTCACAGTTAAAGTCGGGCATCTTGGGCAGGATCATGCCCGCGGTGGACGCACGCAGCCACTGGTCCAGCTGGAAGGTGCCGGCGCCCAGCTTGATGGGGTCGGCGGGGTGCGCAGCGTGCGCGCCCTGCACCTGCGGGTAGGAGTAGGAGAGCGCCGGGTGCTGGCCGGCCAGCGCGGCCGCCGCCGCCGCCGCCGAGTAGCCGTAGACCGGGTGGCCGTAGAGCGCCGCCTGCGCGGGGAGCCCCGCGCCGCCCTGCGCGCCCCCGGGGTGCAGCCCCAGCGCCAGGCCCCCCGCGGCGGCGGCGGCAGCGGCGGCCGCGGCCGCGGCTGCGGCGGCGCCAGGGTGCGCGTGGTGGTGGGGCCCCCCGGGTCCGCCGCCCGCGCCGCCCGCGCCTCCGCCCGCGCCGCCCGCGCCCAGGAAGCCGGGCTTGGGCAGCAGCGCGCAGTGCGCGGCCAGCAGGCGCGGCGGCGAGGGGCTCTCGGCGTGCAGACGGTCGGCGGGCGCCGCGGGCGGCTCCGAGGACGCGGGGCTGCAGCCGCCGCTCGCCCCGCCGCCGCTCGCCCCGCTGCCGCCGCCGCCTCCTGGGCCGGCCGCGGCGGCCGCGAGCGACGTGACCAGGGCCAGCGGCGCGGTCTGCGCCGAGGCCGATCGCGGGGGATCCACGGCCAGCAGCGCATCGATGCGGAAATTTTTGGATTTTTCCATCGGCTCGTCTGGGGCTGGCGAGCGGGGCCGGGCGGCGGGCGGCGCGGCCGGGTGCGGGCTCGCGGAGTCCTTGCGCGGCGGCCACAAGCCCCGGGGTTCGGTATTGTTATGGTGATTATTTGCCAATAATCAAAGTCGCCGCCGGAAACTCAGCCGAGGGTGACCATGGTCCGGGCGCCTCCTCCGGGCGGGCCCCGCCCCGGGCCGCGCTCTCACGCGCTCGCACACACTCGCACGCAAGTGCCTGGACGCGCCGGGCCGGGGAGCCCGGCTCAGTGCGCTGGACCCTCGGGCGACCGCGCCGAGGCCGCTGGCGCCGTAGTGGGGACCCGCGCCCCTCCGCGCACTTGAAGCGCAGCGCGGCCGCCGATTGGCGCGCCCGGCGGGGGCTCAGGGAGGGGCGCCGGCCCGGCCATTGGCCGAGGGGCGCACCTGTCACCGTCCCGGCCGCCTGCCGCCCCGCCCCTGCGCCGCGGGGTCCTAAACAACCCGGGGGCTGCGCCGCGATGGCGGGGCGGAGACCGCCCTTGCCACACTCGGAGGCTCAGCCTAGGGACCCTGCCCGCCTTCCTGCAAGTGCCGAGCGGGACTGCGGGCGCTGGCACCTCTGCGTGCCAGTGTGGGCCCCGCCGTCTGAGCCCAGCTCCGGAGACACGCGGCCCGGCTCTGGCCGCGGCGGCCCCTGGAGCCCGCGGCGTGCGCTCTTCCCGCGTCCCTTGGCCGGCCCCTGAGTTCCTGCGCTTCTGCGCCGGGGATCCCGCGTGGCTTGCAGATCCAGCTGCCTGGCTGCATTTCGGCAGCAGCACGAAGACCACGCCGGTCGCCAGGCCCTGCTCCTGGGTCTCCAGGGTAACTGGGAGCAGATTGTGTCCTTGTCGTCACCCCTCTGCAGGTCGAACCTTCTCATCTCTGGGAAGTCCCGTGCTTTTCAGGTGTCGCGTGTATGTGTGTGAGCGAGTTTGCCTTCCACTAGTCCTTGCCTTGAGCCCCTGCCCGGTCCAGGCAGAGAGGGCAGGGTCTGTGAGCCCCGCGGCCTGCAGGACCCAGGTCCACTTGGAGACGTCGCCCATCTGCCAGTGACAGGATCCTTGGTGACAGAGCGCTTATTCTCTGCGGAAGGACACCCATGGGCATGCAAGAGGCAGCACCCACCTTGGTTCTGGAGAGCCTGCGAGAGCCGGGAGTCCTCCCGAGGCCGGTCATCCTGACCCTGGTTAGTCCCCAGGCAGGAAAATGCAGCCTCTCTTCTCTCCCTACTTGCAGCTTGAGAACTCGGGCGACAGGGCTTCCCCTGGCTGAGCAAGGTAGTGGAGTGAGAATCAGACTTCACGCCCACCCCGTCCGTCCCCCATACACACACTTCAAATATTTACAGTAAAAGCACTTCCAAGGGCTTTTCTGAAGCGGGAAAAATCAACATGCAGGTCGGGGAGTCAGGCAGCCCCCAGTACCAGGCTTTGTCAATAGCTCAGCTAGAACAGCTCTCTGGCCCCCGCAGGGGAAAGAATGCAGGAGGGGGTGTGGGTCCTTGAAGCCAGCTCCCTAAGCAGGTGAGAGGTGAGTAAAGGGTAGGGGCGTGGGAGGGGCAGAGGAGGAAGGAAAAATCTGGGCAGGTAAACTTCAAAATTAACAGATCAGGTTGCTACAGGAGGGATTTTTTTTTTTTTTTTAAGGCAAGTGTGGGGATCATTTAGTTTCCCTTCAAAAGGCTTTTTGCCTTGGCAAGAGTCGACTGCGGTGATTCTATTGGCAAGAGCTGAAATTTTTTCTTTCTTCATTAAAACAGGGTAGTTTGGAGACACACAATACTAGCTGGAAATAGAGGGACAGCGATGGGAATAAATATTATATGGCTTTGCAAAAACAGTCGTAATTTGTAAAATAGGAATTACAGCATTTACATGGTATCTGGTCTTTAGATGCGGTCTCTGGGGTGGTGGAAATGAAATCCAGCCTTTAAGCAGAGAGGGGAGAGCCCTTAACTTCCCTGAACACAGCCCCATGCCATGTGCTTTCTAGAATTCTCTTTAATCTTCACTGTGACACTAGGAGAAGGATTTTATCCTCTCCATTTCAGAGAGTAGAGGTGCCAAGAGGTTGAGACTCTTGTCCCCAGCAAACCGTTAAGCCTCCTAGTTGGAAGTGGGACCAAGTCTGACGCTGAGGCCACACAGCTGTCACCTGCTGCCCTCGGTGCTCGGGGGTCCCTGACCCTGTTTCTTTGTGCCACCCATTCGCTCTAGGGAAGGAGGGTTTATGAAGGAGACCTGAGATTCTTGGCCACTTGTTCTGGGCAGGAAGCCCTTCGCCCTGCGAGGCCAGTACCGACATGCTGACTGTCATTCTGCCTCCCCAGGAGAGTCTTGGCCCCCACCTCGGGTAGGGGCTCACTCTAAGGCTGAAGGCCTTTCTCTACCTCCCCTCCATGTGTTGGCTGGGACTCCTGGGATGGAGGGCAGTGATTTAGGAGGCTGGGAGGAGTGAATGAAACTCCCCAAGACTGATCTTGGAGAGACTGCTGCCCTCTTCTCTGCAAAATAAGCACAGCCAGGGATATTTTAGTCGGGGACAGGGTACAGTCTAAACTTTATGTTTACACACGATAAATGCCCCCATTTCTTCAACCAGATCATTGCGTTTTAGAGATTGTGTTTAAATCAGAGTGACTGATTTCACCCCCCTCTTTGTCCCACAGTACCTATTTCTCCGAAACCCCTTAAAATCCGCCAGAGAGGGGAAGGGGCATGCACGTCCCTCCCCTTAAGACCAGCAGAGAGCACTTCCTGGAAGCTGGCCTGGACAGGTATGTGGGAATCGCGCAGGGGAAAGTTCACCTGGTTTTACCCCCAAGGCCATACCACCTGTGGGAGCACCCAGGAAGGCATCCAAGAAGCATTAAGCCCTCTGGGGGGGGGGGGTTCCTGGTCGCGCCACCCCCAACTGCCATGAGACTGGATGCCAGTACTCTTATTTGTATGGATTTCTGTTTCTTTGTTTAGAGAAGTAGGGGTTAGGCCAGATGCAGTCTATGGGGCCAAAGTCTTTAAAATTTTCATAAATTCTGTTGATGTTAAGAAAAAGTTAATACAGATTGAAGGTTTTCAGGGAAGTTGTATGGAAAGAGAGGGGGACAGGGAAGGAGAGAGAGGTCTTGGAAATTTGGGGTCTTTGTGTGGTTTATGAGGTGTGAAGCTGAGCGCTAGGGCTCTTCCTGTCTCCGGCATCTGTATTGATCAAGCCCAGCTGGCTTTGAAGGTTTGGGGCAGACGGAGCGAGGGCCCTCACCCTCCCTCGCGGGAGATCAAAGGTCTGGTCCCAGCAATACTCCCTACCCCAGTCTCCAGGTGACTCCCCTCTCCAGCAGCCGTGGGAGGACTGGGGGAACCCTCGATTTCCTGAGCAAGCATGTTTCCTCAGCTCCCCCCATCTTAGCCCCTTGCCTGCCTGGCATGGCACCCCTTTTCTCTCTTCACAGTCTCCCTTCAAGATACTGAATACGCCTGCAGTCACCCTTCTCTCATGACGTAGAAAGGCGACTCGGTGGTTTATAACAACAACTGCAAAAGAAAAAGCTGTTTGTAACCCATGTCTATGCCTAACCGGAGTTATGAACCTATGAGGTTGGGAATAAAGCCCATATATTCATCCGGAGCCTGGGAGGCGGGCATTGTTCCTTATCAAGCACACGTCGCTTTCTCCCTGTGCGAGCAGGTAAACCGAACACCACCTGGCAAGGCACTGGGCACTGGGCGGCGGGAGTTCCTCCGTGGTCCCTGCACTCTCCCCACTTCCCCCAAGTCCAGGGAAATTATCTGAGCCCAGAGCCTCCTGGGGTACCTGGCCAGCTAGGCCTGGGGTCAAACAGGTGTGGGGGGGTTGGGGGGGGTATGGTGGGAGGGAGGGCTAGGGTCACCGGAAGGCAAGCCCGGGGGTCAGGGTAGGGAGGAGGAGGAGGGGCAGATCCGTGCAGGTGGCCCCTCCCCCCACCAGCAGAGCCCCCGGACTAAAGGTATCAGGTTGTTAGCACTGCCCTTTGATCTGCTGACCTCCTTCCTGACCCGGGGGCGCTCAGCCTGTAAAGGGGTCTGGAAATGGTGGGACCCCGCTGACCGAAGGCTCCAACTAGAGGTGGGCCCTGCTGGAGGCACTGGGTGCCTTTTCTCAAGGCCCTTCCTTGCTGGCCTCGCCCTTTACACCTGAATTTCGAGTCACACCTTTAGAAGCGCAGCCACAGATCCCTGGGGCCGACCCTAAGGGAGCTCCCCTCTCAAGTCCCCAAGCTGTGGGTCTGTCCCCGTGAACCAGGCCCAGCTCCAGGTGCAAGCAACCAGCCTAAATGGGCCTCAGTGCTGGGGTTGTGCTAAGAGGTCCGGAGGATCCTGCAGGATTTCGGTGCCTAAAAATCCAGCAACCCAAAAAGTCTTCTATTTTTGGACATTTTCTCCGGATACAAAAATATCTGCTTTATGCTCAGACCTTGGGCAGCCTTCCAGCTTCCGTGGACACTGAAGAGAAGGGACAGGTCTTGGTGTGTGTGTGTGAATGGCGGGGGAGGGGGTGATGCTCAGCCCCCGCCCTCCCTGTGGCACCACATTTTCCTTCTAATCCGGAAATCTGAAAGGGCTTCCAGCTTCTCTGTTGCACAAATTCGAAGGTCCAGGTGACAAAGAGAATCAAATTCCACCCAAGACCTCGGGGAGAACGGAGCTCGGGCAAGGTCCTGGGAGCCCCTCTAGTCGAGCTGGGGCACTACAGTCTTCAACAGAGATGGAGAACTTTCCCCAAGTAGCTTCTGTTTTTGATAGAGGATTTTAAATTCATTTCAGGTTCACTCTTTTACGGTTGTCAGGAGCGAGGCAGCCAGCGCAAGCCCTGCTGCGGACGGAGTCAGCCTTTCCAGCTCGCTGCAACCTTGGTGACCGCAGGCCGTCAGCTAACGCCTGAGCCGCCCCTCGCGGCCAGTGAGCGCTGGCCTGGGGCCTTCTGGCTTCATTCCCCGCACCTGCCCCGGCAGGCAGAGGTGTGTAGCTCGGAAGACTCGCTTCCTAGAGACCCCCACCGGCCCGGGGACCCTCTCCCCACTGCAAGCGAAGGAGAGGGTCTCCGAGCTCCGCGGGCAGCTCTGCCCCGGGGAGACCAGACCCACACGTTTGGGGGGGTCGTGGGGGGCTGGGCGGTGCCCCCCCAGCCTGGTCCGTCGCCGCCGGCCTGCAGGTAGGGAGGCTGTGGGGGAGAAGCGCAGCTAACAAGACGCTGCTCGCGGTGTTTTAATGCTTTGGTGCGTGAACTCTTTAGTGCCTCCTGACTCCAAATTGCGGCTGGAGAGTCGCGCGGTAATGTCCGAATCCCGGCGGGTAATGGCAGGAAGTCCCTGCTAATTGGTCTCTTTAGCAGTGCTGAGGTGGCAGAAGCTGAGGCTGCAGCGAGAGAGAGAGAGAGAGAGAGAGAGAGAGAGAGAGAGAGAGAGAGAGGACGGGGATGAATCCCTTCTCGTGCTGTTTCCCAGAGCTGGGGGGGTGTCCCCGGAGTCCGGCAAACGGGGCCTGTGGTCGAGCTCTCCGCGCACCGCCCTGCCCCGACTCTTCCGCAGGTGGAGGCTCGGAGGGGACTTGAGGCCGGGGTGGGGGTGCAGGGGCGGGGGTGGTTCTGTTTGCAGGAAGCACTTGACTGGCTTGCCCAGGACCGGACTCCCGGGCTCCTTCCGTGGGCAGCTCCCCCCACCCGGCCCCAAATCACAGCCCAGGCTGTGGGAGGGAGAGCTCGGGTGGGAGCGCGCTGCGCTGGGCAGAAGGAAGCTGCTGTATCAGGAGCCCCTGCCTGCCCTTCCGTTTGAACACGGAACGTTTTACCCAAGAGGAGTCCGAAGCCGAGGTCATCCCCGTAGTAAGTGTGGGTTGGGAAGGCAGCTGTGAAAGGCGGGTGTCGGGCTAAGGGCTCCTGCTCTGCCGGGATGCCTGCCTGGTCTCACCCAACAGGGATTAGAGCTGCAAATGCGCCGTGACCCCAGTCTCGCAGACCAGCAAACCGAGTCTCTGAGAGCCCGAGGCGCTTTGCTCCAGGGCCCCCCCACCCCCCGCAAAGGGGCCAGCGGTGACTTCCAGTCCTGCGGTGGGGCGGGAGCTGGAGCCCACTCAGTCACCTTGCGGGTTGTGGTACAATCTCCTCGTGGCGGGATTCGAATCAGGTTTTCCCACTTGGCCTTTGAGCCTGCGGGCTCCGGCCTGTCCAACGCCAGAGCGGCGTGGAGATGGAAGGTCGCGGCGGACGCCTGGATCTGGGGTCCCTTGTTCCTAACACCGCCGGGATGGGGCCGTCTCCGCTCCGTACAGACCCAGGGGTGGGGGCGCAGAAGGACCCGCCGCTGCGCTCCCCCCCCCCCCCCGCCGCCTCCTGCCCCTGCCCCTGCCCCGGGCTCCCGTGCTCCCGGCTGCCCGCAAGATAATTTGGCTAATGAACTCGTTAAAGGGCCCCTGGTGACCCGCCCCGGCCTCCCCTCGGCCCATCTGGGAAATTCCGCTGAAAGGCAGAGAACCTCCTGCGCGGGGCCGCCGTCTGTCGCCGCAGGAGGCGCGAACCCGCGGACGCTGGGCCCTGGCATTAAGATGATTAGCCGGCGGAACAGGTGGCCGGTCCGGACGCGCGGGCGCATCTGGGCCCGGAGCCGCCGCCGCGCGGGGAGGGGAACGGCCCGCCCCGGGGTGGGAAGGTCAGGCCGCCGCGCCGGCAGCCGGGAGGGCGGAGGGGGGGCCCGGGGGTCGGCGGCCGCAGCGGGCCTCGCGAGTCCGGGGCGCGGGGGGGGCCTGGGCAGAACCGCGGACGCGCACGCGACGGCTCGGAGGCTGGGGCGAGTTCGCACATCGGGCCGCGCGCGAGAAGGACTGGGGCGCCGGCCGGCGGCGGGCGCACGTGTGCACGCGTGTGAGAGCGCGTGGACGGCTGTTTGGACGCGCGCGTTTTGAGTGTGCGCACGTGCGTGTGGTGGCGGAGGGCAGCCGGACGCCCAGCTCGCGCGGCCCGCGGGGGAAGCGTCCCGGGCTCCCCGCCCTCAGCGCCCGCGTCTCCAGGCGGGGCGGAGGGTGCAGGGGTGCGGGGGCGAGGGGCCCGCTGTGCTGCTTCAGAAGAGCGGCGCGATCCTGGCGCGATCCCGGCGCGGGGCCAAGCCTATTGCCAAAAACACATATTACACTGCGACATTCTGTAAATGAGATAATGATACATAAACCCGGATGATAGATGTGACACGCCTGGGATGTCTTCTCTAAATTAGCTGCTCGCATCGACTGCTAATAATGGTGAGTTTATGAAAGCAATTTCAGTGCAAAATGCGAGCCGGTCTTCTTACTCTAATCAGCCTGCCTCGGTTAATGCATGAGGGGGTCAGGCTGAGAATTATTGACACGCCCCTGCCCTTAACCTGTTTCCCAATAAAGCTGATTAGTTTTTGTCAATTCATCAGCTAACCACTCCTGCTGGAACTGCATCAAAGCCTTATTTGCTCAGGGGAAATCAACAAGTCACAGATCAGCTCCATTAAGGGGCTGCTGGGCCAGGACTGGCCTGGGGTCCAAGGGTGCCCCACTGACCTCCTGCCCCCTGAGTGGATGACAAGGTGGCCCCCTAAACTCCAGGCTCAGCAGCGCAGATGAATATGGCAAACTGCCATCCGAAGACTTACTCTTCCTGAGAGGGGAGGCTTGGGCAGCCCAGGGCTTGGGGGCAGTTGTCCAGCACCCTGGCAGTCCTGGTTGGGGCCTTCGCAGGCAGCTGGGCTCAGTGGGATATTGCAGGGAGCAGAAACTGTAAGTGGGTGAGGCTGGGGGTCCTCAGAGAGTCTGTCCCAAAGCTGGTGGTCATTGTTCCCCTGGACCCCACCAGGCGATGGAAGGGAAGGGGGTGTGGACTTCGGACCGTGCAGGGACAGCATGGGCCTAAATGCTCACAGTGAGCAGGAAGGTGTTATTTGGGCGGGGTTGCACCTATACCCAAAGATGACCCTGCCTGGCCTTGCTTAGTGACCTCCACAGGCATGTGGGAGAGGGCACTGGGCTGCCTTAGAGTGCAGCTGGGGAGGGAATCCAGCGCGCAGCTTCGTCCTCCTGGCCGCAGACGAGCTGGCCGCTCCAGGGGCCACCGGACCTTTCCCCCAGCTGGACTGGCAGATCTGCCGAAGGTGGGAAGTGACCTCCAGGCGGTGGCCTGTGGGCGGATGGGGTGGGGAGAGGAAAACCTGCGCTGTCCCTTTAAGCCCTGGGCCACTGTTGCCTACCGACCCCATCCCCCCCTCAATTTAATTTCATTAAAACAGAGCATGAATATTTCTATTAAACCTAAAATGAAATATGAAGCCATTTAGACTCTGCCTGCACCGATCACCCAGATTTATGACTTTTATTCATCACATCAAGAGCTTGGAAAAATGAATTTTCTTCACCCAGGAAGGAAATAAAACCTCAGGCTTGGTCATTTCCAGAAAGCTGTTAATTTGACCGTGTGGTAATTACTTTCACAATTAACTAAAATACAAATCAACTTGACAAATTGGGCTAGTTTATATATTAATTAGCCTGCTTAAATTTATTCATTATGAAAAGACAATTTAAGGGGACCTGTGGTGTCTGTTTTATTGCAATAAATTATTGTTAGGAAATGGGTCTAATAAAATATCTTAATATTTAAGGATATTGTATACGCGAGGGGGGTGCTTTATTGACAATTTCATTTTCCAATTAGTAATTTTGTTGTAATATATCCGTGAGCCCAGGACTCGCGAGCGGGAAGGCAGGAGTCGCCTGGCCAGGGACAACAGCGAGTGTCTGGGCCTAGCCGTGGGCAGAGGACAGTCCGTGGGCAGGAGAGGCAGTTCTGCAGGAAGAGCGCGTGTCGGATCCGGCGCAGGCGCAGGCTCTGGGGCTGCCGCACCCACCTGGGCTCTGAACCGAGGCACCGAACCGGGCGGAGAGGCTGCGCTCGCCCGGGCCGCCTCCTACTGCCAGGGGCCGCGGGGGCTGATTTAATAGAATGTCGATAGAATCATTCGATGCCTTTTAGCTTGTGATCTTTATAAATGTCCCTCTATTAAATTAGAAAATGATTCTCTTCTCGTTTAATTGTATTCTTTCGTTTCTTATTTCCAATTAATTAGTCCTATCGACGTTGCAATATTTTAAGTGACTCGAGTCCGTTTCCAGTTAGAATATATGGGTCAGCACATGCAATTTTATACCCGACAGAACTATATAATGTGGGTTTTAACTACTCGCTTCTCATCTGTCTTAGCTATGTGGCCCGAATGCGCCCCCTGGCCGCCGTCAGCTCCCTCTGGGGTAGGTGGGGACCCTCCACCACCCCGAGCCCTTCTTTGCAATTCTGTTTTACATCTAGTCCCGGCCGGCAGGGAAGCTGAGGGGCGCGTGGAGCCGCCAGGCCGTCCGCTGGGCGCGCGAGCCCGCGTCCCCCAAGGGTGCCTTGGCCGCAGGGGCCGCTCGCTTGGTGCCGTCGCCCCACGCGCCCCCCAGGGCCCAGCCCCGTGCTGGCCGAGCGAGAGCGGAAGGCCGCTGCACCCGCCTCCCCGGCACCTTCTGGTCCATTCCTGCCCCCGACTTGTTGCCCTACGAGACTTTAAATCAGTTTTCAACAACATGGCCCTCGCCCGCCCAGGCTTCGGCCTCCAGGCCCCCGTGACCTCTGCGAGGGAGCGCTCCGCCCCCCTCCCCTCGGGCCGCCCCTGTGCTTCGGGACCGCGCGGTGGACCTTTCCTCGACGACGTTCGCTCCCCCACAAGCACCCAACGGCCGCCCGAGAGAGCTCGGCTCCAACGGGGCGGGATCCACCATCCTTCATTCGTGGACAAATTACTAATTCCTCCCAGGGAGATCTACGGGGCTGCTGCTGGGCCGGCGCCCTCCCGCCGTGCCGGGGCGGCGGCTGCTGGGGGCCCCAGGCCCCCTCCTCGCCCCCTGCCCCTTCCCCGCCCAGTCCCACCACCACGCCGGCCCCCAAACGCCCCCCCGCCCGACCCCGCGCAGAGTCACAGGTGGGGCCGCCCACCCGCCCCGCGGAGGACAGAGGGGGGCGGGGCAGATTCCCGGCGCGCTCCGGGTCCCCGCGGCCCCTCCTCCGCTGCCTCCCGCTGGGCGTGGGCGCTCGTTTGCCCTGAGGGTCCGTGGCCTGGTGTGCAGGGCGCGTCCTGCGAGGTGGGAGACGGAGGGTGCCAAAAGCCAGGTCTGCAGGACTCCCCCGTGCCGACGCCAGGCGGCGGACAGTGGCACCCCTGCGCGCACCCTGGCCGGCGTCTGAGCCCCCTCTCCCGGGGCTCCCCGCCTGGCTCCCGCTCGCCAGCAGGGCGGCTTCCAGAAGCGGCCGCTGGGCCGGGGCCAGACAGTTGCACCCCGGAGCCGGCGTCCAGGAGCCCCTAGTCCCTCTTTCCTCTTCCTTGCAGGGGGACTGAGGGCGGGAACCGAGTCTGTGTGTTTCTAACCAGTCGGCCTCTCAGATAGGTCCCCAGCCCTCAGGCTTCGGCGGAGCGGAGACCCCGGCTCCCCTTCAAGGCCTGTGTCCTTGAGAAGTGGGAACAGGAGTTGCACCGAGGCGCCCGAAGGTGTCCCCGGCCGCTCCCCTCAGCCTGGGCGGAGCTTGGCCCTCCCCGGAGACCACCGACCTGGGCTGGCCTTGGGAGGAGGGGGACACTGAACATTTCCAATCTGGACCTTGGGGACTTGGGCCTGTTCCCTGACTCCCCGCTGGGGCGCCCTCTGTGCCCGCCCGTCCGCAGCGCACCCCCGGCTCTCGGGGCAAGATGGTAGCGGGGAGGGTGCGGGCCTCAGGCAGGGGTGCGGTCCGAGCCGAGAGCAGGGCGCGGGAGGGCCCTGCCCGCGGACGGCTTCCCCCAGGCTCCAGAGCGGCTCCAATCCCAGCCTTCCCGGCAGATAACGCTTCTCTCTGGGGGTGCAAAGGGCAGGACACCTCGTTTGATTCACCCCGGAGTCACTGCGGGCTAAAATAAAAATGGGCTCACCCCGCTTTCTGGTTGTGACGGGTCAAGGGGGGAGGAGCCCTGCGCAACCCGAGCGCCCCGGGGAAATCTGCAGAAATGGGAGGAGGCTCGTGCACGGTGGGGTCGGGGCTGGGCTTGCAGCAACACCCACCAGGTTTTCATGTCCACTGTTCAGTCTGCAGGTGGTCGGAGCAACTGCCTGGATAGGCCAGCCCAGGGCCCCAGGAGCCCTCTCTTTCCCCCCCACCCCCACCCCGCTGTTAGTGTGGGAGCCGGTGGCAGTGGCTGGGGACACCTGCGGGGACACTTTCCCATCTGTCTCCCTGAGACCGGAAAATGGCTGTTCAGTAGGATCCAAAGCCGCGAGTCCTCAGTGAGCCCCTTGGTGTGGCCAGCTTGACACTGAAGGATAAGACAGTAGCTTGAAATACCCTTTCTGTGCTCAGGGACCTGTTCCTTCTTGGAAGAGAACCTATGAAACAATGAGAAACCCCCATCACATCATGTATAACGTGTGTAAAAAAGAAGACGGGCACCTGGGGGGCTCAGTCTGTTGAGAGTCTGACTTGATTTCCGCTCAGATCTAATCTCGGGATTGTGAGATGGGCCCTGTGCTGGGCGTGGGCCTGCCTGGGATTCCCTCCCGCCTTCTCCCTCTGTCTCTCCCCTCCAAACCCCCCTCACAGCCCCTCTCTTTAAAAATGAATAAATAATAAATGAAATCACAAACTTCAAAAAATTTTTTTCTTTTTTTCTTTTTAAGATTTTATTTATTTGGCAGAGATCACAAGTAGACAGAGAGGCAGGCAGAGAGAGGAGGAAGCAGGCTCCCCGCTGAGCAGAGAGCCCGATGCAGGGCTGGATCCCAGGACCCTGGGATCATGACCTGAGCCGAAGGCAGAGGCTTAACCCACTGAGCCACCCAGGTGCCCCCCCAAAATTTTATTTTCAATCATAAAGAATTTTTAAAATTTTTTAAAAATATGATAGAAGCTTAGTGAAAAGTGATCATTTAAATTGTTGAAAAATCTAGGGGCACCTGGGTGGCTCAGTGGGTTAAGCCTTTGTCTTTGGCTCAGGTCATGATCTCAGGGTCCTGGGATCGAGCCCCACATCGGGTTTTCTGCTCGGCACAGAGCCTGCTTTCCCCTCTCTCTCTTCCTGCCTCTCTGCCTACTTGTGATCTCTCTTTCTCTCTCTGTCAAATAAATAAATAAAATCTTAAAAAAAAAAAAAAAGAAAAGAAAAGAAAAAATAAAAAGCCAAAACAAAACTGTGGAGTTAGGACCAGAAAAAAACCCATAACAAATGGAGGAGGGGTGAAAAGTTTTGAAGATCTTTGGAGTCGTCTCCTCTGACTGGGTCTCAGGATGGACCCGGTGCAGGGCAGAGTGGTTGCGGGCTCTGGACTTTCTGTTCCCCAGTCCGGGCATCTCCCCGCAGACAGGGCTCTCCAGGCTGCGGGGAGGTTGTCCCGGGATGAGAGGACCCGGCACCCAGGAAGGGGCGCAGGCAGGAGCTGGGGAGTCTGGGCCGGAGGGGGTGGGCATCCAGCAGCTGCGGAGGGCAAGGGCTGGCATTCCGGCCAAGGTGATCGTGGAACGCTGCCAGGTGTGTGACGAGGAGCCGTAGCGCTGGTCTGGTGGGCATTAAAGTACCATGAATCATTGACAAGAAACCAAACAGTGCTGATCTATATAACAATTCGAAACCATATTGCTCCAAGTAAAATCAAATTAGAGCCTTTCCCCAATTAGGTTACGCAAACGCTTACAGAAAGCACAAAGAGTGATGTTCGCGGGGCGCACGCTGGCGGCCCCCACCTTGCAGCTCCCGCAACACAGAAACGCTGGAGCACGCGGCCCCACACCCGGGCTCTGTCAACATCCTACTCTACATGATGAATATGAGACACAGCACACACTGCTTTTAATTGCATCGATAAACTGGGATTAACCCCCAAGTCAGCCTTCACTATTGCAATTAAATGTCCTCAAATAAATTGTTTCCTCAATAAACAAATGGAAGGGCCGTGTTTGCCCTGAATAATAACAGGTGTAATATTTTACTGCCTAAAGTTAAGTATTAAGTGGAATCGCTTGCTGGCCCTGATTTATTCCCTGAGATCGGAAAGTCATTTTTCATACGTCATGTGCCGCTTCAGTACTGTATAAACAGCTAATAATGCACTAAATCAACCTAGCTCGACCTTGCATTTCACCTGAAGCCATCAGGCCTCAAAAACCTGGTGCTGGGGGTTCTAGAGAGAGTCAGGAGCTAGAAACTCTTCTGGAAAGGCAGCTGAGTCTCTAGCTTCAAGGGCTCAAACGTTAAGAATTCTATGAAAACCTACTGGGTCCTTAAACCGTCCGGGGACACTTTCCAGATATGTGTTGTGTTTGGGTTTTCTGGTTGCAGTAGAAGGAGCTGGAAGGCTTATCCCCGAGAGGAGGCTGATGATGGGGTCTGCCTCCTTTATTCCCTTCCCCAGCGAAATTGCACCAGAAATTCTTAAAGCAATTGTTTCTCATTCTTCATGAGTGCTTACCTCGGTTTTGGTGTTGGTGGATGTGAGTAGACCTCCAAAGCCATCGTCTCCATGGGCAACTTTCGGTCTTTCTACGTCACCCTTGATTGTTAAGGCATAAGGGCAGGGGAAACACAATGCTGTGTTCTGGGAGGTTGGGGGCGGAGAGTGTATTAGTTCTCAGATCACCAGAACCGATTCCATTCTTCTAGAATAAAGGAGAAAAGAATCATATTCTTATTCTGTGACAGTCTGGAGGGTGCAGGCCAGCACTTTCTCGATGGTGAGTCGTGATTTGTTGGAACAGGGACCTATTACAATGTACTCACTACCGCTGACTGTCAGTTTTATTTAGCTGTTTTGAAAGTGCATATTCTTTTCCTCTGGTTTCCAAACAAATAGCTAGTCAGGAGCATTTTTAAGTGAACATTTTGGTGTTCCTTATAAATAATAGACTGATCTGTTTACAGTCTTCCTAGAATTTATTTCGTCGGTTGCTTCTTCAACTTTGCAACATGAAAGCTCCCTCCCATTTTACCCTATAAGCCTTACACTTGCATTCTTAACTGTATTAAAAATAACGCATTGCTTTTTTTTTTTAGTCAAATGCATAACCTCTGGCCCACATGGGAGTGCAGCCCTGAGCTGACTCCAACCGAACCAGGTGTGCTGCAGGCTTCGGTCGAGGCAGTCTCAAGGGGAGAAAATGCAAGATTTCCATCAAGGCTTTCCATATTTTGAAATAACCTGAAAGACACCGTCTTCCCCTTCCCCCACGACTACCTTCCTCAGTGCCTGGAGACCTGGAGATTCTCGGCTGGGATTTATTGATTTAGTTAAAGAGCAATTTAGGGCACATTTTATTAATATCGTCTCCATCAGCACTGCTACCCCTCACCCTTCCATTCTCACCACATCATTCTACGTGCCCAGCGAGCCGCACTTGTCTTCAGTTAGTGAATCTTCCACACTCCGGTTATCACCGCGAGGGGCTGGCTTGGGCTCCCACACAGACAAAAAAAATACGCGTGGGAATTATCGGCCCGCCTTAAATATATCAAAATAACCTTCCTTCTCACCGATGCCCTGTAACCGGAGACAAAGCGAGTTTGGTTTTCCAAAACTACCATAAAACATCTTTCAATGATAAAGGGTACCAGGTGAAGATGATAAAATACTCAGCATGCGGGACCTCATTCAGAGCATGAGTAGATCCACAGATAATTGTGAGTTCCTAGGAATACTTGATGGGAAATATATTGATAATACAATTTTCCTTTTGAAAGGGGTTGTAATGACTGCAAATTCGGTTAAATAATTAAATGAATAAGAACCATCTGATTCAAACACAGGCCTCTTAATGATATACAGAGCTAATGATATCCGTCTTGCCAGCTAACGGGATTTTAAAAGACTGCATGGGGCCATTGACCGTGGGAGCCCCTCGCTGCCTTCTATTAAGGCAACATTCACCTTTATATTAAAATGCATTGAAACGTAGCTTGAAAATATTAGTGAAAAAAAAGCATAAAATAGTTCACAACAATATCCTTATTTTCCTGTTGCGAATGGAAACATGTTATTTGGTTGTCCACAGAATATAGCTTTTCAGATTTTAAGGAACCCCATGGCCGATCGGAGGCAAGGACAGTAAGAACACCTAAGCCGTGTCAGTGCGTTTCAGAACAGGCTCTCCCAGGTCGGCGAGGAGCTCAGACAACTTCCATCTGGAATGTCCGGAGCGTGAGTCCGTAGTGACGGGCGTGCGGGATCCCGGCCAAGGAGCCTGGCTCCTCCGGGACGCGGCCCCTCCCTGCGTGTACGTCGTGATGTGACTCTGGAGGGTTACTTGGTCCTTCTCGGCCGTGTTTCCTTACCTGTCGACTGAGGAGGGTGACGTCCGTGGATCCTGACGAGAATGGAAGCACACTTCAGGAGCCTCTGGCCCGCAGTGGGCGCGCAGACACGCGGCGCCTCTCGGTCTCTCTGAGGAAAACTTTTGGGGTATTGGCTGTCAATCATCATGGCAGATGCTGGTGGCGGGAATATTGGTGCCTGTTATGGACTGAATATTCGTGTCCCCCCAGAATCCATATTTGAAGCCCTAACCCCCCGTGGTGGGATGGGCCTTTAGAGGGGATTAGGGTTCGGTGAGGTCATGGGGGTCCGTCCTCCTGGTGGCCCGAGCGCTTTCTCTCTGTCACGTGAGAGCGCAGGAAGAAGGCAGAGAGCTCCCCCAGGACGCACTGGGCTGGAACCTGGACTTGGACTTCCAACCTCCCAAACTGTGAGAAAAACTTTTCCGGGACTTACGCCCCGCGACTTTGTTAGGGCAGCCCACGCTAAGAAGGTGCCCGAAAGCTGAGGCTGCGAACCAGAGGCGGAACTCACCGTGCTTGCGCTGGGGCAGGCTGCGGCGCCTCCATTCGCTGCTTTAACCCTCACGTTCTCTGGGGTGGACCGTGCTGTCCCATTCTACAGACCGGCGGCCTGCGGCTCAGAGAGATCCAGGAACCTGCCTAAATCCTCCAGCTGGTAAACCGAGTCGCACGCAGAGTCTGACACCCTTCCCTAGGGTCTGGCTAGGTTTGCTGGTCTCCCGCAGTGTCTGTGGCTGGTTGGCAAAGGGAGTGTCAGGCTGCGTTTTGGAGACGCAGATGACCTCAGAGTCCGGGAGCGTCTGGCTCTCGGAGGCTGAGCCTCACCTTCCTTGGCTCTGGCTGCTGTAGGTCCGTGGCTCTAGCCTATCTGGCGGGACCGGGAGGTAATGCCTAGTCCCCCTCCCGATCTGTCCCTCCTGGGTCCTTCCGAGTGAGGGAGGACTAGTGCCAGCGACGCCTCAGATCCCAGGGGCGGCGTACGTGTGGGAAGCTGCCTTGCCGGCCCCCGCTTTCCAGCCTCTCCAAGCTCAGGCATCTTCTAGGCACAGAAGGTCGCAGAAGCAGTGATGTGGCTCAGAGACAGAGCCGGGGAAGTCAGAGCCAGGATGAGACCAGCCCGATGTGGGATTCCGAGCTGACACCCGTGTGGGCATCCCAGTCCTCTGTCTCCTGAGCAGCAGGGGGTCCCCCGGACAAGGTGGGGAGGCGAGAGGGAGAGCAAGGTGTCTGCACCCCAACCCAGCTGATGGCTGGTGTCTGGGGTTCGGGGTCCGCCCGGCACCGTTCGCCATGCTTGACAACATCGCACCCCACTCGATGCTCACAACAGGAAGTCTGTTTTTCAGAACTGAAAACTGAGGAAAGGAACTCGGCCAAAGGAACAGAGTTTGCAGTGGTGATGCTGGGGTTCAAACCCAGGGCCCTTCCTGCTACCTTCCGAGGAGGGTATTTGGATCTGATCCCAGGTTGGGGACAGGACAGCAGTTGGTATCGAGGGCAGAAACGCCATCGCCCTGGCTGGGTACCAGGGATGTGGGTTACAGGCGAAGCTGCGGCCCATGGGGCCCAAAGGTGTCCCACTGGGTGCTGGGCTTGGGGCAACAGGACCAGTTCCAGGTCCCACAGGCCAAGAGCAGTTTCAAGTGTCCTCTCAATGGGGTCACTCTGGGCACAGGTCTGGCTGGTGCCAAATCGGCCATCTAATGGGCTCACGCCAGGGCTTCGGACCTCCTCTCCACTGGGCTGCTAGGGTTCCCGCCACCCCCCCTTCCCTGCCCAGAGAGACGCCCGGTAAGGATGGCTGGTTTCCTCCCTGTTGTCAGCACCCGCGTGCACCCGCGTGATGAGGTTCTGCCAGGGCTGCGGCTGCGGTGAACAGGGCAGGGGGAGGGCCTGGTGAGGTTAGTGGAAGGGCCCGAGGCAATGGGGTTGTGCCAAGAGCCAGAGCAGACTCAGGTCGGAGCTGGGAGCTCAGGCCAGAGGAGAGGTGGTCCCAGGACTGTGGACCTGAGTATCAGGGTCTCGGTGTCTTCATCTTTAGAGGACTTTCCAAACACGAAGTGCAATTTATTAAAAAATGTTTTGTAAAAAATTAATTTCCCAAGAGGTTCCTCTATATTACTCTAATTGCCTTTCCTTGACTGCCTAATTTTTTAAATAGCAGTTTTATGAAAAAAAAAATCCAAATATTTCTAGATGAGAAATGTCTCAGTGGGAATTTAGCTTTCCGTGGGGTTTGTAATCTTTATATCTAGGTTTATATATTACCCTTCTATTGACACTACTTTTTGATTAATATTGTGTATAACATTCCTTAATGCATCAGCAGAATTAATTATGCAGAAACATTCAGGTGCACAGACGCTGTATTGATGAAATGACGTTTTATTGACAAAATGACAGTTTAATACTGAGCTTTCCTGAAGCTGTGGATCCGATCGATTGTCTCCCGTCTGCGAGCAGGTCTGTGGGAGCCGCAGGGAGGTAAATCTGTCCCGCCTCCCCCCACCCGCTCAGCAGCTCAGCAGGGGGTGTGGGGCCTCCAAGGCGGGCGCGGCCGTCGCAGCACACACTGAGGTTGGCGGGTCTTTGCGGGTCCACAGGCTTATTCACCCCGGGGTGCTGATGTGCCTGTCTTTTACCAACGTCCACAGCTCGCGCCCTCCACGGACTCGGGCTCACTCCCCCTGTTCTGTGGGTAGAATTGGGTCCCCACAAGGCACATTTGCGGGAGTCCGAACCTCTGGTGCTGGGCTGTGACGTGTTTGGAGAGACGGACCTTACAGCGGGCGCAGGGAGACGAGGTCTCTGCGGGGTCGGGTCCTCATGAGAAGGATCCAGACACGGCCGTGAGCACAGGGCCCATGCGGTGAGCAGATGGGGGTTTGGCCACCGGGAGTCCAGGCACCGGCCACGGCCGAGAGGGACACCGGCTGGGACTCCTGGCCCCGTGGCGGGAGCTCGGCCTTCGCCTCAGCCTGCGGGCCTCCGGGACTGTGGGGAGAGACGTGCGTGCTGTGGAGGCCGCTCCGGGGGTGCTGCTTTGCTCTGACCGCCCGTCGAGACCGGCGTCCCGTTTCCAAACCGTGGTCCTCTCCTCTGTCCTCTCCTCTGTCCAGCTGTTCTCCCGGGGACCGGGGACTCCCGCTCCCGCCGGCCTAGATGGTGGTTAACACGGGCGGTGGGGGGACCGGGCCCCGCAGCCTGGAAAGCCATATGCCCCCCGAGACCCAGAGCCAAGGTGTGGTGGCCTGTGACCTCGTGAAATCTGAGGCAGATGGCCAGGCTGCGGGGACCAGAGGCCTGCTCATGGGGTCCCCGGCTGCAACCCTAACAAAGCAGCCTCGCGCTGGCTGAGTCCCACTCTGGGTGCTTGGGGCTCCACGGTGCCACTCTTGACTTAATTTAGTTAATCCTCCCCCCATGGCCCCTGGGAGGTGGGCTGGGCCAATTGTCTGACAGGTGCCGGGGCAGAGACAGGCCTTCTGCGGGGGTGGGGGGTGGGGGGGACCAATGGGGGAGGGGAGGAGGGGGAGGGGAGGAGGAGGGAGGGCTGGGGGAGGGGGAGGAGGGAGGGGAGGAGGAAGTAACTAGGGCCCCGCCCAAGCCCATCTTGGGACAGATCAGGTCTTCCCCGGGACAGCCTTCCCCGGGGTCAGGAGCAGGTCAGCTGCTCGGCCCCAGCCCCTGGACAGCCGCCCGGCACCTGGTGTGACAAGCTGCTCTTGAGCTGTCCTCCAGCGGGGGGACTCCGTGTCCTCTCAAGGCACTAACGTAATTGGCAGTTTCAGCAGAGAGGTCGAAGAGCGACGGAGGCTCAGCGTCTGGTGGGGCACCATCAGCTCTCGGCCGCGAGCACTGATCAGGCCACATCTGACACGAGGAAGTGGAGATGCAACATGTGGGGGTTGGGGGGTCGGAAAAGAAAAAATGAAAGAAGATGGGATGGGGAGGGAGACAGACCATAAAAGACTCAATCTCCAAAAACAGACTGAGGGTTGCTGGGGGGAGGGGGGTAGGGAGAGGGGGCTGGGGTTATGGACATCGGGGAGGGTATGTGCTATGGTGAGCGCTGTGAAGTGTGTAAGCCTGATGATTCACAGACCTGTACCCCTGGGGATAAAGATACATTATATGTTTATTAAAAATTTTTTAAATAAAAAAAAAAAAAAGGCCACATCTGCACTCACCACTATCAGTGAGGCCGAGACAGGGCTGTCACTGTGTTCTCTGGCCCGCGGCTGCCTTAGCGGATCACCCCTGCCCTTGCTGCGGCTTCCACGTCTCCGGCTCTTCCCACCAGCCCCTCCCGGGCAGCCGCCCTGGCCAGGCACCTTGAACTGGGTCCCCTGCCCAACCGCTGCGGCCACCCCTGCTACACCATGTGGGCCTGGTCTCCTGCTGCGGGGTGGCTTCCAAAGGATCGTGGGGCTGCGCGGGGCCCTTCGATCGGGGCTGTTCCCACTGGGGGAGAAATGGCCTCTTGGAGACCATCTTCCTTGTAAGGGACAGTCCCACCATCCAGCTTGTTCTCGCTGCCCTGGCAGACGGCCACAGAGCCTCCTGGAGCCGGCGGCTGCAGGCGACCTCTGGTCTCCTTGAGAGGGCCTTGCCGGAGCAGAGGGTTCCGAGTTAGGCCTGCTTGTGTGGTGCCTGCTGGGTTCCGATCAGATGTCTTTGCTTGGAAGCTGGGACTCCCGACCCTGTGCTCTCATGGTCCAGGGAGCAGAGCCTCCACCTCTCTCTGGGACGTAGCATGAGTCAGCCGGCCCTGCCCCTGCACAAGGGGCCATGGGCAGCTACGGAGGACAGCAGCCCAGCGTGGTCTCGGCCGAGTCTCAGGTCACGACACCTGGCACCCTGGGCCTCATGGACGCGCAGTCATTTCTGGCCGGTCCTGGGTCTGCTTCAGCACGTGGGCCGGTGTCTGGAGCCCTTGGGAAGGGCCCGTCAGCATCCCGCAGGTGCGCCGTGCAGCATGTCCAGCGACTCCCAGCAGGCCTCCGGGAGCACACCTGCTTTCCAGAAGCCACGTCAGACCCAGACAGAGCTTGTCACAAGGTCCTTGCCGGCACAGCGGGTAAAAAGGAGCGTCTCAGTGTTCTCTTTCTTTTGTTACCAAAGATGCTCAACTTTTAAAAACACGTGCGCTATTGGGCTTTTGTATTTTCTCTTGGATCGTGTCCTTTCCCTTCTGCTCAGCAAAGCTTTATCGAGGCACAGCGTAGACACACAGGACCACACATCTTTAAAATACACAACTGGAGGGGTGCCTGGCTAGCTCAGTCCGAGCAGCATTTGGCACTTGACCTCAGGGTCATGAGCTCAAGCCCCGCATCGGACGTAGAGTTTACTTTAAAAACTAACTAAGGCAAAATGTAGCATTTGTTAAATTTTGACTGGGTACGCATATGCGGTGGGACACGACTACAGGCTAGGTCACGGACACATCCGTCACCGGCCGAAGTCCCTCGCTCCTCCAGAAGCCCAGTCTTCCGCGGCCTACCGTTCCCACGCAATCACCTGTTCTCTCCCTGTCACCACAGATGATGGACTATACGTAGATTAGAGATTACGCACACACTGCAGGGTATGGGCTCTCTTTTGTCCAGCATAGCTCTTCTGAGAGTGTATCCTCTATCACTAGCTTTCTTTAAAAAAAAAAAAAAAAAAAAGGTGTAAAACGACATTTTTAGTCATCTCTTTGGCCATCTTTTGCCCCATGAGATGCTCAGCTTTTTCTTATTGATTTATAAAAGCTCTTTCTATACAGAAGACCTTACCACTTAATCATCACATATGCTGAAATATTTCCCCCAGGTTTTTAATATAAAATCTAATTTTCGTTATTTAGAAGTGTGTGTCCGTATTTTAAGGATCACCTCATTTGTCTGTTCACCAGGGACCCCTAACAGTCAAAGAGAAGCAGAGCCATGTTCTGGGTCATCTAAGATGGTCTTAGACCTGCTGGGCACCTTCTCGGTGGGCATTTCGCCTAGGGGAGGACACACAGGTGTCTCCGTCTCTGTGATTCGGTGAAGCAGGAAAGCCAACGAGGAGAGAGTGAAGGTTGCAGAGTCACCGAACTCTACCCGGAGAGAGAAACTGGAGGAAACAATCTTCCAGTTATTTCTGTTGCAATCTTGTTTCGTCCCAGAATTCCCAGGTTTGCACGCGAAGGACCTGCTCACTTACGTAGTCTGTGAAATGTCTTAGGGTGTCTCCAGCACCTCCCTCACCTGTCCTCTGGCGGTCATTACACTCACCCCTGTCCCCTTGTGCCCGCACCGCTGCAGCTGGGCACACAGCCAGGCGGACGGGTCTCCCTGGAATTGATTACCGGGGCTACTTCTGGTCCCTGCCCACGTCCCCCCTCCCAGCCCCTGCAACCACCGAGCTGCTTCCTGTCTCTGCGGGCATTTGCGTGTTCTAGAATTTCCCATCAAGGGAATCAGAGAACACGTGATCTCTTGGGACTGACTTCCTACACTTCGTGTTGTGTTTTCAAAGATGATTCGTGTTAGAGCAGGCCTTAGTCCTTCATTTCCTTTTATTGCCAAGTAATACTCCGTCGCGTGGAGAGACCACACTTTATTTACTTATTCACCAGTTGATGAACATTGGGTAGTTTCCATCTTTTGGCTCTTAAGAGAAGGGTCGCTTTCAACATTCATGCACACGTTCTTGTGCGGACGCGCCTCTTAATTTCTCTTGGGTGGCATTTCTGGGCTGTCCAGTGAGGCTGTGCCTAGGGTGCCTGACGGTTAAGTTTACCAGTCAGCCGGCCAGGCCCTGGCTCCAGACACGTGGCCAGACATCACTCAGTGAGTCCGTGAGGGTGATTCAGGCTGAGATTAACATTTGAACATGTAGAAGGGGGTCTAGCAGATGGCCCTCCCCGATGTGGGTGGGCTGCGTCTGGGCATTTGGAAGCCGGAACGGAACAAAAAGGCTGAGAAAGAGGGGATTCTCTTGCCCGACTGATGTGGGGGAAACTGGTCTTTTCCCGCCCATGGACCCGGACTGAAGGTCTTCTTGAGTCTCAAGTCTGCGGCTGTCAGACTGGAGCTCACCCCCTCTGATCTCCGGGTTCCGAGGCCTTCAGCTTGGACTAGAACCACTCGGGTTCCCTCCTGGGTCTCCACTCGCTCATGGCGCACCTTGGGACACGTTCGTCTCGATGATCCTATGAGCCAGTGCCTTACCATAAACCTCTACGCTGGCCCACACACACCTCCTGCGGCTTCTGCTTCTCTGGAGAATCCTCGTACAGACCCTCACAATGGGAACTGTGCCCTTGCGGAGAGAAACCAGAGGCCTTGAGAAGGTGGTTGTCCACAAGCCAGGAACAGAGGCCTCGTCGGGACTAAATCTGCTTGGACTGAATCTAGCCTTTCCAATCCCAAGAACTGTGAGAAGCAGCTTCTGTGGTTTGAAGCAGTTGTCGCTGGTGTGGTGGGACGGCGACCACACTGGTGAACGCGACTGGACAAGCCGTCAGTGGCTTCGCCGCTCTGCCCACGTCAACATGAGGGGCCTCCCAGCCCCTACAGCACGACAACTACCTTTTTATTTATTTATTTTAAGATTTTTATTTATTTGAGGAGTGCCTGGGTGGCTCAGTGGGTTGAGCCTCTGCCTTCGGCTCGGGTCATGATCTCGGGGTCCTGGGATCGAGCCCCACATCAGGCTCCCTGCTCGGCAGGGGCCTGCTTCCCCCTCTCTCTCTGCCTGCCTCTCTGCCTGCTTGGGATCTCTGTCTGTCAAATAAATAAATGAAATTTTTAAAAAAGATTTTTATTTATTTGAGAGAGAGAGAAAGAAGCACAAGCAGGGGGAGCAGGAGAGGGAGAAGTAGGCTCTCCCCTGAGCAGGGAGCCCAATGTGGGGCTCGATCCCAGGACCCCGAGATCATGACCCGAGATGAAGGCAGAGGCTTAACCCACTGAGCCACCCAGGCGCCCCCCACCTTTGCTCATGTTTAAAGGGCAGTCCGTCTTTTTGTTGTCAAATCATAGGTGTTCTTTACATATTCTACGTGCGTTCCTCTCTGGGATCTGATTTGCAGATATGTTCTCCTACTCCGTGGGTTTCTTGTCACTCTCGAGGGTGTCCTTGGAGGCACAAAAGTGTTTTGTTCTGATGACCCCAAATCCCAAATTTATGCTTCTTTTGTCACGTGGGCTTTCAGTCTCATGTCTTAGGAGAATTTACCTGACACAGTTCATGGCGACTTGCTACTGTGTTTTAGTCTAAGAACTTTTTTAGTTTCCGCTCTTGAACTTGGGTCCATGATGGGTCAATTTTGTGTGTGTTGTGCAAGGGACGCGCCACCCCGTCACCGTTGTGCAGGCGGCTCTCCAGTTACCCCAGGAGCACTTGTTGGAGAGCAAGGAGGAAGACCGTCGCGTCAGGGTAGGGTACACGTAGTCAGGGAGGTTTGTCAGCCATTTGGGGTCGCAGTGAGCTGTGCAGGTGCAGAAGCGGGGAACAGTGACGCCGGCACCGGCTGTGTGGGTCTCCTGGGGCTGCCGGATCGCCGGGCGGCTGGGAGCAGACGCTCCCACCCACCCCCCAGTCTGGAGCCTAAAGTGCCAAGTCACAGCGTCGTTACTGTACCCCCAGAAGGCTCCAGGGGACGACCCTTGCTCACCCGGACTTCAGGGGTTGGCCCCGGGCCTGGCGACCTGTCGGGGCAGCCGCAACCCCCCCGTCCTGCTGTTCCAGCTCACGTTCCCCCTGTTCCTGGAAGGACAGCAGTCCCACTGGATCGGGCCACCCTGTGTCCGCACGACGTCACCTTAATGAATTTCAGCCACAGCAAGCCTATTTCTCATATAAGGTCACCGTCTGAAGTCCTGGGGGTTAGGACTGGAACCCCCTTTTGTGGGGCACCTTTCAAGTCAGAACACCCACCATAAGGACTTCTGATCTGCACAAAGCCCAGAACCACGCAAGAGAGCACGGAACAGACGCCGGGTCCTCCTGCGGCTCTGTGTGGGACATGTGGGAAGAGGAGGGACCAGAGGATGAGGAAGAAGGGGCAGAAGCGGAGATTCTTCCATGCGGGACAAGTCTGGGAACAGTGGCCAGGAAGCAGAAAGCATGAGGCCCCTCGTGGGGCCTGCAGCAGACGTGACAGGGGCTGCTGATCCTGTCCCCTGGCCTGGGCACGCACCTGCTGCTGTGGGACGCTGAGCGGGGGGCCAGAGCCCAGACCCTTGCCCCAGACAGCCAGACTGAGGTGTGGCCCCGGGATCACGCCGTGGCTCACCTTTCCTGACACGACATCCCGAGACCCCCCTCCCCTTCCGGCCCCTGCCCCCAGTTCTTCTGGGAGAGCCACAGGTCCCCGACAGCCTGAGTGCACGACCCATCCTGAGCTTTGCTGTGAGCTCGGGAAGGCGGCCCACCCGGCTGGCAGGGGATGGGAAGACAGGCGACAGGCAGGCTGTTTCATCTGCCAGGGGGCGGCCGTCTGTGGGCCGATGGGGGACGCCAAGCAGCTCTCACATGTCGATTTCCATGGACAGAATTGAGTCCAGCCGTCGGATGAACGGGTCTGTTTGCCCCCTGCCCCAAGAAAAAGGCAAAGAGCAAGTTCCTGGGTGTTGCTGGACAACTTCCTCCATACCAGGCATCTACAGGAGCATCTCTGACCACCGTTAGGAGCACAGCTGGACGAGCAGACGGAAAGCAGCAGGACTTCTGCTCCCACGTGACAGGCGGAGACCCGCGAACCACCAGAAGGTCACAGGGGCATCATGTCCTGTAGCCCAGCCACCGGCCTTGGGGTGGGGTCCACAGACGGGTGAAGACCAGGGGCCCGTGGGGGCCGCTTCCATGTCCACACCGCAGGGTCCTTTAGGGCCTGGCCCGCGCGTGCAGTAAGCAGCGCGACAATGATGGAGGACATGTGACATCTGTGTGCGGGCGGCGAAGCCGCCGTGTGGAAGGAAGTGTGTCCGCACTGGCAGAGAGGTGGCGGGTGAACACCGCGGTGGTGACAGTGTCGGGGCCGTGGAGGGCTCGTCGAACAGACGTGGCTGGAACCCGCCGCGGGAATCCCAAGGCATTAGTCCCCTGCATCGTTGGTGCCAAACGCTCGTAAGTAACGGATCGTTTCAGTGGATATGGGACCACCGGTGCTTACTGCGTTCCCTGTTGGGCTTGCCTGCTGAGGAGTGAATCAGTAAGGGCTTCATTATTTCATTTCTTCTCCCCGACGGCGTGTCTGAGGCACCAGCCCGACACTGTTATGGATGGGACAGTCCGGGCGGAGGCCAGGGAGGAGCACGTCGGAGCACTCCCGACGGGTCGGATGCTTCCTGCTTGTGGCTGCGGTTCTCACCACTCAGGGCCTCCAGGCCCCCCAGGCATCCCCCGGGGAGCTGGTGACAGGTGGCTCATTGTCGTCCTCGCAGAGCCCTGTGCGGGAGCCCCTGCCAGCCCCTGGGAGATGGGCCCTGCGGGGGACATGGGCGCTTTTCAAAATATCCGTGAGAGTCGAAATGGGGTTAAATGATTGGACTGGAGGAAAGGCTCCAAGGGCAGGCCGGCCAGACTCCTGACCCCTGCCCCGCCTCTGCCCTGTCCCCACACCCCCAACCTCAACCCCACCCGGATCAGGACCTCAGGGGGCCTGAGCCCCGCAGCCTCCCTGTCCACCGCTTCTGGAGGGGATTCAGACAAGGAGGTGCAGGCGGAAGGGAGGGGGAGGGGGAGGGGGCGGGTCGTCCCTTGCTCTGCGGGAGGTCTGCGGGGGCTCAGGGCTCCTCGGTCTCTCGGGTGCCTCTAGCGGTCGCCCGCGGGGGTCTCGGCTCCTCCGCCCTGGACACCTCCCTTGGCTTCAATCCTCTCAAGCGATTCTGCGCTGTTGGAACCGACTCCCACCCGCCCTGGGTCGCGTCGGCTCCGGCTCCGTGGCGCAGCCCGTGGACTGCGTCTGTCAGCGCACAATGAAAAACATGTGGGCCTAGAAAGGAGAAGGTTACACGGAAAAATACTTATCGAGACCGTTGAACAAGTGCCCGTGAGCATAGCAGACGCACCTTTAATCAGCGCGTCCCACGCGGGTGTCACGGAGGCTCTGCGCTCGGCCGGGAGGAGGGGGGCGTCCTGGGCTCCTGAGAGGCTCCAGAAACGGCTGCGCCCGGCGATGTCTGCAGGCGGGGGTAGTGGCGGGGTCTGTGCTTTGATACCTGAGGCTAATGTAACACCGTACGTTACACTAATTTTTCAATTTTTAAACAAGAGTCTCTATGCTTTGGGGGCATGTGGGTGGCTCAGTCCGTTAAGCCTCTGACTCTTGATCTCAGTTCAAGTCTCAATCTCAGGGTCTTGAGCTCAAGCCCCACACTGGGCTCCATGCGGGCCGTGGAGCCTCCTTAAAACAAGGATCTGTGCTTTGTACTGTGATAGTGGAAGCTAATTTAACTGCAGTCCCTCGTCATGTGCACACGCGGGGCCCTCTCTGAGGCTGGGTATTCTCAGCGGGCACCCCTGCCCTGGTGCCGGGGCACCCCTGCCCTGGTGCCGCAGAGCCCCACCCCCTCCACCACCGTCTTTAGGATCCGAAAGCCTCTCTTGAACTTGCAAAGCCCTTCAGGCACAACCTCTTCAGGGGGTGTGGGTAAGTACAGGTTGGACTGTTGAAGCAGAACTCCACTTTTAATATTTTAGGGAAATTATAGAATAATATATTTCTACACAGGAGACAGTTTCCTGGCCTCAAACAAACCATTAGTCAGTTGTGGCGCAAAGCAGACTCTCTTCCTAATGGAGTCCTGTGCGTGTGTCTTTGGCCCTGGCAGAGTTCTGAACTGGGTCAGAGACAGACGTTTTCTCAGGGTTGCTCTGGTGCTCAGTCCTTGGGCGGGGGCCGCGGGGCACGGAGGGCCAGGCCTCGACCCCTGAGCTCCGTGGAGAGACCCCCCCACGCTCTTGCGCTGGGACCGTGGGTTGGGAATGCTGCTCCACAAGTCAGCTCGGGCAAACTGCTGATGAGACCCGCCCCCCCCGAATCAGGGACACCAGCGGTTCGACGAAACTGTCTTTCCTACTCCTTTTAATGAAATTGGTAAAAAGTGAGCGACACGAGCTGTGTACGTGGCCCGCGTGGCGACCGTGTTTCTCACAGACGCGCGTGTCCTCACGCATAGCCCCGGAGCATGTTCCCTCCCATTCTGAGGGCTCCCGGTTCTGGGGGCTGGGGTCTGCGTTCCAGTCCCCGCGGGGCAGGGCCGCTTCCTCCCGGGGCGGGGAGGGAGGCTGGGCTCTGGGTCTCTCCAGCTACCGCAGACTTGCTGCCATCGCTGGTCCTCCTGGCCGTGAGATGTCACCCCACCTCCGCCCCCTTCCACAGAGTTCTGTGGGCATCGGTCCCAACGTGCACGACTCTGCTTCTCGTGAGGACACAGCCCCACGGGAGCAGGGCCCACCCTAACACCCCACCTGCTTGATCACATCTGCCAAGGCCTGATTTTTAAAGAAAGTCACATTCTAAGGCCCAGGGCTTAGGGCTCCAACGTGTGACTCTGGGGGACATAATTCAACACAGAACACAGAGTATCTTTTCATAAATTAGAAGTTTCTCAATGCAGCAAGTATGTCTCCAGCTTTCTTTTATCTCAGATCCATGGTAGAATTCAGTAAATACCAGCAGAGCCAAACCCACACAGACCCCACGTCCTGCCTCAAAGCCGTGCCCAGGAAGACCAGCCGAGGTCTGGAACAGCAGGGGCCGGCAAAAAAGACTCACCCGCAGAGATTCTTTCCGTCTATGGGTTCAGATCTGGGTGTTTTTCTCTGGCTTAGAAATTCCTCCGACCGTGGTGTGGGCTGTGAGCTAGAAGCCAGCAGTGGCGAACATGAAGGCGTGCGGGGCAGGGCTGTGACCCGCCGTGCTTGGCTGAGTGACACCTGTCCGCTGCTGTCCAGACCGGTTGCCTTGTTCCCGGCATAGCTTCTGGTCCCACAAGGAGCATGGCAACACGGGACCAGGAATGTCCTTCCCTGCAGGGCAACCCTGGGGGCAGCCCTTTGTGCGGCGCAGAGGGGAAGCTGATCGGAGCGCGGGCTCTGCATTCGGCCCATTACCCATCCCCGTCAGCTCCGGCGCCACGTCCTGTGTGGGCTGCTGGGTGACGAGGAGGCAGAAGGAACTCGCAGAACCTAGAGAACACAGCCTGGGTGCCAATGGGTGTGTCATGGAGCCCCTGGGCCTCAGTCTCCCCATCTGCTCAAGAAGGGCCGGAGCTCAGAGAACCCACTAGGCCCTTCTGGTCTTCGGGGCTCTTCTGTGACATTCCACGTGCCCATGGCACCACTGTGACCTGACCCACAGCAGCTGCCCTCAGAATGTCAGCTCAGCCTGGGCCTCCTGATGCGTTTGTCTTACCAAGAGGTGGTCTGGTTGCAGGGACTAGACAGCCCTCCCCCTAGCTCGGGGGAGTGGGAGTTCCCGGGCCATCTCACGGACGCCCCAGGCAGAAGCTAACAGAGTCGGGCCGTAGGTCTCCCAGAACTGGACTGTCCGAGACAAGGCTTCTCCCTGCTTCGTGGGGACACATGGCCTGCACGTGAACACACACACACAGACACACACTCCGGCGTGCCTCCGCGCTGACTGGTCTGGCTCTACCTGACCTTCTGTCTAAGAACCACGGCTGACTTCTAGTCTCTTAATGCAAATTCTCCAGGGAGAGAGGAGAAATGGATCGGCTCAGGCTGCTGTGGGTTGGTTCTCCCTGGGTTAGGTGCTCATCCTTGGTCTCGTCAAGTGTAAAAGGAATTTAGGGGTAAAATTACAAAAGCAGGGGCAAAGTCGGGGCTGGGACAAACTCTCTAGGAAGGAGCTTGGGAGGGTGACTGAGGCAGGCACTGATGTTCGTGTCTCGAGAAACAGTTATTGACCAGCCCAACAATGGAATCCCCAGGGACGACACAGACCCCTGCAGTCAGAGCCGGCAGCCCCGTCCTGAGCGCAGGGGACAGGAAGGGGCCCCTCCTGCTGGAGGAGCCACAGGAAACCCAGCCCACCTTCCTCCCTGCCCCCGGGCCCAGGCTGGCCCAATAAATGTTCCCACACATGTTGAGCTTTGAGCTGGCGGAACAGTGATGAAGGGACTGGCCAGCATTCCCAGCTGACACCCTGGGGGGGCAACCGGCAGACCCAGCCAGCCTGTTCCTGCCCCTGACCTCGGCTGGAACCCTGCGACCGTCCCTCGGCATCTCGCCATTCTCTGAGCCTCTTCTCAAGCCTTTGATCCATCCCATGAACTATCAGTGTATTTCCAATAAACTCCTTCTTTTTGGCTCAAATTAACCAAAACTCCTATTTCTTGTAGCCAAGAACCCTGACTAATCCACATTTAGTAGGTGACTGTTGCATATATGAGCAAATTAATGGTGGCCGCGGATTGCAGGAGGACCCTGGCTATGGGTTTCAGCTCATTCTTCCTGACTATCTTGGTACCACTGGGGAGGCCAGCTGGGTGTCCTGGGAACCCTGAGATCTGCTTCTCATGCTATTAGAGAATGACCAAGCTCACTCGGGCATTGTCTTTAGTGCCCTACACGGAGCTCTCACCCTCTCCCCACCTGCTGGCACAGTCCATGATTAGGCTACGTAGCTTAAATATTTATTGAGTGCCTATCTTGTGCCAAGAAGAAACCAGCAGCCCTTGACCCAAGCTGCCACTGAAAACAGGGCTATGAGGTACATCCCCGTAAGGATATTTTTGTATCTGTTTACAAGGACGTTCATAGGAATTCTCGGGCCGGAGGATATGTTCATTTCAGACTGTGAGAGGTGACACCAAACTGTCCCCGATGAGATCCAATCAGTTTCCCCGACAGAGCGAGCGCGACCGGCCGTGATTCTCGCCCCCAGACTCTGTCTTTGCCAGTCAACTAAGGGAGAAATTTCCCTTTACCCTGGATCTGGATGTGTTTTTAGCATCGGTGAGGAAGGGGGTCTTTTCCAGCGTGTGCTGGAAGACACTTGTGCTTCTACAGGTTATACAACTTCTTCTGCTTTTCCATCAGCAAAATCAGTGGCGGATGAGCAGCACCTGCTGGGGGGGGTGAGGTTCCATCGGATGCGGGCAAAACGGGGACTCCAACACTGGTCGTCTGGTCCGGACGAGGGGTGCACAAAACAGTCAGAAAAAAAGCAAGAAGTGGGGCGCCTGGGTGGCTCTGCTGGTTGAGCGTCTGACTCTTGGTCTCAGCTCAGGTCATGATCTTGGGGTCGTGAGATCAAGCCCTGCGTCGGGGGCTCCGTGCTCAGCTGGGAGTCTGCTTGTCTCTCTCTCTCTGCTCCCCACCTGCCGCCAACCCTGTCTTTCAGATAAATAGATAAAACCTTAAAAAAAAAAAAAAAAAAGAGCTGACTTTACTCTGAAAGAAAAAAGAAAAAAAGGAAGAAAAAAAAGATGTGGGTGTTGTCAAATATTCTCTGTCCCGGTGTGACGAGCGAGGCTGGGAGGAGCAGGTCCGGTCGCGCGCGAACTTCCAGGCAACTGAGAACCAGTGGAGCCTCTAGGAAGAGCCCCCGGTGGTTGGAAGGAAGGCCCTTCTGCCCCACCAGACACTTGCCCCGGGGAATCTGAGCCCCCTGCTTCCCTCGAGGGCTCTCATCTGGGCACAGTGAGAACAATCTCTCCCGGGCATCATCACCAGCCCTTCCGGGCAGTGCCCTCAGAATGCTCCCCGCCTCTGCGGAGCCCCCACGCTCTTCCCACTCCTTTCTGGAGCCTTCTCTCCCTGTTGGAGCTCTGGCTTACCCAGCTGAAGCTTCCGTCGGGGTCCCTGGTGATTCCCTGCGAAACAAAGGATCCCCCCCCCCCACGGCTTCTGCTTCCCACCCTAACGTCCAATTCACAGGCAGGCGCTTGGTTTGGGTTGAAATTATGGACAATGTGTCAATGCTATTCATAAGATAATTAAGTTAAATGTATTAAAAACCAAACCACAAAGGTTGCCTGTGAATGACCGAATCCAGATTGGTCCTCTCCAGTGGCGGCACAGGCCAGGGGTCAGTCCTGTCTCCTGTCTCTGCAGACCTGCTTGGGGAAAGAGCAGGAAGGGGTCCTGAATGATCAGGAAAGCCAGCAGAGGGCCGTCCCCTGTGCTGCTGGTCTGTCCCCGGCTCACAGAGGAGCTCGACTTCTGCCCAGGACTGAGAGTCCTTTCCCTGTCACGGGGGCTGCCCGGGGTTTTGGAAGGATTATCCTACCTCCTAGCGGTACCCCCCCCCCTTTATAAGGCGTTTCCCATTTCCATCCATGGTGTTTGTGGGTAACCTGAAGCCTTTGATCCAAGGTTGTTTACCTGCCCGGGACACCAATAACTCTCCTGAACAATGGCAGAGCTCCAGGGACTTATCTGAGACCCAGAGCTAGTTCCAGAACAATCAACTCTAAGTTGTTTAAGAAGGCTGTGTACATTAAAACAGCCATAAATCCCGGTAATGAATCCAGCAGCATGGGGAGCAATTCATTACACATCTGATACATGGGGCTATTACTTCAGCCCTCGGTGCACACGCTTCTGAGGGTGGTAAACGTGGGACGGAAGTGCAATGTTAGCACACCGCCCCGTAAACGGAAAACGCTGCGCGCTTCACGGGGCGGAGGGGTAAGAACCCAACCACCCACCCGACACCTAAGTGCTTTATTATTATAAGATTCCTTGGGGCAACAGTTCAGCGAGGAGAATTTATAAACATAGCGCAACCCTTGGAAGGATTTCAGCATAATTTGCTTGGGCTCCTTCAGCGAGATGGAAAGCATCTGTGGTCTCTGCGGAGCAATAAAAGGAGAGAAGTGGCTGTTTGTATGAGCCGATGACTTCACGGCATCTGAAATTCTTCATGCTTTCCAAACGAGCTGGGTCTGCCTTCAAGACTAGGAGCCGTGGCCCGGCCCAAGAACGTCTGGAGAGGGCACAGGGCGCTACGAGCACGGGCATGCGCCTGCCAGGCAAGGCAAGGTCAGCTGTCTTTCTGAAACCTGTTCATTT
This sequence comes from Mustela nivalis, assembly GCF_964662115.1. Lineage (NCBI taxonomy): Eukaryota > Metazoa > Chordata > Mammalia > Carnivora > Mustelidae > Mustela > Mustela nivalis. The sequence continues at coordinate 1,545,721 of NC_139031.1, read as the reverse complement.
GGAAGGGAAAACGCTGATGCACTAGGTCCTCATTTGATTTCCATTTGCAAATGAACAGGAATGATTTCTTCCACTTACCCTTGGTGATTAACCGTTGGCAATCAACACAGCACAAACAAATGAGCCTGCCCCAGTTCTCAACTTCCTAAGTTAGACACTTGAGAAATGGCCCATCTTGGGTTTCTGGGTCAGGAATGAACCAGCATGGGTAACTGTGAGGAGTTAACCTTGGCTTTGGAGGCTGGCCTGACTCTTACCGGGCGTCTTTCCGAATATCGGTCCTTTTGGGGTTCTTTCAAGTGGGCGACAGCTAGGGAAAGTGACCTCCTACAGAACATGGCTGGCTGGCTGGCTGGTCTTGCTTATCTGGGGGCAAAGGAACAGTGGAGGGGATGTGACCATCTGCTTCAGGATCAGGACGCCTCTCAGAAGGGTCCTTGCAAAGAGCCCGGTCTCTCCAGCGCTGGGGGAGTTCAGCTTCCCCTCCTCACCCAGAAGCTGCCAGGACAGGTTCCCTCGGGGGTGGACCCAGGGCAGCCCCTCCTCCTGGACGCACCCTCTGAGCTGCCCTTGCTTCTGTCCGATGCAGAAGTTACTCGGGCTGCAGCAGAGAGGTCAGGGATGTGTGTCTGGGAAGGAGAAAAGGGCGTCTTCCTCCAGGCCCAGACACCCCATAATGAAGCGGGTTTGACCTTGGGACGCCCAGGAGCGGTCTGCAGTCTGGGACAAGCGTCTCATCATCACCAGGCCATCGGGGGCACCGGAGATTGTCGGTGGGAGAGGCGTAGAGGGAGGGAAGTCACCGCTGATCTCGGGTGAAGAGAGTCGAAGCTCTAGCTGTCCTAAAGGACAGTCTCATCACTGACTTCCCCTCCCTGGCTTTGCTCCTTCCCCTTCGACTGCTCCTGCTCAGACTTGGTCCAAAGCCGTCCCCCCAGCCCACCCTCTGTCCACGGGTCCAATCTGTCACCACGGTCCCCGGAGCCTCCAAATGAGTAGCTCCTGCCTCGATTTCTCTCCAGTCACACCCCCTTGTCTCCAGCGTGCCCACCCCAACTTCTGTGCTCACTTGCGGGGTCTCCTGCATTTATCAGATGCTGCGTTTTCTCGAGGGCCCAGGCCTATGCTCTGCTCTCACTTTAACTGTCTTCCTGTGCAGCTGACCCCATTTCGCGGTTCTAACTCTGGACTCAGTATCTCTACCCTCCACCTCTCCGGGCTCCAGACTGAAACACGTGGCTGTCTGTGCACGTCTCCATTTGGGTGGCTGACAGGCCACTCCCACCCGACGTCTCCACGACTGGACTCGTCTCCTCCTTCCCTTAAGGCCACACCCCTTCTAGTACCCTCCCGGTCACGGTGCCACCGCTTACCAGGGGGGTAAGCCAGGCGCACGGGAGCACCGCGGGGCTCCCTCCACCTCACCAGGACGCCTGGAGGCTTCCACCCAAATCACTCCTGAGTCCGCCTCTCTCCGTCCCGCCGCCTCGTCCAAGCCTTCATCGGAGCCCACCTGGGCTGTCGCAACAGCTTGCTACTCTCCGCACTTTCACCTTGGCTTTCTCTAATCCTCTCTCCACGTCGGAGCCAAAAGGACATTTTGAGATATTTGAACAAAGTTCTTCAACAGCTCCTGCTGCGCAGAGAGTCACATCGGAAACCTACACCGCGGCTGGAGAGGTCGTGCGTGACGTGGCCCCTGCTACTTCTGCCTCGCATAGCCACCTTCTTCCTCAAGTTCTTTCTGGAACCAGAGTCAAGGTCCCACACTGCACAGTGCTGTTCCTTCTTGTAGATCTTCCTACAGTTCACTAGGCTGACCTGAACGCAGGGGTGGCAAGGACAGACAGCGTCCCCTGGGAACAAGAACGACGCAGTGGGAATTCTCCAGAAGGGCTGACGGCCAGGCGGCTGGAGCACCCTGGGAAACGGACAGTGTCACCCAGAGCAGAACGCACCTACAGCGAGGGCCCTCGCGCGGCTCGCCCTGCGCGCCCATGAGACACGAGCAGGCATGTCCACGTGGGCGCAACAACCCCAAACGTGGAATCTGAAACCCACCAACAGTGGGATGGACACTTAGGGGCGGAGGAGTCCTTCGGGGAGGCCCCAGCCGGCAAGGATGACCGCAGCGCTCTGCGGACCACAGTGCCCCAATGTACTTCCGTTCAACTTCCTGCCTGAACCAGGGATGCGCCACGTGTCCGCCGGCCCTTCCTGTCCTCCAGCTGTGGGGAGGCACTGGACTTTGTCCGCTGCACTTTCCTCTTTCCTGGTTTATCTCTTCCCTTTTTCTGGGACTCCTGTTTGTCTGACGTCTGATTTCCAGGTTTACTCTTATTTCCTTCTCCTACTCAACCTCCTGTCTCGCTGCCCACTTCTCCTGGCGGGTTCTTCTCCACACTGAACTGTTTTGCTGAGCATCCTGTCCCTCCAGGATCAGCGGCCACTTGGTCACTTGGGAGCTGTTCCTGGATTACACTAACGTTCCGGGGGAGCGTGGGTGGCTCAGCTGGCCAGGCCTCGACTCTTCATTTTGGCTCAGGTCCCGGTCTCAGCGTCGTGGGATCGAGCTCGGCGCCCAGCTGAGCGCTCAGCGCGGAGTCTGCTTGAGATTCCCTCTCTCTCCCCACCCCTCCCACGTGTGTGCTTTATGTATTTGAGAGAGAAAGAGAAAAGACCCCCCACTGAGCGGGGAGCCCAACACAGGACTCGTTCCCAGGACTCTGGGATCATGACCTGACCTGAAGGCAGACGCATACCTGACGGAGCCACCCAGGCGCCCTAAATAAATCTTTTTTTAAAAAAATAAACATTCTCTTCTATTGTTTCACGAATCCAGGGTCACGCCTTACTTCTCCGGAGGTATTCATGACAGTAATTTGGTTTTCAGTGTCCTCCTGCTCCTTACTATACGTTTACTCTGACAACTTCTTCTATTTTTCCTTAGTTTTACCTTTGCCTTTATATTGGGAGCTTTCTTCAAAAGTCCTGTAAGATTGGGCTACCGGTTCCCATCTGGGAAGGAGGCAGTCAGGAGCTGTTCCGAGCTCTGTGTATGTCGTGGATTGAGGATGGCCACAGATTCTCTCTTCTCCTCCCATTGAATTATATCCTGAAACTGCCAACACCAGCTCATAAGCAGCCTTGTGGCTTCTGCCCCGGCTTCTTGAGTTGTTGCACATGGAGGCCGGCCGCCATGCTGCAAGGAAGCTCAAGCAGCCGCGTGGGGAGCCCGAGGTAGGGAAGAACTGAGGCAGGTGGGCTGGACCGCGCTAGCTGACAGCCGTGTGAGTGAGCCGTTCCGGAAGTCACTCCGTTGTGTGAGGGAGAGTGTCTCAGTGGCGTTCTGCCTAAATTGGAGATTTGCAAGGGAAAGCAATGATGCTCTTTTAAGCCACTGTGTTTCAGGGTGGCGCACCACGTGGCGTACAGAACCGCTGGTGTCCCTCAGGAGGCATTCCACCTGTTGTCATTCCCTTTAGGGAGTCAGGTGGCAAATGGCCTTCGTCAGGGAGCTCCTGGATGGCAATGCACGTAGAAGAGATGCTGTCCACCACCACCTTGCAGCTGTGTGCGTCACCAGCTCTACCCTCCATCTCCATAGCTCTTTTCATCCAGGAAAATGGAAACTCTACTCTCCTACTTTGTTTTTTTAACCAGCTCCAGTGGGTTTTTGTTACTTGCAAGCAAGAGTTCTACTAGGACACATGGAACAAGACAGGCTGTGGGCGGGTCTTGGAGAGTTTGGGGGTGCCTATGTGAGCTGCTGTAAGAGGAAGCCCCGCTCGGACGGGGTCACTGCGGGCTCTGCACTGGGCCGTGCTAAAACCGCACTTCTCTTATGATGGGAAGGTTCTCTGTCTTCTGAGCAGCAGGCAACTAGTATAAAACTACGCGTTGAGAAGTCTGACTCGACAGTGGAGAGTAGCACAGATGGAGGAGGAGCACTAAAGCAACAAGATGAGTTCATTAATCCAGTAAGTGTCTGTCAGGCTCCGTGTACACCAGTCCCTGCTCATGGCCCTGGAAATGCAGCGAGGGACAGAAGAGTCAAGGTCTCTGCCAGCATGAAATGTATATTCTACTTGGAACAGATACATACCGCGAGAGTCAATGCGGCACAAGACAATTTCAGACAGCAAAAATCGTTATTAAAGGACCCGAATAAGGGGCACCTGGCTGTTCCAGTTGGTGGGGTGTGTGACTCTTGATCTTGGGGCATGAATTCAAGCCCCATGTCGAGGGTAGATTTTACTTAGGAAAAAAAAAAAAAAAGGAAGCAAATGAGATGACAAGATAAATGGTGCCTGGGGCGGGCGGGGCTCCACTTTAGATGGGCAACCAGCCAAGATCTGCCTTAGGCTGGGGAGAGGGAAGCATTAGGACAGAGTTAATGGGGGGA